>NC_064628.1:285874858-286589370 GCF_023864275.1 Schistocerca cancellata | reverse complement strand
ACATAAGAATGTAAGAGCTAAAAATATTATATTGAACTCCTTGAAATTTACTGATGATCTTGCCCTCCCAGTCAACAATGCTAAGGAAACCAGGGAACAAGTTAAATCACTCCAAAAAATATCACAGAGAATTGGCCTCACAGTACCATTTGAAAAAACAGAGATTATCCTAACTGACCCACCACTTGCAAACAAAGTTACAATAGGAGAAAAAGAAATAAAAATTGTTGATAAATTTAAACTTTTAGTAAAATCACAACTTAAAATCTGAATGAAAAACCATCATGGCAAAATAGAATAAAAAACTAAACAAAGTAGATTACATCACCAAAAAAAACATATAAAAAAAGTCCATCCATAGATTTAAAATTAAAACATTACAAAAAGTTACACAATGGGAAATAACTTATGCAGCAGAAACCATCTACAAAATAACTAATACAGTAAAAATTGACAAAATACTAAAGATAGAAAGGAGATAATTAGGGCATGTATAAATAAACAATATCAAGTAAATGGGCATTGGAGAATAGTTCCAAAACATGGGGATTTTAACTGCTCCATGTGAATACATTTACCAATCAGTTGTACACATCAAAAATAACACTGGTAATTGCTGCACAAACAGTTCTGCCCATGACCGTGCACCAAGAAATGGACCCAACTTACATTCACCAAGAAAAACTAAAAGTAAAACTCCAAACAGCATTTTCTACCAAGGAATAAAACTGTACAATAAATTACCAAAAGAGATTAAAGAAATTGCAAATATACATTATTTAAAAAGGCAGCTAATAATAATGATTATAAAACCATCAACATTCCACATAACACCTTCACTGTATATTTTTTCCCTTGTTTTTTCCTTTCTAGAAATACTTGCTCAAAGCATGGCACAATACTAACACCTCTTCCTCTTTCTGAGCTCAACCTCTCACTCATTATGGAGGGATGCTGACTCACTTTTTCAGGACAGCAAATGGGAAGTTGCGGTACAGAAAATGGCCCAGAGATCACCAACGTGTACGTGTGTGTGTGTGTGTGTGTGTGTGTGTGTGTGTGTGTAGTGAGTGAAATGTTATGAAACAATGTGTACGTAGTGTGTGCAGTGACTGATAGTGAGATATGAGTGAACAGTGTGGCATTGCATTATTTAGTAAGTTATTTGAAAAAAAAGTATTGTATACCAGGAGTAAATCTAATGATTGTCCCTAACTAGAGGTCTGTAAATACGTGTCTATACGAATTAGCTTATTTTAAATTGATCTAAACTTGTAAATACTTTGACATGTCCTATATCCTTGTAAAAAGAGATCTACGGATGAATAAAGCTACTACTACAACTAAGAAACAGTGTACAAGAAAACAGGACCAGTAATGAACACGGTCAGGAAGAAGTGTATCACATTTGTTGGACATCTTATGAGAAAACCAGAAAGCAGAACTGGTACAGAAATAATAGAAAAATTGTGGAATATTAAGAGCAACATTAAATGGATCACAGAAATTAAGGAACAAAACAGAAACAAAACAGAATACTGCAAGACACACAAACCAGGCTACATATGAAGATCAATAAAAGGGCTACAGGAAGAGTGATCTCTGACAAAGAAAGAAAGAAAAATCTGAAAGAATGAAGAAGTATTGAGCAGACAGAAGAGCAAAACACCATTCATATAATAATAAACTATAATAATCGCTGTACAACAACTGCACAATTGAATTGTTTTATTGAATTATTATTGAATTGTATTGTATTAGTGAATAACAACAACATACATAAACGTTTATTTAACTGACTAGAGTGATCCAATGAAGGCCATAATATAAAAAATAAAATAACTGAAACAGAGTGAATGGTTTTCTAAATTTATTAATCACCTTATCCAAAATAGACTATAAATTCCTTAAATAACATTTTCCGCTGTTGTTTATAACTATTTTTAATGTGCTGGTGAAATTTCTGCCTGTGTGCCACTGCCAGGCATAAAAATAACAACGCCCGTCTGGGCTGTGTCCCCCTTTATAGTAATGGACTCAACGGTTTTCTGTCAACAGAGGGACAGCATAACAAGGCCTATGCCATAAAACAGTATCAAATTTTATGCTTGACAATGGCGCACTGGTTGAATTGGAAATAGGACAATAAAATCAATTACGGCCAAAAGCGAAAATAACGCCCATATATGTTGCTTACTTCAGATGCAATAATCCACTGAAGTTGTGAAGTACTTTTGAGATACCCTTCACTAAAAACCAGTTTAATTCTGTGTCAGGGTGTAGCACCAGAGCTCTAAGACTCTATTAATTTATTTTGCCTTTTTGTGTTTTATTTAGCATTCTGTAGCTAAACTGTTGTAAATACTATTTGACTGTATCGATACCATAAGAGTGTTTACTTTTTTCTTTGTAAAAACTTTGATGTCCTGGTAAAAACATATGCAATTTGTTGTCTTTATTAGTTAAACACTTTGACTCACTTGGAGGAAGACAAAACTTCTCATATATAATTGGAATTTGGGTGCATATTTTTTTGTAGAAATGTCAATATGTGCAAACGTTCCGCTTTATTTAATATATTTGGTTGCTATTATATAACTGCTGATCCTCACTTAGGGTTATTAGTTCTTTATATGTAGGTGTTGTGGTTCCCCTCGGGAATGGAATCGTGCAGCGCGCGCAAAATGTGGTTGGCATGAACAGAAAGATAGAACGAAGAGTTAGTCGGACATGAGCTACTGAACCGCCGACAGTTCATGTAAGAACAGTGGATTGTGCTGGTGCCGAGAGAGGTTTCTTGTGCCATTTTCCAATGTGCCAAAGCCTCGGATGGATGGATTTGTAGGCTACCTCTGTTTTGGAAATGGTATCTATCGTCCCCACCAAGAAATGACAGAGCTTTATCATTGACAACTGCTGATCCACCTGCCAGGACGTACTCGCCACCACATTGCGCAATAACTGTAACGGAATGGAGGAATTGTTGATATGTAAAGTGAAGGATCAGCTCATTGGATGTTTTAGTGTGCTCAAATATAAGGTAACTTATACCTGAATCTATGTACCTACCTTGATTTTTTCCTTATCACAACACCTCTTAGGTTTCACGCCTCTTGAACTATGATAACCGAGTGTCCATGTTGTGAAAAATGAAGGTCATAAAGTAAAACAGTTAGCAAACTAATTTTATTTGAAATTTGGTAAAAAAGGAGTATTTAAATTTGATGTGGAATCTGGTAAAGTTGAGGAAGTAAGTAAGTATAGCTTTTGTGAGAGTCTCCCAGTATCTGAACTTTTTCATAATTTTTGTCTTGTAATCTTTCAAAATTTCTCACCTCTAGTTTAAAAAGGTAAAGAACTATGAAACAGTTTTCTTAAGCTGGCAGCAGCCTTTTCAGTAGTTGCAGGGGCAACAGTCTGGATGATTAACTGATCTGGCCTTGTAACAATAACCAAAACGGCCTTGCTGTGCTGGTACTGCGAATGGCTGAAAGCAAGGGGAAACTACAGCCGTAATTTTTCTCGAGGGCATGCAGCTTTACTGTATGGTTAAATGATGATGGCGTCCTCTTGGGTAAAATATTCCGGAGGTAATATTAGTCCCCCATTCAGATCTCCGGGCGGGGACTACTCGAGAGGCCGTTGTTATCAGGAGAAAGAAAACTAGCGTTCTACGGATCGGAGCGTGGAATGTCAGGTCCCTTAATCGAGCAGGTAGGTTAGAAAATTTAAAAAGGGAAATGGATAGGTTAAAGTTAGATATAGTGGGAATTAGTGAAGTTCGGTGGCAGGAGGAACAAGACTTTTGGTCAGGTGAATACAGGGTTATAAATACAAAATCAAATTGGGGTAATGCAGGAGTAGGTTTAATAATGAATAGGAAAATAGGAGTGCGGGTAAGCTACTACAAACAGCATAGCGAACGCATTATTGTAGCCAAGATAGACACAAAGCACATGCCTATTACAGTAGTACAAGTTTATATACCAACTAGCTCTGCAGATGATGAAGAAATTGATGAAATGTATGATGAGATAAAAGAAATTATTCAGATAGTGAAGGGAGATGAAAATTTAATAGTCATGGGTGACTGGAATTCGAGTGTAGGAAAAGGGGGAGAAGGAAACGTAGTAGGTGAATATGGATTAGGGGTAATAAATGAAAGAGAAAGCCGTCTGGTAGAATTTTGCACAGAGCATAACTTAATCATAGCTAACATTTGGTTCAAGAATCATAAAAGAAGGTTGTATACATGGAAGAATCCTGGAGATACTAAAAGGTATCAGATAGATTATATAATGGTAAGACAGAGATTTAGGAACCAGGTTTTAAATTGTAAGACATTTCCAGGGGCAGATGTGGACTCTGACCACAATCTATTGGTTATGAACTGCAGATTAAAATTAAAGAAACTGCAAAAAGGTGGGAATTTAAGGAGATGGGACCTGGATAAACTGACTAAACCAGAGGTTGTGCAGGGTTTCAGGGAGAGCATAAGGGAACAATTGACAGCAGTGGGGGAAAGAAATACAGTAGAAGAAGAATGGGTAGCTCTGAGGGACGAAGTAGTGAAGGCAGCAGAGGATCAAGTAGGTAAAAAGACGAGGGCTAGCAGGAATCCTTGGGTAACAGAAGAAACATTGAATTTAATTGATGAAAGGAGGAAACATAAAAATGCAGTAAATGAATCAGGTGCAAAGGAATACAAACGTCTCAAAAATGAGATTGACAGGAAGTGCAAAATGGCTGAGCAGGGATGGCTAGAGGACAAATGTAAGGATATAGAGACTTATCTCACTAGGGGATGTAAGGATGTAGAGACTTATCTCACTAGGGGTAAGATAGATACTGCCTACAGGAAAATTAAAGAGACCTTTGGAGAAAAGAGACCCACTTGTATGAATATCAAGGGCTCAGATGGAAACCCAATCCTAACCAAAGAAGGGAAAGCAGAAAGGTGGAAGGAGTATATAGAGGGTCTATACAAGGGCGATGTACTTGAGGACAATATTATAGAAATGGAAGAGAATGTAGATGAAGATGAAATGGGAGATACGATACTGCGTGAAGAGTTTGACAGAGCACTGAAAGACCTGAGCCGAAACAAGGCCCTGGGAGTAGACAACATTCCATTAAAACTACTGACGGCCTTGGGAGAGCCAATCCTGACAAAACTCTTACCATCTGGTAAGCAAGCTGGTAAGCAAGACGTATGAGACAGACGAAGTACCCTCAGACTTCAAGAAGAATATAATAATTCCAATCCCAAAGAAAGCAGGTGTTGACAGATGTGAAACTTACCGAACTATCAGTTTAATAAGTCACAGCTGCAAAAAACTAACGCGAATTCTTTACAGACGAATGGAAAAACTGGTAGAAGCCGACCTCGGGGAAGATCAGTTTGGATTCCGTAGAAATATTGGAACACGTGAGGCAATACTGACCTTACGACTTATCTTAGAAGAAAGATTAAGGAAAGGCAAACCTACGTTTCTAGCATTTGTAGACTTAGAGAAAGCTTTTGACAATGTTAACTGGAATACTCTCTTTCAAATTATAAAGGTGGCAGGGGTAAAATACAGGGAGCGAAAGGCTATTTACAATTTGTACAGGAAACAGATGGCAGTTATAAGAGTCGAGGGGCATGAAAGGGAAGCAGTGGTTGGGAAGGGAGTGAGACAGGGTTGTAGCCTCTCCCCATTGTTATTCAATCTGTATAAAGAAAAATTCAGAGTAGGTATTAAAATCCATGGAGAAGAAATAAAAACTTTGGGGTTCGCCGATGACATTGTAATTCTGTCAGAGACAGCAAAGGACTTGGAAGAGCAGTTGAACGGAATGGACATTGTCTTGAAAGGAGGATATAAGATGAACATCAACAAAAGCAAAACGAGGGTAAGGGAATGTAGTCGAATTAAGTCGGGTGATGCTGAGGGAATTAGATTAGGAAATGAGACACTTAAAGTAGAAAAGGAGTTTTGCTATTTGGGGAGCAAAATAACTGATGATCGTCGAAGTAGAGAAGATATAAAATGTAGACTGGCAATGGCAAGGGAATCGTTTCTGAAGAAGAGAAATTTGTTAACATACATTATAGATTTAAGTGTCAGGATGTCGTTTCTGAAAGTATATGTATGGTGTGTAGCCATGTATGGAAGTGAAACATGGACGATAAATAGTTTGGACAGGAAGAGAATAGAAGCTTTCGAAATGTGGTGCTACAGAAGAATGCTGAAGATTAGATGGGTAGATCACATAACTAATGAGGAGGTATTGAATAGAATTGGGGAGAAGAGGAGTTTGTGGCACAACTTGACTAGAAGAAGGGACCGGTTGGTAGGACATGTTCTGAGGCATCAAGGGATCAGAAATTTAGCATTGGCGGGCGTGGAGGGTAAAAATCGTAGAGGGAGACCAAGAGATGAATACACTAAGGAGATTCAGAAGGATATAGGTTGCAGTAGGTACTGGGAGATGAAGAAACTTGCACAGGATAGGGTAGCATGGAGAGCTGCATCAAACCAGTCTCAGGACTGAAGACCACAACAACAACAACAACGGCATTCTTTAAACTGTTTATGAAAGTGTGCTTAGTTTGCTTTACTACAGTGGTCAAGAATAAGCTTCCCCCCCCCCCCCCCCCCCCCCCGTATTGAAAGTTGCCGAAATGCACAAAGTTACTTGATTATAAAAAGTTCCAACTAGTCTTGATATTTATGTTGAGTTGTGTGTTCATTGGGTTCTAATAAGTGTATTATCAGTTTATGAGCACCCACTTACTGTTTTATTCTTATTCAAGGTTAAGTTGCTATGAATGTCACTATCCAGGAGAACAGTTACTTCTTTGTCTTTAAAGAACGGTGTGAATCTTGATGCATGTAAATAATATTTAAAGTTGTACTAAAATATCTGATGAAGGAAGACCAGAACCATGCCCAATTTCCAGTTTAACAGTGACTTGCATGTGTAGTGTTGATGGAGTTATTCAGTTTGGCAAAGCATTTAATATTGATGAATGTAACAGTCTTTTGTGATTGTGAGAACATGAATATCTTGCTGCTACTATTTTTACCCACTATAACGTTTTTTGTGGCTTGTAACTGGGTTCATTGCACTTTTGTAACAGAAAAGTATAGGCTGAGTCTTTCCATTAAAGCTGCGTACATCTTAATCTTTGAAAAGAGATCATTCTCATGCCTAACTAGGCTGGCGACCGTTTTCTTTATCATTTGGACAGTGTGGATAGGCAAAATATTATTTGTTACTGTTTAAATATTTACGTAATCCTGGCTTTCACTTCCGATAAGCCACATCTGTTAGTTACATCACAGTCAAAATTACGAAACTCCTTTCAGAGGGTAACACTGCACTGTTGCTTTATGCCATAATTACTTTAACAAGATAGTTTCATTATACGATCTGCCTCGAACTTTAAGGTTATGGTATAGTAGTAGCAGTAGGGCGGTAGTGTCATAAGGGCGTATGAAGATCTATTACTAATACAGCTTACGTGGCGGTATCAGAAAACATTAACTTTGAAAAAATAACACTTTCGTGCACCGAAAATTTTTATAGGTTCTTTTTGACACTGTATCTTACGTGTCCACGAACAAAACGTAATTTCATTTGCTTCTGATAAATCCTTCAGCGTGTTACATTTTTCATTGAGAGCAGTGATTGCCAAGAGCTACCAAGAACTGCATCTGGAACAAGTTTGTGTCTTGGTCGCTCTTCACAGCCGCGTCATTGGCACGCTGACTGCATAATTATCAGGAGTAAGTTTATGGTCTGCGGTGCTTCTGCTCTTTCAAGGGATAGCAATACTGTTGCCATCTCTACATCTACATCATCCTCCAGAAGCCACCTTATGGTGCGTGGCAGAGGGTACTTTTGGTACAAGTAACTTATCCACCCCACCCTGTTCCATTTGTGAACGGCGCGTGGGAGAATCTTTCAACTCAACTACGTACTGCACTACGTTGTTAAAATGATGTCCATGTACACGAAGACCTTGACTTTCTCGACTTTTGGAATGTTGCAGGCTCCGTTCATCTCATTGCATAGTTATTTTCAGTTCGCTGCTGTAGCTGTACCACATTTTCAATTGCAACACCACACGCGAGCTCCTTGAGACGATCCCAAAAGTAGAAGTCCAGGGGTTGAGATCCGAAGATCTGGCAGGCCAAGAAACTGGTCCTGCACGACCTGTCCAGTTTTTGGGATAAGCAATTTTGTCGCCTCCCGAATGAAATGTGCAGTGCACCGTCGACATAGCGACAACAGTCGATATGCAGGCAAACACGACACGCCGAAAGCCTCTACTGGTCCAAGATGTAATACCTATCACAAATAACATTATGCATTGTAACTCGGAAATAAAGCAGTTTCAGACAAAACTTTATTTTTAACATTTTACTCTTATTTTGATCCATACATTACATACACAAAGTGTGTACAGTAAACTTTGAACCACCCTGTTTTGTCCAACTCTTCCTGACAAGTGCTGTCTCGATATTACAATAGTAAACCTCTCCGTGATGCACAACTTCTCTCTTGTAAAGACTGCCGCTGGAGATTAAAATTCTTCTGGGTATTATGCCGCGTCATTGCTAAAAACTAACAACAATAAAAAACTAAAAAACCGACGTCTCGACCGAATTGCAACGGCCTTCCTCAGGGCACGACTGGTTTTGCATGGGGATATTACAGACTATCAATGTCTGACGTTACTGTTGTAAAACTTTTAATTGGCCCTCTAATATGATTGGCTAGTCATGACGTAAGGGAAGATGGAAGGAAAGAGGCTATTCGTGGATGTCCATGTCGTCAACGATTGGTAGCTGTCAGCCAATCAGCGTTGGGCTTCTGGTCGGCAAGTTTTCCTCCTGGTGTGCGCGGAAGTGGAACGACAGTTGCTCTACAGCTGTTTCTGCAGATACGTCCGTGTCCCGTGTAGCTTCTGCCCCGCTACCAGAAGAATTTTAATCACCATGACACCGGCCGCGGAAGCCTACGTTCTTATACTGCCGCTGGAGTTTCTCAAGCATCTCGGTAACGCTCTCGCACCAACTAAACGATCCCATGGCGAAACGCGTCGCTATTCGTCGGATCTTCTCATTCTCTTCCATCAGTCCTACCTCGTAAGGCTCCCATATTGATGAACAATGCTCAAGGCGTTATAAGCTACTTTCTTCGTGGGTGAGTTACATTTCCTTAAGATTCTTCGTATGAATCTCAGCCTGGCCTCTGATTTTTCTACTACTTGTCTTATGTGGTCATTCCACTTAAGATCGCTCTGAATAGTTATTCCTGGATATTTTACGATAAATGTAGTTTCAACCAGTTCCTCATCATTATTGTAGCTGTAGACTAATGGATTTCTTTTCCTATGTACGCGCAGTATGTCGTAATTATTTACGTTCAGGGTCAACTGACAGAGCCTACATCATTCATCAATCCTCTGCAGGTCAGTCTGCAAGTCGATACTGTCTTCTGGTGTTACTTCTGTCTTATACACAACCCATCAGCTACGAACAGTCTTAAAGAGCTTCCTACGCTTTCTATTAGATCAGTTACTTACATTGTGAACAGCGACGGTCCTAGCACGCTTCCTTGGTGTACTCCTGAATTACCTTTACATCTGTCGAATCTGTTCCGTTTAGAGCAACGTATTGAGTTCATCCGCAAGCAAGTCTTGAACGCAATCGGAAATCTGGTCCGATACTCGGTAAGCTCGTACTTCTTTCACCAAATGGAAGTGTGGGACGCTGTCAGATATCTTCCTGAAGTCAAAGAACACAGCATCAGCCTGAGCGCCGTTGTCACAGAGCGCTATAGATCTCATGTCGGAACAGAGCAAGTTGAATTTCGCAAGATATCTGTTTGCGGAATCCACGTTGATTCTTGAACATAAAACATATTCAGTAATTTTACAACAGACTGACGTCAACGATACAGGCCTATAATTGTGTGCACCTGTCCTGTGGCTCTTCTTGGAAACGGCAATGACCTACGCTGTTTTTCAGTCGCTAGGTACTTTTCGTTGCTCCAGCGCTATACGATAAACTGCTGCTAGACGAGGAGCAAGTTATTGCGCATAATATTTGTAGAATCTTGCGACGTGCGTACGATGATTGAAAGGAATGACTGTGTTAACGATCTTCCGCGATGAAACAATTTCAGAAGACCGAAATCAGTATTTCGGCCTTCTCTCTGTTATCTTCCGTTTGGTGCCAGTAAGGTCTCTAAATGAATGCATAGATGCTCATTGCTCTCCTTACGCTCGGTCAGCTTCGTTTGCTTTTGTTTGTCTGCTAGGTTTTGACTTCTCTTGTTTACGTAGCAGTTTTCTAACACGGCTATTAGGCCACGGTGGGTCTTCCCCATCCCTTGGAACATACTTGTCCAAGAAATACTGAACGATACTTCTGAATTTTTCCGTTTGTGCTCTACATCTTCGTCCTCATCACTGAATATTTGATGCTGACCACTCAAATTGTCTGCAAGCTGTGTCCTGTTACTCTTGCTAAGCAGAAATGTCTTCCTAATTTTCTCAATATTCTTTGTAAAATCCGTATAACAGTTGCTATCACAGCCTCGAGATCACTGATACCTTCCTCTGTATTAACTGATTCGTTAAGCTCAGGTCTGTTTGTTGGAAGGAGGTCTAAGACAATACTTTCACGAGTTGGTTCTTTATCTGCTCAAAGTAATTTTCGGACAAAATATTCAGAATAACGTGACACGAATCCCTGTCTCTAGCACCAGTTTTGATAGCATGACTCTCCCAATCTATACCTCTCAAGTTGCAGTAACCTCCCACTACAACACCATGATCAGGAAAATTATAAGTGGTATTCTGTAAATTCTCTCTGCGGCGTTCTACCACTGTAACTCCTGCCTGACCCATGCGGTCTATGAAATCATCCGAGAAACCTGATCGGCCTTTGATGCTTAACTTCATCCAGATTAATTCACACTCGAGACCCTTGATAACTTCGTTAGAAGTTATCGAATTATTTACTCCAATAAATATGCCGCCAACGTTGACGGTTAACCCATCCCTACACACTACATTTGGGATTACTACTTTCATGATTTCCCGACGCTTTCTCGCACAATTTTATTACCACCTTACTCGTCCTCTGAATTACAAAGCAAAATACTCGCATTCTGGGAAGATGTTGGTGATGATACTGGTTTCAGGGAGCTCAAAAGCCCGGGAATATTTAGGGTTTTGTTTCGGAAGAGCTCCGCTAAATTTTATAAGGCTATGGTTTTCACAGTTTAATTTCATCCCAAACTTTTATCGATATGAAGCAGACACTCAAGCGCAGAACGGTTGGTAGCACTTACTTTTAGCAATATTTATCCTTCATGGCAGTCTAGTTTTATTTGTAGTGTTCCAGTTCCCCATCACAATTAAAGTTTCATATCTCTTGACTGTCTTCATAATTTAATCTGTTTGATCATAGATTTTCTGAATCTCTTCATCATATGCAGAGCTAGCTGGCAAATACAATTTTACTATTGCGATGGGTGTTGGCTTCGGTCTATCTAGGTTACAATAATGCATTCACTATGCTGTTCGTAGAAGCATTCGTATTTTCGTACTCATTATTAAGCCAACTCCTGCATTACTCCTATTTGCTTTTGTATTTATAACCCAGTGTTGACCTGAGCAGCAGTCCTTTTCTTCCTGTCACCATACTTCACTAAGTCACATTACAACTCACTTCAGTATTTTCCTTTTTTAATTCTGTGTCCTATTTGACATTGTAAGTCTGTCAGGGATAGCAAAGGACTTGGAAGAGCAGGTGAAAGGAACGGACAGTGTCTAGACAAGGGGGTATAAGGTGATCACCAACAAAAGCAAACCAAGGATAATGGAATGTAGTTCACTTGAATTGAATTGAGGGAATCAAATTAGGAAATGAGACTGTTAAGGTAGTAGATGAGTTCGGCTATTTGGTCAGCAAAATAACTGATGATGGGCGAAGTGGAGAGGATGTAAAAGGTAGACTGACAAAGGCAAGAAAAGCGTTTTGACTATGCGTGTAATGAACGTTTGTTTTACCTAATGCCACCCACGAATAATAGTATCGGAAGGCTGCTAATGTAGGACGATAGTCCATTCCTCCCATCCAGAACGGCCACAATGTCGTCTGTGACCCTGATGGGGAGGCCAGTATCTGATCTGATGCCTTCGAAGACAATTTCATGCCGGCGAGAGGTGTCGACGACAACACGTCACAGACAGGCAACCAACCTTTCTTGCTGCCTGCAATGGTGCAGGCGTTATTCCCCCAATCTCTGAGGAGGAAGTCGCCCTTCAACTTCGATCCCTTGGCTTTCGCAGGCGGAAGGCGCTGATGGGATCACTAATGTTCTCTTAAAGAACCTGCCGCCGGGGCTCCATTGGTTCTTGGCTGATATGTTCAACCATATCCTTCTTTCAGGTGTCTACCTTTCCACGTGGAAGCATGCGGAGGTGGTCGCCATCCCGAAGGTCAACTAGGAGCCCCAGCTGGAGTCTAGCTACAGGCCCATCAGTCTCCTCCGGTGCCTCTCAAAAGTCTTTGAGCGGATATATCTGTGGAGCATCATGGCGCACGTCACTGTAGAGCGTCTCCTACCAGATGAACAGTTTGGCTTCCGAGGGGGCCACGCGACCTCTCACCAACTGCTACGTCTGGTGAAACCCACTATATTGGCGCTGGAGACCTGGGAGTACCATGGAGCGGTACTCCTGGATGTGTCTCAGGCCTTTGACTCTGTGTGGCATGACGGTCTTGTGTACAAACTCCTTGTGCACGGGATGTCAACATCACACCGGATCCTCATGCAATCCTACCTATCTGGCAGGACGTTTCATGTGCGGGCTGACCAGGGCACGTCCACAGTAAGGAAAATTCGGGCCGGTGTGCCACAAGGATTGGTCCTTGGTCCCATCGTGTATTTCTTTACACCGCAGCTGCTCCGCAGGCTGCACCCTGTAGTTGACTCTCTACACCGATAACATGGTGCTGTTCACCCACAGCATAAATGCTGTCAACATGGGCCGCCATCCTCGACAGTACTGTGATGTGCTGGGTGCTTGGGCCACCAAAGGGCGGCTCAAGTTCTACCCTGCTAAGAGCCAGGCGATAGTTTTCACCAGAAAGCAAGTCCTGCCGGCTATTCCCCAGTCACCATTGTGGGGAGCCCTACCCTGTAGACCAAGACTGTCACCTATCTCTGGGTCACATGGCTCCAGCACATCCGTGAGATCCGTAATAGGGCCGTGGGGTGCCTATGGGTGCTCTACCCCTTCCTTAACCTGGATTCGATGTTTCACCCTCGCCACAGCATTGCGTTCTACCTGATTCTGGTCCGACAAGTGTTGGAGTATGCGGCCGTGGTGTGGGAAAATGCCGCCTACTCCCAAACCACGCTGAAATTGGCGTTGTACCTCCCCAGGATGTACCCAACTCCATGAAGATGCAGGCCTCCTGCTGCTGTGGGACAGGTTCAAAAAAATGTTCAAATGTGTGTGAAATATTATGGGACTTCACTGCTAAGGTCATCGGTCCCTAAGATTACACACTACTTAACCTAAATTATCCTAAGGACAAACACACACATCCATGCCCGAGGGAGGAATCGTACCTAAAATGATCAGCCGCAGGGACAGGTTCCGCAACGCCATTTGTCCCTTCTACGAGAACACTCCTGCAATCGGCTCGTCAGTGTTTTTGGCCACCAACACCACCACCGACCAACCACGCGTTGGCCGGATCTGTTATGTGAATAATTACTCCGCAATGCCATGAGGATCAACCCACACATGAAACCAAAGGCTAATCTAATCAGGAAATGCAGGAATAGTAACTTGGTGGTTAGCCTGTCACAGGACGGGCTGAGTTTGCTCGCTCATTCAACCGAAGTGAAAAGCTTACCATGTTTTCGCTGTTCAGGCAGTAAAACGACAGTGCCATGCATGATATTTTAATTTATTACTTCTTTGATACTAACTCTATTCGCCACACAGTTTTCGGGCCTTATCCACATACACTCCTGGAAATTGAAATAAGAACACCGTGAATTCATTGTCCCAGGAAGGGGAAACTTTATTGACACATTCCTGGGGTCAGATACATCACATGATCACACTGACAGAACCACAGGCACATAGACACAGGCAACAGAGCATGCACAATGCCGGCACTAGTACAGTGTATATCCACCTTTCGCAGCAATGCAGGCTGCTATTCTCCCATGGAGACGATCGTAGAGATGCTGGATGTAGTCCTCTGGAACGGCTTGCCATGCCATTTCCACCTGGCGCCTCAGTTGGACCAGCGTTCGTGCTGGACGTGCAGACCGCGTGGGACGACGCTTCATCCAGTCCCAAACATGCTCAATGGGGGACAGATCCGGAGATCTTGCTGGCCAGGGTAGTTGACTTACACCTTCTAGAGCACGTTGGGTGGCACGGGATACATGCGGACGTGCATTGTCCTGTTGGAACAGCAAGTTCCCTTGCCGGTCTAGGAATGGTAGAACGATGGGTTCGATGACGGTTTGGATGTACCGTGCACTATTCAGTGTCCCCTCGACGATCACCAGTGGTTTACGGCCAGTGTAGGAGATCGCTCCCCACACCATGATGCCGGGTGTTGGCCCTGTGTGCCTCGGTCGTATGCAGTCCTGATTGTGGCGCTCACCTGCACGGCGCCAAACACGCATACGACCATCATTGGCACCAAGGCAGAAGCGACTCTCATCGCTGAAGACGACACGTCTCCATTCGTCCCTCCATTCACGCCTGTCGCGACACCACTGGAGGCGGGCTGCACGATGTTGGGGCGTGAGCGGAAGACGGCCTAACGGTGTGCGGGACCGTAGCCCAGCTTCATGGAGACGGTTGCGAATGGTCCTCGCCGATACCCCAGGAACAACAGTGTCCCTAATTTGCTGGTAAGTGGCGGTGCGGTCCCCTACGGCACTGCGTAGGATCCTACGGTCTTGGCGTGCATCCGTGCGTCGCTGCGGTCCGGTCCCAGGTCGACGGGCACGTGCACCTTCCACCGACCACTGGCGACAACATCGATGTACTGTGGAGACCTCACGCCCCACGTGTTGAGCAATTCGGCGGTACGTCCACCCGGCCTCCCGCATGCCCACTATACGCCCTCGCTCAAAGTCCGTCAACTGCACATACGGTTCACGTCCACGCTGTCGCGGCATGCTACCAGTGCTTAGACTGCGATGGAGCTCCGTATGCCACGGCAAACTGGCTGACACTGACGACGGCGGTGCACAAATGCTGCGCAGCTAGCGCCATTCGACGGCCAACACCGCGGTTCCTGGTGTGTCCGCTGTGCCGTGCGAGTGATCATTGCTTGTACAGCCCTCTCGCAGTGTCCGGAGCAAGTATGGTGGGTCTGACACACCGGTGTCAATGTGTTCTTTTTTCCATTTCCAGGAGTGTATACCGCTCAATGTACCTGAAAAACTGTGCCATTATATTCCAAATAGTGTAGAAGATATGAAGCTATAAACATTTAGATGCCTGAAAAATTAGCGTCTGCTTGAAATGGAGCGCAAATTACCCAGAGTATAGGTTATCCAGTGTTTGATAATTAGAACTCTTAGTAACTTACAATAAACTTTAAGCTTAATTTCGAACTTTTCCTAAACTTCTTCTCTCTTACATGCTTAAAGTTAAATATTTAACACATTAAGTCATTCGTAAAGTAAACAGATTTCTGAAGCTGTTTCACACAAAAGTGTTCGGTTCTATAAAGAATCAGGTTTTACTGGTAGATACTGTTTGGACGAAATAACACTGTGTAAATGAGACTATGACAGTGGCGTGCATTTACAGTTGCGGGGCGAGGGAAATCTTCTTCTCTTAGGCAGAAGGCTGGACCACATAGATTTCCCAGTTAATTTTCAAACAATCTTTATTTCTTGTTTTTTATTCAGTTTTTGCTCCCCCTCTGCTCCTACGCCCTTGGATGGGACCTGTCTTGCCAACCTATCCGTACAACTCTGATGAGGAAGCATTATGGTGAAATGTGTCATACTCGTGATACGACAGAAAGCGGTCACTTAGTATGTTATGGAGGCTGTAATTACATAAATTGCCCAAATTACTGATAGCTTGAAAAGCAAAGCGATTAGCAGGAACTGAGTAAGTTGAATACTGAAAATTAATTTTCTCAAGCTACTTATCCGAGAGCAAAAATTGTGGGTATGTAAACAAAAAATACATTACTTATACACCGATTTTGGGAAAGCTTATGACTTCATTCACAGGCGAAGCCTGTGTAATATGATAGACTTCGGGTTTTCAACTAAGCTCATGAATCGTTGTAAAATATGTATGTACGATAGTACGAGCAAGGCTTCGCTAAATGAAGTAAAATCTGACCACTTTAAAAAGAAAACTGAAGTAAGACAGGGAAATTATGTGTCCCCTCTTCTCTTTACTGTAGCTTTGGAGAGAGCTGCGCGGAAACTCAAATTAATATCTGCTAGGATCCTGCAAAGAAATAAAAAAAAATGGTTCAAATGGCTCTGAGCACTATGGGACTTAACATCTGTGGTCATCAGTCCCCTAGAACTTAGAACTACTTAAACCTAAGTAACCTAAGGACATCACACACATCCATGCCCGAGGCAGGATTCGAACCTGCGACCGTAGCGGTCACGCGGCAAAAAAATAAAGTTAATGTTTTAGCGTATGCAGCTGATATAGTGCTCACTAGAAAAGTTGAAACAGAGATTAGCCAGCTATTTGTGAAGCTCTAGAAGAAGCATCCAAGCTAGGTCAAAAGTAAACGAACAGGAAAGAAAATGCATGACAGTTCAAAGATATAGAAATGAACAAGACGACCGTTCGCATCTAATAATCTGCATATATAAACTCGGACGCTTTAAAAAGTTCAGATTCCTAGGCGCAATGACATACGAACAAAATCAGAGACAAGTAATACTGACAATGACGCTCCTCCAAAATGTTAACAGAGCCTACTACTCCATACAAAAACTTTTAGGCCTGAAAGGTGGCTACACTGAGCCACAGCGCCAGAAATCGCGCCAGAGAGTATTGTTCCGCCGCCTCCACTGGCAGTGATTATTGAGACGTAGCGGCAGGGAGTTCTTGCCGAGAAGTTGTGGTGGACACTGCTTGTAGCTGAAGTTAGAGTGAGATGTGGTAGTGGAGAGTGTTGTTCCATGTTCTATGCATTGGTTTGATGGGAGAGATAGCAGATGTTGTTCTAATGGAGATATTGTAATGGTCAGAGTGCATTTCGTCAATATATATGGAGGTATTTTCTTTTATTCTTTTATTATTTGTGTGTCCTGAATAATGTGCCATTACAGGTTCAGTCAACAAAGCATCTGGCTTGTGTTCTTGTATTAGAGTGTAATTCTGATTTTCTTGCGCAATTATAGTATTTCTAATTTTCTTTTATCACGTCAGTATAATTGGTATTTAAAAATTCTTGTCTTGTTGAAGAAGAACCGTGCCAGATGTGCGTTGAGTCATACTACCACATACAGAACAGCTACACTTGTGCTTTGTTGGTTTCGTAGGTTTTATAGTTGCTGGGGACTTAATTAATTAATTGTATTAACTGAAAATTTCATTTCATTCTTTGTGGTTGTTACATGCAGTCAGATTGCGTACTAAAAGTAGTCAGGGCCAGCCGTTTACGAAACAGCGTAATCGGACATACAGCGACAGAAAATTAAAAAGTATTTGCATTGCATTCTTATATCTTTATTATAAATAAGCCCCCATGCACGCGGCGACCGCTGCTTCGGATCGTCCCTTGGAATTCTTCTGATTGGAAAAATAGTAGACAGTAGTATTGTTGTAGTAATTTGTAGTTTAGTAATTGTAGTTTGTATTGCATGTGTAGATTTGGTGATTGTCATTCTTCTATTGTTCGTTAATCGTGTTTGAAGGAAGCATTTCGTGTGATTGATATTGTTGGTGATAAAGTGTCATTGTGTATAAATTTCATATAGTGACGAGTTTTGTATGTTTTGTAAATGATTACGCGATCTATGAAAAAGGCAAAAATGATGAATAGTGAGAATAACGAAATTGTTAACATGGCGAATTCGCCAACAGAGGAAAACAGTATCATGAATAATGAAGTGGAAAACAATTTAATCAGTCGGGAAAATAGTCCGGAAACAGTTCAAAATTTTTCACAATCGAAAAATTCTCAGAATACGAGATTAACGATAGAAGATTCTGAAATATTATCGAACACAGATAGCGTTATGGCTATGCAGAAGGAAGTTAGTTTTGCGGGAAATGTTAGGGGCGAAAAGAATTTCGAACCGGCTAACATGGAGCAGTTGATGGATGCTATATTACATTTGGGATCACAGATGGCAACTTTGCGATCTGAATTAAAAACAGAGATAGGGACAATTAAAACAGAAATGGGAACAATAGAAACACGGTTAGACTCATTGGGATCACAGTTAGGATCTGAATTAAAAACAGAGATAGGGACAATTAAAACTGAGATGGGAACAATGGAAACACGGTTAGACTCACGAATAGGGACATGTTTCAAAAACATGAAAGATGAATTGAAGAAAGAAATCAGAGAAGAAGTACAACCGATTTTGAATGCTCACAATAATAGATTAATTGCAGTAGAGATTAGACAAAGGGAACAGGATAGAGAACAGGAAGAAAGAGATCGCGTGATAGTACAGAAATTTTCAGAGTTAAATTTACAACGTGCAAAGGATAAGGAAGAAATATTTGAGAGAACCGAGGAATCCGTACCAAATGACAGATTAAATAACCTAACACAACAATATGAACAGCTAACTACCAAATGTGTCAATACTGAAACCCGAGTCGCGACACTTACGGAAGACGTAAATAAACAGAAAGAACAATTAGGTGACTTATCGGAAAGAGTTGAGGAAATTTCAGATAAACTGACAAATCTTAGTTTACAAGGGGACAGAGATTCGGATGATACAGCTCCATTACCATTTGCAGAAACCGAAGAGTATCAGAACATAAATAAGCATGTTGAAAATCAGGGAAAATTTAATGAACGCGTGAAAAGGGAAGTTGAGGTATTAAAAAAGCAAGTCAAACAAATTGAAGGCGAAATCATAGGAAAAGACGGCAAAGGAAATTTAGAATCACAGATACCAGAAGGGTTTGAAGAAAATAATTTGTTTCATTTACGGGATGCAACAAGAGAGCGCCAGGCGCGCGAACTTTACAATAATCGACATTCGGACTGGGACAGACGCGGTAGGTCTTTGTCGCCACGAGGCGAAAACTTTGACTATAAACACTTTTTGACTGTCCGGAAATTTAAGACCTTCCGCAATTCTAAGAATGACATACATCCATGTGCGTGGTTAAATCAATTTATGTACGCACTTCCACCAAATTGGCCACTAAGTCACAAATTGGAATTTATGTGTGGATATTTAGAAAACGAACCGGCGACGCGGATGCGCGCACTCATTAGAGATTGTAATAGCCTAAATGATTTTTATCATGCATTTCTATCGGCATATTGGTCCGAAAACACGCAAGACAGAGTCAAACACAGTCTTATTATGCAGCGTAATTTCAAACAGTCTGAGTTCCGCACGCCAGCGGAATATTTTGAAGACATGATTCGAAAGAATCAGTTCCTTTCCAACCCTTATAGCCCGACTGAATTAATTCGCATTTGTTTAACTAAGCTGCCATAATCCATAAGACAAATTGCTTTAGCCGGAAGATGTAAAGACGACATTGAGACTTTTAAGACTTTGTTGCAAGAACTTGAGTATGACAACGACGATGGGACTTCCTGTAATTTTTTCAGTAACAGTAATTACAGTAGATTTTCAGAGAAAAGGGATAGTGATCGGAACGGGCGTTATATGGGTAATGTTGAGAATGACAGACGTAACAGACAGGACAATAGATACCAGCCCTATGACAATAACAGACGTTCTAACAGAAATTACACAGACAATTATAATAACGGTAATTCGTACCGGAATGATCAATCATACGGAAACAGTAATCGGTATTATCAAGACAGAAATTATTCAAACAGTAATAGAAATTCTTACTACAGAAATAATCAGGGTAGTAGATACAACAATAATTTCAGAAGTGACAGTCGAAATTACACAAGAAGTAGTTATGTAGACAGACAGGAAAACAGAAATTTTAATAACAGACACAACCAAGAATTTGTATCTAACAGACAGGAGGGACCTAATTGGCATCCTCCACGTGACAGAACTTCAGAGAGACAAGTGCAAATCGTAGAAATGGATCCGCGAAATGACGCGAATAATCAAAGACGTGACGCAAACAATCGACAATGACTAGCAGCTTCGGCTTCTGGCAGCAATATAGACGGTTCAGAAAGTAATGACACTATGGCTTTACACTACGTACGCCTGGAAGACATGAGAGACATTTTGTTAGACGAAAAGGAAAATAATGTAGACGCATTTTTACATCCTGTTATTGAAGTATGTGTGGGTAAGAATAAGTTCACTGCAGTTTTAGATTCTGGGAGCCCATTGAACGTCATTAGTGCATCAGTTTTTCGTATATGTGAAAGGACTATTGCCTGTCCTGTGTTACCTATTTCTAAAACTACAATTCGAGGAGCGATTTCTGGAAAAGGTGTAGAAGTTAAACAACAGACCAACCTAAATTTCAATTGTCAAGGATACGAATTTTCTGCTAATTTTATTATTGTTCCATTACTCAGTACACAAATTATATTAGGTATGGAGTTTCTTAACGCACATAAGGCAATTTTGAACTTTAAAGAAGGAAGTGTGAATTTGACTGTTGCCGGAATGCCGAAATGTTTGAAATTTTTCGAGTGTTTAACAAGATCTGAGTCAGATACAAAATGTTTAAGGTTTCTTACTTCTGATGTTTTCGTTGAGCATTATGACGACAATGTGTTTATTCATGACAATGACAATAGATACAGAGACGCGATGGATGATATAATTAATAGCGAAGAACTAATTAATGAAAAGGTTAAGAAAGCTGAAGTGCCAGATGACGTTGTAAGAGAAGAGCTGCACCAAATTTTGACTTCACATGCTACAGTGTTTAGTCATCACACGGGAACTATACAAGGCTTACAATATTTATTTAAAGTAAAAGAACACACACCATTTCGCGGGAAAACGTACGCTATTCCTTTGGCTTACAGAGACAAGGTTAAGAATGAACTTCAGTACATGTTAGATCAGGGCATTATTGAGCCTGCAGTCAGTCCAGGATTACACGTTGTTCTTAAAAAGGATGGGTCAATTCGTTTGGTTCTGGATTCCAGACAGATAAATAATATCATCATTCCGGAAACTGACCGTCCACAAAATTTAGATGAACTTCTTCAACATTTTCATGGAATTAAAGTTTTATCCACGATTGATATGCGCGCAAGTTTTTGGCAAATAGAACTCCACCCTGATTGTAGAAAACAAACTGCCTTTTTAGCCTTTGGTAACTGTTACCAGTTTCGGAAATTACCGTTTGGACTTACTGTATCTTTAGCAGCATTCATTCGCAGCTTAAATGAAATTTTACCTGTTTATCTTCGTGACAATATTACTTCATATGTTGACGACATTCTTATTGCTAAACATTCTTGGAGTGAGCACAACAAAATTTTGGATTCATTATTACGTATTTTTGCAAGAGTTGGCATTACGGTGAACTTAGAAAAATCTGAATTTGGTCGTTCTCAGGTGAAATTTCTCGGTCACATTATTTCTACAGAAGGTATTCTTCCTGATCCAGAAAAACTAGACGCTATTCGTAATTATGCTGTTCCTACCACAAAACGTGATGTTCGTAGTTTTCTTGGTGTCTGTAATTTTCTTAGACGCTTTGTTAGATTGGACGATTTGGCCACACCTCGTTTATGTGAACTATCTGGAAAGAAATCTAATTGGTGTTGGGATGAGGAAGCTCAGTCAGAATTTGAACAACTTCGTGATGCTTTAGTTGGTGCTCCACTTCTTTCACACCTGGATTTATCTAAAGATTTTTGTTTGGCGACGGACTCATCATAAAAAGGCCTAGGTGCACATTTATTTCAAGAGATAGAAGAAAACGGCGTTGTAGTACAAAAGACTATTGCATTTGGAAGTCGTGTTCTTTCTAAATCAGAAAAGAATTATTCGATTACGGAACTTGAAGCTTTGGCTGTTGTTTGGGCTTTTACAAAATTTCGGACATTCTTGTTTGGCAGACATACTAAGGTTTACACCGATCATCGAGCTCTGGAATTTCTTATGTCAACAAAATTAACTCACGGCAGATTGTCACGATGGGCGTTGTACCTACAGGAATTTGATTTTAGTATTGTTTACATACAGGGTTCTTCAAATATTGTTGCTGATGCTTTATCACGTGCACCTATGGGTTTGAAAGAAAGTGCTGAAGAGGACTGCAAGGAAAACAATTATTGTTTGATGTATATTCAAGGTGTTGCGTTTGAGAACTTTATTTCGTCTTCGCTCCAGGACATCGCTAAGGAGCAAAATAAGGATCCAGTCTGGAAGGACATTAAGGAGAAGTGGAAGAGAAAGGAAAGCGTAGCGATTAGACAGCATTATTTAGTTCGCAATGACATTCTTTTTAAACGAAAATCGGTCGACAACTCTGTTTGGTTAGTTTGTATTCCTGATGAGTGGGTTAATAAGCTGATTTGGTATACGCATTTCAGTTATGCACACTTTGGTCCCAGAAAATGCTTTCATAAATTACGAGAAAATTGCTACTTCAATAATATGGAAAAACGTATTCGATTTGTTCTTGTCAAATGCAAATTATGTCAAAAGGCTAAGCCGCCGACAGTTTCTCACAGAGCACCGTTGTTTCCTATCATTCCAGCAAAATTAAAGGACATGGCTGCAGTTGATTTGTTCGGTCCAGTGGTTCGATCTACTAATGGTTTTGCGTACATTTTCGTAGCAGTGGAGTTGACATCAGAATATGTGTGTTTTACACCGTTACGCAAAGCAACAGCTCGTTCAGTATCTAATGCTTTCATCAAACATTTTCTTAAAGAAGTGGGTCATGTTGATAAGGTTATATCAGATAATGGATCACAGTTTCGTTCTAAAATTTGGCTTCGTACTCTACGGCGTCGTAAAATTAAACCAATTTTCATTTCACTTTTTCACCCTCAATAACGCTTCAGAGAGATGGATGAAGGAAATCAATAAATTGTGTCGTCTTTATTGTCATCAGAATCACAGAACTTGGGATCAGTATCTTCATATTTTTCAAAACATTCTGAATGAACTTCCTAACGACTCAACTTCTTTACCACCTATACTGATATTAAAAAACAAAGCACCGACAAATCGCATTTCTGAAAGCGTTCCTTTTCCGCCTACACGGAAACTGCGGCATTCTGAAGTTGTCAACCTGGCTCTACAAAATATTGCATCTGCGGGTGCTAGAAGAGAGAAATCAGCTAAGCGTCCTGGTCGTTTAAAAATCTTGTCAGTTGGTCAGAAGGTGTTAATTAAGGCTCATCGTTTGTCTCACAAAGGAAAAGGCTTGTGTCGGAAATTTTTTCTGCTTTATAACGGTCCATATAGAATTCGCAAAATTATTCATGATAACACTGTAGAAGTAGAAACTCTTAAATCACGACGCTCTAAGGGAATACATCATATATCTAACGTTAAAATTTTTGTGGAATGATATACTTTTGAAAAATTTTTTAGGAATGACATACTTTTGAGAAACTAACAGTTGTATGTAAACACATGGAGAGTACAAGGATACCGCGCTGTGTTTTGGCGGCGGCATATACTCAAAGCAACAGTCAAGTCTGCGCGCCGCACAAGGCAGTCGTTGACCGCAAACAATCACTTCCTACGTCACGCGCCTACAGCTGATCGAGCGCTCAGTGCGAATGCACTGACAGCCGTAAATAAATACACAGTCTAATTTCTCCGACTAAATTCAGTATAAAGCTATAGTGACTTGATGAATTATGTTATTAACATTCAGTATTTTTCAGGATACGGTTCTATAAAACATTTAAGAACTTCAGGTAAATTCTGTGCGTGTCCGACGTTAAGACGACTTGCTATCGAGAAAATTTCAGGAAAAATGTCATTTCGAAGAAGAAAGTAATAAACTAAAAATGTAATTATTAATTGAGTTTATTTTTCAGGTAACATATTTCCACGTAGGTACGTACTTTAGACGTAATTTGCTGCTCGCGATTACGTGATTCATACTTTGTGCTAATTACATGTTCAATGAAATTACTTGTGAAGCGACGTGCTTGCGTACGTTAACTGATTTTGACAATGATTATTAATGAACTGGATTGTTACTTGTGTATATTATGGATCGCTTGGCTGCACTGCTTTTTCACTGATGTCATATTTTTAATTATGTGCCTGCTGTGCCTATTTATTTAAATTATAATTGTCACCTGATTAATTGTGCTGATGTGGTTAGGTATGTAAGTTATACTTTGTGATTTATCTGCTTGCGCCTTCATGTTTACTTATTAAGATACGATGCTAATGACCTGTTTAGTACGTAAGATATATGTTTACTGCTATGCGTATGGATTGCACATTTACACATTTCTGCTTGTTGTCATAACTATACTCTAATTTGGTATATAGCAATGCTGATGTACAGTGTACAAACATAGAGTTTAGGTTACACTATGGTACTAGTTACAGATTGTTCGCTTGGCAGAGCCTCGTTGTAAGAATTGTGCTGCATCCACTTGTTGACATTCTGTTCACTACTGGTATATTTACTCGCTGTTGCTTGTTTTGCTTACGCTCAGTGCTTTATATTTTAACATAAGAAAATGAACTGCAGTAATTCGACGAGCGACTTTAGTACAAGAAACATCATAGAAGTCACATGAGCTGGAGGTTTTATGAAAGCTGTATAAATGTATGCCAATAGGAAGGAAGCTAACGACATGACATACCAACACAGTTATTACACTGCATTTTTCGTGAGCAATTGAAATAGGAAGTGACACTTGACACAAGAAATACTCCACATGTTTGCTTCTGTTTGCCATAATTCTTGAAGTGGTGTACACACTGTGAAATATTAAGATCATTCACACTCCGTAATCGCACTTAATTACTGAGAGTTATTCGGACTAAGTCTGTTAGAGGTCATGTATGCATTCTTTGTTTATAATTCATAATGAGTAGAAGATTTTGGTCAGATGGATTACACAGAGGTTGTGTGTTGACAGTGTGTCTTCGGGTTGTATGGGATGAGGAGGTTTGCATTAGGATTTTATCTGTACTCGATCGAGGAGACTGACTAGAGGAAAGAGTTGTTATGGAAGTGAAATGATACTGGCAATAAGGTTTATATGTATCGACGTATTGAAGAGGTATTATGGAGGTATTGAGATTATATGAAGTTGATTGGAGTTATGGTGTATAAGAGGTAAAATAAGTGAGGTGCATATTTTTTTTTTTTTTTTTGTTGGTCTATATGGAACGAGGAGGATGAAGATAGCAGACTAGAACACTAAAATGGAAGGAAGATTGTCTACACACACTTTGTTAAATCACTAAGCAGTATGTACTTTTTTTGGAGAGAGGAAGTTGCATATCTTGGCACACTGACAGTTGTTCAGCAACCGTACATTTTGATCTGGCTTGGCAAACATTGGTCTTGACATGATGACTATGACGTTGACTTAACTATTATTGACTGTTATACATTGCTGTCACTACTACTTGATACACATGATGAACATGAAATTTTGACAGAAGTGGATTCACACAGTTAACACTATTCAATTACACAGTAGTACTTAATGTGGATGAAAGATGAGTGAGTGTGTTTTGTGTGTTTTCCTTTCCTAATCCTACCCACCTATTTCCTAAATATTATTTTATTTGTTTGTAGTGGCTTGCACTGACACCCATAAATATTATAGGTTTACTGATGTTTGTGTATTTGTAATAGTAATATGACAATTATCTGATATCATTTGTGTGTTTGTTATGATTTGTATGTTTAGTGTAAGAGCATTGTAAAAGCATTTGTATGTGCATTCAAACTATCGTTCATGCTTGAACTGTCTGATCAGTGATAGTAAATATTAATGACTGTTACTTGTACTTTTTCTACATGATTGGTGCCACTAGGACATGTTTAATTTCTGCTAATGAATTGTGTGATCAGTGATAGTGAATATTATGGACTGATGTCTGCACCTGCTCAATATTGCTGGGTGCCACTGATGACTGCATCTATTGAAATAATGTCACTTGTTGCTGTAGCACCTGTTCAACATTGTTGGGTGCCACTGATGGACTGCTTCTACTGAAATGATGTCACCTGTTGGTGTCTGCACCTACTCAACATTGCTGGGTGCCACTGATGGACTGCTTCTACTGAAATGATGTCACCTGTTGGTGTCTGCACCTACTCAACATTGCTGGGTGCCACTGATGGACTGCTTCTACTGAAATGATGTCACCTGATGGTGTCTGCACCTACTCAACATTGCTGGGTGCCACTGATGGACTGCTTCTACTGAAATGATGTCACCTGTTGGTGTCTGCACCTACTCAACATTGCTGGGTGCCACTGATGGACTGCTTCTACTGAAATGATGTCACCTGTTGGTGTCTGCACCTACTCAACATTGCTGGGTGCCACTGATGGACTGCTTCTACTGAAATGATGTCACCTGTTGGAGTCTGCAGCTACTCAACATTGCTGGGTGCCACTGATGGACTGCTTCTACTGAAATGATGTCACCTGATGGTGTCTGCACCTACTCAACATTGCTGGGTGCCATTGATGGACTGCTTCTACTGAAATGATGTCACCTGTTGGAGTCTGCACCTACTCAACATTGCTGGGTGCCACTGATGGACTGCTTCTACTGAGATGATGCCACTTGTTGCTGTAGCACCTACTCAACAGTGCTGGGTGCTACTGCTGGAACTGTCAACTACTTGTAGTGAAAATTTGTATAAACTGATTTTTTTGTGTATTACTGTTTGTGAAAAGTTATAAGACTCTTACCTGCTCATATTCGTCAATGCTGACGCTATCGATTGAATTGTTTAACCACATGATATTTGTGTAAACTATTATGTAAAGTCACATGTATGAAAGAATTTGTATTGCTTAGTGTATTTTATATATTAGGCTATTGTAAGGTCAGTGCAAAGCCAAAATTTTATCTAGTTATATGATATTTACGTATTAATATTATCTTTTTATTTTTGTCTGTATTTTTTTTGACGAATTTGGTGGTATTTTCACCACCAATGCTGGCAAAAATACCATCAAATTCTAGCCCATGGAGGAAGGGCATATGAAAGGTGGCTACACTGAGCCACAGCGCCAGAAATCGCGCCAGAGAGTATTGTTCCGCCGCCTCCACTGGCAGTGATTATTGAGACGTAGCGGCAGGGAGTTCTTGCCGAGAAGTTGTGGTGGACACTGCTT
The DNA here is from genome assembly GCF_023864275.1 of Schistocerca cancellata. Classification (NCBI taxonomy): domain Eukaryota; kingdom Metazoa; phylum Arthropoda; class Insecta; order Orthoptera; family Acrididae; genus Schistocerca; species Schistocerca cancellata. The sequence goes on along the minus strand of NC_064628.1, from coordinate 286,561,862 downwards.
GTAGCTGAAGTTAGAGTGAGATGTGGTAGTGGAGAGTGTTGTTCCATGTTCTATGCATTGGTTTGATGGGAGAGATAGCAGATGTTGTTCTAATGGAGATATTGTAATGGTCAGAGTGCATTTCGTCAATATATATGGAGGTATTTTCTTTTATTCTTTTATTATTTGTGTGTCCTGAATAATGTGCCATTACAGGTTCAGTCAACAAAGCATCTGGCTTGTGTTCTTGTATTAGAGTGTAATTCTGATTTTCTTGCGCAATTATAGTATTTCTAATTTTCTTTTATCACGTCAGTATAATTGGTATTTAAAAATTCTTGTCTTGTTGAAGAAGAACCGTGCCAGATGTGCGTTGAGTCATACTACCACATACAGAACAGCTACACTTGTGCTTTGTTGGTTTCGTAGGTTTTATAGTTGCTGGGGACTTAATTAATTAATTGTATTAACTGAAAATTTCATTTCATTCTTTGTGGTTGTTACATGCAGTCAGATTGCGTACTAAAAGTAGTCAGGGCCAGCCGTTTACGAAACAGCGTAATCGGACATACAGCGACAGAAAATTAAAAAGTATTTGCATTGCATTCTTATATCTTTATTATAATTAAGCCCCCATGCAGGCTCTAACCTACTGACAAGGAAAACTAAAATGAAGCTGTCTAAAACGATCGTCAAGCCAGTCCTAATCTATGGAGCAGAAATATGGAATATGAGGACACAAATTACATTTGAATACAAAGTTTATAGGAGAATCTTTGATCCACACTGTAGTAATGAATCGCAAAGCTGGAATAGAAGACACAACACAGAAGTCCCCAAGCTATCACAACAAACAACATTTATGAGCGTAATATATTCCAGAAGACTACAGTGGTGCGCCATCTGCTGAGACTGAAAGAGGACCAAGTACTTTCAAGAATATTCATGGAGAAATCATTTGGTAAGAAATAAAGGGGGAGACCCAAGAGCACACAGCTAAGTAAAATTAAAGCAATATGCGGCAGGATGGGCATAAATAATTGTTGGGAAGTAGTACAGGACAGAAGAATTCGAAGGCAACAAATGGGCTCGGCACGAGAGTTCTTTAGGTGCTAAGGAGAAGGAGAAGAAGAACAAGAACAAGAACAACAACTTACCTCAGAGCTAGTCGTACGATTATTGTATTAATCAACACGTACGTAGGATGTGTGTTGTTTGAAATATAGTACACTGAAGGAAAAATTGCAACACCAAAAATAATTAATGAACAGTAATGAAATTTCGGGAATACTCTTGCTAGGCAACATACTTATGTGATTAACATGGCAAAATCACAGGTTAATGTAAGCGCGAGACAAGCCACTGCAAATGTGAAATACTGGTACATAATCAGTGTAACCGCCAGAATGTTGCATACAAGCATACAAATGTGCATGCATTGTGTTGTACTGGTAATGGATTTCAGTTTGTAGGATAGAGCTGCACGAATGTTGCACTTGGTAGGTCAGTACAGGGACGGTTGTGCTGCTTGCAGATGGCGCTGGAGTTGTCGTCCGATGATGTCCCGCGCATGCTCGGTTGGAGACAGAACTGGTGATCGGGCAGGCGAAGGCAGCATGCCAAACTCCCAAAAGCGGGATGTGGGCGGATGCTATCCTGCTCGATAACACCCGCAGGAATATTTGTCATGAATGGTACCACAACAGGTCGAATCACTAGACTGTCGCGCAATTTTGCAATCAAACTGTGTGGGATAACCAAGAGAGTGTTCCTGCTGTCAGGAAACCGCACTGCAGATCATAACTCCAGGTGTCGGTCCCAGTGTGTCTAGCACGCAGACAGGTTGGTTGCAGTTCCTCAACTGACTTCCTTCTAACCAACACACTGCCATCGCTGGCACCGAGGCTGAACAAGCTATGATCAGAAAACCAAGCAGACCTCCACCCTGCCCTCCAATGAGCTCCCGCTTGACAACACTGAAGTCACAAATGGCGGTGGTTTGGCGTCAGTGGAATGCACGCTACAGGGCGTCTGCCCGCAGCTCTCCTTGAAGTAACCGATTTGTAACAGTTCGTAGTGTCACAGTGGTGCCTACTGCTACTCAGATTGGAGCTGCAGATGCAGTATGAGGCGCCAGAGCCACAAGCCCAACACTACAGTGTTCCTTCTCAGTAGTGCCAGGTGGCCGTCGGGTGGTAGGTCTTCTTGCGACCATACATTCCAGAGACCACTGCTGCCAGCACTGTATAGTGGCTTCATTCCTGTCGAGGCTATCTACAGTATCGCAGAAGAAACATCCACCTTCTCGTAGACCTGTTATATGACTTCGTTGAAATTCAGTGAGATGTTGATAGTGGCGTGCTTGTTGCCCTAAAGGCATTCTTGTCTAACATCAGCTCACCGCGTCCAATGTCAAAGATAACTAACGCTCGTGACCGTCACAGCGCGTATTTAAAGCAAATCTGATTTGCATCCTCATAGTGACGCAACTAGCGCCACTCTTATGTGATTGGCACGAAATCTGAATAGACAGCATTTTTCAGATGTAGAAACACGCCTACCAACTTTCGTTTACGTTGCACACCTCCTTGGAGTTGAAAGGCTTTTTTGCCTATAAATCCGAAGAACCACCCAGATCACGTAACACGGTTTTGCAAAACGTGAATGTTGAACCTGAATTAATAATTCAATATGCCACGTCTAGATTTTGTTATTGAACAACTGATATGAATCAAAATTACACAGGTTGTTTATAAATGAATATCGAGGTTTTAACGCATTATAATATTTATTACATTAAACTTGCTAGTATAAATGATATGTCAAATGAAATCGCAACTCAAGCAGTTTTACCAAGAACCTTATAAATGTTCAATGTGAGCACCATTTGTCACACGGCACACATCAAGTCCACAGCCGAGCGCTGGATAGGCTGCGCCGGCCGGTGTGGCCGAGCGGTTCTAGGCGCTTCAGTCTGGAACCACGCGACCGTGACGGTCGCAGGTTCGAATCCTGCCTGGGGTGTGGATGTGTGTGATGTCCTTAGGTTAGTTAGGTTTAAGTAGTTCTAAGTTCTAGGGGACAGATGACCTTAGATGTTAAGTACCATACTGCTCAGAGTCATTTACCATTTTTTGGATAGGCCGCAAGGGGCTCAACGACAGGGCCTTTGCATGACCTCCACGTTCACCCGACCTAACGCCATGCGATTTTTTCCTTTGGGGCTTAGGATCGTGCGTACGCGCCTCCGCTACCAGCAGACCTCCCTGAATTAAGAAACTGGATTGAAGCAGCTGTTGCTACAATCACTGAAGACACACTTATCAACGTTTGGGAAGAACTCGGCTATATATATTAAAAAAATGGCTCTGAGCTCCATAGGACTTAACTTCTGAGGTCATCAGTCGCCTAGAACTTAGAACTACTTAAACCTAACTAACCTAAGAACATCACACACATCCATGCCCGAGGCAGGATCCGAACCTGCGACCATAGCGGTCGCGCGGTTCCAGACTCTAGCGCTTAGAGACTGATGACCTCAGAAGTTAAGTCCCATAGTGCTCAGAGCCATTATTTTTTTGTAGCGCCTAGAACCGCTCGGCCACTCTAGCCAGCGAACTCGGCTATAGACATGATGTGTGCCGTGTGACAAATGGTACTCACATTCAAGATTTATAAGGTTCTTGGCAAAAATGTTTGTGTTGCTCTTTCACTTGACATATCGTTTATAACTGTAAGTTTGATATAATAAATATTGTAAAGCGTTAAAATCCCGATATTCATTTATAAACACCCTGTATACTCTCTTAACGTCAGTATCTCTGACGACGTGGTAGCGTCACACCGCGGTAGGATATCCACGTTTCTACGTTGTTGACGTCTGACATACAAAGGATTCCCCGAGAGCCAAGGTCGTTGTGAGAGGTGCCACGTAGTCGCGACCTTGCAGTCGCACTCGGCCACCGGTGCCCCTTGCGTACTGCGCGGTATTCGCACTCGCAATTGCTGCTGTTCCGAAATAGCCCGGCGGACTTCCGAACTCCGCTAAATTAAGACCGCGCCGTTAGTTCGCCAGCACCTTGGCCGCGTAACACACATGCCGGTTACAGGTAGAGGTCTGCGCCGATAAGAGAAATACTGTGCACGTCATCCGCAAATCCCTTACCCATATCGGCATGTCTTCGATGCACATACGCTGATATTAAGGTTTTGCAAAACGCATCTCTTACAGTAGACTTGCGCCTGGCCTGATGTTTCGTGTTCTGACGTCCGCACTTAGATTTGAACTTAATTGCGATTTAAAGGCGGGACTTTTTCAGTCTTGATTGATTAAACACGGTGGATTATTCCTTAAATTTACAATATTGCGTATGATAAATACCTGTTGGCTAAACACTAAAATTCCAGAAGACTGGCTTACACCAAAAGGGTGACCACTGTTTAAAGAAGGGAACGCAGTAAAACTTCAAGTTATAGACGTTTGAGTATGTTAAATACTGTCTAGAAAGTATATTCAGTTCTATTAAATAACAGATTAAGGAGTATTACAAAAGTGTTACTTCTAGAAGAACAAAGCGGCTACATAAGAGGAAGGTTATTTAGTGGTAATACAGGGTGGTCCATTAATCGTGATCGGGCCAAATATCTCACGAAATAAGCGTCAAACGAAAAAACTACAAAGAACGAAACTTGTCTAGCTTGAAGGGGAAACCGGATGGCGTTATGGTTGTCCCGCTAGATGGCGCTGCCATGGGTCAAGCGGATATCAACTGCGTTTTTTTTAAAAATAGGAACCCCCATTTTTTATTACATATTGGTGTAGTACGTAAAGAAATATGAATGTTTTAGTTGGACCATTTTTTCGCTTTGTGATAGATGACGCTGTAACAGTCACAAACATATGGCTCACAATTTTAGACGAACAGTTGGTAACAGGTAGGTTTTTTAAATTAATATACAGAACGTAGGTACATTTGAACATTTTATTTCGGTTGTTCCAATGTGGTACATGTACCTTTGTGAACTTATAATTTCTGAGAACGCATGCTGTTACAGCGTGATTACCTGTAAATACCACATTAATGCAATAAATGCTCAAAATGATGTACATCAACCTCAACGCATTTGGCAATACGTGTAATGACATTCCTCTCAACAGTGAGTAGTTCGCCTTCCGTAATGTTCGCACATCCATTGACAATGCGCTGACGCATGTTGTCAGGCGTTGTCGGTGGATCACGATAGCAAATATCCTTCAACTTACCCCACAGAAAGAAATCCGGGGTCGTCAGATCCGGTGAACGTGCGGGCCATGGTATGGTGCTTCGACGACCAATCCATATGTCATGAAATATGCTATTTAATACCGCTTCAACCGCACGCGAGCTATGTGCCGGACATCCATCATGTTGGAAGTATATCACCATTCTGTCATGCAGTGAAACATCTTGTATAACATCGGTAGAACATTACGTAGGAAATCAGCATACATTGCACCATTTAGATTGCCATCGATAAAATGGGGGCCAATTATCCTTCCTCCCATAATGCCTCACCATACATTAACCCGCAAAGGTCACTGATGTTCCACTTGTCGCAGCCATCATGGATTTTCCGTTGCCCAACAGTGCGTATTATGCCGGTTTACGTTACAGCTGTTGGTGTGTGACGCTTCGTCGCTAAATAGAACGCGTGCAAAAAATCTGTCATCCTCCCGTAATTTCTCTTGTGCCCAGTGGCAGAACTGTACACGACGTTCAAAGTCGTCGCCATGCAATTCCTGGTGCATGGAAATATGGTACGGTTGCAATCAATGTTGATGTAGCATTCTCAACACCGATGTTTTTGAGATTCCCGATTCTCGCGCTATTTGTCTGCTACTGATGTGCGGATTAGCCGCTACAGCATCTAAAACACCTACTTGGGCATCATCATGTGTTGCAGGTCGTGGTTGACGTTTCACATGTGGCTGAACACTTCCTGTTTCCTTAAATAACGCAACTATCCGGCGAACGGTCCGGACACTTGGATGTTGTCGTCCAGGATACCGAACATTATACATAGCACACGCCCGTTGGGCATTTTGATCACAATAGTCATACATCAACACGATATCGACCTTTTCCGCAACTGGTAAACGGTCCATTCTAACACGGGTAATGTATCACGAAGCAAATACCGACCGCACTGGCGGAATGTTACGGGATACCACGTACTTATATGTTTGTGACTATTACAGCGCCATCTATCACAAAGCGAAAAAAGTGGTCCGACTAAAACATTCATATTTCTTTACGTACTACACGAATATGTATAAAAAAATTGGGGTTCCTACTTATTAAAAAAAAAACGCAGTTGATATCCGTTTGACCTATGGCAGCGCCATCTAGCGGGACAACCATAGCGCCATCTGGTTTCCCCCATCAAGCTAGATGAGTTTCGTTCTTTGTAGTTTTTTCGTTTGATGCTTATTTCGTGAGATATTTGGCCCGGTCAGTATCAATGGACCACCCTGTATATTCACTGTGCGGCAAATAATACAGAAAAGAAGCGAATTTAACTTACTAACCTACCTGGCTATCACAGATTATGAAGAAAAAAAAATTTGACAGGGTGAATAAAGAGGCGGAAACGTGGATATCCAAATCTCTTAATAGACTGCATCAAGAGTCAGTACGATGGAACTCACATTATACATCTCGTTCCCAGTTGCAAAAGGGAAAAATTTTAATAAACAACGGTGTTGAAGAAATGTGTTCTTTTCCCGTACATTTTTTTAAATATTTAAACAGTCGAGGCTTTTCAGAAATGGCAAGAAAGAGCGCCAAAAGGGACCCATATAAACAAAAATAAGTATCTTAACATATATGCTGACATCGTATTAATGGCAAAACCTGGAAACGAATTTAAAAAATCAGTCCTCCTTGTAAATTTATTTGAAAATATTATAAATTTAATACAGCAATAAATAAAACAACTGAATGGGAATACACGGGAAATACCCTATACTAAACAAAACTATAACTGAAGATTAGATTTTGAAATACTTTTTGTGCTTCAGTTACCTATACAACGTTTAATGAAGACAAAGATGTACAAGATATTAAATTACAGAGATACCTGTGTATATGTTGCACTATAAGCAGAACATAAAAATATACACGAAGAGATACAAAAATGAAATTCTATAAGATGATGGCTGTACCCGTTCTACTGCATGGCGGTAAAACATGGGTTACGAAGAGAAAATATTCTGGCCATATTCAGGCGTCTCTATTGAAGCTTTTACGAGGAGTAGAAGGTTGCACTAAGTTCGAAATGGTTCCTAATGAAAACGTCAGACAAGAACTGAATGTTTTTGTTGTAATTGACAAAACAGCAGGACATAAACAAAACTGGGAGAAACATCTGAAAAGAATGGAAGAAACAAGCATTTCAGAGATAGTCTTACAATGGAAACCCAAAGGAAAGAGGGCCGTAGGAAGCGCAGATAAAACATGGAACTGAGGCTAGAACAGGCGGAGGAGCCTAATCTATAAAGACAGAAGGAAAACAGAAGAAGACATATATCAGTGTTTCACACAACATTTAAAGTCATTTCCTTCTCCATCTAACAGTGGCAAGTCATTTTTGTTCCTTGTTTATTGTTAAAGTAATACAGCAGGAGTTCTGCGTGGCGTGGGTTCGAGGAATACTTGGTAGCTTTCCGGAGGTATGTGGCACAGGCCACTCAATTCCCTTAAATTATGATCCAGTGCGTTGCTACGGAAATGACGCTCTGTAGCGTCCCAGATGTTTACTATTGGGTTCACATTAGGCGAATGTGATGACCAAGACATCAATGTGAGTTCAATATCACGCTTCTCAGACCACTGCAGCACGATTATGACCTAGTGACACAGACAGTTATACTGCTGGAATGTGCCATCGCCGTCAGGGAAAGGATTCCGCAGCAATGTTCACACATTACATAGATGTCATGTTGCCTTTGATTATTGTCACAGGTTCCATGGAGGCTCCACAGCATAACACTGCCCACAGAGGTCTGCGTCTGTGGTGCGGTACAATTTTTGCGCAGCTGTGATACATCGGAGCAAACGACATGATTTCATTGAACTACGGTACAATCTCAAAGATCCCCTGTTCACTGCATTCGGAACAAACGACATCGCTTCGTTCAAGATGGGAACACGTCGGAATCGTCTTCTGCGGTGTCCCCTGTTCAACAATGTGCGACAACGGAATTCTCCGAAAACACTTGCGCCAGCACCAGTGTTGTACTCTGTCGTCTGGCACAGACCGCCGCCTATCCTGATTTAAAGATTCGGACAAGCCGTGATGAAGCACGGACGTCCAACACCCCATCTTCTCCTCGCGGTGTCACTTTATATAGCTGCTCCCGACAGAAGCAGGCCAACAGTCGATCGGATTTGCCGTTTCCGAGTTGCTCGTTCCCAGGCAACGGGTCGTAGCAATCTACCCTTTCTCAAAGTCAGCGTACTTCCCAAAGACCTTGTAAAAAATAACTAGACCCACTGATGGCGCTGCAGTCGCGGGATAATTTGAACCTTCCGCTGGACGCCATTATAGTGGTTGTAGTCTGATGTGTTGTGTAGTATTGTTGTTTATGAAGACCCTGATTCAACGTTGTATATTTGTTGGGGCGTACATACAGTATTTGTTACTCGTAATTCTACTGTCTGTACGTTCCAATCAAAAGAAGTACAATGGCGAAGAGTTGTGCAGCGATTAATTGTACAAATAAATTCGAGAAAGGAACGATTATTACATTTCACAGGTATGTGAATATTTTAAGTTGTTTTGTATGTCAGTGCACTTGCTTAATAAATGTTTTTGTAACACGGTATTAGCATAATGTTTGCAGGTTTCCTTTCTCAAAACCACAGCTGTTACAAAAATGGTTACACGCTGTCAGGAGGCAAGATTTCCGACCGACAGAATACCATTTTATATGTTCTGACCATTTTGAAGAAAGTTGGCTGATCGGTAGTGTTTTCATGGTCTAGATTAGGTTGAAACTTGATAATTTGGTCGTGAGTTGCCAAAGCACTATGCCATATATAACGCACTTCTTGTCATAAAATCTGAAGCAAGGTAGAGTCAGAAAATATCTATTAATATAGTGGGCAAATCTTCGAGTATTTTGATGCATTTTGCGTACATCTATCGTAAATGAACTACGCAAAATGCCAGGGGTCCACTACATAACTTTTAGCTACGGCAGATTCCATGTAGTACGTAAGATAAATTCATAAACAGTGACTAGTTGCTGTTTGTTCATAAATTAAAAAGTATATTGTAGTAACGTATTTAAAAGAGGCATTATGTTTGTGACCTAACTCAAGGGAAAGCATTTTATAACCAAAAGCGATGTGTAAACATTCGAACTCCGCGCGTCAGTTTACCACTCTAATGGCCGCCGCCCAGCTATTCAATTTGTCCGCTCTTCACAGTCGACCACTCGTGCGGTTGTGGGGGCCTGGTACTTCCCGATTTGCGGCCCGTATCGCCGCTAGAATGGTCATCCATTCGTCTCTGGGCTCCGCTTAATACCTTCCTTATCGCATCACGTGCACGGAACGTATCCAGGCGGGTCTGAATCTGGCGGTGGGCAGTGGTCATAAAGTTTCCGCTTATCAGCGTATGTAAAGCCTTCATAAATAACAGCACTGAGAGGACCTGTCAAAACCCAGCAGCAAGCAGAGGCACAGTATGTGGAAGAATGGGCAGAATCAGCAACAACATCCATTGCGGAGGCAAAAGCCATTTAGTCTGCAACTACACCTCTGATTGTCTGAATGGCTGCATCTTGGAAGAATAATAGCGGGAAGCGGCGTTACGGACTTACACTGTACATTGCTTTGAGTCCGGCGCCGCCATGTTAACAGCCCCTACACATTAGCAGACTACGTTTACGGTTGCTTCTTGTCCTTAATTTATTTCGTGTCCAGTTGGTTAAAATAGTAAACCTTACAGTGCTTTCGTGAATACCACAGTGTCATGAAGCCATTTCCAAACTTTTTATGGTCTGAAAGGCATATCTGATCCAGTAACACGACACATTAGGCCTCGTTAATGTAACTTCCTTCTTGTTACTTTTCGGATAACCAAGAAGCGAATGTATGGGGTGAATAGGCTTCTTTCGTAATCCTGCGTTTTCCCTAATACGGAATGACAAAAGCGATGTTTAGTCCACGTCCTCTTTCCGAAAATGTTGAGAGCACATTTTACTATGTCTGGACGGTTTTTAATAGTTCCTTCCACAGTGTTCAACTGCAGCGCCCTTCCAGTTGTAGTGACAGGAAACCTATACTCATATTACAGAAATAAAACCAACAGAGCAAAGTGACCAGCGTGCATATAAAAGAAAATATCGCTGGAGCGAGTACACTTATGAATGAAAGGTGTCTTTACACTTTAGACGATAATCAGAACGACTTATACACCGCTAAATGATACAAGCTCTCAGTTTTTATCAAAACACTTCCTCCAGAAGCTAATAACATGCCGGACGTCAGCTTAAAGTTCCTGACGTCATGATGACTCTTCTTATTATGCATCCATGGAATGAATACTCAATTTTCGGGAATTGCCGAAAATTCGGTCAATCGTCTTGGGACTCTTGTAGAGTGCAGAGCTCAGGTTGTGTCCAGAAGGACACGGAGCTGAGATTTTTTACTTTTTATCAGCTATGGTTTTCTCAAGATGATTGTTTTAGTCCATTCGGATCGGCAGGTTAACGCCTCTAGTACACAGAGTTAGTGCAGAATCGCATTTACATTTCTTTTTGTGGGCGGATATCGCCGGAGATGCTTCTGGAGGGACCATATTGTGTTTTCGCCTCAGTTTCCATGACTGTTGTTACACTGTAAAGATAATGTCGGACTAGAAAGCGTGTTTTACAAATTGATACACCTGGCTGGGTTTGCAAAACTGTAAAAGAACCTTACTGCTTCTGCGGGAACTAAAGCGTTTGAATAATGAGGCTAGAAAAATCATCTTCGTGTGCGTAAACTGGTTAATTCCGAGACAGGCTCTCAAACATATGAACTGTCATCCCGAAACTCTCGGCGTTTCCGAGGACGTTGCAAGGAGCCATTTGGGAAATACCGGGATAAAAAAGTTCGTCGTGTTTTGTATTCACTCCAGTGGTCGAGTCTTTTTTTTCTGATTGTGATCAGAGAGCTACGGGGCTGTCAGTGAGTTATTTTAGTTTGCCTGTAACAAAAGAATATCATACGTTTACGTGTAGGATAGTGTTCCAGGTATGTCGATAAATGTTTTCCATGTGGATTGTTGCATAACTATGTCGGGTTTCTAAATACACTCCTGGAAATTGAAATAAGAACACCGTGAATTCATTGTCCCAGGAAGGGGAAACTTTATTGACACATTCCTGGGGTCAGATACATCACATGATCACACTGACAGAACCACAGGCACATAGACACAGGCAACAGAGCATGCACAATGTCGGCACTAGTACAGTGTATATCCACCTTTCGCAGCAATGCAGGCTGCTATTCTCCCATGGAGACGATCGTAGAGATGCTGGATGTAGTCCTGTGGAACGGCTTGCCATGCCATTTCCACCTGGCGCCTCAGTTGGACCAGCGTTCGTGCTGGACGTGCAGACCGCGTGAGACGACGCTTCATCCAGTCCCAAACATGCTCAATGGGGGACAGATCCGGAGATCTTGCTGGCCAGGGTAGTTGACTTACAGCTTCTAGAGCACGTTGGGTGGCACGGGATACATGCGGACGTGCATTGTCCTGTTGGAACAGCAAGTTCCCTTGCCGGTCTAGGAATGGTAGAACGATGGGTTCGATGACGGTTTGGATGTACCGTGCACTATTCAGTGTCCCCTCGACGATCACCAGTGGTGTACGGCCAGTGTAGGAGATCGCTCCCCACACCATGATGCTGGGTGTTGGCCCAGTGTGCTTCGGTCGTATGCAGTCCTGATTGTGGCGCTCACCTGCACGGCGCCAAACACGCATACGACCATCATTGGCACCAAGGCAGAAGCGACTCTCATCGCTGAAGACGACACGTCTCCATTCGTCCCTCCATTCACGCCTGTCGCGACACCACTGGAGGCGGGCTGCACGATGTTGGGGCGTGAGCGGAAGACGGCCTAACGGTGTGCGGGACCGTAGCCCAGCTTCATGGAGACGGTTGCGAATGGTCCTCGCCGATACCCCAGGAGCAACAGTGTCCCTAATTTGCTGGGAAGTGGCGGTGCGGCCCCCTACGGCACTGCGTAGGATCCTACGGTCTTGGCGTGCATCCGTGCGTCGCTGCGGTCCGGTCCCAGGTCGACGGGCACGTGCACCTTCCGCCGACCACTGGCGACAACATCGATGTACTGTGGAGACCTCACGCCCCACGTGTTGAGCAATTCGGCGGTACGTCCACCCGGCCTCCCGCATGCCTACTATACGCCCTCGCTCAAAGTCCGTCAGCTGCACATACGGTTCACGTCCACGCTGTCGCGGCATGCTACCAGTGTTAAAGACTGCGATGGAGCTCCGTATGCCACGGCAAACTGGCTGACACTGACGGCGGCGGTGCACAAATGCTGCGCAGCTAGCGCCATTCGACGGCCAACACCGCGGTTCCTGGTGTGTCCGCTGTGCCGTGCGTGTGATCATTGCTTGTACAGCCCTCTCGCAGTGTCCGGAGCAAGTATGGTGGGTCTGACACACTGGTGTCAATGTGTTCTTTTTTCCATTTCCAGGAGTATACTTCAGGCACCATTTGGTTCATCTGGACAACAATTGCGACTGTTCTTTGTGTTTGTATGTGTGTGCAGGTGTGTGTGTGTATGTGTGTGTGTGTGTGTGTGTGTGTGTGTGTGTGTGTGTGTGTGTGTGTTCAGATACAGTCAGTGTAAACTAAATCTTTACTACTTGCCAATTTCGACATTAAAAAGTTTCACTCTTCCGTTTATGTAATAGTTAATCATCTCTTGACAAATTTGAGATTAAGTTTCTAAATGTTCCAATACCTCTTGCACTCACTGGACAAACAAATAAATATTCCAGACGTAAGTAAAATCGTGAAACTAACAAGGAACCCCTTTAGTGCGAGGTCGCAAAAAGCCACTGATGTTTGCGGCATTCGACGGCTCACATATTGTCTACCTCGCAACCACAATACTAACTGCTAATTGTAACAGGGGGTGGGACTGGAAGTATCCAATGGCGCTCACAGCATGAGGCTACAGAGCATTTTTGAATTGCTTCTCGTCGAGTATCTCACAACAGTCCAACAGTGCTAGTGGTGTTGATGCAAAGCAGAGCAATGGCAACGATAAACAAAGCAAACATTGCATTATATGCACAATAACAGTTACCAAAGTTGACATTTCGTCAGGAAGGAAACCAAGGAATTTCGCAGAGTGAATAAGTGGCAGACGAAATATTAGTGTTTCTGCTAAATGAGTCAGTGGAATGTGTGGTGTCGTATACGGTCGACTGTGAGAACACTGTACATTAGGAGTCCAGTGATGGCGAAACGTGCTTATCAAGTGAAATTGACACTGAAACAGGTGACGAGCCATGTAGTTCATCATCTTTGTCGGACAGGGAGCAACATATCCCGTCACCAGTGAAACGTAGTAAAGGACAAGCATTGTCCAAGGGGCAGGTACTAAATATAAGTACGTGCATCGAAGATCGTCCGCACCATAGTAATAAAAAAATGAACAAATTTCGAATAATTCTGCAGCAAATTAATCGTGTAGTGCATAAGAAAATTTACTGTTATTCATGGAAGAATAAAGCTTTATAGAAACTGGTGTTCGCGTGTTTCAAGGATGCTCGATACAATTTATAGGATGGAGATAATAGAGATGTACTACGTTACGTGCATCAAATTGTACGTGACATAGATTGCAGTGATTTCAAGGGAAGCAGTGGATGGTTGCATAACTTAGAACAGTGCTACACCATTGTAAGACTAAGATAACAAAATTTCAAACAAAGCGTTAACCTGACGATGCATATCAATCCGTGGAATCGGGCCGAAAATTCGTAGATGAGATAAACAAACTTATCCCATCGTTCAGTAAGGAATTTGTTTTCAACCCCGAACAATCGGCATTTGAAGAGAAAATGCATATGAAAAGAACCGTGGAAACTAGACGTACCAAGATAATTGTACCAAGATCAACTAACATCTCCGCCTAATTAGCTGGGTGGTAACGTGCTCGCCTCCCATGCACTGGGCCCGGCTTCGATTCCCGGCCGCGTTGGAGATTTTCTCCGCTCGCGGACTTTGTTTTGTGTTGTCCTCATCATCATTTCCTCCTCATCATCGGCCGCAAGTCGCCCAATGTAGCGCCGACTGAAATAAAACTTGCACTTGGCCGGTCAACAATGTCGTACGATCATTTCATTTTTTCAGCCAACATCAATAACTTAATGCATTCGCATACAATTATGCCGACCGTTCATTTGGACGGTAAGTTGGCTTCAAAGTTATTTATTGTGCTACCAGAAGTTGGAGGTGCTTCGCCCCCTACGGTCAGCCGTGGTGGCCGAGCGGTTCTAGGCGCTTCAGTCTGGAACCGCGCGACCGCTACGGTCGCAGGCTCGAATCCTGCCTCGGGCATGGATGTGTGTGGTGTCCTTAGGTTAGTTAGGTATAAGTAGTTCTAAGTTCTAGGGGACTGATGACCTCAGCTGTTGAGTCCCATAGTGCTCAGAGCCATTTGAACCATTTTTTGAACCACCCACTACGATTCTTTCTCGTGTGCATGATTTTGCAAAGCAGTAGAGAATATTTACGTCACAGCATCCAAGAGTGGGAAAATTGGCTTAAGAGAACTACAACTACGGTATGGACATTGCTTTTGGCCAGTAGACGGTCAAGACTACTTGCTGTTGCTTGATTCCTGGTCTGCGTATAAAAATCGTACTTGTTTAGAGCAAACTATTCCTGCTGAAAAGTGTGTGACCCTGCAATTCAAACCGTCTGGAACCACTGGACAAATTCAACCTCTGAATCTTCGTTTTTTTTTGTGCCTACAAAACGTATTAAGACACTATTTTCAACTACGACTTAAAGGATAGCCAGTTTCACGATAAGCTCCACGACGGACCGTTTCCCATTGGGTTACATGCCATCTCCTTCCATCGGTTCTCATCACTCCGTTACGCCAATATGATTCGATACGCATTCTTTAAGAATGGATACCCATTTAAAAGTCCTACACAATTCGTAACTCCCAAATAGTTCACCTTCTATCTGTATGCTGCGAATCTTTTTGATCACTGTGGCACGCCATTTTTCATTCGGTGTTCATGGTGCAGTTAATGGTTTATTTTCAACATTTCTTAAATCTCGACGTTGTCCATTTTGTGAAGTTTCATACATACATTTCATCGGAAGTTGATCTATTCACCTCCCGAACACTAATTTTCTGTAGCTCTCCTGATGCACATGGTGAGTCATTAGCAGCTAATATTTTTCCTGTTCGACTGTTAACACAACACTTCCAAATGAGCCTTACTGAAGACTGAATTTGCGACTTTGCATTAAAGGAATTCGTTGCAAGTGCCGGCCGCTGTGGAGGAGCGGTTCTAGGCGCTTCAGTCCGGAACCGCGCTGCTGCTACGGTCGCAGGTTCGAATCCTGCCTCGGGCATAGATGTGTGTGAGGTCCTTAGGTTAGTTAGATTTAAGTAGTTTTAAGTCTAGGGGACTGATGACCTTAGATGTTAAATTCCATAGTGCTTAGAGCCATTTGAACCACTTTTTTCGTTGCAAGTTTAAATATCAACTGTGCATCGAGGCAGGAGTTTGTGGAATCTACGCCAGGCACTTGCTGCAGGAAAATAACCAGTACATCTGTGTGGTTACGCAACGTGTGTTGCGCGACAACACTTGCAGAAATGTGCAGCTGAGCAATGAGACAAAGAAGGAAAAATAGGACCCTCGGTTTACCCAGGCCACATGGATGTCTATAGACTGCTGTTTATGTAGAATATATGGGTTTGCAGACCGCGGACTAGTAGAGTTAGAATATCTGCGAAGAGGACTTTTAATTAGTCTTAGGACGATGGCTGTGAATTTCTTTAAATAATAAACCCAGTTTTCGCTGTATAATAGCTCAGGAAAATAGCCTTCAATAAAGAATCATCTGCACAACCGGTTTTCAGTTCGCCGTAATCAACCTCAGAAACGACGTCTTCATGTTGCTATCGAATAGCAGAACGCAAATGTCGTAACGTTTAAGTTGAATTGCGCTGACTGTTACTTTAGTATTACGATCTAGCGTTTACTTTAGCTTGCGGAGGACACCTTTTTTCTTAATCCGCAATCTGCACGAGGAGATACCTGCACAATAGCAAGTCTCGCTTACCACAATAACCGAGAAACAACTTCTACTCAATAGGTGAATTCTTAGATATAAAGCAGTAACTGTAAAAAATTAATTAATTAATTATTTTGTGTTAAAATAACACGTTCCACATCATTACGAAATGTCGTATTCATTATCTATGGAAGAAGGATTGATGTATGTGTGTATGTATGTATGCTCACTCCTTGTAGGCGGTCAGTCTTTCCAGACAGACGCTCCCAACAGCACCGGGGCTGATATCAACTATGTCACATAATTTAGAAAGTACTTACCATAATCATCTCCTTTTTGCATATGCCAGTAGTTGGAGAAAAAAGCGTCAAAGTCGCCACTTTACTTAGAATGTAAAGTCGTCGAGAAGTGAACAATACCTTTAACATTTTACACTGCCGGAAAAAAAATTAGTACATTCATTTAGAGGTTTCCAATTCACTCAAGATTTGTTGTTGGAACAGTGCATGTGGAGTGCATGAAAAGATTACATTTACAGATGAACAGCACAAGCGGTTCTGAGGTACCACGTTTCGACCCACGCTGAAACATGCTGAAACACCTCCACTGGCGACAATGAAGGCACTGACTCTGGCATCCAGTCGGTCGTACAGGTGGGGGAATACCGTCCTGGGATACGTTATGCAGCGCCAGCTCGACCATTTCCCGTAATTCTGTCAGTGGCTTCTAATCAATTGTTCAGATGGCCAGTACTGTCCTGGGAGACGTTACTCCACGTGCGCACGACCTGTTCACATAGTTCTATAGAGTTGTTTGTTGACGAGTCGCACGAGTCACTTCTCGTCCCATCATATGCCGCACGTGGCCGATTGGCGGCAAGTCCAGAGAACGTACTGCCGAGGTAAGTTACAGCACGCCTTGCAGAGGACTTTGAGTTTCACATGCAGCGTATGAGCGAGTATTATCTTGTTGGAACAACACATCAATTTCCTGTTACCAGAACGGCGAAAGAACAGGTTTAACAACATTCTGCATGTACCGAGCGCTGCTTAGCGTCCCCTCCAGAAACGCCAAAGGTAAACGAGAGTTGTAGCTTATCGTACCACAAACCATAAGGCCTGGGCTGGGGCCAGTGTGCTTTGGACGAAAGAACTCTAAGAGACAGCACTCACCAGTTCTACGTTGTACGTGCAAACTGCCAACCCTCGCGTGCAGGCAGAATCTGCTTTCATCGCTGAAGACCACGGTGCGCCATTCCATCCTCCATGCGATCCTCCGACGGCACCAGTCGAGCCTTGCACGTCGATGCTGTGGCGTGAGTGGAAGACGGGCAGGAGGTGTGCGTGCCCGTAGTCCCATTGCTAATACCGGTTCGCAACAGTTCGTGTTGACACGTCTGGACTGACAAGCCCTGTTATCTGTGCTGTGTTAGCTGTACGAGCTGTCACTGTTGCCCATACAATTCGTCGATCCTGGTGGGCGTCTGCGCTGCGTGGACGTCCAGAACTCGTCTACGGATGTGAGAATGCTCACGTGACCACTGATAGCAGCATTGTTGCACGCAGCACGTCCAACGTGTGTGGCAATTCTCCGAAAGGGCCAACCCACCACTCGGAAGCCTACAATTTGACCCCTTTCCGAAAAAACAGATACCATCGGTGACCATGCAGCTCGTTAGATTGAAATTACAATGAAATGAACACCCCTATCTGCATACAGGCGTTGATATAAGTCAACGGGGACAGTTGAAAATGTGTGCCCCGACCAGGACTCTAACCCGGGATCTCCTGCTTACATGGCAGACTCTCTATCCATCTGAGCCACCGAGGACACAGAGGATAGTGCGACTGCAGGGACTTATGTCTGGCACTCCTCCCATGAGACCCACATTCCCAACTTATTGTCCCGCACTATATTCATAGTGACCCTGCCCATTATACTCATTATACATGTCCAAAAAAACAGATACCATCTTCATTATATATTAGTTAAGGCTCACCGATCATTTGACCATCCTCTTCTGTGCGGATGCACAAACAGTGCCCGAACTCTTACGGGAATCGGCATAAAGCCGGGAGTAATGAGTAGGTGAGAGGAAGACCTCATACAAATTCTCACTGACCTCAGGCCACCCAGGAATGTACTCTTTCCGGTACCCTCCGGAAATAAAATTTTTTGGAGTGCTGATACTGCACCCACAAATCTTCCATAGTTATTACTGAAAGGAGGAATCCATCCCAAGACCCTATCAAGGTTTTCTAGAGACGTCGGCCAGTTTGCTTTCAGAATGTTCATGCGTGGGCGGGGAATAGAATTCACTAGTGGGATCTACATGCTTGCTTCCAGTGTTCTGGTGCTAACTGTGTGGAAAGTCAGACAGAACTTTTCGTGTGATTGCGAATCGCTAGAGATTGTCGTTTCAAGGTACAAAACATAGATCAGGATTGTACTCTTGCTCTACACAACAAATCTAATTGTGGAACGGTCATTGACATAGCAAATTAGGTGAAGATTGTGTTCTTCTGCCCATTAGATTAAGCTGAGTGGTGGAGTGTGTGAAGGACTTGAATGTCCATGGAACAGCTGGAGGTTTGTAGATGATTACACTATGTAAATCTCCAATTTTTATAACAACATCGTGGACATCGTTAGAGGATCCTATTGAGATTAAGAATGCAGTCTGTGTTGTATGGCGCACATATCTGGTGATCTCGTAGGCTGGATGGTAAGTTGGACCCAGGATGTCGTATCCTGGTATTTTACCCATTGGCTTGACTTTGTCTTCATCATTTGCATGTGTTTCTTGCATGGCGTTCACGTCAACATTATTTTCCACACAAAGTTTTGCTAAATATTTGCATTTAGATCTCATGATACTCTACGTTAATCTGCAAAATTATAATATTGGGTAAAAAATATGTAGGTTTTGAACTCTTAAAAACGAAGCCCTAGTGATGTCTTGTGCTACACGTGGAGCAATAATCTTAGAGTGTTCCATGTGTTTCCTTATGAACTGTATTTCTTAAATTTGCGTGACAAGAGGTTGGTTGGAATTTGTTATCTTTGTGTGAGTTCAAATGCTGTTATTCTGGTCGCTTCTCGGCCGCGTTGTTCGTTAACATTTGGGATTTTGCTTTGTCGAAATGTGCGCTATAGTCGTAACTTTCCGCAGAGAATATTCTTGATAAATCTGCGATCTGGATTGTGAGCCTCACGTCCTCTGTACAATCAGGTTGTGATTAACGAGGCCAGAATCCGAGCGACTTTACGACATAAGAATGCTGTCTCATATGATATCGTAAGTTAAGGTAATTTGAGTCATCTTCTGGATGGTGCAAGGGTGCCGCGTGATGACAGCCAAGGGGGTCCCACTGTGAAATGAAATGGCATCCTTGACCATCACTCTAGACTGTCGGGCCGTATGGGTGCCGATAGTCAGATTGGTATCCAACCGCTGTCCAGGGTGTCTCCAGACACGTCTTCGCCGGTCATCGGGGCTCAGTTCGTAGCGGAACTCATCACCGAAGATAATTCTACTCCAGATAATGATATTCCACGCCGAAGACATATCTGGAGACGCCCAAGACAGCGGTGGGATACCAATCTGACTATCGGCACCCATACGGCACGACAACTAGCAGGAGTGGTGGTCTGGGGTGCCAATTATTTTTGTATCAGGACCTCTTTGGTCATCATTCACGGCATCCTTACAGTACAGCGGTATATCTACAATATTCTAGGCCCAGTTTTGTTGCCCTACGTGGCCATCCATCTTGGGCCTGCATTTCAGTAACATGGCGAGTGTTTGTACAGCTAATCTTCGTCCTTGCTAAACACTACCGTGGCCAGCACGGTCGCTTGATCTCTCCCCGACTGAGAACGTTTGGAGCATTATGGGTAGGGCCCTCCAACCATCTCGGGATTTTGACGAGCTATTGCGCCAATTGGACAGAATTTGGCACAATATCTCCCAGGAGGACACCCAACAGGTATATCAATCAATGCCAAGCCGAATAAATGCATGAATAAAGGCCAGAGGTGGACCAACGCGTTTTTAACTTGGTCAGTTTGTGAAATTTTTACTCTTGAACAAATCATCCAATTTTTCTGAAATTGTAATCATTTGTTTTTCTGTACTTGTACATCATGTTTACGGATTTGTGTTCCATTCAGATAATTCCTCCGAGGTGCTTAAATAATCAATCTTAGTCAGAGGTGCTTTTGTTGTTAGTATAGTCAAATGTGATTTTACATTCAGTATTAGACGTGTGTAAATATCAATCTTAATAAGCTTCTACCGCAATCTCCTTACATCTTTCACTGTTCACCTAGCATTTTGCATGTGTTTTGTAGTTTATAGCAACAATATTTTTGTTTCCATTCTATAAAGTCGTTTAAACGATCCCTAACTCCGTGTGTCACATGTGACAGCATACAAACACCAGTTTACGCTCGTTTTACGTGCTGACTGCTTTTCGGAAGTAGTGGCTGTTGAAGGCAAATGACATTGTGCGTATAGTACATCAATATTCGGACAGAAGACATGATACAGTCGTTATATCAAATTTGCAGCATCGATTGAAACTACTCAGCTGTTGACAGAAGATAGACATCAGCAACACCAAACAAACGGTGACTATAAGATAAATTAGCGTTGATTGTATTATATTTTATTGCACATATAGAGTAAGCCCGAATCCCAACCTCAAAACTTCGAAGCTTGTTCGGGGATATAATTTGAGATTTTTGGTACAAGGACACACAATCTTTGGTGGTTCGTCACAGAGTAATTACGTAATTACGGTATATTCACTTTGTTCCCCCAATTACCTTTTCTTCTACAAAATAGATAACTACTAAAACGAACAACAAAAAACCCATAGTAACGTAACAACATTCACATACAAAAGCACCGTGATGTGGTCGCCAGCATAGCGCCGTTAGTCCGCACCTGCATTGCATTCATCGGACCCACACACGAGCTGCTTATCGGTCAACTCTCCGCCAGAAATCCTGTCCACACTGCTGTGTATCACTGACAACGAACAACAAACACTGTCGCAAAAACAGACCCGAGACAGAACTGAGCAGTACTCAATATAAGCCTGAGGGCGAAGAGTAAAGTGGCCGGCCGAAGTGGCCGACCGGTTCTAGGCGCTACAGTCTGGAACCGCGCGACCGCTACGGTCGCAGGTTCGAATCCTGCCTCGGGCATGGATGTGTGTGATGTCCTTAGGTTAGTTAGGTGTACGTAGTTCTAAGTTCTAGGGGCTGATGACCTCAGATGTTAAGTCCCATAGTGCTCCGAACCATTTGAACCATTTTTGAAGAGTAAAGTGGACACTATTTTCGTCAACAGCAATTCCCATGACTGAATAGAGCAAGATTGTTTCCAAACAAGACAAACAGTGTATACTGTTAATATTTGCACTGTTATGCATTATTTTCAGTGCAATGCAGATAGAAAGATAAATGGGGGTGGGAAATCAAAAGAAATGTAGCTACTCCAGAGCAAGTCACTGGAGGCCACAGGTCCCTTAAAACAAAATACCAAGATACTCAGAAAATAATACTGAACAGCGTCCGGAATTTAGTAGGTGGAGTTCGGGCTCAACCTGTAATAGTGTCTTGTGTTACAGTTAAGGAAAATCGGGAACCAGATGATCATAAAGAGACACTGAAGAAATCCGAGAGAGAGAGAACGAATAACAATCAGGAAAAATTTAGGTCCAAAATATACTGAGGTAGGATCATACGAGGGTGGATTGAAAAGTCTGTTAAAAAAGTAAGAAAAAATATTTGTTTCGCAAACAGCTCACCTTACTTCTCGATCTAGTCTCCTTTGAGGGAACCCTCCAGATTCTTCATTACATCGGAAAAATAGGTTCTGACAAACTCTACAAAATACTCGCTGACTGCAACTATCACTTCCTCATTTGATCAAAATGTCTTCAAATGGCTCTGAGCACTATGGGACTTAACATCTATGGTCATCAGTCCCCTAGAACTTAGAACTACTTAAACCTAACTAACCTAAGGACAGCACACAACACCCAGCCATCACGAGGCAGAGAAAATCCCTGACCCCGCCGGGAATCGAACCCGGGAACCCGGGCGTGGGAAGCGAGAACGCTACCGCACGACCACGAGATGCGGGCAAAATGTCTTCCCACCAGGCCAAGAGAAAGAGAAGTAACTTTGGGCTACTTCTGGTGAACAGAGTGGATGAAGAACCAATTTCATGCCCTTTCGACACTGTTATTGCCGATGTGTGGGATGGTGCTTTCTCTTGGTGAAACAGTACCTTTTTGCATGCCAGCCTTGGTCTTCTTTCAGCCAACGCAAGTTTCAAACGGTTCAGCAATGAAATAGAATAGGGACTAGTTATGTTGCTGCCTTTTTCCAAGTAATCTTTGAGGATTATTCCTTACAAATCTATAAAAAATAAAAGAAAAAAACAGTGGCTATCATCTTACCGACTGACAAAATGGTCTTTGCATTTTTCGTTGCCTTTTCATCAGTCTTCGTCCATTGTTTTGACTGCCGTTTTGACTATGGTGTGTAATGATGGATCAAGTTTAATCAACAGTGACAATTCGATGCAAAAAGTCAATCTAACTGTCATTAAACATCGTCAGACATTATGTTGTAGTGTTGTGATGGCTATGCTTTGGTCAACTGTCTGCAGTCGTTGCACCCTCGTATCACACAACTTCATCATAGCCAATTTTCCACGCAAGGTGTTATGCACACGCTCGGCTGAGAGGCCTACAGTCTCAGCAATCTCACGAATTTTTATTCGGCAGTCTTGCATTACAATTTGATGGATTTTGTTAATGGTTTCCTTTGTGATGACCTCAATATGACGGCCCGAGTGCGCTTGGTCTTCGGTGCTTGTCCGATCCCGTTTAAATTTATTAATGCAGTGATTGTACGGAGTCCGCGTCATCTACATCCAATTCTGTTTTGATTTGTGCGCCAATCCAACCCTTCAAATGAAAATGTTTAATAACAGCATGAAACTCGATTTTCTCCATTTGCAGCCGCAGTCGACACACTGACCAATTCAGAAGGCTGTACTTTGTTGAAACTCTTTATACGAGCCTTGGAACAATCAAGCTTACCAGCCATAAAGGTAAAACAAAAATGTTCCGTTCTTTCATTGAAAACTACTTCTCAAATCACCCTCGTTGACTAAGAGCAAATAAAGAAATTAAAAACTATACTTACATTTAAACGAATATGAAAAAATACAGGATAAAATTCTTTGGGCGCACCGAAAGAAGTTGTTGAATTCTGCGAAAGTCACTGTAAAGCTAAAGCACTAAAAGACCCGAATGTAGTAACTTTTTGGAAGTCCATCCTTCTGACTGGAGGTCTGAGGGACCTCTGCCGTTGACTTATGTACTAAAACTTAGGATGCTATTTATTATATGACTAACAGTTTCGGTGCTTCAGTACACCATCTTCAGGCCTTAACTGACGCTGAGAGGGTTAACTCCAATCTTTTACACGTTTCATCAGTGGGCAACATCTATGAACTGGTTTCCGCAGACTATGAGTAACAACGATACTGTGTCTCCAGCCATCAACTACCAACTCAACTCATAGTTAATGGTTGGAGACACAACATCGCTGTTACAGGTGGTCTGCGAAAACCATTTCATAGACGTTGGCCACTGATGAATCGTGCATACGATTATAGTTAACCCCTCAGCGTCAGTTAAGGCCTGAAGATGGTCCACTGAAGCACCGAAACTCGTTGTGTTGTTGTTGTGGTCTTCAGTCCTGGGACTGGTTTGATGCAGCTCTCCATGCTACCCTATCCTGTGCAAGCTTCTTCATCTCCCAGTACCTACTGCAGCCTATATCCTTCTGAATCTGCTTAGTGTATTCATCTCTTGGTCTCCCTCTACGATTTTTACCCTCCACACTGCCCTCCAGTACTAAATTGGTGATCCCTTGATGCCTCAGAACATGTCCTAACAACCGATCCCTTCTTCTAGTCAAGTTGCGCCACAAACTCCTCTTCTCCCCAGTTCTATTCAATACCTCCTCATTAGTTATGTGATCTACCCTTCATCATTCTTCTGTAGCACCACACTTCGAAAGCTTCTATTCTCTTCTTGTCTAAACTATTTATCGTCCATGTTTCACTTCCATACATGGCTACACTCCATACAAATACTTTCAGAAACGACTTCCTGACACTTAAATCCCAAAACTCGTAGCCATATAATAAATAGCATCGTAAGGACGGCTGCAGGTGTTCCATTTCATTACATGAATGCAGTAAGGACAACTCAGTTTTATATACCAGACGAAAACAACTTTAGGTGGGGAATCAAGGCTGGCCCGATGACCTGCCAGAAAAACCCCCATGAAAAACGGAACAGCTTGCTCTGCTGACAGGAAATTTATCCATTCCCAGAGACTGTAAGTGGTAAGAAAAGCTAAAACAAAACTCTGAGAGTTCCTTTTGGAGAGTACATCGCGTGATCCAGTAGTAATATTAAACATCGCTCACTTATGCATTTAGTTGCCCTTAATCGTCCTTCACAGAACTTTCTGGAAGCCAAATCCCTTGTTGCTGATTAATGTCTCCATCTACTAACAAATACTTGATGATCAAATTATTTTAGTTCCGAATTTGAGAATTCCTCATAGTGCCACCTGCCCTCATTAGTACACTCAGGCTCAGAAAAAAACAGAACACCTTGAACGACTAGAGATAGGACGGTCTTATTCATGTTCTGTAGAAATGATTAACATTTCAGTTACCCTGATTCAGCAAGTGTGCTTAGTAGGCACAGGGACCGCCATGGGCCCTGATAACTTGTTCCAGGCGTGATGCCGTCGACGCGAATGAGGTTCGAATGGATTCCTGTGGTATAGTCGTCCATGCTGCATTCACCTGGTTGTAAAGTTCATCTGTGGTTGTCGTTTCACCACATCCCACACATTTTCGATTGGCGACATGTCTGGCGATCTGGGGGAGCTAGGGTAAAAGGCTGACACCCTGTGACACCAGGAAGGCACGTGTTCAGATGGTTCAAATGGCTGTGACCACTATGGGACTTAACTTCTAAGGTCATCAGTCCCCTAGAACTTAGAACTACTTAAACCTAACTAACCTAAGGACATCGCACACATCCATGCCCGAGGCAGGATTCGAACCTGCGACTGTAGCGGCAGCGCGGTTCCAGACTGTAGCGCCTAGAACCGCTCGGCCACTTCGGTCGGTGCACGTGTTCATGCAGCAACATGTGGTCGCGCATTGTCTTTCTGAAAAATGGCGTCTGCGGTGTTGCGCAGAAAGGGTATGCCTACGGGTTGCAGAATGTCATTCACATAGATCACACTGGTCAAAGCGTCCTGGACAAGCACCAACTGCGATTTGTGGTTGTACTCAATAGCATCCGACACCATAAGGTCTCGAGATGGGGCACTGTGGTGCCGCTCCCCCTGTCTCCGGCGAACCAAAATGAGGCGATCATTTTCAAACAAAAGGATCCTGGATTCGTCTGAAGACAATGTCTGATGCCATGGTGTCATTCCTGTTCCTTGTGACTCGTTCTATACACCACTGCCGTCTAGACTGTTTCTGCATATTCCTCAAATGTAGGCGGAGAAGTAAACTATGCGCACGTAACCCATGCCGTAATAAACGGCGACGGACTGTCAACCTTGATAATGTACGATTTATTGCACTGTTCCACTGTTGCACCAGAGCCGAGAAGGACGCATATTTGTCCTGCAATGCCACTGGGCCGGAGAAGGGGGGGCTGGATGGTGCGACCTGACCCATCCCGTTGCGTTCTAAAACTTCCGTGAACCATTCTGCACACATCCATTGCACTGCTGAAACACTTCATCTCACACAAGCAGCAGTTTCCCGGATGGATGTATCACATTCTCACATGCCAATAATGCGCCCTCTTTCAAACTCACTGATTCGACGGTAGGTTCGCCGCGCGGGATTGGCCGAGCGGTCTTAGGCGCTGCAGCCAAGGACTGTGCGGCTGGTCCCGGCGGAGGTTCGAGTCCTCCCTCGGGCATGAGTGTGTGTGTTTGTTTGTCCTTATGATAATTTAGATTAAGTAGTGTGTAAGCGTAGGGACTGATGACGTTAGCAGTTAATACCCATAAAATTTCACACATATTTGAAGGTTGTATTTTTATTATTATTATTATTATTATTATTATTTCCCTGCAGGTTCGCGCGTACGTCTGCGAGGCATCCTGCACGTCTGCTCAAGTCACAATGATCCATTATCTTCGGTTTTTAGCGACAATGAGAGTAGCAGGCACATTTTACCGGTAGGTGGTGTTACTCCGCGATATCAATGTTGATATTGAACCCGCAGACCGACATCATTCATGTGTTAATCATTTCTGCACAATGTAATAATGTACAGGGCGACAATTACTGAGCTGTATGAAATAAAATCGTCATCACTTCTGAACGGTTCGCGTTAGGACGTTCAAACTGCACGGTTGGCCGCAGGGTATGATGGGAATTAATATGCGCATGCGCACGTGCCTTGTTGTTTTGGGCTATTTGCACGTGAAAATGTCGCGATACAGCATGCCTGAGCGTATAGCGCTTGTGAAAGCCTACTGTGCGAGCAGTAACAGCCCATCTGCGGCTTAAAGGAAGTTTACGACCGAGTTCAATCTGAAGACAACCGGTCCAAGTGTGCTAACGATCAAGAACTTGATTCGCATGTTTGAGAGAATGGATAGTGTTCGTGATGACAGTGTTGGCAATGTCGGTCGTCCAAAAAGGGGGAAAACACCGAGAAGACACGCGCTGTGTTTCAAACCAGCCCCAGGAAATCGATCAGACGAGCTGCACAACTGATGGGAATCAACCAGGAGACACTGCGACAAATTGTTGTTGAAGACCTGCATCTCTTCCCTTACAAAATTCAAACCCATCAGCCATTAAGCCCCAGGGCCATGGGACAGCAATTGTGTTTCTCTAACACTATTGTCCACAGAATTGACAAAAAGGACTTTGATGTGAATATGTCTTGGTTTAGTGACGAAGCCCACTTTCATTTGGATGGGTTCATCAATTACCAAAATTGGTACATTTGAGGGCTGATAATCCGCATTTCGCGATGGAGAACTTTCTTCACGCTCAACAGTTGAATGTGTGGTGTTCAATGTCCAGTCACGGAATAGTGGGTGCCATATTCATTGATGGCACGGTGACCACCGAAAGGCACATGAAGGTTTTGGAAGATGGTTTCATCCTCATTATCCAAACCGACCCTGATTTCGACAAGATATGGTTCATGCAAGACGGAGCGCGACCCCATCGAAGCAGAACAGTGATGTCCTGGAGGAGCACTTTGGGGACAGCATTCTCGCTCTGGGGTACCTAGGCGCCCCTGGCACGGACCTCGATTGGCCGCCATGTTCTCCGGATTTGAACATACGCGACTCCTTTTTGTGGGGCTACGTAAAAGAAAATGCGTCAGCAGTAACACCAAAACCATTGCTGAGCTGAAAACAGCCATTCAGGAGGTCATCGACAGCACCGGTGTTGCGACACTTTAGCGGGTCATGCAGAATTTCGCTATTCGTCTGCGCCACATCATCGCCAATGATGGGAGACATATCAAACATGTTATAATCAAAATCCGAATACCTGTGGTGACGTTTACAAGTTGAATGAAGTGTTTGTACACCGTAGTTTGATTTCAGGTGTGCTGCAGGGGAGTGTCGTAGGACCGTTGCTATTCACAATATACATAAATGACCTTGCGGATAACATCGGAAGTTCACTGAGGCTCTTTGCGGGTGATGCTGTAGTATATCGAGAGGTTGTAACAATGGAAAATTGTACTGAAATGCAGGAGGATGTGCAACGAATTGACGCATGATGCAGGGAATGGCAATTGAATCTCAATGCAGACAAGTGTAATGTGCTGCGAATACAAAGAAAGAAAGACCCGTTACCGTTTAGCTACAATCTAGCAGGTCAGCAACTGGAAGCAGTTAATTCCATAAATTATCTGGGAGCAGGCATTAGGAGTGATTTAAAATGGAATGACAATATAAAATTAATCGTCGGTAAAGCAGATGCCAAGCTGGGATTCATTGGAAGAATCCTAAGGAAATGTAGTCCGAAAACAAAGGAAGTAGGTTACAGTACGCTTGTTCGCCCACTGCTTGAATACTGCTCACCGGTGTGGGATCCGTACCAGATGGGGTTGACAGAAGAGATAGAGAAGATCTAACGGAGAGCAGCGCTCTTCGTTACAGGATCTTATATGGTAATCGCGAAAGCGTTACGGAGATGATAGATAAACTCCAGTGGAAGACTCTGCAAGAGAGACGCTCAGTAGCTCGGTACGCGCTTTTGTTGAAGTTTCGAGAACATACCTTCACCGAGGAGTCAACCAATATATTGCTCGCTCCTACGTATATCTCGCGAAGAGACCATGAGGATAAAATCAGAGAGATTAGAGCCCACACAGAGGCATACCGACAATCTTTCTTTCCACGAACAACACGAGACTGGAATAGAAGATAGAACCGATAGAGGTACTCAAGGTACCCTCCGCCACACACTGTCAGGTGGCTTGCGGAGTGTGGATGTAGATGTAGATGTAATTTACGTTTTTTCCCATATAGTTCAATGATTGTCACCCTATACAAGCCCTGTGAATATGAACGCCATATCTCTAGTCGTTCAAGATGTTCGCTTTTTACAACTGAACATGAGTGTAATTCGTCCAGTAGACGATAGCTCGACGCCATTTGACAACGCTGCCTCTTCAGGCCGTCTTTCTACACCCTCAGCCCCTGCCCCTGACGTTCTGCTGTCTCCCGTTCAGCAATATTTTGTAACAGCACACTCAACTTCGTTTTGCCATATACAACGACACAAAGTCTTTTACGGATTTAGGCAAAGTGGAACGTGCGAGGAAATTACAATATCGTATGGTTTTCAAGGAGAAGGCGAGCAACACTTTATGAACCAACGTCACGACAGAATGTTACAACGCGATCGCTCAGCTGTTTTCTGCCGACGAAGAGAAACTCGCGACAGAGTACAATATACTAGGGCATCACTTCGCGAAAGAAGAAAGAGAAAGAAATTGTACTGTTCAGAGAAATGATCTGAACTAGTCTTAATATTTGTGGAATGTTTCGACCTTGATGACATTACGCAAACACTTGAAGCTTGAAGTACCATCTGTCCTCTCTGCTGCACAGAAAATGGGTTGCTGTTTCCGAAAGACTTCCAAGCCGGGGGGGGGGGGGGGCATAATGGGGGGGGGGGGGAGAATGGGGGACGGAGTGGACGCCCCTAAGTGTTACCAAAGAAGGAAGTCCCAGTCTTATTAGCTCTCAGTATATGATCCACAGACAAGCCCTAGCGTCTAAAACTTTTACCTAAGAAACTGAACATTGCACTGAAAGAGGCTATCGGTATAGATAATAAAATTAAGTGAAGTACTGTGAATACTCGTTCTTTCAGAGTCTATGTAATGACAACTCCGGTGCCTTTCGAAGCCCTGCTTAGGAGGAAGTATGAATATTGGCTCGAGTGAAAGCTGAGTTTCATCATTCATTCACTGATGACTGCTTTTTATTTTTCCTAACATACCTTGCAAAGCTACCTGAAACCCTGAATAATCCGAATTTGAAACTACAAGACAGAAACACCACAATAATAGACACCAATGATGCCTTAAGGGCGTTCTTGGAAAAGACACTGTCATGGAAGCATCGCCGGGAATGTCGTATTACTAATTTTCCGTTATTCCCTCGATACAGTGAACTTCTAGATACGCAACAGTGCGATGTCAACGAGCGGAGAGTTGTCATCGGCGAACACCTGGGAACGGCTTCAAGAAGAACTCAGACTTTATTTTCCTCTTTTGTCTTCAGAAGACTGGCAGCGCACATTAGCAGGATACCTTTCAAAATTGACGTGCACGCTCTTCGTGATAAAATACAAGAAGATACAATCGAATTGAAATGCGATTCGAGTGCTGAAAAACTGTTTCAGCGAATGGGATTCGAAAAATTTTGCCCAGCTTCCTTTCTATTGAAGTGCACGTACAGTTCTCACCTACATACCTATGTGAGACCGAATTCTCGACACTAGCCATCATGAAAAGAAAACACAACAGTCTCCTGAAGGTGAAGAGTGATCTTAGACGTGATTTAACTAGTTATAAATCAAACATTCAGCAGCTGCTTGGAGAAAAACAGTTTCATCCGTCTCATTGATGTTCTGAATATTTTTGTGACGTACATGACATAAATAAATTTTAGTTGTGAAAAATGTTGTTTAAGCGAATCAGTGTCATTAGCTATTTGAGTAAGACGTAAGACATTTCTGTTTCGGCCATCAAGTCCTCTGAAACACTATAGTTTTGTAATACTCTATATTTGGCAACCCTAGTTTACTAAATAGTGTACTGCAGATTATTGTGAAACAAAGGTTTTCGATTGACTAAAAAAATAAATTAACAAAATAAGTTAACTTACGGACATGAAATATTCTGTGGTTGGCACCAGGTAGGAAAGGTTGGGAACTACTGAGATACATAGTAACTACAACCACAGTAGCCATCAGCAAACATTAACTGCTATTCGAGTTGGCTGCCAAGATTTTTTCAAACTAGAAGTGTGTTCCTATCTAATATATTCTTATAAAGTACATAGTGCACTTGTTTCTTAGATATTCAACAGTGCCTCACAACAGGTCAGAACCTATTTCTCTGCAGTTTTCATATTCAGATGTGTTTGTAATAAAAGTATAGTTTCTCGAGTGAATCATAAACCTGAATATGCCAGAGACGTCTTTCGACGGTGGCATGGATCATGTGCTCTCAAAGGCTCTCAAAGCCGGAATTGATGTTTTGCCATCAAGCAGATTTATTAGGCTGAGCAGACCCCGTCCCATCCTTCCTATCAAGAGAGAACGTTTGACGGTTCGGAAGTCGAACCCGGGACATCATTGTGACAATGAGATACGCTGGTGGATCAGCTATGGTGGAGAACAACAGAGCAGCAATCATAAAAAATTCTGGTCATCACAGAAGTAGAATACGTTTCGCTTTATGAATTTAGGGGCAAAAAGCTTTTTAAAGCTGGAACTATTCGTGGAAGATAAAGAGTGCAGAAAATGTAAGCATCAGCTGATTCAGGGAAGTCTGTGACGTTATAGTTAGCCAGGTGAAGTTCATCAGTGCGTATTGGAGAGCCAGGCTTCATAGATCCTCCACTGCATTAGACGTTTTGTATCGATCTAGTGGAGAGGTTCAAATGGCTCTGAGAACTATGGGACTTAACTTCTGAGGTCATCAGTCCCCTAGAACTTAGATCTATTTAAACCTAACTAACCTAAGGACATCACACACATCCATGCCCGAGGCAGGATTCGAACCTGCTACCGTAGCGGTCGCGCGGCTCCAGAGTGTAGCGCCTAGAGCCGCTCGGCCATCCTGGCCGGCTAGTGGAGAGGGGCCTTTGAGATGCGAAGTACAGTCGAATAGACACATGTCCTAACATTTATTACAAAGTTATGTTGACATCTTTGTAAAGCATTTTGACGTGTGAAAATCGATCGAATAGCTGTCAGAGTTTTGTACTGGGAATACCGGTAGCATGCAGTTGCGCAGTTATCGTTAATGTTTCTGAAACATTTGAATGTGTGGCAACAGCTGTCAGTATTTCTTGTGATTCTGCAATCGTGGTAACAAACATTGAGAAGACACGTTTGTCCGTCTTAGCTCCTCGCTTTCGAGAAGAATTCTCCTTACACATTCTCATACGATTGAGGATGTTCTTTTAGTGTTCGTGTCTTGCAAAAAAAGTGGCAACTTAGTCACTTTACCGAGAGATTACTGGACTCTTTGTTCTTGAGACCTGCACCAGAGCATCGAATGCGGAGCCAAAAACAGCTTTCACTGTACTGCAGCTCGTGTCTTGTGCGACCAGTGTCTGTGTTCCGTTACTCGGACTGGTATAAACAACTTTTCCCTTGTGAAGGTGAACAGCTTTTCCACAGTGTCACATTGGTGAGCGACATCAACATTCACTCGAGTCCACAATTCCTGAGATACGACGCGCAAGCTAAGTTATTCCTCTTTCTAATTACTGTCAATTCTGATGCATTTCAGAGAGAACATCTCCACGCCTTCCAGATTAAAAGTCTAAGTGTAGACCAGGTGTGGCTTGAATTCAGAGAAATAGTATCGATAGCAGTTAAGAGATTTATACCAAATAAATTGGATTCCGTAGAAATGTTGGAACACGTGAGGCAATACTGACCCTACGACTTACCTTAGAAAATAGATTAAGGAAAGGCAAACCAACGTTTGTTGCATTTATAGACTTAGAGAAGGGAGTGAGACAGGGTTTTAGCCTCTCCCCGATCTTATTCAATCTGTATATTGAGCAAGCAGTAAAAGAAACAAAAGGAAAAGTTGGAGTAGGAATTGAAATCCATGGAGAAGAAATAAAAACTTTGAGGTTCGCCGATAACATTGTAATTCTCCCAGAGACAGCAAAGGACCTGGAAGAGCAGCTGAACGGAATGGACAATGTCTTGAAAGGAGGTTATAAGATGAACATCAACAAAAGCAAAACGAGGATAATGGAATGCAGTCAAGACAAATCGGATGATGCTGCGGGAATTAGATTAGGAAATAACACGCTTAAAGTAGTAAAGGAGTTTTGCTATTTGGGGAGAAAAATCACTGCTGATGGTCGAAATAGAGAGGATATAAAATGTAGACTGGCAATGGCAAGGAAAGCGTTTCTGAAGAAGAGAATTTCGAAATGTGGTGCTACAGAAGAATGCTGAAGATTAGATGGGTAGATCACATAACTAACGAGAAGGTATTGAATAAAATTGGAGAGAAGATAAATTTTTGACACAACTTGACTAGAAGGGATCGGTTGGTAGGGCATATTCTGAGGCATCAAGGGATCACCAATTTAGTATTGGAGGGCAGCGTGTAGGGTAAAAATCGTAGAGGGAGACCAAGAGATGAATACACAGATTCAGAAGGCTGTAGGTTGCAGTAAGTACTGGGAGATGAAGAAGCTTGCACAGGATAGAGTAGCATCAAACCAGTCTCAGGACTGAAGACCACAACAACAAACGACCAAGTAAATTAACAAACGATGGAGCGGATCCCTCGTGGTATACAAAATAGGACAGAACACTGTTGCAGAAACAAAGAAAAAAGTATTCTAAATTTAAACGAACGCAAAATGCCCAATATTGGCGATCGTTTACAGAAGCTCTAAATTCAGCGCGGTGTTCAACGCGAGATACTTATAATGGTTTCCACAACTAAACTTTGTCGCCGGCACGGTAGCTCAGCGTGTTCAGTCAGAGGGTTAGCTGCCTTCTGTAATTAAATTAAAAAAAAAATCTGAGTGAAAGAATCGACGATAACCTGAACCGGTGTCATAGGACGTCCGCCCCGAATGAATGCAACAAAACTTCGTCTCGAAACCTGCCAGAAAATCCAAAGAGATTCTAGTCTTATGTAAAATGCTAGTGGCAAAACACAATGGCGTCTTTGTGCGATAGAAATGGAAGTACTATCTATAAGAGTGCTGCGGAATTCCTTCATCAAAGAAGACGAAATAAATATTACAGAATTCGAATTAGGATCAGCTGCCAACATGAGTAACTTAGAAGACGAAATCCTCAGGCTAGTGAAGCAACTTAAATCACTTAATTAAAGCAAATCTTCCGGTCCAGACTGTATACCAGTTAGGTTCCCTTCAGAGTATGCTGATGCAATAGCTCCATACATAATTATCATATAAAACCGCTCAACGAAACATCCGTACCCGAAGAATGGAAAGTTGTACTGGTCACACCAATATTCGAGAAAGGCAAGGGGGGTAATCCACTAAATAAAAGACCCAGATAATTCACGTCGATATGCAGCAGAATTTTGTAACATACATCGTGTTCGAACACGATGAATTTTCTCGAAGAGAACGGTGTACTGACACACAGTCAACAGGGATTTATAAAATATCGTTCTTGTGAAACAAAACTAACACTTTACTCACAAGAAGCGTTGAGCGCTATCGACAAGGGATTTCAAATTCACGCCGTATTTCTAGATTTCCAGAAGGCTTTTGACACCGTATATCGCAAGCGTCTTGAAATCAGATTGTTTGCTTCTGCTCAGTTATGCCACTGGATTCGTGACTTCCCGTCGAAGAAGTCACAGTTCGTTATAACTGACAGAAGGTCATCAAGTAAAAAAGTAACTGTTTCCGGCCTTCTGGCGTTGTTTGCAGATGATGCCGTCATTTACCGTCTAGTAAAGTCACCAGAAGATAAAAACTATTTTGTTAAGATATCTGTATGGTACGACTGTTGGCAATTGACCGTAAATAATGAAAAGTGTGAGGTCATCCATATGAGTGCTAAAAGGTATCCGTTAAACTTTGGTTACACGATAAGTCAATCAAATCTAAAGGTCGTAAATTCAACTAAATACCTAGGAACAACTATTATGAACTTAAATTGGAAATGACATATAGAAAATGTTGTGGCGAAGACGAACCGAAGGCTGCGTTTTATTGGCAGAACACTTGGAAGATGCAACAGATCTGGCAGAGAGACTGCTGCCTGCACCACGCTTGTCCGTCCTCCTTTGGAGAACTGCTGTGCGCTGGGGGATCCATACCAGATAGGATTACGGAGCGCATCGAGAAAGTTCGAAACAGGGCAGCACGTTTTGTTCTATCGAGTAATAGGCAGGAGAGCGTTACAAACATGATACAGGATTTGGGATGGAAATAATTAAAACAAAAGCATTTTTCGTCGCGGCAGGATCTTTTCATTTATCCACTTGCTCCAGCAAATGCGAAATTATTTTTTTATGCCGGCCTACACAGGGAGAAACGATCATCATAACAAAATAAGGGAAGCCAGAGCTCTGAAGGAAAGATACAACTGCTCTCTGCTCTTTTTTTCTGCACGCTGTTCGATAGAGGAATAATAGAGAAATAGTGTTGAAACGTCCCCTTAGAAAAATTAATTAGTTACTGTGCTGATAAACCTCTTACATTATTTGATTTTCAAACAGCTGAGCGGAACTGAACGCACTCAGACATTTCGCTCTTTACCTATTCTGATCAACACTAAACTGACACACAATATTTTTAGCGCAACGCAATCTGATTTTCAAAAATCCCTACAAAAGAATGGCCCTGACTAACATTAACCTATACCTTTCACAAATCACTTACCTCACAAAAATCTTCGTTACTCGAACTACTGCAATACAGCGAGCGCCAATACTGCTAGCTAAATAAGAGATTCTAACTACTGAAGGCACTAAGCATAGTTAGCAAATGAAAGATTTTGATAGAGAACAAACAATGTATTTACCTCAATAGTGTTCAAAAGTCATAATATATATAGCAGTTCATGACATCCATTCTTACAAATGTACTGTTCCTGATGGACACACGTCCAGATCATCCGCTCTCATAAATCCGCCATCTCACTTCCCCACATCCACCACTGCTGGCGGCTCACCTCCAACTGCGCAATGCTACGCGCTGTTAACAGCCAACAGCCCAACACTACAATGGCAGACAACAATGCAAACTAGCCACAGACTGCACACAGCACAGCCAGTGATTTTCATACAGAGCGCTACGTAGCGTTACCAATAGGAAAACCTAAACAGCCTACTTACAGTGTGAAGATGGTCTGATGAACCTTCTGCCAGGCATTTAGATATCATCTGCAGAGTAGCCATGTAGACGCATTGTCTATACCATCGAATATAATGTTACAGGTGAATCCTGCAGGTATTTTACTTGACATACGAATGTATTCGTCAGTTGGGAGCTTCATTTGAACACTTCTGTTTACAAGACACGGCACTATGCAATGTGACATGTCTTGCCTTTCTCTTATTTATCATCAACTGTGTGACTCGGCCGCCAAGCACCCTTCAATAACTGTAGTAAGCACTGCAAACAGTTTGATCACAGATAACCGTGGAGACCCGAAAGTACGTAGCTGAGTCGCTTTCACCTTGTATAGGTACTATGTGTGCTGCAAACAGGATCTACTGTGGGCATTAACAGGTAAAAGTGTGGGGATTTGTGGCCCGACCTGCAGTCGAGCAGGAAAACTTAACCTAACTAGAGCAAGTGCACCGAAAATTTCACCCACGGTTGAGCTCATGCGAAGACCCGTACAACCACCTGGAAATTATCACATCACGGAAGTGATTGGATGAACTAACACCTTCAGACCACCGCCCATGTCATAATTTGACTGGAAATTCCAGGAGAGGAGGTGACATACCGTTTCCCAACAGTAGTCACCATATTTCGACCTAATGTTCTATACTATATTCCAAACAACTCAATTTTGTGAGGATAGAATGTTACTTTCATGGGGATATGTCCGGAAGAGGGTGTCGTTAATAACCATTCTTTGATTTTCCATGAAAAAGTGTGTATGTCCAGAATAAATTAAAGAAATAATAAATACCGTATATTTTTGTAAGAAATTCTTCCTACGAAACATGCTTCAGCATATATGTGCCATCATCAGTGTGTTCTTATTGTACAGAAATCTGAATATAATGGATTTAAGGAGATTATTCGTGACGTAACCAAGTAGTGCTGAAACAAATCATGATAGATAGAACAAAATGTCTTCAACTCATAAAAAATTTGTATTTTCCATATTTCGATAAAATAATAATTCGATGATTTTTTAAAATTATTATTATTTTTCTGCTATTTACATTCAACCTGCCACCTAGTATTTAAGACAGATCGTATTTTCACAGTATTAAATTGTAGACTACATGTACTTTAAGTAAAGCTTATTTGATTTCTTAGTGTGTTAATGAAGTTGTAGCTTTATATACTTGGAAACTTAAAACCAATGAGGGAATGGAAATGCTTACAATTAACAACTTATGTATGAAGAAGATAGGAAAATAGAAAGATAGGAAAGAGTTTAACTTGTAAACTGCAATCACTGATGCCATCGTAACATTTCAGTTAAATAATGTTTAGAGTACTACACATTAATACGAAGTAAATTACGTCTCTGGTCTAACAGTGTATGCCTGATGAAACAGAGAGGCAGCACGCGTAATTCAAACCTCTGCCATTGTGAAGATTTTTGCTCGCTGACTTCTATCTCATCGAGGGAGACGAATATTATCATTATGTCTTGATACATTCGCCTAGGAAGACACAGATTTTTGCTACGCGTTATTAAGTCGGCATTTTGCGTATGTAGATTGCGGGCAATGAAGCACTAATCTTATTACTGAATTATTTTTGACGTTTACTCAGTGTCGGATTTACACATTTGCCGCCAGTAGGCACTTCAAATTTTGCCGCCCCTACCGACCTCTACAATTCGATACCCTACTTCACAACCACATTAATTGCAATTTTTTTGTTAGTGAAATTGTAACATAATTGGTGCACTATCATCCTGATTACACCACCTTTCTCCCGTAGTTAGTATGTTTGTAAACTAGGGGATCGATGTGTCAGTTCCTAGATTATTTTCACAATCCAACGATATAGTTACGATCGCACAAGATTGTTGAAGAGCTGATTGTTGTTGTTGGACTGTAGAGTTCAAATCCATTTCTTATTTTCCAGATTGTATAGTGTCAGTGAATGTTGTTGAAGTTCCTGTTGTTTCAACACTGCTTCCACTTCCACTTTTAAGGAAACTGTCATTTTTTATCCTTTTATGGATTATCTCTTCTTGTTCTGCTTTTTTGACTTTGGCCTTCATTTTGTACCTACCTCCGATAAGTCTGGTAGTCCATGCGCCAACTCGCTGTAGACACGGCAGTGGGTGCACACAGAGAATGCTGTTTAGCCTGTAGTCTCGGTGCAGCAGTGCCATTACTGGTAAGAATGTCATATGTATCCCGTTAGCTCTATAGTGTACGAAACACACGATTTTACAGAAACTTTTAGTCAAAAATTTTGATTTGTATGTTGTATAGCTTTACATGTCAGCTTCATGGTGAAGTGGCCATCATCTCGCTAATGGTGATACTTGTTATGGTAATCATACTTAAGTAAGACGTTGTGCGAATTTCGAAAGCGTTTGCAATAAAAAATATGGATCGATATGATAACGCTCCTCCCATGAACCATGGACCTTGCCGTTGGTGGGGAGGCTTGCGGGCCTCAGCGATACAGATGGCCGTACCGTAGGTGCAACCACAACGGAGGGGTATCTGTTGAGAGGCCAGACAAACATGTGGTTCCTGAAGAGGGGCAGCAGCCTTTTCAGTAGTTGCAGGGGCAACAGTCTGGATGATTGACTGATCTGGCCTTGTAACATTAACCAAAACGGCCTTGCTGTGCTGGTACTGCGAACGGCTGAAAGCAAGGGGAAACTACAGCCGTAATTTTTCCCGAGGACATGCAGCTCTACTGTATGATTAAATGATGATGGCATCCTCTTGGGTAAAATATTCCGGAGGTAAAATAGTCCCCCATTCGGATCTCCGGGCAGGGACTACTCAGGAGGACGTCGTTATCAGGAGAAAGAAAACTGGC
Organism: Schistocerca cancellata; assembly: GCF_023864275.1. Lineage (NCBI taxonomy): Eukaryota > Metazoa > Arthropoda > Insecta > Orthoptera > Acrididae > Schistocerca > Schistocerca cancellata. The sequence goes on along the minus strand of NC_064628.1, from coordinate 286,522,957 downwards.
GTTCTACGGATCGGAGCGTGGAATGTCAGATCCCTTAATCGGGCAGGTAGGTTAGAAAATTTAAAAAGGGAAATGGATAGGTTAAAGTTAGATATAGTGGAAATTAGTGAAGTTCGGTGGCAGGAGGAACAAGACTTTTGGTCAGGTGATTACAGGGTTATAAATACAAAATCAAATAGGGGTAATGCAGGAGTAGGTTTAATAATGAATAAAAAAATAGGAGTGCGGGTTAGCTACTACAAACAGCGTAGTGAACGCATTATTGTGGCCAAGATAGACACAAAGCCCATGCCTACTACAGTAGTACAAGTTTATATGCCAACTACCTCTGCAGATGATGAAGAAATAGATGAAATGTATGACGAGATAAAAGAAATTATTCAGGTAGTGAAAGGAGACGAAAATTTAATAGTCATGGGTGACTGGAATTCGTCAGTAGGAAAAGGGAGAGAAGGAAACATAGTAGGTGAATATGGATTGGGTGGAAGGAATGAAAGAGGAAGCCGCCTTGTAGAATTTTGCACAGAGCATAACTTAATCATAGCCAACACTTGGTTCAAGAATCATAAAAGAAGGTTGTATACCTGGAAGAATCCTGGAGATACTAGTAGGTATCAGACAGATTATATAATGGTAAGACAGAGATTTAGGAACCAGGTTTTAAATTGTAAGACATTTCCAGGGGCAGATGTGGATTCTGACCACAATCTATTGGTTATGAACTGCAGATTGAAACTGAAGAAACTGCAAAAAGGTGGGAATTTAAGGAGATGGGACCTGGATAAACTGAAAGAACCAGAGGTTGTAGAGAGTTTCAGGGAGAGCATAAGGGAACAATTGACAGGAATGGGGGAAAGAAATACAGTAGAAGAAGAATGGGTAGCTCTGAGGGATGAAGTAGTGAAGGCAGCAGAGGATCAAGTAGGTAAAAAGACGAGGGCTAATAGAAATCCTTGGGTAACAGAAGAAATATTGAATTTAATTGATGAAAGGAGAAAATACAAAAATGCAGTAAATGAAGCAGGCAAAAAGGAATACAGACGTCTCAAAAATGATATCGACAGGAAGTGCAAAATGGCTAAGCAGGGATGGCTAGAGGACAAATGTAAGGATGTAGAGGCTTGTCTCACTAGGGGTAAGATAGATACTGCCTACAGGAAAATTAAAGAGACCTTTGGAGAGAAGAGAACCACTTGTATGAATATCAAGAGCTCAGATGGAAACCCAGTTCTAAGCAAAGAAGGGAAGGCAGAAAGGTGGAAGGAGTATACACAGGGTCTATACAAGGGCGATGTACTTGAGGACAATATTATGGAAATGGAAGAGGATGTAGATGAAGACGGAATGGGAGATAAGATACTGCGTGAAGAGTTTGACAGAGCACTGAAAGACCTGAGTCGAAACAAGGCCCCGGGAGTAGACAACATTCCATTTGAACTACTGATGGCCTCGGGAGAGCCAGCCATGACAAAACTCTACCATCTGGTGAGCACGATGTATGAGACAGGCGAAATACCCTCAGACTTCAAGAAGAATATAATAATTCCAATCCCAAAGAAAGCAGGTGTTGACAGATGTGAAAATTACCGAACTATCAGTTTAATAAGTCACAGCTGCAAAATACTAACGCGAATTCTTTACAGACGAATGGAAAAACTGGTAGAAGCCGACCTCGGGGAAGATCAGTTTGGATTCCGTAGAAATGTTGGAACACGTGAGGCAATACTGACCTTACGACTTATCTTAGAAGAAAGATTAAGAAAAGGCAAACCTACGTTTCTAGCATTTGTGGACTTAGAGAAAGCTTTTGACAATGTTAACTGGAATACTCTCTTTCAAATTCTGAAGGTGGCAGGGGTAAAATACAGGGAGCGAAAGGCTATTTACAGTTTGTACAGAAACCATATGGCAGTTATAAGAGTCGAGGGGCATGAAAGGGAAGCAGTGGTTGGGAAAGGAGTAAGACAGGGTTGTAGCCTCTCCCCGATGTTATTCAATCTGTATATTGAGCAAGCAGTAAAGGAAACAAAAGAAAAATTCGGAGTAGGTATTAAAATTCATGGAGAAGAAGTAAAAACTTTGAGGTTTGCCGATGACATTGTAATTCTGTCAGAGACAGCAAAGGACTTGGAAGAGCAGTTGAACGGAATGGACAGTGTCTTGAAAGGAGGATATAAGATGAACATCAACAAAAGCAAAACAAGGATAATGGAATGTAGTCGAATTAAGTCGGGTGATGCGGAGGAAATTAGATTAGGAAATGAGACACTTAAAGTAGTAAAGGAGTTTTGCTATTTAGGGAGTAAAATAACCGATGATGGTCGAAGTAGAGAGGATATAAAATGTAGACTGGCAATGGCAAGGAAAGCGTTTCTCAAGAAGAGGAATTTGTTAACATCGAGTATAGATTTAAGTGTCAGGAAGTCATTTCTGAAAGTATTTGTATGGAGTGTAGCCATGTATGGAAGTGAAACATGGACGATAACTAGTTTGGACAAGAAGAGAATAGAAGCTTTCGAAATGTGGTGCTACAGAAGAATGCTGAAGATAAGGTGGATAGATCACGTAACTAATGAGGAGGTATTGAATAGGATTGGGGAGAAGAGAAGTTTGTGGCACAACTTGACTAGAAGAAGGGATCGGTTGGTAGGACATGTTTTGAGGCATCAAGGGATCACAAATTTAGCATTGGAGGGCAGTGTGGAGGGTAAAAATCGTAGAGGGTGACCAAGAGATGAATAGACTAAGCAGATTCAGAAGGATGTAGGTTGCAGTAGATACTGGGAGATGAAGAAGCTTGCACAGGATAGAGTAGCATGGAGAGCTGCATCAAACCAGTCTCAGGACTGAAGACCACAACAACAACACAATGATAACGCTGTAGATAAGAATATATTAACCATATATCAAAATATCCTCCTCTTTGCGTGATATCACTTGTATCGATATTTTGAACAGATTAGGATACATAAGGGATGTTACAAATATTTCATTCTCACAGGGGTGCAGTCAAAAGTAAATGTGCTATATAAATTCTGTTTTCTCGAGATTGGAGACAGATAGGGACCTCCTCCCATGTCTAAAAAGAATTCCGTATACTAGCTAAATTTCATTTGCAGCAACGTATGGTGTAACATACATCAAACGCAAAATAATAGAGACTCCTATTTTTCGTTGCAAATTATGAATTTCGCTCGTTGTCAGACTTAAATCCAAATACCACGTTAAGTATGACAATTATCGGAATTTTGGCCTCTTCACTATGAAGTTATGTGAAATCAACTTTTTAACCTATTAGTTTCTGTGAAATTGTTTGAGAAATATTGCTGGGCGTGCGCCTCGAATCTGTCAGCACTACTCCTATCCACCTGATGCACTGAAACTGGGCAAGGAATATCTCGTCCATTTTGGGTCGCCAGCAGGAGCGGCGCCGCACCAGTCTGTGCCGACATGCAGCTACCACTGTGTGCTGACTCGTTACATAACAACGGGATATTGTCTGTGCTTGGCGAAGCAGCCTCACGCTGGGCACCCCTGTGCAGGTAGCCCACTTTCCTTCTGTGCACACCCAAATGCAGGAAGACCTGAGGAGATCAGTACTTGGTGCAGAGAGTGGTAATTGACCCTCAACACAAACAAATGTAAAGTATTGAGAATACATAGAAAGGAAGGCCCTTCACTGTATGATTACACAATTGCAGAACAATCACTGACGCAGCTACCTCCATAAAATATCTAGACGTATGTACACTACTGGCCATTAAAATTGCTACACCACGAAGATGGCGTGCTACAGACGCGAAATTTAACCGACAGGAAGAAGATGCTGTGATATACAAATGATTAGCTTTTCAGAGCATTCACACAAGGTTGGCGCCTGTGGCGACACCTACAACGAGCTGACATGAGGAAAGTCTCCAACAGATTTCTCATACACAAACGGCAGTTGACCGGCGTTGCCTGGTGAAACGTTTTTGTGATGACTCATGTAAGGAGGAGAAATGCGTACCATCACGTTTCCGACTTTCATAAAGATCGTATTGTGGCCTATCGCGATTGCGGTTTATCGTATCGCGACATTGCTGCTCGGTCGAGATCCAATGACTGTTAGCAGAATATGGAATCGGTAGGTTCAGGAGGGTAATAGGGAACGCCCTGCTGGATCCCAACGGCCTCGTATCACTAGCAGCCGAGATAACAGGCATCTTATCCGCATGGCTGTAACGGATCGTGCAGCCAGGTCTCGATCCCTGAGTCAACAGATGGGGACGTTTGCAAGACAACAACCATGTGCACGAACAGTTGGACGATGTTTGCAGCAGCATGGGCTATCAGCTCGGAGACCATGGCTGCCGTTACTTTTGACGCTGCATCACAGACAGGAGTACCTGCGATGGTGTACTCAACGACGAACCTGGGTGCACGAATGGCAGAACGTTATTTTTTCGGATGAATCCAGGTTCTGTTTACAGCATCATGATGGTTGCACCCGTGTTTGGCGACATCGTGGTGAACGCACATTGGAAGTGTGTATTCGTCATCGCCATACTGGCGTATCACCCGGCGTGATGGTATGGGGTGCCATTGGATACACGTCTCGGTCACCTCTTGTTGGCATTGACGGCACTCTGAACAGTGGACGTTACATTTCAGATGTTTTACGACCCGTGGCTCTACCCTTCATTCGATCCCTGCAGAACCCTACATTTCAGCAGGATAATGCACGACCGCATGTTGCAGGTCCTGTACGGGCCTTTCTGGATACAGAAAGAGTTCGACTGTCGCCCTGGCCTGGACATTCTCCAGATCTCTGACCAATTGAAAACGTCTGGTCAATGGTGGCCGAGCAACTGGCTCGTCAGAATACACCAGTCACTACTCTCGATGAACTGTGGTATCGTGTTGAAGCTGCAGGGGCAGCTGTACCTGTACACGCCATCCAAGCTCTGTTTGACTCAACGCGCAGGCGTATCAAGGCCGTTATTACGGCTAGAGGTGGTTGTTCTGGGTACTGATTTCTCAGGATCTATGCACCCAAATTGCGTGAAAACGTAATCACATGTCAGTTCTAGTATAATATGTTTGTCCATTGAATATCCGTTTATCATCTGCATTTCTTCTTGGTGTAGCAATTTTAATGGTCAGTAGTGTATAAGCAGCGATTTGAAATGGAATGGCCACATAAAATTAACACAGGTAACGCAGATGCCAGACAGAGATTCACTGGAAGAATCCTCAGGAAATGCAGTCCATCGAGAATGGCAGTAGCTTACAAAACACTCGTTCAACCAATATTTGAATACTGCTTGTCAATATGAGATCTGTACCAGATAGGATATAGACAAAATAGAGAAGGTCAAAAGAAGAACAGCGCTTTTTTACGGACTTATTTAGTATGCATGAAAGTTTCACAGAGATGATCAAGCAACAGCAGTTGCAAACAATGCAAGAGAGGCGTTCTCCATCAAAGTGTGGGTTTATTGTTAAAGTTATGAGATCGTCCGTTCCCAGAAGAGTCGACAAATACGTTGTTTCCTCCTACGTATATCTTGCAAGAAGACCATGAAGATAAAATCTGAGAGATTCAAGCCCACACGAAGGACTACCGGTAATCATTCTTCCTGTAAAAATATTTACGACTGTAACAGGTTGGGAGGGGGGGGGGAATGATAGTGGTTCACAAAGTATCCTCCGCCACACACCGCAAAATGGATTGTGGGGTATAGATGTGGATGTAGGAGTGCAGTATAGTACAGAAACTAAGTGAAACGAATACACGGTGACCCGAACAGCAATGTCACTTTTATTGAAAGGCAATGCTTATACTGAAATCAATACTATTCGTGATCGTCCCCTGGACTTTACAAAAGGCAGGACATGGATAATAATAGGAAGTGTGATCACGTCAGATGGGAGTGCATTCTCAGCAACGTGCTCCCAAGCTGGCCACAAGCTTGTAACAAGCTACTGTGATTGGGTGCTCTATACCTTCAGCAGCACAGTTGACAACTGCTGAGGTTGTTGATGCACGTGGATATGCTCCAACATGTCTCTCCAACACATCCGCCGGCCGGTGTAGCCAAGCTGTTCTAGGCGCTTCAGTCTGGAACCGTGCGACCGCTACGGTCGCAGGTTAGAATCCTGCCTCGGGCATGAATGTGTGTGATGTCCTAATTTTAGTTAGGTTTAAGTAGTTCTAAGTTCTAGGGGACTGATGACTTCAGATGTTAAGTCCCATAGTGCTCAGAGCCATTTGAACTATTCCAACTCATCCTGCATGCGGTTGATGAGATTTAAGTTGGAGTATGTTCAGACCAGTCCAGTCACCGAATATGTTTAGATACCGAGAGCTTCTCCACTGCCTGTTCCATGCGGTCGTACATTGTCAGCCATAAAAATGGAGTCAGGACCAAATACACTTTTGAAAAGATGCATATGGGGAAGAAGTACTGTTCACAACAACGTCGATCGTTTTGGAGGTCCAGGTATTAGGGCGTGGTGAGGCATAATGTTGCATGGTGGTACTGACATCAAAATCTTTTAACACAGTACACTCATTGGTCTATGTTATTGTGATTCTGTGCTGCTTCCTGATGTGTGTTTTTTCAAGGGTACATTCAGCCCTGACTTCATTTGTGTAGATTACAAGGTCTGGCTGCATCAGACAGTGCATGTGGAGGAGTCCTTGAATCGAGAGGGTATTGAGCAAGTGGCCTGACCTGCCCATCCCTCAGACTTAAGGTCCATCAAGCATATGTGCGATGCATTTGGGAGACGTGTTGCAGAATGTCAACATGCACCAACAGCCATCCAGCAGTTGTCAACTGTGTTCATGAAGGAATGTAACACCTTACCACAAGCTAAGCTCGTGGCCAGCATGGGAGCACATTGCAGAGCATGCACCGCTATTAGTGGTGATCACACACCCTGTTAAGAACCATGTCCCTTTTTCTTAATGTCCAGGGGACTATCGTGAGTCACGGCGATTTCAGTGTAATTATTTGTTTTGAATTAAAGTGTCATTTCTGTTCGTGTCATACCTATTTCTTTCAGTTACCATCTGCACTGTAGTGTAGCAGTTCTTCCTATGTGTGACCAAGCTTCAGTGGCTGTGGGTTAGTTGGCAGCGACACATCATGCGAAAGTTACTTTCGTCCCTAGATTCTGCACGTCTGTATACTACTATACTACTACTACTACTAGTACAGCAGTACTTTTGAGTCTCTCGCCCTCAGGTGGAATTGTCCCACATCTAGGTTGTGTTCTGATTCTTTCCATTGCTCTATGGGCAGCGTGTGCTGTCCTCAATTTCTACATTTGTCTTACAATCTAATATCACTGTCTAACATGAACTTTTTATCGTTACACTCCGGTGAGGATCACCAGTCACGTTTAATCAAAACCTTATTGATAATTGCACCATGCCGGGTACTTGGATGTCTACCATGTGTATATGTATGGGTATCTTGTACAGTCTCTAATGTAGCAGTTAGCATTGTTCCACACCTAGTTTATGGGATTCACCCACATAAGTAATTAGCTATTCCAATGTATCATCTAGTCTAAGCAAGTAATTTACATTTTGTTCTTATTCTGTGTCTGTCCATCTTCGCCGGCCGAAATGGCCGAGCGGTTCTAGGCGCTACAGTCTGGAACCGCGCGACCACGCGACCGTAGCTCATTTTTAAAGAAAAGCCCGCAATGTGGAACAGCATTTTAGATGGTATTGCTGCTCTCGGGATCACCATCTTGATCTGACAGTCAGCATCACATTCCTCAAAATATCTTAGTAAACTTCCTCAAAGTTAGGACCTGTAGCGTTAACTATTTTTAGATTCTCTGAGATATTCTCTCAACTGAAAATATCACACTAATTATGTCACGGAGTCCGGGGACTTCTTGAGTTCATTACTCACAATGCTTGTCTTGATAACAGACTAAGGCTGCCTGAGAACGCGGCGTGTCTCCCCGTGATAGAAAGGCACTGAACAGCACGCGCTCCATGATCAACAACTTCATACTTCCCTGGAGCCCCAGAGGCTCCACAACGCTTGTTAAGCATTAGCACGGTAAACTGATGCTAGTTCATCAGCTCTGAGGAACTATGCATTTTTGTATGAGCATGATCAGGGGTGATGGTAATATCTTATATAGCTGCTTAGACTAGCAGGTAGCCAGTTCGCTGGATAAGTGAGATGTCTCACGTGAGGCTCTTTGGTTACATTCTGTAGTGGCGAGTTCTGCCACTGAATGTATCAGGATGACCAAATGTAGCGGGAAGAGGTAGAAGGCATGGTATTAAGACTTGTCTGAGCTTTCCAAGTGATTTATTGTTTCCAACTACAGTGACGTGTTCCCCTCAGTCTGTATCACTGGGTCCTGCAATGCTGAGGACACCACTTTGCTGTCTGCGAAATGGCTTGGCGCGGAATGGCTGCCTCAGTGACCTGTGAACGCACTGTATGTTGGCCTTGTATGCCAGTGGAGTTGCATCGTCGTCAGGATACTGGCAGTCGACTCAGCAGTCTGCGTCCCTGCCGACTCAGCGCCGCTCGGTGTGAACTGCAGACAGTCGGCTGTGTGCTTCTTGCCTGCGTGGCTGAGATTGTGGCGACAACAAGCGCCTGCGATCTGTCGTTCGAATCTGCGGCCCTCGCCTCAGGATGCTCGAGTATCATGTCGTTTTTGGAAACTCAGAATCTACTATGTAGGAATCAACATGGATTCCGGAAACAGCGATCGTGTGAGACCCAACTCGCTCTATTTGTTCATGAGACCCAGAAAATATTAGATACAGGCTCCCAGGTAGATGCTATTTTTCTTGACTTCCGGAAGGCGTTCGATACAGTTCCGCACTGTCGCCTGATAAACAAAGTAAGAGCCTACAGAATATCAGACCAGCTGTGTGGCTGGATTGAAGAGTTTTTAGCAAACAGAACACAGCATGCTGTTATCAACGGAGAGACGTCTACAGACGTTAAAGTAACCTCTGGCGTGCCACAGGGGAGTGTTATGGGACCATTGCTTTTCACAATATATCTAAATGACCTAGTAGATAGTGCCGGAAGTTCCATGCGGCTTTTCGCGGATGATGCTGTAGTATACAGAGAAGTTGCAGCATTAGAAAATTGTAGCGAAATGCAGGAAGATCTGCAGCGGATAGGCACTTGGTGCAGGGAGTGGCAACTGACCCTTAACATAGACAAATGTAATGTATTGAGAATACATAGAAAGAAGGATCCTTTATTGTATGATTATATGATAGCGGAACAAACACTGGTAGCAGTTACTTCTGTAAAATATCTGGGAGTATGCGTGCGGAACGATTTGAAGTGGAATGATCATATAAAATTAATTGTTGGTAAGGCGGGTACCAGGTTGAGATTCATTGGGAGAGTCCTTAGAAAATTTAGTCCATCAACAAAGGAGGTGGCTTACAAAACACTCGTTCGACCTATACTTGAGTATTGCTCATCAGTGTGGGATCCGCACCAGATAGGGTTGACGGAGGAGATAGAGAAGATCCAAAGAAGAGCGGCGCGTTTCGTCACAGGGTTATTTGGTAACCGTGATAGCGTTACGGAGATGTTTAACAAACTCAAGTGGCAGACTCTGCAAGAGAGGCGCTCTGCATCGCGGTGTAGCTTGCTCGCCAGGTTTCGAGAGGGTGCTTTTCTGGATGAGGTATCGAATATATTACTTTCCCCTACTTATACCTCCCGAGGAGATCACGAATGTAAAATTAGAGAGATTAGAGCGCGCACGGAGGCTTTCAGACAGTCGTTCTTCCCGCGAACCATACGCGACTGGAACAGGAAAGGGAGGTAATGACAGTGGCACGTAAAGTGCCCTCCGCCACACACCGTTGGGTGGCTTGCGGAGTATAAATGTAGATGTAGATGTAGATGTAGATGTAGATGCCTCCGGCATGTGTTGGAAGCCAGGACAACTGCCCGTGGTAGTGAGCTGTGGAGTGGCCCGCCGCTGGCTGGCTATGGACCCCCCGTCAGCCTCAGAGGGTCGAACCAGCGCCCCGCCATGGACTGGAACACTGGCGCCCCATCTGTTGCTGTTTGTAGCTGGTGGTGTGACACGCCCCGCCGTCCAGGAGAGCTGCCACACTTGAATGAATCTCGTTAGAAAATGGTTCAAATGGCTCTGAGCACTATGGGACTTAACTTCTAAGGTCATCAGTCCCCTAGAACTTAGAACTACTTAAACCGAACTAACCTAAGGACATCACACACATCCATGCCCGAGGCAGGATTCGAACCAGTGACCGTAGCGGTCGCGCGGTTCCGGACTGAAGTGCCTAGAACCGCTCGCCCACCGCGGCCGGCAATCTCGTTAGAAACCCGCACCTATTTATATGCAGCTGTGCGCCTCTGTTTTGCCATACGCACCGCTTCACGTCACGTACTCATAACACGCTATGTTGGCCAGTGGGCCCCTTCTGCCTGTGATTTGCGACATACCAAACCGCTGTGTATACTCTTTCAGCAATTTGACGGTCCTGTGGCCTCTTTCTACTTCGCAACTGTTCGTATGCGTAACTCACTGCAATCCGGCCCGCACCTGTCTGTAACTTGTGCTCAGAATATTGCACAACACTAACTTTGCCTATCCTAAACGGTGGTGCAGCTACAATTCAGTCAATCAGACGCTATGCCACATGAGTTCGATTTACAGTAGTTAATCTTCAGTATCTTTTCACGCTCTCACCTCTGTCTTGTTTGTGGTGCGTTGCGCTGTCGCCGTCCGCCGGCCACTGTGCTGCCTTTACTTATGCTGCTGCCATTACTGGTGCGCTGCTACGTGGTTTTGGCTTACGAAAACGCATGGCAGTTTTAATCGGTTGCACTCACTTGAGATGACTTTATTGTTTCTGATGTTGCAATTACGTAGTATAAGTCATTAACTGTTTCTGATTCAAGACAGAACTCTAAGTTTTGTGTTTGAGTTTGAATCCTGTGCCCAAGTGGACCAGGGTATGCATACGTAGTACCGACACCCTTGTCCATACTATATACATGCACTCTGTGTGTATCTTCTTCAGTACGTGCAGCATGACTCCAAGCAGAGTACCGTAAATACCTATATCACAATTCTTTGTCGCTACCTACGTCCTTTTAGATTCAGCATAAGTCAGTAGGTTCTGTACTGTGGGTACGTAGTGAACACAGTGCCCCAGTAAATTGGTTACCGTAATCATGGGCTGTCCTTGACATCATCACAAATGCTGGGAACAACAAATTTCTACGATGGCTAAGGTGTTTCTCCCTTACTTTCCAAGTCTTGTTCTTCAACCTAGTTTGCCGTTTCTTTTCATCCCTTAACTTCCCCTACATTTCAGCTTCTTCCAGCTTATTTTCACAGTAGTGTACACCTGTTCTAAGTGCACCACTAACCCAGTCTGCTGTTGCATAGTAACGTTATCAAATTCTGTATGTTAAAGTGTTCTATTCTGAAAGCAAATCCATGCAATGATACAATTAATTACAGGCTTTAGTAACGTACTCAGATAAAAGTAAATCAGTAATACACGTAGGCTTATCTTCTTATTTTCTGTTTGCAAAAAGTAACTCGAAGTTGATTCCGTTCTATTTGCCCTACATCCACGCATTCCACAGATTAAATGGCGCCTGTTTTCTTGTTCCTGTTTGTTATTTAGAGGAATCAGAAGAGAGCAGCAGTATTCGGAGGTCATCACATTTATCGCAAGTTTCAAATATTGAATGCATACAGCTACCTGCTACACCCAATTACCCAACTCTTCCCAAAAACGATTAATTTTAAACTAGCAATATCTTTGCTCCATTTCGGACTTAAGAACGCCCACTTAATTTTAATTAAGTATGACGCGTAAATACACCGGTATTTGTAAGATCGTACAGATAAACCGCACAGTAATTTTATGTGACTGAATTTTGAGGAAAATATCATTTATGTCATGTATAGACTTTTGTTATGATGCTTCTGTGTCGATTTTTACGATGTATACAGGGTGTTCCGAAACTATCCGTTCACGTTAATACAGGAGGTAGGTAACATCAAAACAAATATATTTTGATAAGGAAAATATGGTTACTGAGGTCAACTTCTAATGTCAGGGAAGATCTTATTAGTCGTTCTGACGTAAGCTGTTGTGTCTTTGTCGCTGACCAGGAACGTGACAGACATTCAAATATCCACATGTCGCATGTTTGGGGACATGTGAATTGACGAGGTACTCGACTTCGCGCCCGTCAACAGCGATTGAGTGTTAATGTATGGGCCGCCATTCTTGGTGACTGGACCATACATTTTTCCATTCCGCTTCAACGGATGGAGATATCGCATCTTTGTGGAACATGTATTGCCAGAATTGCTGGAGAATGTACCTCTGAATGTCAGACAAATAAGGCACTTCCAGCATGATGACCTCCTGTGTCTGGATTTCTTCCTCTGGGGGCCATATGAAACAGCAGACACATGAAACCGTTGTGGACATAAAAGACCTCGTCGCTAGAATAGCTATCGCTGCTGGTACCATTGCGGACACGCTAGCGATCTTCGAATGGACAAGTTTCTCAACGGTCCGATCATATATTACATGCATACAGGCCAATGGTCGCTCATTCGAGCAGTTCCTGCGGATGCTACTGCTGTAATTAGCATGTTTAACTACGTTCTGTGTAAAACGTCCCTGTCATCATAAATTGCCGTCATGTACCGTAGTACCACAACTAATTCGCAACACGTATAGACTTTACAGTTGACACTCCCTTGGGCTGGAAACTGCCATCTGACAAAAGTTTCCTCTTATTTTAAACACGGCTTTTTATATGCTGGTATGTACTGTTCAATAACTTTGTTAAAATCTTGCCGGCCGCGGTGGTCTCGCGGTTCTAGGCGCGCAGTCCGGAACCATGCGACTGCTACGGTCGCAGGTTCGAATCCTGCCTCGGGCATGGATGTGTGTGATGGTTCAAAAAATGGCTCTGAGCACTATGGGACTCAACTGCTGAGGTCATTAGTCCCCTAGAACTTAGAACTACTTAAACCTAACTAACCTAAGGACATCACAAACATCCATGCCCGAGGCAGGATTCGAACCTGCGACCGTAGCGGTCTTGCGGTTCCAGACTGCAGCGCCTTTAATCGCACGGCCACTTCGGCCGGCGATGTGTGTGATGTCCTTAGGTTAGTTGGGTTTAAGTAGTTTTAAGTTATAGGGGACTCATGACCACAGCTGTTAAGTCCCATAGTGCTCAGAGCCATTTTTTGTTAAAATCTCTTGTAAATGCCCTTTATGTTGAATGCAGTCCCAGTCTTGTAACCCTCCACTTCAATATTTTTCAGAATTGAAGATGACTGGAAACAGTCGAAATTAGTTATTTGTTTTCGTATGTACGATCTTGGCTAGTAAATATTTTACAGAAAATCATTCTTTGAAATAACAGATCGTCGTCTGTACACTGACAAGGTGTGGTAAATACATATGTACCATTACTACGTACTGTTAGCTAAGACTGTAGCAGATCGATCTAGCGTTGGCACAGGAGACCCACTTTGTTTACTAAGAAGTTTGTCTCCGGTCGGTAAGCTCCTCCTCTGTGCTGCTGCAGTGCTCTCGAGACAAAGCCAGTGCTTTTGCCTCTTGTTTGTGCTGCTGCTGCTGTTGCTGCTGCGCTGATTCTTTCTGTTTTCGGTGCTGAGAGGTTAACAACCGTTTGATCGCAGCCTCTTGTCGTGCGAGGGAACGTCATAGAGTCATTTGCATACTTTCGGCGCCTGCTTTATTCACACGGTTATTTTTTGAACGAGGAATCAGTTTGTAACGAATACCGTAAGGAACATATGCTTTCTGTCGCGGGGAATGAGTCACGTTAGAGACATTACATTTAAACGTTTCAGTGTTGTACTGGCAGCTTTTATGGCATTTAAAGATACACACGTGAACTACTGGGTTTTCAGATTGTATCTATGACTCTGGAAGCGATCAGTTACCAATAGGCAAAGGCTATTCTCTTCGCTTTAGTACATAATTAACATAAAACATTGTTTCCATACCGTATTATCCACAATGTATGTTTGTATATCTCTTCCGAAATGACTTATCCGTATCATTGCTCAACATGATCAAATGATTTACACATATCAGTTAAAACTAAGCATTATATTTGTCTGAAATGAGAAGTTTACGATCAGTCTATATTAGCAGTTTCGAGATTTGATGTAGAAAACAAGCAAAATAGAGAATTCTCGGCGAGAAATTGAGGAATACAAGCTGGAAATTACGAAGAAAGACTTAAAAACAAAGCAATAAATTAGGGAAGAAACTGGAGATGAAAGACGAGATTTTGCGTGTAATGAAGATTAAAACTGATCATGAAAGGACTTAATGTCAGGGTAGATGGTTGGTATCAGAGGCGAAAAGGCTCTTCTCTTGAGTCGGAGGTGTAAGAAGAGGCCTAGGCTGCAACCTAATGAAAGGTAGGCAGGCGACATCAGAAAACATGCAGGAGCAACATACGCAGCCCAGTAACATTGATGTGACCACCACCTAAGTTCGAATGGTGCAAATGGCTCTGAGCACAATGGGACTTAACAGCTGAAGTCATCAGTCTCCTGGAACTTAGAACTACTTAAACCTAACTAACCTAAGGACATCATACACATCCTTTGCCCGAGGCAGGATTCGAACCTGCGACCGTAGCGGTAGCGCGGTTCCAGACTGAAGCGCCTAGAACCGCTCGGCCACAACGCCGGCTATTCAGGATCCATTAATCATGAACCTTGCCGAGGTCGGGTGCTGGTGTGCCTCAGCGATACAGATAGCCGCACCGTAGGTGCAACCAAAACAGATGGATGTATGGAGACGTCACACAAACATGTCACTACTGAGGATGAGCAACAGTCTCTTCAGCTGTCGCAGCCAAAACGGTCTAGATGTTCGACTGATAATGGCTTTGCAAGATTAGGCAACATGGCCTCGCTGCTGAAAGCAAGGAGAAACTATAACCGTTATTTTTTTTCACGTGGTTTCTTGATCTGATAGAAAAATTAGGACTACTGTTACACACAGAAAAATTTTCTGAAAACATGTTAAATGAATAAGCAGAGTTCAATAACCACAGTTTTTTCACCAACTTTTAAGGTTTTGTTTTTCCTAAAGAAACGAGTATTGAATAGCTGCAATCATTTCAGCATAACGTCATACCTGATCTCTGCAAAAATAGTTGTTCTGCAAATGACAAAATGGTTCAAATGGCTCTGAGCACTATGGGACTTAACATCTGAGTTCATCAGTCCCCTAGACTTAGAATTACTTAAACCTAACTAACCTAAGGAGATCACGCACATCCATGCCCGAGGCAGGATTCGAACCTGCGACCGTAGCAGTCGCGCGGTTCCAGACTGAAGTGCCTAGAACCACTCGGCCACTCCGGCCGGCCACCTATGTTCAACGTCGACGTGTTATAATTAATCACAAACGGCCGGTGTCAGCACTATCAGTGGAACGTATACGAAGCGAGTCAGGGGGTCGAGGCAAACAGTGTAACCGTTGTCATAACGCGCAAACGAAGGGATTTATCTGGTCACCAAAAGGAAGTCAAGGAGTTTATCCATACCATGTGGCCAGGTGATCACACGAGGGAGGAGGTAGGCACTGCGTTTATTCCATATACAGGCGCACTCTCGGGGAAAATCGCCCGCATTTTGAAGAAACACCGGGTCGGAACTGTGTTTTGTCCTCCGTATAAAACTCGTGCACTGGTGGGGAGCGCCAAAGATGACCTCGGTTTGAGGAAAGCCGGCGTGTACCAGATTCCGTGTCAGTGTGGCAAGTCGTATATTGGTCAGACGATGCGTACCGTCGATGATCGATGCCGTGAACACCAGAGGCACACTCGACTGATGTATCCGAGCAAGTCGGCGGTCGCTGAACATTGTTTGTCGAAAAATCACGCTATGGAGTATTAACGCACGAGGATTCTGGTACAGACGTCGAGACACTGGGACAGCGTTGTTAAAGAGGCCATCGAAATTCGCACCAATGACGACCTCATAAACCGTGACTGGCTATAATCTTAGCAAGGCTTGGGAACCAGCGATTGGGTTAATCAAGAGTAAATCGAGCAAACGTATAGTTGTGACGATCACGGCGGACAGAGCCATCACTCCGACGTCATTTCAGACGCCGTCGCAATCAGTTCCACCGCGCGACCGTGGCGCGGGCCGCGAACGGCGGAGGGAGCGCGCCGCGGGCGGAGGGTATTTAAATCGGCCGCCACCGCGATCGAACCCAGTTCCCTCTGAGCAGCCATAGCGTACGGATCTCCGTGCCGGCACGTTCACAGGAGCTCAGTCCGTCAGTTCACCTGATGATGGCGACATGTATGATCGCCGAAATATTGTGTCCGTTGGACACTGTAAACCGGCAATACACCCGTGGATATTTTGATTATGTTGGTCTCATGGCTGTCACCAGTAGAATGCTTGTTCCTTGCTCACAAAGCCCTTTCCCACGGCCCTTGACTGGCTTTGACAAGCGCCATCAACAGATCGAGCGTTCACTACACAATTGCAGCTTAAAGTATACCTTTGACCACATGTGTAACTACTTAGTATATTTCAGTGAAAGTTGTGACTCACATTGTTGCAAGGGTACGGGGAGGGGAATGCTGTGAAAACAAAGAAGTCTAGATGACACTGAAAGCCACTGCAAGCACGTAGCGTACTCCTTTCAAACAGTACGAAGTGGTCTGCTGGGAGTGATTCCCGATCCAACGAACGGATCATCCTTAACAGTGTCACATGCACACACTACGTTAGAAATCGCTGTGTGTTTTTGGATTCGACATAAAACAGCGACGCATAGTATTGGGAACTGTGAAACAGCACTTTTGCGCATCTACTCTGGACAAATATTGGTAATGAAAATTTCTCCCACCGCTGGAATTCAAACTGCCTGCGTTGACGTTAAGGAGTGATGATTGTAAATTTTTATCATAAGCGCATGACCTATATTACTGAGTGAGTCATACGATCTTATGAACAAATGTGTACGTTTGCGTTACTTAATATTTGTGTATTTGATACTCACATTGATGTTTCCCAGTTGTTCTGAGGGTGATGCAGCGATGCTACCTGGATGAGGTGCAATGTACGTAGTTGGTTGGTTGGTTGGTTGGTTTGGGGAAGGAGACCAGACAGCGTGGTCATCGGTCTCATCGGATTAGGGAAGGATTGGGAAGGAAGTCGGCCATGCCCTTTCAGAGGAACCATCCCGGCATTTGCCTGGAGTGATTTAGGGAAATCACGGAAAACCTAAATCAGGATGGCCGGACGCGGGATTGAACCGTCGTCCTCCCGAATGCGAGTCCAGTGTCTAACCCGTGCGCCACCCCGCTCGGTGCAACGTACGTAGTGAGAGGGCTTTAAACCATAGTCGGGTCACTCCAAATTGGTGACCAGAAGCCTTGCCAGCAACAGGCGTGGAGAAGCATCCAGTGAACGGCTGCCAAGATGCTAAAGAACTATTCCATGGGCGTCTTGTGATAAGTGTTAGTAATGGGCTAGATTTGCAGTTGAGTTCTCTCTCCCGTTGTAGACGGATCAGTAAAACACACACACAGCTCATTTATATAACATTTCAACCTAAGCATTACATGAATACATTCTACAGTTTGCAACAATACAGAAAACTAAACGTAATAACATGGTGGAACAGTGCGTGTGCAGCTTCTCTGTGTGTTACTAAGAAATCTTTGTGATTAGACAGAATCTTAGCTTCACCGTCGGAACAACAAAAAACTCGCTTGGAACAAGACCAGCACACACTGTAAGTTTTAAAACATGTATTGAACATGAAAGCGAAGGGCCAGAATTGTTTGTAGCACATGAAGACATAAGCATAAAATGTAAGATAAAAGCACTGCATTTTAGTGAAAAATTGCTTGTTACACGCCGTTAAATATGCCTCGTTAAGTTTAGTTGAAGCGTGTCTGGCAAAAGGTAACTTTAATTCATTCAGTTGCGTCCAGACATAACTTAAATAAAACACTGTAACATATTAAACAGATCAACTTGGTATGACAATTGTCTTACGAACTTATTTGCGAATCGATAAACGGACATTTTTGCTTAAGAGTCGCTTCGTGAAAGATTTTAAAAAGATAACGTTTGATGTAATTGACTTTTTTAGGCTGGTTCGAAAAACATAAAACACATGTTGAAAACAAGTGGAGTAGCTGTATGTAGAATCGTACTTGGATCTTCGGAAAAAATGCTCTCTACGACTCGAACAAAACTGTCAAGTAAAAAGGTAACTGGGCGAAGCCCATATTCCTGTAAGACCTCAGACTGAGAAGTACCAAATTTAACATTTGCCTTTATCGCCTGTTAAAATGTAAATGTCGTGTGACTAGGGCCTCCCGTCGGATAGACCGTTCGCCGGGTGCAAGTCTTTCGATTTGACGCCATTTCGGCGACTTGCGCGTCGATGGGGATAAAATGATAATGATGATGATTAGGACAATACAACACCCAGTCCCTGAGCAGAGAAAATCTCCGACCCAGCCGGGAATCGAACCCAGGCCCTTAGGACTGACAGCCTCGCGCTGACCACTCAGCTCCCGGAGGTGGACACCTGTTGGTTAACCAAGAGGCATAACACAGTGGTGACAGACAAAGCGATGCTTTCCAGGGATAACTGCCAGAGTACGCAATAGTATGTGAATATGAAAGATGACATCGACCGTACGGCAAAATGTGGCAAATACTTCGAAAGGGATGTGTATCAGCAGAAAATACATGACGCAGCATACTGTCTATCACTGCTGCTGCTGCAGCTTCTCCTGACTCCGCCTGTCAGAGGGTCAACGACCTCACTCCAGTTGACCGCGTGGAACCTCAGCTGCAGTCGTTGCACAGCAGTCGCACTGTTCGTCTGCAGCAGAACAGCTGACGCCGGTACAGGGGAATATCAGACAACTGGAGATACGAACACTTTCACTTTAAGAGATGTCCAACACGGTTTTTCTCTGATGCCCTCCTCACAGGTTGATATGAATTGTGTTGACTGCCAGTGATGAATTGTGAACATGAAATCACCTATCATTTATGTTATAAGAGGTCACTTGCATGGGGACGAGTGTGAGTCATAGTTCACAGATAGCCAATGCATGAATAGCAACCAACGGGTGAATAAAGGGAAATGTGAAACGCTTATAGGAAATATTAAATGGCTCGAATGTGATGACTGAACTTTGGAATCTTTTCCCCTCCCGTAACATTGAACTAGGGGAGAAATCTTCATCTCATGGATAAATGGCGAACAAGGTACTCTTTGTACTAATGATTCTGAACGCCATTCATAAGTTCATTGTACACGCTCATGTCCTGTGGTAATCATCATTAACTTTGAATTAGTGACAGTTTAGGCTTGCACAAATTAACCATTGAATAAGTTGTTTTGCGGAGAGTTTCGCAATTCTATCGGCAGTTTCATCTTATTGGTATAGTATATTCCGTTCATTTTGGAAAGAGTCGCCTCTTTTTTTTTTTTTTTTACTAGTCTTGATTTTTTAACTAAGTTTCATTGGACATGCATTCATTCAAAAAACTATAGTCATTATAACATAACGACATTTAAACAATGTATCTGTTTGCGGGTGTAAGCAACTCTCAATATGTTTGGGTTAATCTAAAATTTTGTTAGTAGCAATTATCAATTCAAATCACGACATTATGAAATCCTGCGCCGCGTTTTTCTTCACGTATTTGGCGGCTAATCTCTTGAACTACTGTAGGGATTTTGACACGGCTTTCACTAAGATATAGATTGATTCACAGGAAGGTTTGTGTATACAGTTTATTACTGCTACGCCAGTCAAATCGTCCAGGCACGGATACTTAGTGCTACACATGGGATGCAGGGACAGTTGCTAGTATGTTAATAAGATAACCCTTTCAAACGCTCTGGCTACATCTATGTACATTAACTTTTACTGTGTCTTAGATGCAATAGAAGTATTTATCCCAGTGGAAACCTGATGTACATATTTGTGAATGCTCAACCTTTTCATCATGCGCAAGTGCTGCCAACTATTGGGCACTACTATGAAAATAACAGCAAGTCAGTGTACCAGTGCGCGGCAACTACTTAGCATCAGAATATACGGATGTGGTTCGTTCGCTATTTTCCACTGTACAATTAAATACCGCTATTGTTACTTTGCAAGGTAAATAGTGGATGACCTTTTACTATTTATTACAACAGAGTATATTTCATAATTATTTTTTTAGCCCATAAAAGAAAGCAAAGTGTACAAAGTATGTTTTGAAAACGGGTACATATTTTTGTATAACTCTTGCATCTAAAATCATTAAAAAATCACCTAAGAGCATTATCATATAAACAAAAATTTTCCGTCCTCCAGAAAAAAATTGAGGTCTGAAAGGGTTTACGTGAGTAAAAGTAACAAGTAATTATGCTGTTAAATTAGCGCTGAGCTGAATTACTTTCATACCTGTTTCCATTAGCTACAATCAGCGTAGAGGAACAGGAATGTCAACTGAGACACCCTCACCATAGTCCCAGTTCACATAAAGGTGGTCACTTTGGGATCTTCTTATAGGCCGGTGTTGTTCTGTTGTCTCAGAATCTGCTCTACATCTACATCATGCTCCAAAAGCTACCTAATGGTGCGTGGCGGAGGGTACTTCTGGTACCTCTAACTGATCCCCGTTTCCCAGGTCTATTCGCGAATCATGTGTAGGAAGAATGAATGCCGGTAAGCCTCTATATTAGCTCTAATTTCTCGGACTTCCTCGTTGTGGTCATTTAATGAGATGCATGTGCGGGGAAGTAACATAGCCCGACTCTTCGCAGAAGGTGCTCACTCGTAATTTCAATAACAAAGCTCTGCGTGATACACAACGCATCTTTTGTAATGTATGCCACTAGAGTTTGTTGGCCATCTCTCCAACGCTCTCGTGCCGACCAAACAATCAGCTGACGATATGCTCCGCACTTCGTTGAATCGTCTCTCTCTCTCTCTTTCTCTTTCTTTCTCTCCTGTTTGTCCTACCTGGTAAGTATCCCAGACCGATGAACAATACTCAATCATCGGTCGAAAAAGCACCTGTAAGCCACTTCCATCGTGGGTGAGTCACCATTTCGTTAAGATCTTCCTGCGAATCTCAGTCTGGTATCTGCTTTTCCCACTATTTGTTTTATGTGATCATTCCACTTAAGGTCCCTCTGGATAGTTATCCCTAGATATTTTTCTGCAGATAATATTTCTAGCAATCTGTCATCTATAGTGTAGTTGTACAATAGTGGATTTTCCTGTGTATCCGCGATATGTTACAGTTATTTACGTCATGGTCAAATGCCAGAGTCTGCATCATTCGTCAGTTCTTTGCTGATCATTCTGCAGATCGATACTGTCTACAGGTGTAGCTACTTTGTTATGGACAACCGCATCATCTGCGAACATTCTCAAAGAGCTTGCGACGCTTTGTACTAAATCATTTACGTACATTGTAAACCGTAACAATCCTATCACACTTCCTCGGGGTACTCCGAGAATTACCTTTACATCTGTCGATTTTGTTTCATTTAGAGCGACGTGTTGATTTCCATCTGGAAGGAAGTCTTGAATCCAGTCGCAAATCTGGTCTGGTATTCGGTAAGTTCATATTTTTATCACTAAACGGCAGTGCGGGACCGTGTCAAATTCCCTCCCGAAGTTAAAGAATACGATCTCTACCTGAGCGTTGTTGGCAACGGAACTATGGATCTTAAGGAGGAGCAGAGCAAGTTGTATTTCGTAAGATCTCTGTTTGCAGGACCCATGTTCGTCCTCCGAAAATATCATAATGCTCGAGCATAAAACATGTTCCATAATTCTATAAAAGACTGACGTCAACAGTGTAAGCCTATAATTATGTTCAAAAATAGCTCTGAGCACTATGGGACTTAACTTCTGAGGTCATGGGACCCCTAGAACTTAGAACTACTTAAACCTAACTAACCTAAGGACATCACACACATCCATGCCCGGGGCAGGATTCGAACCTGCGACCGTAGGGGCGCGTGGTTCCAGATCGTAGCGCCTAGAACCGCTCGGCCACTCCGGCCGGCTATAATTATATGCAGCAGTCCTACGAACCTTCATGAAAACGAGAATGATCTGTGCTTTTTTCGGACCCTATAGTCGAGACGGCGCAAGCAGATCCCTGACAGCTCGTGGCGCTGTTGTCAGCTTTCCTCTGCGAAGCGCTAACGGCTGTAGATGAGTACAGTGGACGTCCACAGAACTGTGACAACACTGGGGCATTGCCGTAGAGACGTTTACAAAATCGCATTTCGCTGTTTGTGAGGTAGCTCCGCGAAGTTGCTTCGCCCAGCCCACTGAAACTGTAACGAGTCAACTTTCGCCAACTCCGCTATAGGTACCCTTCATTGCTCCAGTGATCTACGATACTGGTGCTAGAAGAGGAGCGAGTTCTGTCACGTAATCTTAGGAGATTCTTATAGATGGCTGGTCCTGATGCCTTTCCGGTGCTAAACGATGTAGCTGCTTCTCTATTCCGCAATCGGTTGTATTATGACCTCCTGCGGTAAAACAATTTCGGAACACCGAATGCAGTACTTCGGCCTTCTCTCTGTTACCTTCCTTTTCGGTGCCAGTATGACCACTGAGTGAATGAATAGAGGATTTCGAACCGCTTGCTGATTTTACGAAAAACGAGAACCTCTTAGAGTTTTTACTCAGAGTGGTTGACAATTTTTTTTTACTTTCAAAATCATCGAACGCTTCTTTCATCGCTCTCCTTACGCTCACTTTCGATTCATTCTACGTCTACATCCCTGTACGTAGACTCTATCATGGGATTTGTTGTTGACTTTATTGACTCTTTCAGAAGAAAGTGTAAGACTCATTGAGTGGCCATTAGACGAAAAAATGATTCTTTCTTGGATAGTATTTTCATAGACTTTGTACAGAAACGTATGCAGTGTTTAGCAGGTTTTCAATAGGTTTCCAGCGGAGCTGACAAAAAAATGCAGTGATAAATCCCAAGATCTCAAATCGAAGTTGAAAGGTTTTCTCGTGACACATCACTGTTCTGCAGGGGAGTTCATCGCAACAGTTGGGAAATTTCCTCTGAAATATGTTACTTATTCATATACTCTCACAATTTTTTTGTGTTTTATTAACTGTTTACGTCTTTTGTTTACAAATCAGCATTCAGTAAAATGTGCAGTGACTCGTTCCATGATAAAGTAGCTTTGGCACGCGTGAATCCACTGAATGCGATAGTAAATAACATAAAACAGAACAATGTCAAAGAGCTGACACACTTATACATTTTAACTGAATTATATTTGGTTTTTCAGTGGATGAAACGGTCGGCGAATTCTTTATAAATTGAGTATCAGGCCCCAAGATTTGTTTGAATTCAAACTTGCGTCACAGTTTATTTCGTTTTCCGTCGTCTATGTTTCGACGGACTTCGAACTTGGACTGTCACAGAATCTTGGCATTTGCGCCACGATGCTGGCTGCTCTCGTCGTGTGACTCGTTTAGCGCCCGCTGCTTCGCTCGCTTAGACTGTATGGCCAGCAGACGTTGTTTTTTTTTTATTTCGTCGAATGTTTTATGTTGGTCACAAATTGAAACATCCTCTAAACTTTTCACGCTAATTAAGCCCATATAAGCACGGTCTTTTCCAAGTATACTTCTGACGAAAAAGCGATTCTGGTGGGTGGAGTCCAAACATTTTATTAATCACGCCTTTTGTGTTCTTGTGGAGATATTTCCATAACAACAGTCATCCCTTAACAAATATTTCTTTATATCTACCCGAGAAGTGAAATACTAATTTTCATAAATTAAGTTTTTAAATTTTTTTAACGGGACGAAATATTTTCTAAAAAAATTTCATCCCATTTTCACTCCCTTAGGAGTTAAATTTCCGGAAACACTGAAACCCATATTTTGTTATTTGTAATCGAGAAGTCAAAATACCAGTTTTCAGAGATGTAGCATTAGAAATACTTCAGTAGTTCTTTAATAACGATATATTTTCAAAAAAAGCTTTCAACCAGTATTTCACCCCCATAGGGTTAAATTTCCAAAAATGCTGAAACACGTATTACTTTATTTCTGACCGAGAAACCAAAGACCAATTTTCGTAGATGTAGCTTCGAAACTGTCTTGAAAGCGACAATTTAAAAAAAAATAATAAAACTTTCATCCCCTCTTTCACTCCCTTAGGGTTGGAATTTCGAAAAATCTCTTCTTAAACAACACAACAGTAAAAGATTCACACCTTCTCCAAATTTCAAGCTTCTATTCTTAGCGGTTTGGACTGGGCGATGTCAGAACATTGCCTTTTATATATAGAGGTAGAAGAACATTATATTCTAGGCAGAGCTCGGTGACAATTGATGTGCTTCGTTGACTGAATCGGGTTTGTCGCTGACGTTCGTTGCATTTTTCCTCGACTGTTCTAATAGTCTGTTCACATAAGATGTGCCTCCTTCGAGTGGAATGCAGCACACACCCGGCTTGTGGAAACCTAGATCGTCTTTAACGTTACAGAGAATGCCATATTTCCGTAAGATTCTACCTACCTTCTCGGAAAGTAAGGCAGATAAGCAGTCCTAGGCATCTGCTTTTCTTTCTCAGTTTCAACCACGTCCTCATACGTTATTGATTTTGAATGCACCGCCAGCTGAAATTTGTCGCGAATTGCGGTGGTCATTTTTAAGAACCCTGTAGCTCTTCTCTACTTTTGCCCGGTTGTTAATGAAAAACTACATAAAATTCATTATATCGTCAGTACTCCTACTTGCCTAAACGTTTGTCTGCTGGTGCTTTGAATATGCACTGCGTGAATATTTTGTACGTAAGCGTTGAATTTCCCTTAGAATATTGCTCTACATTTCATCTCCTGAGATGTCAAAACTTTGTGCTGGTCCTGAACTCTCAACTGGACCCATGCCTCTCACAGGCAGTGGAGTTTTTATTCTGGAAATAAATACTATGCTGAGGCTAACCCACACAGGACCGTATCCTACTTCCTAGAAGTGTAATTCAAGACAGATATGCAAGTGAACCTCTTTGTTTGGAAAATAGAAGAGGGAAGAGGAAGCTGACAAATTAAATAGCATTGTCGGCAGAAGCATTCCCTCGAAAAGCAAAGGTCATATTTATACGCCTGGTTTGGCGAACACACCGCTGCTGAGTTATTGTGATGGCATGTCACTTATCAGTCGAAGCATTTAGGTGAACTAACCTCTTTACAGTTTCATCAATACAGCATTAGTTACGTACAGAAACTTTTTTTTCATCATAAGGCAATGTAAAGTAATTTTTTATTCGACTACATGTGTAATAAAGATTGTAACTATTTTTACGCCCTCAGTCCCGTTTATTTATTTGATGTCTTAATGTGAATGAAATGCCGTGTATCATAAGAATTTGTTGCATTATTTCACATAAATGTAATTGTATGCAATTGATGTGTAAACTACGCACATTTTGGTCTGACGTGAAAAGTTTATTTGTGCAAATTTTTATTCACGCGAGAGGAACAAGTGAAAGGAGTTAGTCTGTGCTGGGCCTCAGTCACGTAATGGCGGGCGGGCTCGGAAATATCATTAATTGGTAGACAAAGTAATAATTTCGTGGAAGGAAAACCAGTTTTCGTTGTGATAGATGTTGGAAGATTTTAAGATAAGTATTATACTGAGAAGGAGGACGCTGTACAAGCATGTGGAGAGGGGTGGGACATAGAAGTTTGCAGGAAACAATAGCAACGTCTTCGCTGAAGTAAAACACATCATTTTCGAGAATTTTCAGAAATTCAGCGAAACAAAAGAGTCGCCAGAGGGAAAATTGGAGGAAAGAACGAAGCAATAACCGTTATTTCCAAGACGGAAGATTTATGAAGAAATCAGTACAGAAGCCAATGAGGACTCAAGACTAACAATACACCAGAAAAAAACCACAAACGGTTACATCATCAAAACGTGAGTATACTGTGAATTTACTGAGGCAGTGTACCAAACACTTATCCACTGTGTTCTGGTAGATGAGAGACTGCATACTATGTCAGTAAAACGGACTTTTTTTTTTTTTACGAAAACTGACTGTTTAGCTATCGTTTGTATTTTGTGTATTTGGACTGTGAATGGACTGCCTGTTCTACAATTAGTTATTCTGAGTGTCAAAGCAGACAATATATGAATGTGATGATACGCTAGTTAAATATATTGATCGACATTTGTCCACTGTTGAGCGTACATAAAACTGTGTTTGCATATTACCCTGGCGCATCACATTCCCTTCAATTTAGACCAGTTAGACCAGAATTTGAAAGGTTGTCATAGCAATGAAATTTCTACGACAGGGCGATGTATTGGAGAGACGGAGGGAATTGTTTTTTTTTTTCAATTAATTCCCACCATCTTGTCCTGTTCCTAAGAATCATCGAATATCTGCAGTATGATAACATCAGAGATTGTCAACAACGGCGACACCATCCACACGAAAACATACCAACGATTCTTCTCTGGTGTAAAAAAAATTTTGCATCTCAGTAAACAGAATCTTAGAACAGACTCCTGTGTGAGCATTTACAAATTACAAAGAAGGGTGAAAATCAAATCAGTTAACCAACAGAACGATTGAAGATTCAATACATTTTATTTTCTTTCAGCCTTAAATTTTCTCACAGTAAAGTTGTCACAATACTTACGCGGACAGTGGAAGCAAAATATCACACCGGCCTACTTATACAACATTTGACACTGTAATCACAGAACTGTTTTCCTCTCTAATTCTACGGTCGCAGGTTCGAATCCTGCCTCGGGCATGGATGTGTGTGATGTCCTTAGGTTAGCTAGGTTTAAGTAGTTCTAAGTTCTAGGGGACTGATGACCTGAGATGTTAAGTCCCATAGTGCTCAGAGCCATTTGAACCATTTGAACCTCTCTAATTATGTTAATTTGCAATAGTTCAGATTCACTTATACTTAATGAAAAGACAGTTAAAGCTATAAAGCACTGTAGCTTATAACAGATCTCTTACGTTACTGTTTCTTTGAGCCTTAAATTTTATGTGGAAGTGGTTCTATAAATTGCAACAAGTCATGTCAATTTATACGTCAGTGACTCTATTCTACGTTAATACACTACCAATAATTTGACAGACAACACATCTTACTAGTTTCATTCAGAGTAACACACATCCACATATATTAATCAGTATACATTAATAGTTCACTTTGGTTTACATACTCTTAGCTCCACAACGTAAAAGATCTACCTAATGTACCCACATACACTCCGTCTTCAGGCCACAAGTGGCCCATCGGGAGCATCCGACCGCCGTGTCATCCTCAGTTGAGGATGTGGATAGGAGGGGCGTGTGGTCAGCACACCGCTCTCACGGTCGTTATGATGGTTTTCTTTGACCGGAGCCGCTACTATTCGGTCGAGTAGCTCCTCAATTGGCATCACGAGGCTGAATGCACCCCGAAAAATAGAAGCAACGCATGGCGGCCCGAATGGTCACCCATCCAAGTGCCGGCCACGCCCGACAGTGATAACTTCGGTGATCTGACGGGAACCGGTGTATCCACTGCGGCAAGGCCGTTGCCCAATGTATCCACCTGCAACGACATTTTCCAGAGAATCTAGAGAAACAGTTTATCTTTCAAGTTGTTGCATATACGTAAGCATTCGGATTCTATATTTCTTCTTGTTATTTTCATACAAGTTGTTTTCAAGTCGGTACTAGACCAAGATAAGAGTAATTCAGGTAGCGAATAGGCCCTATGGAAGCATAATCCGTGCATTAAATTATTATGATGACGTTAAGGTAAGCTACAGGTGCACCATTTTACAGAGATGTTTTCCGTCACAGAGTAACAGTAAACCGTATTATAAACGTTTTGCTTGCTATAAACAGTGAAGAGGTAGCATTAAGATTGATTGACATTGTCAGTGGCTGTAGGCAGTTCTCAGGCATACATTACAGGTGTTCCGGCGTATGAGAACAGTAGTGCAGTTTGCAAAGGCAATAATGTGGTGACAGCACAACACATTATCACAGTCACTTACTAGCGAACAATTAGCTAATTATTAACTATTTTAGACTTTTTAAATTTTCTTGCTTTTTCAAGGAGTCATATTGCCAAAAGATTACTTTCTTTTGGAAAAATATTATTTTGTTTATTGTTGCCATCAGTTCATTGTCTATCCCTAACAGAGTTCAGTTGTTGGTACACCATGATTCCAACAGATATCGGGCGTAGACAGCAGATTAGTAGATAGAAAAGTATGATTTATTGACAGATTTTGATCAGTCATAGATATCGTTTGTTTATTTATTAATTTAGTAAACATTATCGTTTGTTTATTTATTTATTTAGTAAACATAATAGCTTTTATAATCATCACGATGGAGACTGGAGCCTCCATTACCAGAATAACTAGTGTAGGGTGTGTTTACGTATATCTTTACATCAAAAATTTTCTTCTGATGATCTGTCGTATACCTCTCCAACTAGAATTTTATCTTTTCGTGTAATGTTTTATGTGTTTCTGCCATTAATGCGCCATCTTTGGGTTGATGAGAGGAAAATCTGTCTAGCTACATGCAAGATAAAAAAATTGCAGTACATCGTAGTGGAAAAATACCTGCGACGAAGCCATAGAGATCATTCTTGGCTACGTTATGTTCATTTTTTACAATGTTCATTTTAGCGGCTATCTGAAACATATCTGCAGGCAGCAAAACTACAACTGCACCTCAGAATGGAAGACAAGATGTTCTGAAGCAAGACTGATAGTGTCACGAGTCTCTGTGGTGAGCGGCGTTGCGCTTGCTACACAAGCGACCTTGAGCAGTTCTGACTGCCGTCAAGTAGTATCAAGCAAACTACAGAAAGGGGAACATTTTGTGCTTCGATCAAAATCCGAAATCACTCAAAGAAAGTAATATACAGTTTATGACTACTGTGTCATCATAAAAGAAACATGCAAATTACCTGCAGCTAATACGACATTCAAGTCGTAGTATGACGTAAGGAGTGCAAAAAGAAACACATCATGATCCTTACAAAAATTCCTAAATAGCTGTGTTAGGCGTGTGTTAAGAGGGATGTACAGTTACGTTGAATATTCTTTGCCATTGTCTTAGGAGATCTTCAGCTTCCCTGAAGTCGCCATGGAGATAACTTACAATTAAGAGAATGCATTGTCTTCTTTAAGAACCGACACTTTCGTAGTTCGCTCGGCATGGCAATTTTTATGACGTTGGGTAAAGCATTACAAGAAATTGTGTTGAGCTCTGTAATATCCCCAACTACTTCGGCCACCTTTGTAGGCCAGACTGACGGGAGATTCTTCAAAAAGAGGTTTTATTTCCAGTTGGTGGAACACAAATTGCTTTGAGACGCTCATTTACCTGGAAACCCCTTGGACGGCCACAAGCTTACGAACGTGCAATCCAGATGACTCTGGCGAACTGTGGACCCGCCGTTACATATCTACGTGAGAGATCAGCCTGCCTTGTCGAAATTAAATAACTTCATGTGATCAAGTTGAGAAATCTGAACTGGACTGCTTTCATGAGACGTATTAGTCGGACTACGGTATCGCAGCGCAGTACGAGGTGCACGGAGAACTGAAAGGAAATATATGAATCGTAAATCGAACAGTGGTCAGAAAACTGTGACGTCAGTAGAGATGACAAACACTTCAATCATATGGCACTGACGGACCGTACAATTTCATCTCGACAATATTTTCACCGTTGCAGCATGACTACAGATATGCCAGTTTTCCATAGCTAGCCAATCTCAGCTGCGTCATGGATTGCGCCCTCGTATTCATTTATGTGGCACTGAAGGGGTATCCAGCTAAATGGGCTCAATGACCTTTTCATACCATATTGTGGTGTACCAATTAACACCAGTTAACACTTTCGCTTCAGTCAGGCCTACAGTAGTGGCCGAGCCATTTGGAAACACTATACAATTAAACATAATTTCCTAGAATGCATTATCTAGGGTCATAAAAGAAACTTAACGAACTCTGGAAGTGTTGGGCTTTATAGATAATGGCAACTTTAAATTCAAGCGACTTCAGAAAAGCTGAAGATCTCCTAACTAGTACCCATCAAATGGACCACGGTCGTCCTCATAACTGTAGAGAACATTCAAGGGTTCTTCTCACCTCATTTCCTTCACTTCAATCAATGAACAAATCTGCGTGTTCTTCCCTCAACAACTGATCTCAGAAAGTCAGTACAGCTTCGATAGAAGCTATGTAGGGGATACCGTTCCACAAATGACACTCAAGACTGACACTCGAGACTTTGCTTGATTCGATGTCAGGACAAATAGGAATTGCAGCGCGTGTATCTGCCACCGAACACAGAAGCGGAGCATGTAATGACATGCTACTCGTTTCCTAGTTATCACTACCGGTCGTATATGATCTACATTGAAATACTTCTGAAGATTCCCTCGTGATTTTTCGGTTTTCACGAAAAAGTAATGATCTGTATTGTTCAAACGGTTTTTGATTGCCAATGCAGAATAAGTGCATATTTTGGTACATTCGGCACACATAATAACAATAAATTAAAGATACCTTCGGAGAAAAGGGAAGCACTTGCATGAATATCAAGCGCTCAGATGGAAATCCAGTTCTAAACAAAGAAGGGAAAGCAGAAAGGTGGAAGGAGTATATAGAGGGTCTATACAAGGGAGATCTACTTCAGGAAAATATTATGGAAATGGAAGAGAACGTAGATGAAAATGAAATGGGAGATACGATACTGCGTGAAGATTTTGACAGAGCAGTGAAAGACGTAAGTCGAAACAAGGCCCTGGGAGTAGACAAAATTCCATTAGAACTACTGACAGCCTACCATCAGGTGAGCAAGATGTATGAGACAGGCGAAATACCCTAAGACTTCAAGAAGAATATGTTGTTATTGTGGTCCTCAGTCCTGAGACTGGTATGATGCAGCTCTCCATGTTACTCTATCCTGTACAAGCTTCTTCATCTCCCATCATTTACTGCAACCTACATCCTTCTGAATCTGCTGAATGTATTCATCTCTTAGTCTCCCTATACGACTTTTAATCTCCACGCTGCCCTCCAATGCTAAATTTGTGATCCCTTGATACCTATGAACATGCCCTACCA
Organism: Schistocerca cancellata; assembly: GCF_023864275.1. Lineage (NCBI taxonomy): Eukaryota > Metazoa > Arthropoda > Insecta > Orthoptera > Acrididae > Schistocerca > Schistocerca cancellata. The sequence continues at coordinate 286,491,732 of NC_064628.1, read as the reverse complement.
ACCGGTCCCTTCTTCTTGTCAAGGTCGGCCACAAACTCCTCTTCTCCCCTATTCTATTCAATGCCTCCTCATTAGTTACGTGATCTACCCATCTAATCTTCAGCATTCTTCTGTAGCACCACATTTCGAAAGCTTCTATTCTCTTCCTGTCCAAACTATTTACTGGCTACACTCCATACAAATACTTTCAGAAACGACTTCCTGACACTTAAATCTATACTCGATGTTAACAAATTCCTCTTCTTCAGGAACGCTTTCCTTGCCATTGCCAGTCTACATTTTATATCCTCTCTACTTCGACCATCATCAGTTATTTTGCTCTCCAAATAGCAAAACTCGTTTACTACTTTAAGCGTCTCATTTCCTAATCTAATGCCCTCAGCATCACCCGACATAATTCGACTACATTCCATGATCCTCGTTTTGCTTTTTTGATGTTCATCTCATATCCTCCTTTCAAGACACTGTCCATTCCGTTCAACTGCTCTTCCAAGTCCTTTGCTGTCTCTGGCAGAATTACAATGTCATCGGCGAACCTCAAAGTTTTTATTTCTTCTCCATGGATTTTAGTACCTACTCCGAATTTTTCTTTTGTTTCCTTTACTGCTTGCTCAATATACAGATTGAATAACATCGGGGAGAGGCTACAACCCCGTCTCACTCCCTTCCCAACCACTGCTTCCCTTTCAAGCCCCTCGACTCTTATAACTGCCATCTGGTTTCTGTACAAATTGTAAATAGCCTTTCGCTCCCTGTATTTTACCCCTGCCACCTTTAGAATTTGAAAGAGAGTATTCCAGTCAACACTGTCAAAAGCTTTCTCTAAGTCTACAAATGCTAGAAACGTAGGTTTGTCTTTCCTTAATCTTTCTTCTAAGATAAGGCGTAAGGCCAGTATTGTGCCTCACGTGTTCCAACATTTCTACGGAATCCAAACTGATCTTCCCCGAGGTGGACGTCTACCAGTTTTTCCATTCGTCTGAAAGAATTCGAGTTAGTATTTTGGAGCTGAGACTTATTAAACTGATAGTTCGGTAATTTTCACATCTGTCAACACCTGCTTTTTTGGGATTTGAGTTATTATATTCTTCTTGAAGTCTGAGAGAGTTTCGCTTAACTCATAAATCTTGCTCACCAGATGGTAGAGTTTTGTCAGAACTGGCCCTCCCAAGGCTGTCAGTAGTTCTAATGGAATGTTGTCTACTCCCAGGGCCTTGTTTCGACTAAGGTCTTTCAGTGCTCTGTCAAACTCTTCACGCAGTATCATATCCCCCATTTCATCTTCATCTACCTCCTCTTCCATTTCCATAATATTGTCCTCAAGAACATCACCCCTGTACAGACCCTCTATATACTCCTTCCACCTTTCTGCTTTCCCTTCTTTGCTTAGAACTGGGTTTCCATGTGAGCTCTTGATATTCATGCAAGTGGTTCTCTTTTCTCCAAAGGTCTTGTTAATTTTCCTGTAGGCAGTATCTATCTTACACCTCGTGAGATAAGCCTCTACATCCTTACATTTGTCCTCTTGCCATCCCTGCTTAGCCATTTTGCACTTCCTGTCGATCTCATTTTCGAGACGTTTGTATTCCTTTTTGCCTGCTTCATTTACTGCATTTTTGTATTTTCTCCTTTCATCAATTAAATTTAGAATTTCTTCTCTTACCCAAGGATTACTACTAGCACTCGTCTTTTTACCTACTTGATCCTCTACTGCCTTCACTATTTCATTCCTCAAAGCTACCCATTCTTCTTCTACTGAATTTCTTTCCCCCATTCCTGTCAATTGTTCCCTTATGCTCTCCCTGAAACCCCGTACAACCTCTGGTTCTTTCAGTTTATCCAGGCCATCTCCTTAAATTCCCACCTTGTCGCAGTTTCTCTAGTTTTAATCTACAGTTCATAACCAATAGATTGTGGTCAGAGTATACATCTGCCCCTGGAAATGTCTTACAATTTAAAACCTGGTTCCTAAATCTCTGTCTTACCATTATATAATCTATCTGATACCTTTAAGTATCTCCAGTGTTCTTCCATATATACAACCTTCTTGAACCAAGTGTTAGCTATGATTAAGTTGTGCTCTGTGCAAAATTCTACCAGACGGCTCCTCTTTCATTCTTTACCCCCAGTCCATATTCACCTACTATGTTTCCTTCTCTCCCTTATCCTACTCTCGAATTCCAGTCACCCATGACTATTAAATTTTCGTCTCCCTTCACTACCTGAATAATTTCTTTTATCTCATCATACATTTAATCAATTTCTTCATCATCTGCAAAGCTAGTTGGCATATAAACTTGTACTACTGTAGGAGGCGTGGGCTTCGTGTCTATCGTGGCCACAATAATGCGTTCACTATGCTGTTTGTAGTAGCTTTCCCGCACTCCTATTTTATTATTCATTATTAAACCTACTCCAGCATTACCCCTATTTGATTTTGTATTTATAACCCTGTATTCACCTGACCAAAAGTCTTGTTCCTCCTGCCACCGAACTTCACTAATTCCCACTATATCTAATTTTAACCTATCCATTTCCCTTTTTAAATTTTCTAACCTACCTGCTCGATTAAGGGATCTGACATTCCACGCTCCGATCCGTAGAACGCCAGTTTTCTTTCTCCTGATAACGACGTCCTCCTGAGTAGTCCGCGCCCGGAGATCCGAATGGGGGACTAATTTTACCTCCGGAATATTTTACCCAAGAGGACGCCATCATCGTTTAACCATACAGTAAAGCTGCATGCCCTCGGGAAAAATTACGGCTGTAGTTTCCCCTTGCTTTCAGCCGTTCGCAGTACCAGCACAGCAAAGCCGTTTTGGTTAGTATTACAAGGCCAGATCAGTCAATCATCCAGACTGTTGCCCCTGCAACTACTGAAAAGGCTGCTGCCCCTCTTCAGGAACCACATGTTTGTCTGGCCTCTCAACAGATACCCCCCCGTTGTGGTTGCACCTACGGTACGGCCATCTGTATCGCTGAGGCACGCAAGCCTCCTCACCAACGGCAAGGTCCATGGTTCATGAGTGGGGGGGGGGGGAAGAAGAATATAATAATTCCAATCCCACAGAAAGTAGGTGTTGACAGATATGAAAATTACCGAATTATCAGTTCAATAAGTCACGGCTGCAAAATTCTAACACGAATTCTTTATAGACGAATGGAAAAACTGGCAGAAACCGACCTCGGGAAAGATCAGTCTTTTTTTTCATTTCCGTAGAAATGTTGGAAAACGTGAGGCAATACTGCCCTTACGACGTACCTTAGAGGCCGGCCGGAGTGGCCGAGCGGTTAAAGGCGCTACAGTCTGGAACCGCACGACCGCTACGGTCGCAGGTTCGAATCCTGCCTCGGGCATGGATGTGTGTGATGTCCTTAGGTTAGTTAGGTTTAAGTAGTTCTAAGTTCTAGGGGACTTATGACCACAGCAGTTGAGTCCCATAGTGCTCAGAGCCATTTGAACCATTTGAACGTACCTTAGTAAATAGGTTAAGAAAAGGCAAACCTATGTTTCTAGCATTCGTAGACTTAGAGAAAGCTTTTGATAATGTTGACTGGAATACTCTCTCTAAAATTCTGAAGGGTAAAACATAGGGAGCGAAAGGCTATTTACATTTCGTACAGAAACCAGATGGCAGCTATAAGAGTCGAGGGGCATGAAACGGAAGCAGTGTTTGGGAAGGGAGTGAGACAGGGTTGTAGCTTCTCTCCGATGTTATTCAATCTGTATATTGAGCAAGCGGTAAAGGAAACAAATGAAAAATTCGGAGTAGGAAATGAAATCCATGGAGAAGAAATAATAACTTTGAGGTTCGCCGATGACATTGTAATTCTGTCAGAAACAGTAAAGGACCTGGAAGAGCAGTTGAACAGAATACACAGTGTCTTGAAAGGAGGATATAAGATGAACATCAACAAAAGCAAAACAAAGATATTGGAATGTAGTCGATTTAAAGCGGGCGATGCTGAGGGAATTAGATTAGGAAATGAGACACTTAAAGTAGTAGAGGAGTTTTGCTATTTTGGAAGCAAAATATCTGATGACGGTGGAAGTAGAGAGGATATAAAATGTAGACTGGCAATGGCAAGGAAAGCGTTTCTGAAGAAGAGAAATTTGATAACGTCGAGTATAGATAGATTTAAGTGTCAGGAAGTAGTTTCTTAAAGTATTTGTATGGAGTGTAGCCATGTATGGAAGTGAAACATGGACGATAAATAGTTTAGACAAAAAGAGAATAGAGGCTTTCGAAATGTGGTGCTACAGAAGATTGCTGAAGATTAGATGGGTAGATAACATAACTAATGAGGAGGTACTGGACAGAATTGGGAAGAAGAGAAATTTGTGGTACAACTTGACTAGATGAAGGGATCGGTTGGGAGGACGTGTTCTGAGGCATCAAGGGATCACTAATATAGTATTGTAGGGCAGCGTGGAGGGAAAAAATCGTAGAGGGCGACCAAGGGATGAATACACGCAGTAGGTACTGGGAGATGAAGAATCTTGCACAGGATAGAGTAGCATGGAGAACTGCATCAAACCAGTCTCTGGATTGAAGACCACAACAACAACAAATAAAAAACAAATAGTCGATATCGGTACTTATAATGTACTCGTGTAATATACTAGTATTATCAGTACGCTCAAGGTAATTTCTGCATATTTCATTATCATGCAACCAAAACAGGTTGCATGAAAGGTGTGCTGAAAGACATCAATTTTATCCTTAAACAAAAGTAATTATTTTCTTTGTTCATATAATGCCCTACTTGTGAAGCCGTATCAGTCTGAGTAACATAGTCGATAATTCTCCCTTAGTGATTTACGGAGCCTACGAAAGTCTGATTCACGTATTGCAGATGGTATCGCGATATTTTTATTTCTATTTTAATTATTTTGTTTCATTTTATAGACAATAATTTATTAAGCTTACTGGCACATATTATGCTGGAAATACGTTTTTAGTAATAGGGTCTGCAATTTTGTACATTTTTCAGCAAAAAAAGAAAAATGAAAACGGTATAGTGAACGTTGAAACCAGCTACAACTTAATGTGCTCCTGCCGCCTCCGAGGCTCTTGTCGCTGCTGATTTTGATCACGCCTTTGACCGTATCGACCACATTTTCCTTCGCGCTGTGCTCGAACGCATGGGCCTCTCGCAGGAGTCAGCAAGGGTGATCTTACGCTTAATTCGCGAGACGCGCTCCCGGATTATGGTCAACGGCCACCAGACTGAACATATCACTCTTGGACGATCGGTGCGACAGGGATGTCCTTTATCAGGAGTCTTATTCGCGGCGGCCCTCGAACCTGGACTGCACGACCTTCGCCAACGACTGGAAGGGATCTGCATTCGAGACGTGACCTTCCGATGTGCTGCCTTCGCAGACGACGTGGTGCTCTTGGGGCGGTCGGGCGACGACGTCCAAGCGATGTTTCAGTGGTTGTGCCGCTATGGCGCGGTATCGGGTAGCGTCGTCAGCATGCGCAAGAGGACATACATGGATGTCAGGAGAGGCCTTCTACACCCGACAGCGATCCCCTTCCAAAAGGTTCCATCACTGAACGCATTGGGGGTGCAGTTCTCCAGTACAGTTCACCGAACTGCGACAGCCACATGTCACCGGTTACTACAAAGGACACGGGCGCTGTTCTGTGATAGCAGATTCCACAATATGAATATGATTCTCCGAACGCGTTACGTCAACACTTACCTAGCGTCCAAACTTAATTATTTTGCGCACATTCTTCCGCTAACAGCCTCCATGGCCCACAGTTTCCAGGCGGCGTATGGACAATTTGTGAGTGCAGGTCATCTATTCAAACTTCGCTACAGTACTTTTACGAGGTCTCCACTGGCAGGGGCCTGGGGTTGACTGGTGTCCACAACCGCGCGCGTGAATTGTACCTACGGACGATGCGGCTCGCATGGATCGCCGCCAACAACAGCTTGACGGGGACGCTGTTACAGATCGTCGCGCCGCGAGATCTTCGTCCACCGGTCGCCGTGGGCCACATAGATCCGTCTCTTGCCCACATCCGCGATTTCCTGATCGACGTGAGCTACGTAACCGAGGATCTATAGATGACGAAGGCGCCGAGCACGAGAGATTGCTACTGCATCCATCAGGCGCGACAAACCCGTAACAACGTCGAACAACAACACCCAACCATCCGCTGGACCAAGGTGCAGCGAGCCGTCCACACCCCATACCTGACCACGTACGCTCGTTCCTTATGGTATGTGGTGGTGAACAGCAAATTAGCCACACGCCGGCGCCTCCTTTCCATCCATCTCACAGAAGACCCTTTGTGTCCGCACTGTGGAGTCGTCGGTTCGGACGCGCACCGCCTGACATGTGCTGTGACAGGCAGCTGCTGGGATCTTGTACCACGTATACTGGCGCTCCTGTTGCGACGACAGCCAGAGTCTATCACGCCGGACGAACTCCTACACCCAGATACCGCCTACTATCCCACTACTAGAACGAACGCCGTCAACTGGCTGAAGGGCATGGTGCTGTATTACATTTTGCAAGCCGCGCCCGAAAACGCTCTGGATTAGCGGGTCCACCTCACGGTGACGCATGAGGCGTTCCGCCACCATGCATTGTACCGCACACGACTATCGAATAATTTAGGCGCATTATTCGAGGATCCTCCTGCCCGTTGGGGCGTTCCGAGTACCAGAAGGCACAGTTGAAAATGATTCACTGCATACGATTGATCCTCAGAGAAAACGGTTTAGAGGGAGTCCCCCTTACATTCATAACGTGAAGACGACTCGGAAGCTTCTGCTGGCAGTTGTAGGATGCAGTTAAAAATAACAAAAACAAGAATAAAAGAAAAAAATAAATATCAAAAAATACTATATATATATATATATATATATATATATATAAATACACTCCTGGAAATGGAAAAAAGAACACATTGACACCGGTGTGTCAGACCCACCATACTTGCTCCGGACACTGCGAGAGGACTGTACAAGCAATGATCACACGCACGGCACAGCGGACACACCAGGAACCGCGGTGTTGGCCGTCGAATGGCGCTAGCTGCGCAGCATTTGTGCACCGCCGCCGTCAGTGTCAGCCAGTTTGCCGTGGCATACGGAGCTCCATCGCAGTCTTTAACACTGGTAGCATGCCGCGACAGCGTGGACGTGAACCGTATGTGCAGTTGACGGACTTTGAGCGAGGGCGTATAGTGGGCATGCGGGAGGCCGGGTGGACGTACCGCCGAATTGCTCAACACGTGGGGCGTGAGGTCTCCTCAGTACATCGATGTTGTCGCCAGTGGTCGGCGGAAGGTGCACGTGCCCGTCGACCTGGGACCGGACCGCAGCGACGCACGGATGCACGCCAAGACCGTAGGATCCTACGCAGTGCCGTAGGGGACCGCACCGCCACTTCCCAGCAAATTAGGGACACTGTTGCTCCTGGGGTATCGGCGAGGACCATTCGCAACCGTCTCCATGAAGCTGGGCTACGGTCCCGCACACCGTTAGGCCGTCTTCCGCTCACGCCCCAACATCGTGCAGCCCGCCTCCAGTGGTGTCGCGACAGGCGTGAATGGAGGGACAAATGGAGACGTGTCGTCTTCAGCGATGAGAGTCGCTTCTGCCTTGGAGCCAATGATGGTCGTATGCGTGTTTGGCGCCGTGCAGGTGAGCGCCACAATCAGGACTGCATACGACCGAGGCACACAGGGCCAACACCCGGATCATGGTGTGGGGAGCGATCTCCTACACTGGCCGTACACCACTGGTGATCGTCGAGGGGATACTGAATAGTGCACGGTACATCCAAACCGTCATCGAACCCATCGTTCTACCATTCCTAGACCGGCAAGGGAACTTGCTGTTCCAACAGGACAATGCACGTCCGCATGTATCCCGTGCCACCCAACGTGCTCTAGAAGGTGTAAGTCAACTACCCTGGCCAGCAAGATCTTCGGATCTGTCCCCCATTGAGCATGTTTGGGACTGGATGAAGCGTCGTCTTACGCGGTCTGCACGTCCAGCACGAACGCTGGTCCAACTGAGGCGCCAGGTGGAAATGGCATGGCAAGCCGTTCCACAGGACTACATCCAGCATCTCTACGATCGTCTCCATGGGAGAATAGCAGCCTGCATTGCTGCGAAAGGTGGATATACACTGTACTAGTGCCGACATTGTGCATGCTCTGTTGCCTGTGTCTATGTGCCTGTGGTTCTGTCAGTGTGATCATGTGATGTATCTGACCCCAGGAATGTGTCAATAAAGTTTCCCCTTCCTGGGAGAATGAATTCACGGTGTTCTTATTTCAATTTCCAGGAGTGTATATACTCGTAAATAAATGAATTTGATCCAGTAAAGTTCTCTTGATCCTGTCGAACCCCTTTCCTTCCTTGGCTCTGAGAGGGCGGGAGTGGGACATCGAGGCGAGGCCTCGGAAGGCTACCCCTGTCCTCTTTGCCCCCGACCATTCTCTCATGCCCATAAAAAAGAAGTGCTCACGTTTCCAGGCTTTATACTTCATCTTAAGAGATACATCTTCTCTAACATTTGTCTTTAGCTTACGTCTGACTTCTGATTTTTCGACTGGTGTTTTGACACGTTGTTCTAAAGTTTCAAACGTGTGTTCTGTCAAAAACTCTTTAAAATAATATCGCTCAGACGGTCTACAGCCCATACGCAGAAAACATGCATGTGAAGAAAAGCTCTTAAGTTCAGAAAAGTGTTGTACTATACCAACAATTTAAATTGTTAGTGTTTAATATGTACAGTTTTTATGCTGTTCTCAATACCTTAAATTTTAATATCTACTTCTTTCCCAGAACTGAGCTGTCTCAGGTCGTCTGGAGTAATCTCGTTGAGAAGAGTACTTGCTATTTGCGTGTTTTACCATAATATTTTTTTTATATTTTCACCTAAATATTTTTCGATGTTAGCTGCCGAACTGCTTCATGACATACAGTCAGTACCCAAATGAAATTCGTTGTGTTTCCTTAGTTTCGGTAATTTATTTCATACTCGTACACACTGAAGGTTGAAACTTCCTGGCAGATTAAAACTGTGTGCCCGACCGAGACTAGAACTCGGGTCCTTTGCCTTTCGCGTGCAAGTGCTCTATCATCTGAGCTACCGAAGCACGACTCACGGCCGGTCCTCACAGCTTTACTTCTGCCAGTATCTCGTCTCCTACCTTCCAAACTTTACAGAAGCTCTCCTCTGGAAGGTAGGAGACGAGATACTGGCAGAAGTAAAGCTGTGAGGACCGGCCCTGAGTCGTGCTTCGGTAGCTCAGATGGTAGAGCACTTGCACGCGAAAGGCAAAGGACCCGAGTTCGAGTCTCGGTCGGGCACACAGTTTTAGTCTGCCAGGAAGTTTCATATCAGCGCACACTCCGCTGTAGAGTAAAAATCTCATTCTGGACACTGAAGGTTGTTTGGATATGAGGCCAGCTCATAAATCTCAAATATCAAGGAAAAAATCATTTTTATGTACAGAGTGAAGTCTGTAAAAGTTCGATACTGTGGTCATCAGTGAATGTAGCGTACTAAAAAAGATTATTGATATCTGAAAAGTATCTTCTGACTACTATTGACGATTTTGTCGAAATCTGAACGACCCGTATCTAGCATAACAGCAGACATTGTTTTCAGTTACATATAGCGCAGTATGAAGGAATCCTGCATTAATTTCCCTATGAGGTTGTGTGATGCAGCCTGTCCTAATTTCGTGATTGCATCAACTACGACTTCTCGCTGTCGCATATAACACACGATAAATATCACTGAAATGTTAAACAGTAATAACTGTAAGGGGACAAAATGTTCAATGCTAAAAACACACAAGAACCGATCCAATAAAGCAGTGACTGTCAACTGTTTTTTTCTTTTTCATTTCAGCCCCTTCACAATGAAGGGGATAAATGGGAAAACTTCTATACAGAACATCTATACAGGGTGTTACAAAAAGGTACGGCCAAACTTTCAGGAAACATTCCTCACACACAAACAAAAAAAAGATGTTACGTGGACATGTGTCCGGAGACGCTTAATTTCCATCTTAGAGCTCATTTTAGTTTCGTCAGTATGTACTGTACTTCTCGAGTCACCGCCAGTTGGCCCAATCGAAGGAAGGTAATGTTGCCTCCGGTGCTTGTGTTGACATGCGACTCATTGCTCTACAGTACTAGCATCAAGCACATCAGTACGTAGAATCAACAGGTTAATGTTCATCACGAACGTGGTTTTGCAATCAGTGTAATGTTTACAAATGCGGAGTTGGCAGATGCCCATTTGATGTATGGATTAGCACAGGGCAATAGCCGTGGTGCGGTACGTTTGTATCGAGACAGATTTCCAGAACGAAGGTGTCCCGCCAGGAAGACGTTCGAAGCAATTGATCGGCGTCTTAGGGAGCAAGGAACATTCCAGCCTTTGACTCGCGACTGGGTAAGACCTAGAACGACGAGGACACCTGCAATGGACGAGGCATTTCTTCGTGCAGTTGACGATAACCCTAATGTCAGCGTCAGAGAAGTTGCTGCTGTACAAGGTAACGTTGACCACGTCACTGTATGGAGAGTGCTACGGGAGAACCAGTTGTTTCCGTACCATGTACAGCGTGTGCAGGCACTATCAGCAACGGATTGGCCTCCACGGGTACACTTCTGCGAATGGTTCATCCAACAATGTGTCAATCCTCATTTCAGTGAAAATGTTCTCTTTACGGATGAGGCTTATTTCCAACATGATCAAATTGTAAATTTTCACAATCAACAGGTGTGGGCTGACGAGAATCCGCACGTAATTGTGCAATCACGTCATCAACACAGATTTTCTGTAAACGTTTGGGCAGGCATTGTTGGTGATGTCTTGATTGGGCCCCATGTTCTTCCACCTACGCTCAATGGAGCACGTTATCACGATTTCATACGGGATACTCTGCCTGTACTGCTAGAACATGTGCCTCTACAAGTACGACACAACATGTGGTTCATGCACGATGGAGCTCCTGCACATTTCAGTCGAAGTGTTCGTACGCTTCTCAACAACAGATTCGGTGACCGATGGATTGGTAGAGGCGGACCAATTCCATGGCCTCCACGCTCTCCTGACCTCAACCCTCTTGACTTTCATTTATGGGGGCATTTGAAAACTCTTGTCTACGCAACCCCGGTACCAAATGTAGAGACTCTTCGTGCTCGTATTGTGGACGGCTGTGATACAATACGCCATTCTCCAGGGCTGCATCAGCGCATCAGGGATTCCATGCGACGGAGGGTGGATGCATGTATCCTCGCTAACGGAGGACATTTTGAACATTTCCTGTAACAAAGTGTTTGAAGTCACGCTGGTACGTTCTGTTGCTGTGTGTTTCCTTTCCATGATTAATGTGATTTGAAGAGAAGTAATAAAATGAGCTCTAACATGGAAAGTAAGCGTTTCCGGACACATGTCCACGTAACATATTTTCTTTCTTTGTGTGCGAGGAATGTTTCCTGAAAGTTTGGCCGTACCTTTTTGTAACTTAGTAAGTTAAATTAAATTTGCTTGTCTATAAATAACAATTTCAATGAACATTTTCGAAGTTTCTTTTTTAATACTAAATTAACAACATTTTTGAAAGATTTTGTATTTTGAACAGATTGCCACTAATTAAGAAAATAACAAAGAGGTAATTTAATCTGCTCAGTATCTAAAGACAGATAAACTGTGGACAGAATTGTATGAAACTTTTAATTCTTGTGTCATAGAAACGTAAAAATAAAATGGAAGGTACAATTTGAATCTAATGGTCAGAGGATTAATATACATTGAGGGACAAAAGTCCTGGGAAACCTCCTAATACTCGCGCGGGATTAGCCGAGCGGTCTGCGGCGCTGCAGTCATGGACTGTGCGGTTGGTCTTGGTGGAGGTTCGAGTCCTCCCTCGGACATGGGTGTGTGTGTGTTTGTCCTTAGGATACTTTAGGTTAAGGAGTGTGTAAGTTTAGGGACTGATGACCGTAGCAGTTAATTCCCATAAGATTTCACACACGTTTGAACATTTGAAACCTCCTAATATCGAATCGGATCTCATTTTGCCCGTCGTAGAGCAGTAACTCGACGTGGCATGGACTCAGCAAGTCGTTGGAAGTTCCTCCTAATTGCAAAAGTGTTGGCAGTGCAGAATCTTGTGCACAAACTGACCTCTCGATTCTGTCTCATAAACGTTCAATGTCCGGCTCTCGAATTGTCCAGAATGTTCTTCAAACCAATCGTGAACAATTGTGGCTCAGTGACATGCCGCATTATCACCCGTAAAAATTCCATCGTTGTTTGCGAACATAAAGTCCATGAATAACTGCAAATTCTCTCAAATTAGTTGAACGTAACCGTCGCCAGTGAATGTTCGGTTCAGTTGGTTCAGAGGAACCAGTCCCTTCCACGTAAACACAGCCCACGTCCTTATGGAGCCACCACCAGCGTGCACAGTGCGCCACAGTCTGCGCCACAGGCGAATCCTACCATCGCGTCGTTTGTCTGCTGCCGTAGCCCATTAATGCCGCCCCATCCTCACGGTACGTTCGTCGTAGGTCCCACATTGATTTGTGCTGTTATTTCACGCAGCGACGCTTGTGTGTTAGCAATGAAAACTCTACGGGAACGCCTCTGCTCTCTGTCGTTAAAGGGAGTACAAATGACATGTCCGTTAATGCACTGGACCTTTATATCTTGTGTACTCGATACTACCGCCATCTGTTTATGTACACATCCCTATCCCATGACTTTTGCCACCTGAGAGTAAGATACAAGGCCACAGAAATATTAATAAATGTACTAATAATAATGATAATGTTTGCTACACCAATCATATTAATCTACGTCATTAGTAGCACTCGTACACCGGATGAGAAGACGCCACCTGCAGGATGCCTGGTCCCATCTTTGCCATCTGGAGCTTTAGACAGCTCCTCTCACATAAATGCAATTTTTTGCTTTCTTTCGTCAGGAATGTCTGCATTCTGTACCGTGCTGAAGCCTTCTCCGTTAAGTAGGCCCTCAATAAAGGAAAAACTAAAATGAACAAATTCCTGCCACTGAAGGAGCATAAACATTCATAGTCATGTTGCAGTAAAAACATACTACATTTAAATGCATTTTCGTGTTTAAACGTCTTGTTCTCTTGTTTTGGTCTCCATTTTAAACTAAGTGTTAATCCAACATCATTTTAAGCAATGAATTACGTAGGAATATTGAAGAAAATAAAACCACTTACATATTTGCCTATTAGTAGCTAAAACAACAACGATGAAAGCAAAAACTGAACGGTCGCTCCCCAGCGCCCCGTCCTCGTTACAACGCCCGCCTGCCTCCTCTTTTGGTCCACCGCTCCCGCAAGACGTGGACTACCCCTCCCCCTTACTCCAGGGGTGATAACGCCCCTCTTGATAACCAGTGTTATAAAACCACCTTCAGTGAGACAACAATGCGCTAAAGCCGTAGTCGCAAAGTGTGACGTCTACATGCCAGCACCTAGCGAGTTGCCAGTTTTCTGGTAATTACTGCCGACATTTTCCGGTTCACTGACTCCCATCAGCAGTATGCCTTAGATTACAGATAATATAGACCGCCCATGATGTCATTATACTAAAACCATTATATACACTATCTCACTAGTGGCAGCATAAATTTTCAGCCGACTTCTGGAACCCTGTTTAGTTTACCTTAATGGTTCAAATGGCTCTAAGCACTATGGGACTTAAAATCTGACGTCATCAGTCCCCTAGGCTTAGAACTACTTAAACCTAACCAACCTAAGGACATCACACACATCCATGCCCGAGACAGGATTCGAACCTGCGACCGTAGCAGCAGCGCGGTTTCGGACTGAAGCGCCTACAACCGCTCGCCCACAGCGGCCGGCTTTACCTTAATTGTGATATTTTTGGCAAATGTTTCTGTATTACAATGATGAAATCTCGTGCTGCTTTTCGTTGCACCGAAACGATTGTGAAATGAGTTAATGTTTCGATCCACAGGTAAAGTATTTGAAACACAAAATAACTTGCGAACACATTTTTCGAGACTTTGTCATTGAGTTTATCAGTCTGAAGCTAAGGAGTGATATCATTACCAAACATTAATGAATCGTCTTCCATTTGAGAGTATTTTTTTACTAGATAATACGAACTGAATGATAAGGATCATTATATACGTTGATCCTCATATCTAAAACTCAATGAATGATGTAAATTTTGAGACGACAGAATGTTAGTATTTAACTCACTAAGAAATTTCTCCACAATTAAGCAAAAGCTATAAAACATAACCGCTTATTGCGTGTAAAAACTGGACATTATAGATAGAAACAAATGTCATTTCTTGTACAAACATAATAAAACATTTCACACGTGTTGTTGAGGTATCGTTATAAAACAGAATGCCTTCTGCCAAACTGATATTTTGTCTTATATTCTCCTGGAAGTGGTAAACTAAATGATTAGCAATGCAAAAAATATATGAGTTCACTGAAAAAATAAAATTCTATGGCTTGCAGAAAGAATTGTCAACACTGCGTTTCAAACTTTTTGTTACAATTTTAGTTGGACAAGTGTAAATACCATAACATCGCATTAATACTGGGAAGTTCAGAGAATTTAGGTTAACTGTATTAGTACATATGTAATATTAAGACAACAAGTCTTTCAACTGCTAAAATCTATGCTTAATTTCAGCTTTCAATGGGAAAAAGCCTAAATGTCGGCTTCTCGTCCAGTAGTGTGTAATGACGGAATTCGGCTTTTGCCCAGCGTCACTTGACATAGACGTTGATTTCAAACATTAACACGACTGAGGTAGGGGCGTGCGCGGTCTATATGTATCTACGGTCTAAGCAGTGTAGGGTCTATGTTACCTCCCTGTGAGGTATTTGACGCGCAGTAGCCTAATAAGCTAACGCAGGCGACCTTCCATTTGTTATTGTATGTTCCAAAAACAGATGTGAACGCCAAAGTAGATCACGCGAATCAGACCAAGTATTACAAAGGAGGTGTGGGTTACCACAGCCACTGCGGGGAAGGTTGTGACACTGCGCCGAAAACACCAGTAACCGTGGGAAGTACGGGTGTTAAGAAGGCGAACCAATCCAGTTTAATGCAGTTTGAAATCAGGCAATGCCACTGCCGTTATCGCCTGAGAGGTAACATTTGAGACAACAGTACTTGCTGATCTATCTAGCGTTTGACTTCGCCATTAGCAAACAATTACATGTAACTGCGCCTTCGCAGCCGCATATTCCGCTAACTTGCCAGATTGTTTTCGATTAGGCTGCGTGTAAACACCTCGAGCACATCTGTTCTCCTCCACCCTCCCCTCCCCCACTAGGTCGCTCTCTTTAGTTCAATATTTTCTAGGTATCAGTCGTTGCAATAACAGGAAATCAGAATGATTCTGTAATTAAGCAGGCATTCAATATCCAGAGACCTGAGGCGATGATCCCATTCATGTTGTAGTTAGTTAATACAGTCGTACACACACACTGGTTAGGCAGTCGAGGATCGTCGTCCAGACAATAATCTATTGGTCTATCGTCCGCAAGCAAAATGTTTGGATTTCACACAGCAGCCAATCTACAAGTATTAACATTAGTTCTTCGAAACGTCGAAGGTATATTCGTACTAACTCAACCAAAAAGTTGGAACTACAGATTAGCTGACGTCCAGTACCGATAACGACTTAAAAATTACACCAAATGGTGTGGCGGTGAAACCGCATGTTCTTATACCGATTGTTCGTATTCACACTCCCGATCGTGAGCGCTTCTGAAACTATTAAAGCTCTTGGTTCGGGAAAAATAGGGCCTAATATTCGAATTCATTTTCAAAGCCGACTGCATCATCAGAATAAGGGCACTTTTTAACTATCGGACTCCATAACAAATTAAGTTCGTCCCAGCACACAATATAAAACTTTTAGTTCTCTAGGAGAGTAACACTCAAATAAACTGTTCAAAATATTAAACTTCAAATAAGTTTCACAAACTCCAAACGGCAAATCCTAATCAAAGAATATCTGTTATGATGCAGTTTCAACATACACTACTGGCCATTAAAATTGCTACACCACGAAGATGACTTGCTAGAGGCGAGAAATTTAATCGACAGGAAGAAGATACTGTGATATGCAATGATTAGCTTTTTAGAGCATTCACACAAGGTTGGCACCGGTGGCGACACCTGCAACGTGCTGACACGAGGAAAGTTTCCAACCGATTTCTCATACACAAACAGCAGTTGACCGGCGTTGCCTGGTGAAACGTTGTTGTGATGCCTCGTGTAAGGAGGAGAAATATGTACCATCACGTTTCCGACTTTGATAAAGGTCGGAGTCTAGCCTGTCGCGATTACGGTTTATCGTATTGCGACATTGCTGCTCGCGTTGGTCGAGATCCAATGACTGTTAGCAGAATATGGAATCGGTGGGTTCAGGAGGGTAATACGGAACACCGTGCTGGATCCCAAAGGCCTCGTATCACCAGCAGTCGAGATGACAGGCATATTATCCGCATGGCTGTAACGGATCGTGCAGCCACGTCCCTATCCCTGAGTAAACAGATGGGGACGTTTGCAAGACAACAACCATCTGCACGAACAGTTCGACGACGTTTGCAGAAGCATGGACTATCAGCTCGGAGACCATGGCTGCGGTTACCCTTGACGCTGCATCACAGACAGGAGCGCCTGCGATGGTGTACTCAACGACGAACCTGGGTGTACAAATGGCAAAACGTCATTTTTTCGGATGAATCCAGGTTCTGTTTACAGCATCATGATGGTCGCATCCGTATTTGGCGACATCGCAGTGAACGCACATTGGATGCGTGTATTCTTCATCGTCATACTGGCGTATCACCCGGCGTAATGGTACCGGCTGTCATTGGTTACACGTCTCGGTCACCTCTTGTTCGCATTGACGGCACTTTGAACAGTGGACGTTACATTTCAGATGTGTTACGACCCGTAGCTCTACCCTTCATTTGATCTCTGCAAAACCCTACATTTCAGCAGGATAATGCACGACCGCATGTTGCAGGTCCTGTAAGCGCCTTTCTGGATACAGAAAATGTTCGACTGCTGTCCTGGTCACCACATTCTTCAGATCTCTCACCAACCGAAAACGTCTGGTCAATGGTGGCCGAACAACTGGCTCGTCAAAATACGCCAGTCACTATACTTGATGAACTGTGGTATCGTGTTGAATCTGCATGGGCAGCTGTACCTGTACACGCCATCCAAGTTCTGTTTGACTCAATGCCCAGGCGTATCAAGGCCGTTATTACGGCCAGAGGTGGTTGTTCTGGGTACTGTTTTCTTAGGATCTATGCACCCAAATTGCGTGAAAATGTAATCACATGTCAGTTCTAGTATAATATATTTGTCCAATGAATACCCGTTTATCATCTTCATTTCTTCTTGGTGTAGCAATTTTAATGGCCAGTAGTGTATATTCTCAATAAATCACACGCATGGGCCGTAAATACCCTCACTATCTTCTGTTCATATTAAACAGTATTCAACATTAAAGTAGAAACTTGGTCTGGCGCATAATAAGAATTCGTCAGTCGATCACAAGTACATCGCAGTGGCTGACGGTAAATAATTCAGTTCAATATTTGTTGTTCACCAGCAGCGGTGCCAAGATGCTCCGTGACTGTCGGCTGTTGTCACCCTGCCGTCATTCCTCATGCAGTCTAAATCAGGTAATTTTAACCTCCTCAGCACCTCTGGATCCTGCGTGAAATCGTAGTACACTTTCTGTAGCAATTCTGCGTGGCACATCCCCATACTTGTGTTTCCGTCAGCCGCTCAGCAATACTGTTTGCCGCATTATCCTGTCTTAATTACGAGGATTAAACTTGTATTTTAAAATTCCTGCATGTCATGCCTATGAATACTGCATCACCACTTTGACATTCAAGTTTATACGAGTATAAACTCGTATAAAAAGTTTATACTCGTGTAAACTTGAATGTCAAAGTTGTGATGCAGTGTACATAGGCATGGCATGCAGGAATTGTAAAATACGATACAAAGAATATACCAGGAGTTGGAAGCACGAACCAAACCATTCCACATTTGCAGAACATTTAAAACACCATAACCATCACCCTACAAACATGGAACAAGAAATGAAAATAATGAGAATAAGCAACCATGACAAACATCTTATACAAATGCAAGAAAACTTCCACATTCAGAAAGTCATCGCTGAAAACAAACATGTGATAAATGAACAAACACACATCAGCACAGGCTCCCTACTACACTTAATAAAAGAAATGATAAGATAAAAATTGTCCCTCACACAGTCCAAAAAAAGAAAATATCTCCCCCCCCCCCCCCCTTTCGCCTTCTGGACACACAGAAAAACACACACACAGAGCCCACAAAAAACTGCGAACACAAACAGATCACAGATACTTCAATAATTACACTAGAAAGTTGGCAATAACATTCGATCTTTGGCTTTAACATCTGACAGTCGGCAACACAAAACAAAACAAGTGTTCAGTTCCTAGCGCTGTGAAATGTGGGAAAAAAACACAAATTGGCATTTATAAGAAGAGGAACAACACCAAAACCGCAAGAAGACCGTAATATGTAGAAAATCTTCCACGCAACCTGTAAGTACAGTTCAAAATATTACTACGCAATTGCAAAAACCAACCACCAGAATTGTTTATAACCTATAGGTACATAGACCAAAATGTAAACTAAATAGCAAAAATATGTACATATTCCAGGCCACTGAATAATCCTTGCAGAAAATAAAGGCGAAACGCGTATGACACGAAAACTGTGTTTCATTCATTTGTAGTCAGATGGTCCATAAAGTAAAAATTATCAGTATACTGTAATTCTAATTATGGTTATAGAAGACTATTATTTTAGATAAGGAATTATAGACCACGTGAAATAAGAATGAGGGCGTCGTTTTTGTTTCCTTTTGTGTTTACAGGTAATATCATGCTAGAAAATATTAAAATAACTTAGGAATACCACATGATGTTTGCAAAGAATAATATGACATACGTAGTGTTGCCGATCGTTTGTTGACATTACCACAGCAGAATACTTCCACAAACAACGTTTTCACAGACCTTCTTATTAGATTTAGCTGTTTCATTAATTTTCCTGTGTTAAGTTCGTTGCTTCTTATCGGTTAAAAGAACACATCTCTCACACGAGAAAACATGGGTAGCTCTAAAGGTACAATTGTTGAATTTGTATCTATGTGCCAAAATACTTGTTTTATATGTTTCCACTAAAGTCCTACATGATAATTTTAGTGTATAACTCTGTACTAATTCGACCTGATTGTGATGACTTAAATATTTGAATAGTATCTCATTAGCAATTGTTGCACATTTATTCAGAGAAGTGCTCTCAGTAAAATAAGAATATCTATTTTAGCATCAAACTGTTTTTGTCTTGATAAGTGTATTTCTTGTATAAACATTGATACATCATTGGGATCAACATTTTTTAAACATTGTCTAATTTTTCACTTTGGCTATATTCATTGCTTTTCAGGGCGAGCCTTAGAAGCCGCTAAGTGCTGAGGATATGGGACAGGAGTCGCAGCCACGGCAAAAAAACGCTTTCCAGTGAGCCGAGGGAATACGGCATTTCGCAGAAACGCAGACAGGGAAAGCTTAAGCTATGACGTGTCTCGCATTGTCGGTGTGATTGTCGCCTTGGCGAGCATCATGCTGGCACATTGCCTTTGTTTTCTTTATGGCACGTTCCCACCCTGGACAGTCAAGCTGAAAGCATTCGTTCTAGATGACAGAACTTTGTCGGCAGAAAGTTGACATACGAATCATATTAAGAAGAGTGCATTTAGCAGTTTCCGAAAACTATAGCAAAACAGCCCTGAGTTACAGTAGGTTCAGAAGTTGTCGCAGAATTGGCGGCTAGACTTGGATACAGTTTTTTAGCTTTTCCCAGGACCACTGATATGAGGCTAGCTGCTGTGCGAGAGGACTCTGATAGGTGAAACTTGTTATATGATAAGGATGTAACTCATAGAGGGAAGTTTTTTTAAAAAGGAGTGTAGGAAATTGAGTCATTGGCTTTTTCAGGTTTTGCGTCTTCTTGGAGAGACATTTTGTTAAAGAAACAAGTACACTATTGGTGGACAGATACAACATTTCAGAAGATTGGTTTTTCTTGCTGAGAAGAAAGGAGCAGTCAGTTCCTTACTGACTTAGAAAGGACTTACTCATGGGGCTTAATGCTCAACATATCTACTCTTCACGGGTTTTGCTATCAACTGGAACAGCTGACTGTAGTCCAACATTCGAGTCCTTAGAAGAACGACTCTGGTGTCGTATTTGATTGCAGCAAGATACGGTGACACCACTCTGCTCATTTTACAGTGGAGATTATGGTGAGAATTCTAAAATGGTTCAAATGGCTCTGAGCACTAAGGGACTTAACTTCTGAGGTCATCAGTCACCTAGATCTTAGAACTACTTAAACCTAACTAACCTAAGGACATCACACACATCCATGCCCGAGGCAGGATTCGAACCTGCGACCGTAGCGGTCGCGCGGCTCCAGACTGTAGCGCCTAGAACCGCTCGGCTACCCCGGCCGGCCTATGGTGAGAATTGCAAGAAGTTCCAGCATGTCAGGACATTCCCAAGTTCATAGTTCAGATTCATGGTAAGATCTACTGTCCCGTGTTTGTCAG
Organism: Schistocerca cancellata; assembly: GCF_023864275.1. NCBI lineage: Eukaryota > Metazoa > Arthropoda > Insecta > Orthoptera > Acrididae > Schistocerca > Schistocerca cancellata. The sequence continues at coordinate 286,470,995 of NC_064628.1, read as the reverse complement.
CACATCATCAGATGGATAGGCTCCTTCGGTTGTCTATTCAGTCAGTCACTGCAATCGATGTGTAGGGACGTTGAGATCAATTTCATGCAGTCAGACACATGGTTATTAGGTATTCCGAACTTTGTCAACTGATAGTTCCATTTTTATAGATCTCATGTTAATTCTATGATTGTAACTTTGGTCGCAGGTTCGAATCCTGCCTCGGGCATGGATGTGTGTGTTGTCCTTAGGTTAGTTAGGTTTAAGTAGTTCTAAGTTCTAGGGGACTGATGACCTCAGATGTTAAGTCCCATAGTGCTCAGAGCCATTTTGAACCATTTTGTAACTTTGGTGATTTCAATATTGATTCCGAAGCGTTTCCATTTTAATGCTTTCTTTTATAAAAACTGAAGAGTTCACTCAGATATTGTTTCAATACCACATTTAATATTTTTAACGATAATATGCAAATTCTTCGCCTAAAAATTTATTGCTAGGGCCACAATATTTCATGGCATTAATTAGTCCGTTTACGAACATTACTTGAGCACTGGAGTCAAGGTTGTGTTTGTATCATGATTAAATCATCATTCAGTTAAACCCACTTCTATACATCCTGGGTTTCGCAACATTATAGAGGGAGACGAAAGGTTGACTATAATGAGTGGTTTCAAATTGATTTAGTCATGTGAGGTGAGGAGGCCTGCACAGGATAGGCTAGCGTAAAGAGTGACATCAGAGCACTTCTCAGACTGAATATATGAATATAACATTAACCAGTACTGCAGGTCCATTAAATCTCACTCGGGTAGTGAGATCAGAATTGAAAGGAGAGTCAGAACAGGAGATTCCACACCATCAAAACTACTTTCAGCAGTCCTAGAGCAAATCTGCAAATCCTTTAACGCGGAAAAGAAAGAACTACGTGTTAATGGAATATACCTGAAGTATCTTCGTTTTGTTGATGAGAGTGTACTGTTAGCCTTTAATAGAGAGACACGTCATCAGCCAACCAAATAAGATAATAGAACAAATTTGAAAGTAGGCGTAAAATCAATTATAATAAAGCTAAAGTATGTTAAGTTGCCAAGTGAAAAGGAGAATTGTCATTAACAACGAAGTTATAGAAGCAGTTGATGGGTTTTTGTACTCAGACCACTTTAAAACATTGACGTTTTAGACAGTCGCCTTCGATGGATGAAGAAGTGTCAGTGGCAGATATCGTCGACTACATAGGTTTCTCGACTCCGCCACAAGGGGCTGTATCTGCTGCCAGCCATGCAAGTCGAATGTATTGGCAACTACGAAAAGGGCCACATGACTGGGTATAGAGCTAGCGGAAGTCGGTTCTCTACAGGCTGTCACCTCAAGCAGATCACCGCCAGCTACACGAAGCCATCGTCTTCTCACCGTCATTGCTATGGAGTCTGAGAACATAGTCGTCTCGCTCTCCTGTAACTCTGTCAGCAGTGTTCGACTAAGTGATAGACTCGAAACATTTCATCAGTATGTCCAGGCTACCATGGCTTGAATCTTGTGGAACACTCGTAACTTCATTCCATCACCTTTCGGGCATGCATTCGGGATACTATTATTTCTCCTTCCGATATTTTAGCTGAAAATCTTATAACTTTCTTCAAGATGAGTCGCTGGCGGAATTTAAAACCACTTAGTGCAAAAATGAGGAGTCAATGAGCATCTGTAAGAGATAACACTGTGAGCAACAATAGCGTCAGTCACAGATAAAACTTTATATGACTCAGAATAAAACAAAGGAAGCGCAGAGTCATCATATCCACAGCGGTTACGAATTACGTTCGTGATTTTTACAATCATGTGTTGGAATGCAGACAGTGAAGACTCAGAACGATAAATCCTCGGCCGGTAGGAGTGGCCGAGCGGTTCTAGGCGCTACAGTCTGGAACCGCGCGACCGCTACGGTTGCAGGTTCGAATCCTGCCTCGGGCATAGATGTGTGTGATGTCCTTAGGTTAGTTAGGTTTAAGTAGTTCTAAGTTCTAGGCGACTGATGACCTCAGAATTTAAGTCCCATAGTGCTCAGAGCCATTTGAAACATTTGATAAATCCTCTGAGAGAGCAAGCACTCAGAACTTTCGTACATTATTATGAAGTGTCACTGAGCATCACGCTAAAGCTTCTGGAACTTCAACTGTTAGTTCCTTCTACTTCGCGCATTTTCTCATAGAATTGAATTATTACCAGCTACAAGGGTCCTGCAATATCAGCTGTATTAATACACTGAAGCGACAAAGAAACTGTTACAGGCATGCGTATTCAAATACAGAGATATGTAAACAGGCAGAATACGGCGCTGCGGTCGGCAACACAAGACAAGTGTCTGGCACAGTTATTAGGTGGGTTATTGCTGCTACAATGGCAGGTTACCAAGATTTAAGTGAGTTTTGAAAGTGTTGTAGTCGGTGCACGAGCGATGGGACACATCTCCGAGGTAGCGGTGAAGTGGGGCCGGCCAGTGTGGCCACGCGGTTAAAGGCGCTTCAGTCTAGAACCGCGCGACCGCTACGGTCGCAGGTTCGAATCCTGCCTTGGGCATGGATGTGTGTGATGTCCTTAGGTTAGTTAGGTTTAAGTAGTTCTAAGTTCTAAGGGACTGATGACCTCAGATGTTAAGTTCCATAGTACTCAGAGCCATTTGAACCATTTGGTGAAGTGGGGATTTTCCCCTACGACCATTTCACGAGAGTACCATTAATGTCAGGAATCCGGTAAAACATCAAATCTCCTACGTCACTGCGGCGGGAAAAAGATCCTGCAAGAACGGGACCAACGACGACTGAAGAGAATCGTTCAACGTGACAGATGTGCAACCCTCCAGCAAACTACTGCGGATTTCAATACTGGGCCATCAAAGAATGTCAGCGTGCGAACCATCATCGAAATGGGCTTTCGGAGCCGAAGTCCCACTCATGTATCCTTTATGACTGTACGACACAAAGCTTTATGCCTAGCCTGGGCCCGTCAGCACCGACATTAGACTGTGGATGACTGGAAACATGTTGCCTGGTCTGACGAGTCTCGTTTCAAATTGTATCGAGCAGATGGACGGGTATGGATATGGAGACAGTCTTATGAATCCATGGACCCTGCATGTCGGCAGATGATTGTTCAAGCTGGTGGAGGCTGTGTACTGGCGTGAGGTGTGTACATTTGGAGTGATATGGGAAAACTGATATGTCTAGTTACGACTCTGACAGGTGATAAGTATGAAAGCATGCCGCCTGATCATCTGCATCATTCGAACTTGGACAACGCGACACACCACACGTCCAGAATTACTACAGAGTGGCCCCAGGAACACTCTTTCGAGTTTAAACTCTTGCGCTGGCCACCAAGCTCCCCAGACATGAACATTACTGAGCATATCAGGGATGCCTTGCAACGTGCTCTTCAGAAGAGATCTCCACTCCCTCGTACTCTTACGAATTTATGGACAGCCCTGCAGGATTTATGGTGTCAACTGACTCCATCACAGCTTCAGACGTAAGTCGAGTCCATGCAATGTCGTGTTGTGGCACTTCAGCGTGCTCGCGGGGGCCCTAAGCGATATAAGGTAGGTGAACCAGTTTCTTCGGCTCTTCAGTGTATTTGATGGCTAATACATGCTGTAAGGGTAAAAGCGTTTATTTAATGTTGTAGGTTCAGCGGACAGAAAAAAATCAACACGAACGAAAAAAAAATCAACACGAACGAAAAGAAAATCAACACAAACGAAAAGAAAATCAACACGAACGAAAAAAAAATCAACACGAACGAAAATAAAATCAACACGAACGAAAAGAAAATCAACACGAACGAAAAAAAAAACGGCCAGGTGCGAGAATACTCGCGCACTGAGGGTTGCGTAAAAACTTAAGTATCTATATGGATAGTTTATCCATTCCGGAAATCGAGGATATTGGCGATTCTTGCCTGTTACCGACATTGATACTCAGAACATATCGGTCCAAGGGATTCCAAGACTTTCGAGAATGTTTTAATTTCAAGTTTGATGTCGGGTAACACTCGAGAAAATAAATATTTTTTCGTGTGGTATAATTACAAATTAACAATTTCGGATTTTTCCCTTTATTTGTACTGTGAAACCGTGCTTCTTGCCAAATTTAATTATTCTCGGTCAACGGGAAGTACGCTATAAGTTTTGTTGAGTGAGTTTCCGAGTATCAAAAATTTGGACATAAATGGCCGTATCTTTAGATTGCATTGACTTAGGAGCGTAAAACGCTTACACCGTCAAGAAACCACAGACCTTAACATGTGACATAAATTTGAACTCGATACGTCTACTCGTTGCTGAGAAAAAGGGTTCTAAACAGTCGGACAGACAGACGGACCCGTTTATACAGGCTGAGGCACGGAACCCTAATGATCTGGAGTTTGGTATCCTTGGCGAACAGATACGGGGAAAAAGAACAGTTCGAGTTCCCTCCACACTGTGATATTGATACGACCGTAATAGATCGTGTCAACGAGGTGAGACCCACGCCTGGTAACCTCGCGCTGGCTCTGGCGCCCTAATGAGCAGAGTTATGCACCATAACGCCAAATGAGTCAGTTCGCTGTGTGCATGGAGCATTTGGTCAAGCACTGTAAGTAAGCTGTTTAGGTTTTTATATTGGTAACACCACGTAGCGCTCTATATGAAAATCACTGACTGTGCTTTGTGCAGCCTGTGGCTGGTTGGCATTGTTGTAATATTGGCTATTGTAGTGTTGGGCAGTCGGATGTGAACAGCGCGTAGCGTTGCGCAGTTGGAGGTGAGCCGCCAGCGGTGGTGGATGTGGGGAGTGAGATGGCGGAGTTTTGAGAGCGGATGATCTGGACGTGTGTCCATCAGAGACAGTAAATTTGTAAGACTGGATGTCATGAACTAAATTATGAGTTTTGAAAACTATTAAGGTAAATACATTGTTTGTTCTCTATCAAAATCTTTCGTCTGCTAACTATGCCTATCAGTAGTTAGTGCCTTCAGTAGTTCGAATCTTTTATTTAGCTGGCAGTATTGGCGCTCGCTGTATTGCAGGAGTTCGAGTAACGAAGATTTTTGTGAGGTAAGTGATTTGTGAAAGGTATAGGTTAATGTTAGTCAGGGCCATTCTTTTGTAGGTATTATTGAAAGTCAGATTGCATTGCGCTAAAAATATTATGTGTCAGTTTAGTGATGATCAGAATAAGTAAAGAGAGAAATGTCTGAGTATGTTCAGTTTTGCTCAGCTGTTTAAAAATCAAATAACGTAAGGGGTTTACCAGCACAGTAATTCATAATTTTTCTAAGGGGACGTTTCAGCACCGTATACGTTCTCATTACATCGGCCCTGCTGTGTTTATGAATCTTTCTTGTCTTGCTGTTGGACTGTTGCTCACAGGTTAGCGACGATGTTTTCAGTTGCTTGTTGTCTATTGATTTGCAAAGTGTCTAAGCCATTTGCTCGCTCTCGACAACCTTGTCAGAACAATACTTACGTCCTCGTCAGGAAAGAATCCCGTGCTATACTGAACAGATAGATCTTCGTATAATAAATAGGTGTTTCAGAACTAATATTCATGCGTCTCTGAAACGAGAAGTTTACAATTAAGATGTATTACCATTTTTGACTTATGGCAGTGACACATAGAGTTTAGTGTGAGAAGCATTCAAAATCTGACTATTGCTCAATGAGCAATACAGAAACGCATGTTGCCGATGATTGGAAGGGGGCAAGAAAACAAAATCATTTATCAGCGAACACAACGGAATCGAAAGCGTAAGTGCAACTTTAGTGAAGAAATGAAGAGGTTTCTGCAGACTCGGCGAAGGAAAAACGTATGGAGAACGCAGACAAGAAGAATAGAAAGGATGATACGATATGTCCTAAGGCATCAGGAAACAACTTCCATGGTACTAGAGGCAGATGCAGAGGGTAAAACTGTAGCGAACAAGAGAAATTGGAATATATCCAACACGTAATTGAGGACGTAGTGTACAAGTGCTACTCTGTGATAAAGTTGTTGGCACAAGACAGGAATTCGTGGTAGGCCGCATCAAGCCAGCTAGGACACCGACGACTCAAAAGAAGAAAAAACGTAGGTAAGTGGGATGAGGTCAGGCAAATGGACTGTGGAAAATATTGCTAGAGGTCGTTCTTTTGTGAAATCCAAGAGACAGGAAAAGGAAATGAGGGTGTGACACTGAGAGATATGCTGTGTATCAATAAAATTATAATGCATGAATAAGTGTAGAAGAGGGTTTTATCCGCCAGTGGATGTCAAGTGGCTGATCAGCATCTACATACACTCCGCGCGAGCCACCATATGGTGCACGATCTTGGGTAGCTTGTATCACTACTTGTCATTCTCTTTCCTGCTCCACTCGCAAACACAGCGAGTAAAAAACGGCTGCCTGTATGTTTCCATACGAGCCCTGATTTCTGTTATGTTGTCTTCGCGGTCTTTACATGAGATGTACATTGGTGACAGTAGAATCCTTCGGGAGTCTGTCGCAAATGATGGTTCTCTAAAATTTCTCAATAGCCTTTCCCGAAAGAAGGTCTTCATCCCTCCAGGGATTTCCATTTGAATTCACGGAGAATTTCCATAATACTCGTGTGTTAATCGAAACTACCTCCGAATAGCTTCAATGTCGTAAATTAATCCCATCTCGTGGGGACACCAAAGACTCAATCATTACTCAAGAAGAGGCCGCCCAAGTGTTCTGTACCTGGTCTCCTTTATACATAGATGACGTACACTATCTTAGAATTCTTCCAATGAACCGAAGTCAACCATTCACATTCCCTACTACCGAGCTTACCTGCTTGTTCTATTTCATATCTCTTTGCAGCGTTACGGCTAGATACGAGGTTCGTTCAATAAGTAATGCAACACCAATTTTTTCTGAAAGCAGGTTAATTTTATTCAGGGTTCCAGTACACCATATTATTCCCCATTCTTTTGGCTACAGAACCCTATGTTTCAACATAATCTCCGATCAGTGTGACGGCCTTACACCATCTTACTGGCAAGGACTGTATGCCCTCATGGTAACACTCTACTGGTCGACGTCGGAGTCATCATCTTGCTGCATTAGTAACCACTCCATCACCCACGTAGTTTCCCTCACAGAGCAGCCTTAATTGGGCCAAAGGGATGGAAGTCGGAAGGTGCGAAACCCGGGCTGTAGGGTGGTTGAGGAAGAACAGTCTAATAGAAGAATTTTTAACATCGTGCAGCCCTGTCAGAAACTGTGATAATTAAACATATAACACGTCAGCCTCAGTTGCAAATAGAAACCATATTTTGGCTGAAACCTAGGTAAAGATTGGTTTCTATTTGCAACTGATGCTGACGTGTTATATGTTTACAGTCTAATAGAGTTTTGTGCGCTCACCCTCCAGGGTAGCCGACTCGGGTAGGCGCGCCGGCCCCGGATCGAATCCTCCTGGCGGATTAACGACGACGGCCGGTGTGCCGGCCAGCCTGGATGTGGTTTTTAGGCGGTTTTCCACATCCTACTAGGTGAATACTGGGCTGGTCCCCACGTCCCGCCTCAGTTACACGACTCACAGACATTTGACACACATTCACACTATTTCACGATTTACACTACGCACAGACAGCTGGGGTACATTACTTCCATCCTGGGGGGGTATGGGGTGGCAGCACTAATTAACCATGCCAATTCCGTACTTAACCCTGCCGACCCTGCGCACAATGCGGGAAAAAGGCGGTAGCAAAAGAAAGAAAGAAAATAGAGTTTTGTGCCCTCCTCTCAGTTTCGCAGACTTGTGTGAGGCCTTGCGTTCTCATAGAAAGGGAGAAATTCGTTTGCATTCTTCTGGCAACGAACACGCTGAAGTAGTTTCTTTTTCTTCCTGAGGGCATCACAATACACTTCAGAGTTAATCGTTGTATCAGGAGGGAGAACATCGAACAGAATAAGCCTCTCAGAATCCCAGAAGGGGCTGAAGTGGGAATATTTCACAATGTCCCCCAACATATTCCGCATTTTTCAACCTAAGTTGATCGAGTGCTGCATTGTTTACTGAAAGTCCCTCGCATTTCATCGACGTCACTGTGTCAAGTAGCACACTATTAATACTCTGTTCAAACAGTACCGGCTTCTTTTTACTACTCACCAGCATTAACTTACGTTTTTCCACATTTAGAGAAAGCTGCTATCCTTATGTTGAACAGAAAATCTTTCCAAGTCATCATGTATCCACCTACAGCCACTCCGGTAGGACACTGTCCCGTACACTACAGCGTCATTAGCAAAAAATCACAGATTGCTGCTCACCCTATCCGTCAGATCACTTTTATATACAGAGAACACACTTCCCTGGAACACTCCTGACGATACCCTTGTCTCTGACGAACACTCGCCGTGCAGGACAACTTCCTGGGTTCTACTACCTAAAGTTTTCGAGCCACTTCATATCTGATAATCTATTCTGCATGTTCTGACATTCGTTAACAGTTTGAAGACTGGCATTGATCATGATGATATTAACAAGCTAAAAAGTAAGAATGTAGGGAAATCAGTAAAGAGAAAGAAAGTGTTGTTGTTAGGCATTTCCCATGGAAGAGGTGTTGGTCAACTTTAGCAGGATGAACTAGGATCAGAATACCAGGTCACCAATTTTTTTTAAACCTACTACTGGTCTGGAGCAGGTGACAGGTGATTTAGGATCACTTTGCAAAGATTTCACAAAGGAAGACACTGTGATTATAGTGGGTGGGCCAGGTAAAAGTATTGACAAAGCTCCTGGGTACAGTGTAGAGTGTGACCTGGCAAAGATTGCATCAGCATCGAAGCATACTAGTTCTGAGTTTGTAACTGTTCTTGGGCGCCATGACCGACCTCATTTGAACTCTTCTGTCATGAGAGTTAATTTGGATTTGGAACGGCTGCTTATGTCGGGTGTAGTGTCACACATTGGTGTGGTTCCTGTTGATTCTCTCAATAGGTGGGATAATACTAGGTATGGCCTTCACCTCTACAGGAAAGGGAAGGGTAAAATGGCTGGGAAAATAGCAGGAAAGTTAAAGAGGAAGGCACTGTCATGAGTGATAAAATACCAGTGGTTGTAGAGTTCAGAAAAGGCCCTTTTAATGGTAGGGAGGACAGATAAAAACCAATTTTTAAAAGAGATTAAGATTGAGACAAACCTTCAGTTTGAGAAAGAAACCAAAAAACCATAACTCTAGCTTATTCCATCACCATAAACAGCTGTCGGTTAAGAATTTTCAAAAATCAGCAGAAATTTCAGCTCTAACCAATTTTAACTCAGTCAATTTGTAATATCAGCTATCTTTATTGCATCAAAATATTCGAGGACTGAGAAATAAAATTAATCAATTAATTATCCGCTTAAATGAATTAGAGTCCTCAAACCCAGCTGAAATAATCTGCCTCTCTGAACATCATGTAACCACTGCTATAGAACTTTAAAGTGTTACAGGATTTACGTTAGCATCTCACTTTTGTAGAGCAGAAATGGAGAGAGGAGAAGTTGCCACATTCATCACGGACTGTCATAAATTTAAGAACATAGACATTCATAAATTTTGCCTAGATCAGCATATGGAAGCATGTGCAACAGAAATAGAACTTCATAAAAAATCATCATAATGTTAAGTGTATATCGAGAACGTACAGGTAACTTTAATCTATTCATAAAACACCTTAAAGCTGTACTGGCCCATTTAACAACCGAAAACAAAGAAATAGTGGTTTCTGGTGACTTCAGTGTAGATTTCCTTAAAGACACTCCCAATAAGAACTTATTTGAGTTAGTAACACTATCATACAACTTAATTCCCACTTTAAAGTTCCCAACTAGGGTAGCCAATTGCTCACAAACAGTCACTGATAATATCTTTATAGGAAAGTCCAATGAATAAAATTATATTACAAAACCAACAGTCAATGGCCTCTCAGACCATGACATGCTGTTCCTTCTGTTAAATGTTAATACTGAACAGGATATAAAATCTGTTAAATCTTAACTCAAGAGAGTAATCAACAAGCCAAAAATTGTTTATTTTAGGACACTCCTCAGAGACATTCACTGGAGTGATGGTTATAGTGCTCATCGCATAAATGAAAAACATAACACTTTTGCTAATAAAGTGCTTATCTTATTTGAATACTGTTTTTCCCCCAATACTAACCAAAGTTAGAGCAAAGTCTACAAAGAAGCCATGGATTACTCAAGAAATAGAGGTATCTTGTAAAACAAAAAGAAAACTGTATCCGTCAATCCAAAACAGTTCTGATATTGATGCTATAGCACATCGCAAGAAATACTGCAAAATATTAAAGACTATAATATGGACACCAAAGCACAATATTACAAGGAAAAGAAAATCATATCAGATAACAAAATAAAGACAATATGGGATATAGTGAAGGAGGAGACTGGTAGAACCAGACATGAAGAGGAGCAAATAGCATTAAGAGTAAATGATAAATACAGATGTGTATAGTGTTGCAGAACTTTTAAATAACGTAACTGTTACTGAAAAGATGTGGTTGTCAGGTTCTGTAGATGCTGCCATGGAATACCTCAGACCAGATATTTCAAGTAACTTCCATAATATGAATTTGGCCCTCACTACCCCAGCAGAAATAACGTCCATCATAAAATCTTTAAAATCAAAAACATCTAGTGGGCATGATGAAATATCAAGAAAGTTAATTAAAGAATGTGATTCTGAGTTAAGTAACATATTAAGGTACCTGTGTAACCAGTCGTTTATCAGTGGAATATTCTCTGAATGGTTGAAATATGCTGAAGTTAAGCCACTGTTTAAGAAGGGAGATAAGAAAATAGCGTCAAATTTCCGTCCAATTGCACTTTTGCTAGTATTCTCAAAAATTTTAGAAAAGGTGATGTACAATCGGCTTTACAACCATCTTATCACAAATAACATACTGTCAAAGTCGCAGTTTGGATTTCTAAAGGGTTCTGATATTGAGAAGGCTATCTATACTTACAGTGAAAATGTACTTAATTCATTAGACAAAAAATTGCAGGCAGCTGGTATATTTTGTAATCTGTCAAAAGCTTTTGACTGTGTAAATCACAATATCCTTTTAAGTAAATTAGAATATTATGGTGTAACAGGAAACGGTGGAAAATGGTTAAAATCTTATATCTCTGGCAGGAAACAAAGGGTGTTATTAGGAAAGAGACATGTAGTAAGCCATCAGTCATCATCCAACTGGGAACTAATTACATGTGCGGTCCCACAAGATTACACCTTAGGGCCCTTACTTTTTCTTGTGTATGTCAATGACCTTTCATCAGTAACATTACCAGAGGCCAATTTGTTTTATTTGCCAATGATACAAACACTGCAATAAATAGCAAATCTACTGTAAGCTTAGAATCATCAGCTAGAAAAATATTTGTGGGCATTAATCACTGGTTCCCACCCAATCCTTTGTTATTGCTGAAGCGTCTAAACAAATCTCTATTTGCCAAGCGAATTCTGTCAGACATAGGGGATATAAAAATGAAAAAGCTGGCATACTATGCTTATTTTCACTCCATAATGTTACATGGGATTTTTTTTTTGGGTAATTCATCAGTCCAAGCTAAAGTTTTCTGAGCACAAAAAGGTGCAATAAGAGTTATATGTGGTGTGAACTCAAGAACATCCTGCAGAGGCCTGTTTGGGGAACTAGGGATACTAACTACTGCTTCCCAATATATTTATTCTTAATGAAATTTGTCATTAAAAATATGTCACTTTTTCAAACCATCAGCTCAGTTCATGGAATAAATACTAGAAATAAGAATAATTTTCCCAAGGATTTAAAGTCACTTATACTTGTACAAAAAAGTGTGCATCATTCAAGAACACACATTTTCACTAACTTGTCAGCAGCCATAGAAAGCTTAACAATCAACAAAATTCAGTTTAAGAGAAGCCTAAACGATTTAATGGTGGCCAACTCCTTCTACTCCATTGATGAATTTCTCAGTAAAACCAACTGATTTTCAGTAATGTATTCATTGTAAATAAGTATTGTAGTAGTTCTATTATATGTTTATTACCTTATAAATAAAAAATATTTCTTTAATTTTAAATTCAGTGCATTAAAAAAATACAATCTTTCCACTTGGGACCTGTGGAAGGTCATTAGCTTATTTGTTTTAGCTGTAAATATTTGTCATGTATTACTGTTTTTCTGACATGTTCTACATTCTGAAGGACCTCCTCAATACAAATCAATTGGAAAGAAAGTAAATCTAACCTAATCTAAACAATGATGTTGATTCATGAAATACACGACCTACTCTAGTACATAGGTAAAAATGTCTTCAGAAATGAAATAAATGAATGAGTGTGGTTATCAAACGCAACATATGAAGGAAAATTCTAAATCCCTTGCTTTCAGCTCTTACCTTTCGTATCTGTAAATTTAAAAATGGGAACATGAAGAATATTTGGCGTCCTTCGTGCAAAATGCGCGCTTCAGTATAATAGAAAATTTCAATTTAAAAACTGAATTCTAGGAAGGAACACAAAATTAGTGGTCTCCAGTCATTCGAAAAGATATTAAACCAGTGATTGTGGGTAACGCAGATATGACTCCAGAGCATTTTGACAACGAAAGGACACATAATTTTATGAGATATTTTTGAAGGAACGTAAACGCTGTAAACTATTTGTAAAGTGAGGTCATTGTAAAGTAAATGAAATTGGCAGCTTGCTTTAAGCGTTCGAAAACGTAAAATTGTGCACTTCAAGAAACGAAAAAAAAAAAACATAGTATCCTATGACTACAACATGAACGAGTCGCTGCTGGAATCGGTCAATTACGTGGATGTAACACGTTGTAGGGATCTGAAATGGAACGATCACATAGGTTCAAGCGTAAGTGAACAAGTGGGAGATTTCAATTCATTGGTATAATACTAGGGAAATGCAATCAGCCTACAAAGGAGATTGCCTACAAAACACTCATGAGGTCCATCCTATAATATTACTGAATTGTGTGTGCCCCATATCACTGTGGAAGGCAATGCCAAACTACCTCCGCTTGGACATTGACTAGTGAGCATCATCCCCCTACGCTCCTGGGAGTATGAGACCTCATCATCACCACCATATCAAATAGAAGTCTTGGGAGTCTGGTGGCCATTGAAAGTCTGTAAACTCAGAAGAGTTTTCCTGGAGCCACTCTGTAGCAATTCTGGGTGTGTGGGGTGTCGCATTGTCCTGCTGGAATTGCCCAAGTCCGTCGGAATGCACATAGACATGAATGGACGCAGATGATCAAGACAGGGTGCTTACGTACGTCTCACCTGTCAGATTCGTATCTAGACGTATTAATGGTTACATATCACTCCAACTGCACATGCCACACACCATTACAGATCCTCCGCCAGCTTGAACAGCGCCCTGCTAAAATGCAGGGTCCATGGATTCATGAGCTTGTTTCCATACCCGTAAATGTCCATCCGTTCAACACAATTTGAAACGAGGCTCGTTGGACCAGGCAACATGTTTCCAGTCATCAACAGTCCAATGTCGTTGCTGATGGGCCCAGGCGAGTCGTAAAGCTTTGTGTCATGCAGTCATCAAGGGTACTTGAGTGAGACTTCGGCTTTGAAAGCCCATATCGATGATGTTCCATTGAATGGTTCGCACGCTGACACTTGTTGATGGCCCAGCATTCAAATCTGCAGCAATTTGTGGAAGAGTTGCACTTCCGTCAGGTTGAACGATTCTCTTCCGTCGTCGTTGGTCCCGTTCTCGCAGGACCGTTTTCCGGCCGCTGAGATGTCGGAGATTTATGTTTTACCGGATTCCTGACATTCACGGTACATCCGTGAAGTGGTCGTACTGGAAAATCCCCACTTCGTCGCTGCCTCGGAGATGCTGTGTCCCATCACCATGCTTAAACTCACTTAAAAAATAACCGGCCATTGTAGCAGCAGTAACCGATCGAACAACTGCGCCAAACACATGTTGTATTATATAGGCGTTGCCGACCGTAGCGCCGTACTCTACCTGCTTACATATCTCTGTATTTGAATACGCATATACGCATACCTATACCCTTTTTTGCGCTTAAGTGTAGAAAGAAGTGCAGCGCGAATTGTCACAAGTTTCTCTGACGCATGGAGAGGGCGATGGAGACGTTGCAAAAGCTGAACTTGTAGACGCTTGAAAATAGTTGCAAACTATCCATGAACACCCTCTTACAAAGTTTCAAAAACTAGCTTTAAGAGAGGAAGTTGAAACCCCCTAGGCGTCACTCCCGTAGCAAGAATGAGGACAAGATTTCGACTAATTAAAATGCACACAGAAGCATTCATACAATTGTTTTCCCTGTTCTCCAAATGCAAACAGAATGGGAAGAAGTCCTAAGATCTAGTGCAACGGATAAGTAACCTTTGCCACGCAGTTCACAGGGGTTTGCAGCGTATGGTTGCAGATGTATATGTATGTATACGAACATCTTAATCTATGCAAAAGATATTACATTATTACGTAAAACAGAAGTGATATGTGGCATTTCCCAAGGAGTTATTATAGCCCGCTGCTGTTCCTAATGTACATTAACGGTTTAGCAGACAACCTGAACCGCCCTCTTAGATTGTTTGCAGATGATACAGTCATTTATCGTCCAAGTCATCAGAAGATCAAAACGAATTACAAAGTGACTTGGACTTGGCCACGATATCTGAGTGTGCGAAAAATAGCAACTGTCTCTGAATAACGAAAAGTGTGAGGTTGCCCACGTGAGTACGAGAAGAAATCCATTAAATTTGGGTCACACGATAAATCACACAAAGTGAAAGCTGTCAATTCAACTAAATATCTAGGAATTACAGTTATAAACAACTTAAATTTGAACGACCACATAAATAATGCTGTGGGGAGGGAAAACCAAAGACAGCGTTTTATTGGATGAGCGTTGAGAAGATGCAAAAGATCTGCTAAAGAGACTGCCTACACTACGCTTGTCCGTCCTTTGCTAGAGTACTACTGCGCAGTACGGGATCCTTACCTGATAGGAGTGATGGAGGACATCGAAAAAGTCCAAAGAAGGTCAGCTCGTTCTATATTATCGATAAATAGGGGAGAAGTCTCACCGATATGATACGCGCGTTGGGGTGACAATCAATAAAACAAAGGCATTTCGTCGTTGCGGCGAGATCCTCTCACGAAATTTCATTCACCAACTTCCTCCTATGATTGTGAAAATATTTTACTGCCGAAAATTTACACAGGTAGATACGATCATCTTCCTAAAATAACAGAAATCAGAGATCACACAGAAAAATTTTAGTGTTCATTATTCCCACGCAGTGTTAGAGAGAGGAACTAGAGAGAAATAGTCTGAAGGTAATTCGAAGAATCCTCTGCGAGGCACTTAAGTCAAGAACTCCAGAGTACTCATATAGATGTAGATATTGTTTGCATAGCGACAAAAAGGTATTAAAACCTTCTACTCCTCACTCATTGCTATGCAATCCCTTTTTCCCCAGTAACTCACTGGATATTCCTCAGGCACGTAGTTTATTTAGTAGGCGACAGCATCGAATGCGTTCTGGAAGTCAGCAAACACGGCATCAGACTAGAATTCACTACTCGTTCTATCATCAGCTGTTTTCTGGATGTCGTGAGCGAACATTTCCCATGACATTCAATTACATTTGATAGTGCTTCAGCCTTCAAAATCACCAAAGTATTTTTTACTTGGCAGTATCTTTGTTACTTTGCATTTTAAGCGTGAAAATAGAAAAATTTCGCTAGTCGCTTAGTGTTTGGCTTCAGATAGAAGCCCTCCCGCCTGGAGGTTCGAGTCCTCCCTCGGGCGTGGGCGTGTGGGTTGTTCTTAGCCTAAGTTAGTTTAAGTAGTGTGTAAGTCTAGGGACCGATGACCTCAGCAGTTTGGTCCCTTAGGAATTCACACACATTTGGACTTTTTTACAGATACAAAACAGGTCTGTATGAATTACATTAGACGCTTCTTTATTCTGAGAACGTTTATTTATGAATAATTAACGCCCAAGTTGTTAAGAAAGCAGCCTGAAGTTGTTGGTGTGGTCTTCAGTCCTGAGACTGGTTTGATGCAGCTCTCCATGCTACTCTATCCTGCGCAAGCTGCTTCATCTCCCAGTACCTACTGCAGCCTACATCCTTCTGAATCTGCTTAGTGTATTCATCTCTTGGTCTCCCTCTACGATTTTTACCCTCCACGCGACCCTCCAATTCTAAATTGGTAATCCCTTGGTGCCTCAGAACATGTCCTACCAACCGATCCCTTCTTTTTGTCAAGTTGTGCCACAAACTACTCTTCTCACCAATACTATTCAATACCTCCTCATTAGTTATGTGATCTACCCATCTAACCTTCAGCATTCTTCTATAGCACCACATTTCGAAAGTTTCTATTCTCTTCTTGTCCAAACTATTTATCGTCCATGTTTCACTTCCATACATGGTTACACTCCATACAAATACTTTCAGAAACGACTTCCTGACAATTAAATCTATACTCGATGTTAACAAATTTCTATTCTTCAGAAACGCTTTCCTTGCCATTGCCAGTCTACATTTTATATCCTCTCTACTTCTACCATCATCAGTTATTTTGCTCCCCAAATAGCAAAACTCCTTTACTACTTTAAGTGTCTCATTTCCTAATCTAATTCCCTCAGCATCACCCGACATAATTCGACTACATTCCATTATCCTCATTTTGTTTTTGTTGATGTTCATCTTATATCCTCCTATCAAGACACTGTCCATTTCGATCAATTGCTCTTCCACGTCCTTTGCTGTCTCTGATAGAATTACAATGTCGTCGGTGAACCTCAAAGTTTTTATTTCTTCTCCATGGATTTTAATTCCTACTCCGAATTTTTCTTTTGTTTCCTTTACTGCTTGTTCAATATACAGATTGAATAACATCGGGGAGAGGCTACAACCCTGTCTCACTCCCTTCCCAACTACTGCTTCCCAGGACTTTCATGTCCCTCGACTCTTATAACTGCGATCTGGTTTCTGTACAAATTGTAAATAGCCTTTTGCTCCCTGTATTTTACCCTGCCACCTTCAGAATTTGAAAGAGAGTATTCCAGTCAACATTGTCAAAAGCTTTCTCTAAGTCTACAAATGCTAGAAACGCAGGTTTGCCTTTTCTTAATCTAGCTTCTAAGATAAGTCGTAGGGTCAGTATTGCCTCATGTGTTCCAATATTTCTACGGAATCCAAACTGATCTACCCCGAGGTCGGCTTCTACCAGTTTTTCCATTTGTCTGTAAAGAATTCGCGTTAGTATTTTGCAGCCGTGAATTTTCTGTATAAACTGTAAATAGCCTTTCGCTCCTTGTATTTTACCCCTGCTACCTTTAGAATTTGAAAGAGAGTATTCCAGTCAACATTGTCAAAAGCTTTCTCTAAGTCTACAAATGCTAGAAACGCAGGTTTGCCTTTTCTTAATCTAGCTTCTAAGGTAAGTCGTAGGGTCAGTATTGCCTCACGTGTTCCAATATTTCTACGGAATCCAAACTGATCTTCCCCGAGGTCGGCTTCTACCAGTTTTTCCATTCGTCTGTAAAGAATTCGCGTTAGTATTTTGCAGCCGTGAATTATTAAGCTGATAGTTCGGTAATTTTCACATCTGTCAACACCTGCTTTCTTTGGGATTGGAATTATTATATTCTTCTTGAAGTCTGAGGGTATTTCGCCTGTCTCATACATTTTGCTCACCAGATGGTAGAGTTTTGTCAGGGCTGGCTCTCCCAAGGCTGTCAGTAGCTCTAATGGAATGTTGTCTACTCCCGGGGCCTTGTTTCGACTCAGGTCTTTCAGTGCTCTGTCAAACTCTTCACACAGTATCATATCTCACATTTCATCTTCATCTACTTCCTCTTCCATTTCCATAATATTGTCCTCAAGTACATCACGCTAGTATAGACCCTCTATATACTCCTTCCACCTTTCTGCTTTCCCTTCTTTGCTTAGAACTGGGTTTCCATCTGAGCTCTTGATATTCATGCAAGTGGTTCTCTTTTCTCCAAAGGTCTCTTTAATTTTTCTGTAGGCAGTATCTATCTTACCCCTAGTGAGATAAGCCTCTACATCCTTACATTTGTCCTCCAGCCATCTCTGCTTAGCCATTTTGCACTTCCTGTCGATCTCAATTTTGAGACGTTTGTATTCCTTTTTGCCTGCTTCATTTACTGCATTTTTATATTTTCTCCGTTCATCAATTAAATTCAATATTTTTTCTGTTACCCGAGGATTTCTACTAGCCCTCGTCTTTTTACCTACTTGATCCTCTGCTGCCTTCACTACTTCATCCCTCAAAGCTACCCATTCTTCTTCTACTGTATTTCTTTCCCCCATTCTTGTCAATTGCTCCCTTATGCTCTCCCAGAAACTCTGCATTTTTGTGCATATATTGACTCAGATGTGCCATTGAAACAGTGCGACTTTCCCGTTGACCAACAACTCAGCCAGTCCTTGGATAAAGAGAAGAAACTCGTCAGAGCTCAGCTGATATCTGATAAGATTCCAGCTGATTAGATATCTGGGACGTGGAGAAGCAATTGTGTGATGTCTGACAAAAGACTTTCCCTCTTGGCGATGCGGCAGTCCTTGCCTTTGCCTCCGTAACTAGAGAGCCCGTGGCTTATCTGGCCCGAGGAATGTCGTGTAGTTTGTTTCTCGGAGAACGTGTTCGTGGTCGCACTACGTGTCAGTATGATAGGCGGATCGTGAGAAGGAGAGACACGCCATGTCTGGATGTCGGCTGTTAACTGATCTAGATGACAAACAGGGTATCTTTCTGGACTAAACAGGGACGGCCAGATCGCTAAACAATGAAGAACTTGCAACTGAACATAATAAATCAGCATTATATCTCAACTCAACACACAAGATACACGACATCATGAAAGTTAACGTTACAACGTCATAACATTGTAATCTAATAAACGGTTGCAGATAGCTGGGCTTAGCTGTTGGTGAATTGGTGTATTGAAAGAAGACTAGATACTGTGACGTCTCCTGGCAAGACATTTGTATAATCGGTGTAATGTATGTGAAAGAAACATTTATCTGTGTTATTGTATTTCATTTCTGTATGAACAGTTATCGATTATGTGGATTATGTAAAAAAGAAAATAATTATTTTTCATTTTTGTATTTGTGTAATATTATGTATGACTTTTTTGCAGATAATGTCTGTGGTCGGCGAGGGTGGAAACCGAAGCAGAAAGTGATAATTAAAAATATAACAAAGATTTATGTTAGCATACTAAATTGCTTATAAATAGTGGAGGTTTAGAAATTTCTCTCTCTGTCTTGTTGTAGCCGTGAATGCTTTAACAGCCCGTGACGCTCTCTCCAACGCTTAGTTAGCTTTCTTGTGTTCTTTTATCGAGAAAGACGCCATTGGATACTGATGTATGAAATAGGTGAGTTCTTTGAATTTTATGTAGATTTTGAATACAGAAATTGTTAAAAATGCTTGTAATAATTTGTAGCTAGCTTGCCCAGTATTTCATTCCACATTTTTAGCCGTTTTCAGCGAATTTAGAATTTTCCATGACGCAGTGCTCCGCCACGATCGCGGAAGCCGCTGCCGCGGCAAATTCAAACTATAACTGAATGAAAGCAGTTTTCCCGCAACTAAGCGGGCAGGTAATGGCGCATTAAAATTATTTCTTTCAGCTACCCAGAGACCCCAGGCGACAATTGTAGATTTTATAATGTTATTTTCAGATGGACATGGGCAACTGCTAGTATAATATCAGTGATGTAAATAATTTACGTAAATTAGAGTGTTAAAACTTTGTGTAATATCAAAGACTGCTGTGTTGAAATCTGGCCTGGCTAATAATAATAAAATCAATTTTCATTTTTAGTTTGATGCTCTCGTGCTAGCCGTGGCAATCAATAGTGTTCAAATATTAAAAAATCCACTGCAGCTTTTATGTTTGGCAAACACTGCATACTGTAACTTCTGTGTGTATAATAAGAGTAACTTTCAGTGTATTTCAGAGACGAAAGTAGAGAAAGACATGTTTAATTTCGTTATCAGTTATAGTAATGATGCAGTGTTCCATTTCTAACAAGCCAGATCAGAATTATGAGAACACAGTCTTAAAAATTAAAGATCATACATTCACAGCAGGAAATCTTTTAGTGTTGTGCGTATCCCCATATAACAGATCAGGCGGCATAAAGTTAAAATTTTCAACTACAGAAACCAGTAGCGAGAACCGCATTTTATCTTCTGTGTTCGCAACAATAATCAACACCGTTCGCCACAGATTTGTGGGTCATTGTTAAGAAAGTATCCGGGGAACTAAGAAAACGTCTTCAACTGAGCAAGCAATTAAATCTGATGATACACCCATTTCCTTATGCTTCTCTCGAAATTACCTTTAAGACGACTTGTCGAGGTATATCTGCTAGGAAATCCTGAATCCAGAGACCCATATGGTCCAATACAAGGTAAGCTCGTATTTTTTTTCACTAAACGACGTTGCGGAAGTGTATCGAATGCCTTCTAACGCCAAGGAACACGGCATCAACCTGGGCTCTTGGTCTATGGCGTTCTGGGTGTCATGAACGAACAGAGTGAGTTGAGCTTCCTAAAATCTTCCGAATTCATGTTACCAATTAACACGCCGGCTGCTACCAAAAGTGTCTAACTCTGTTGCTCTCTATGTCCATTTGAAAGTCGTTATTACGAAATTTGATGATAATTGTTTGCATGTTTCAGCTAGTGGCATAGCTATGTAAATGCGAAGATATATATTTCGAGACACAGCAATGTTAAAAACAGTTTGGTTTAAGAATTATAAATTAATTTTATATACTTGGAAGAGAACTGGAGATACCGGAAGGTTTTATGGCTGTAAGCACTATGGGACTTAACATCTGAGGTCACCAGTCCTCTAGACTTAGAACAACTTAAACCTAACTAACCTAAGGACATCACATACATCCATGCCCGAGGCATGATTCGAAACTGCGACCTAAAGCGCCTAGAACCGCTCGGCCACAGCGGCCAGCTGGAAGGTTTTAGATTGATAATATAGTGGTAAGACACAGATTTCTGACTTAGGTTTTAAATTGTAAGACATTTCCAGGGGCAAAAAAATGGCTCTGAGCACCATGGGACTTAACTTCTGAGGTAATCAGTCCCCTAGAACTTAGAACTACTTAAACCTAACTAACCTAAGGACATCACACACATCCATGGCCAAGGCAGGATTCGAACCTGCGACCGTAGCGGTCGCGCGGTTCCCGACTGTAGCTCCTAGAACCGCTCGGCCACTCCGGCCGGCTTTCCAGGGGCAGATGTGGACTCTGACTACAATTTATTGCTTATGAATTGTAGATTAACACTGAAGAACTTGCAAAAAGTTTGGTAATTAAGGAGATGATACATGTATAAATTCAAAGACTCAGATGTTGTTGAGAGTTTCAGAAGGAGCATTAGGGAATGATTGATTAGAACAGGGCAATGGAATACAGTACAAGACGAATGAGTAGCTTTGAGATATGAAATAGTGAAGGCAGCAGAGGATCAAATAGGCAAAAAGACATGGCCTAGGCCTAGGCCTTGGCTAGCACAAGAGATACTGAATTTAACTGATGAAAGGAGAAAATATAAAAATGCAGCAAATGAAACAGGCAAAAGGTATTACAAACGTCTAAAAAATTAGTCTGACAGGAAGTGCAAAATTGCTAAGCAGGAATGGGTAGAGAACAAATGTTAAGGATTTAAAAGCATATATAACTAGGGGAAAGATAAAAACCAACTACAGAACAATGAAAGACGCCTTTGGAGAAAAGATAAACAGTTGTTTGAATATCAAGAGCTCGGTTGGAAAACCAGTCCTGAGCAAAGAAGGGACAACTGAAAGGTGAAAGGAGTGTATAGAGGGTCTATACAAGGGAGATGAACTTGAAAGAAACGGGAACTGGACGCAGATGAAGATGGTATGGGAGATATGATACTAAGAGAAAAATTTGATAGCACAGTGAAAGACCTAAGTTGAAACTAGGTCCCAGGAATAGACGACATTCCGTCGAGACTTCTCACGTCTTAAGAACTAAATTTTATAGGTGACAGAAAACATTTATTACATCTCAGACTGTTAATGGTTATCCACTTGGTATATGAATGAAAGCTCTGTACTCCAAATTCCGGAAAGAGGCAAGCGCGCCCACTTGGCCGCTTCCTGCTTATTGCGAGTGGTCGCCGTAAATACATCGGCTCTCCGTGCACTCTCTCGAAACCGACCCAAACTTAAGTATGTCACATTGTCTACATCCCTAAATTCCAGTCCACTAAATTCAACACCTATTGGTTGTCAAAATTGGCCCCAGGAGTAAACGACATTTCATCAGAACTACTGAAAGCCTTGGTGGAGCCAGCCCTGATAAAACTCTTCCATCTGGTGTGCAAGATGTACGAGACGAGATCAGTTTCGATTCCGGAGAAATGTAGGAACGCGCGAGGCGATACTAAACATACAACCAAACTTAGGAGATAGGTTCCGGAAATGTAAACCTACGTTTATAGCATTTGTAGACTTAGAGAAAGCTTTTGATAATGTTTACTGGAATAATCTCTTTGAGATTCTGAAGATGGCAAGGGTAAAATACAGGGAGCGAAAGGCTATTTACAACTTGTACAGAAATCAAGAGTCGAGGGAAATGAGAGGGAAGCAGTGGTTGAGAAGTGAGTGAAACAGGTCTGTAGCTTATCCCCGATGTTACTGAATCTGTACACCGATCAAGCAATAGAGGAAGTCAAAGAAAAATTCGGAGTGTGAATTGTAGTTCAGGGAGAAGGAAAAAAAAAAGTTTGAGGCCTGCCGATGACATTGTAATTCTGTCAGAGACAGCAAAAGACTTGGAAGAGCAATTGAACGGAATGGACAGTGTCTTGAAAGGAGGATATAAAATGAACATCAACAAAAGCAAAACGAGGATAATGGAATGTAGTCGAATTAAGTCGGGTGATGCCGAAGGACTTAGATTAGCAAACGAGACATTTAAAGTAGTGGATGAGCTTTGTTATTTGGGTAGCAAAGTAACTGTGATGGCAGAAGTAGAAAGGATATAAAATATAGTCTGGCAACGGCAAGAGAAACGTTTCTGAAGAATAGAAAAAAATGGTTCAAATGGCTCTGAGCACTATGGGACTTAACATCTATGGTCATCAGTCCCCTAGAACTTAGAACTACTTAAACCTAACTAACCTAAGGACAGCACAGAACACCCAGCCATCACGAGGCAGAGAAAATCCCTGACCCCGCCGGGAATCGAACCCGGGAACCCGGGCGTGGGAAGCGAGAACGCTACCGCACGACCACGAGATGCGGGCAAAGAACAGAAATTTGTTTACTTCGAATGTAGGTTTAATGTTCGGAAGTCTTTGATGAAAGTATTTGTAAGGAATATAGCCTTGTATGGAAGCGAATTATGGACGATTCACAGTTTAGACAAGAAGACAATAGAAGCTTTTGAAATGTAGTGCTACAGAAGTGCTGGAGATTAGATAGTAGGTAATGCAACTAATGGGGAAGTACTGAATAGAATTGGGGAGAAAAGAAATTTCTGGCGCAACCTGACCACGAGAAGGGATGTGATGGTAGGACACATTCTGAAACATCAAGGATTCACCGGTTTAATACTGGATGGAAGCGTGAGGGCTAACAATTATAGAGGGAGACTAAGAGATGAAAACAGTAAGCAGATTCAGAAGAATGTAGCTGCAGCAGTTATTCGGAGATGAAGAGGCTTGCACAGGATAGAGCAGCGTGGTGAGCTGCATCGAACTTATCTTCGGACTGAAGACCACAACAAAAACAAAACAAACAAAAATTGGATGATGTAGTGAGCAAAAATTTTAATATTCATTTTATTTTGTGAGTGTACTTGTGGCTCCAGACTCCTTCTTGTCTAGGTGATGATGTAAAGGCCCTGGTTTGTCGAACATTATTGAAGATATTTACTCGCATTTCATAGCATTTTCTTTTTTTCGCATCCGAGCATAGCAAAACGATGAAATTTGTGCATCAGTTTTCTGTGCATCGCTAAAGAGAGCGTACACGGATTTCAGGCGGGTCACTGTCCTCTATCAACAAATTCGTAAAACATTCCGAATGCATTTTCGATACAAATTACTGTTTCCAACATAAAAATTCGTACTTGGCGCACGGCTTGTACAAAGACTGACTTACAACTCCACATTTAAACAAAGAGTGTCCCACACGAGACCAAGACAAATATTAACTTAATTTTTTTGGCCGTTTTGACGGACGATATATTACAGCATGAAGTTCTAGACTGTTCCAGAACCGAAAATTGGTCAAATTAACGTTCGTACATAGTTTTCTGTGTACATAAGTGAACCTTTACGAAGAAAACACGCCTCCTGAGATTGGTAAAATTTGTACTAATAAAAGTAATTATATATTATTATTGTAAATAATTTTGAAAAAGAGTTTTGTAATAATTACGGCGTACTCTCATCGGCAAAAAACACAAAAAAAATTACTTTCCCTCATATGACTTTGTGTGAAAAATTGATTTTGCTTCCTACCAGTGCTTGATTTAATAGATAACAAAATGTTACGATAAATGTCGTACCAAAATATTGTAAAGTGCGAAAGACAAGCCATTTATGATCACATAAAATAAATGAAGTTTATAGGATAATTAACTTATTTTAAAATCAAAAATAAAAATGGTTTCCAAATTATTACAGAAAAACTTTGGATGGTGTGAAATTGAATAAATATTTCCATGCAATACACCGATCCGACAGGTTCGTCTCTTGCTCTTCGGACTTTCAATTTTAGCTAAAACATAACTGAGAAAAGAATGGAATTGCAAATTTCGTTGATCAAGCTTCGTTTCATAATGTACTATTCATCAAAGATCCCTGTATGTCCGTTTCGTTACAAGTGGCATACGCCCTTTCTCCCTTGAAGACTTCAGAGAGGTGTAGAATTTAATCCAGGATAACGCCCTTCATTCTGGTGATTATTGTGCACTATCTCTTTTCAGTCCTTTGTCGACATCTGAAGACGAAAATTTCTTGCATCACAGAGATTCGAAAGGGCTATTTCAGAGTCGTGATTCCAAGGGAACTGTGCCTTTGCTCTAACCGCGCGACCGCTACGGTCCTGCCTCGGGCATGGGTGTGTGTGATGTCCTTGGGTTAGTTAGGTTTAAGTAGTTCTAAGTTCTAGGGGACTGATGACCTCAGCAGTTAAGTCCCGTAGTGCTCGGAGCTTTTTTTTTTTTTTTGCCTTTGCGCTCTCGGCTACAGAAGTACTATTAGGGAACACTATTGGGAGATTGCCCCAGCAGGGCATTTCATGGAGTAAACAAGGTAAGCCTAGAACAGCTACACAGGTTTCTGTAAACAAGTTACGTAAGCAGTTTATTTCATTCGGCCACGCGGATGGCCTTGATGCCTATCGAGGTCTGCTTGGATACAAATGTCGACGTCGAAAAAGATGCTGCAGACGAAATGAGCCTTTGTTTAAAATGAGGCTAAACGTATTCCCGATAACCTCATTATTACGGGCAGGGCAGAACTGGGTCGGAATCGGACACAGCTGTGGATCCTCAGCCCGCGTGCCTCTCTTTGGGAACACACTTCCGGACTACTTACGCTGCGACTTAGACGTAGTTAGTGCTCGTCCGTACGGCATTGTTTGAAGCGAGAGTTCTAGTTACCGCGTCGCAAAGTTAGTAACTTAACAATATAAAAATGGCGTTATTTTCATATTTTTATGGCTGTGGCACAGTTGAGTGTAGCTCACGACAAGGCTGATTGTAGTAACGCACCCATACGTATAATGAACAAGAAGTAGAGTGGTACAATTAACCATTTCTATTGGCTAAACACTGAGTACTTGATAAACCAGTAAATATGTTTTACCGTTCCACCACCACTGACAGCTTCCACTGAATGCCTCACAAGAAACGACACATTTTCTCATACTATGTCCCACAATGGCAACCATGATCAAGGCCAGAATATACTCGGTGACCATTAATAAAACCGACAAACTGCAGGGACGGATTCCTGACTAGAAATGGAGAAAGTAAGGCCTATGGACATGTGTTATCTTAGAAGAAAGATTAAGGAAAGGCAAACCTACGTTTCCATCACTTATAGACTTAGAGAAAGCTTTTGACAATGCTGCCTGGAATACTCTCTTTCAAATTCTGAAGGTGGCAGGGGTAAAATACAGGGAGCGAAAGGCTATTTACAATTTGTACATAAAGCAGATGGCAGTTATGAGTCGAGGGACATGAAAGGGAAGCAGTGGTTGGGAAGGGAGTGAGACAGGGTTGTAGCCTCTCCCCGTTGCTATTCAGTCTGTATATTGAGCAAGCAGTAAAGGAAACGAAAGAAAAATTCGGATTAGGTATTAAAATCCATGGAGAAGAAATAAAAACTTTGAGGTTCGCCGATGACATTGTAATTCTGTCAGAGACAGCAAAGGACGTGGAAGAGCAGTTGAACGGAATGGACAGTGTCTTCAAAGGAGGACATAAGATGAACATCAACAAAAGCAAAACGAGGATCATGGAATGTAGTCGAATTAAGTCTGGTGATGCTGAGGGAATTAGATTAGGAAATGAGACGCTTAAAGTAGTAAACGAGTTTTGCTATTTGGGGAGCAAAATAACTGATGATGGTCGGATATAAAATGTAGACTGGCAATGGCAAGGAAAGCGTTCCTGAAGAATAGAAATTTGTTAACATCGAGTATAGATTTAAGTGTCAGGAAGTCGTTTCTGAAAGTATTTGTATCGAGTGTAGCCATGTATGGAAGTGAAACATGGACGATAAATAGTTTAGACAAGAAGAGAATAGAAGCGTTCGAAATGTGGTGCTACAGAAGAATGCTGATGATTAGATGGGTAGATTACATAACTAATGAGGAGGTATTGAATAGAATTGGGGAGAAGAGGAGTTTGTGGCACAATTTGACTAGAAGAAGGGATCGGTTGGTAGGACATGTTCTGAGGCATCAAGGGATCACCAATTTAGTACTGGAGGGCAGCGTGGAGGGTAAAAATCGTAGAGGGAGACCAAGAGATGAATACACTAAACAGATTCAGAAGGATGTAGGCTGCAGCACGTACTGGGAAATGAAGAAGCTTGCACAGGATAGAGTAGCATGGAGAGCTGCATCAAACCAGTCTCAGGACTGAAGACCACAACAACAACAATGAACACGTGTCAGGAAATGCATCGTTGCCACGGTAAATGATTCTGACGAATGACAGTTCCTCTGACCTAGTGCCGTGTGTTCATTGTGTGTTGCACGTTGTGTGATTGACGCAGGTCACTACAAGCGGCAGAATGGTTCGGTATTCATGTCGGGAGCAAGCCGAGGTGGTGTTTGTTTACGGCCAAGCAGATGGCAACGGTGGAGATGCAACACGGCTACACCAAAACAAGTACCCTCTCAGACACCAAACACATCACACAACATTTCAAGCCCGTTTTGGGCGTTCGTGTGATCATAGGTCCCTTTTAGGCAGATGGACTTCCAGGGAGGGGGCGGACTGTGCGTGCACCAGATTTATACCGGCATCTACAGGATATTGAAACGAACCCTAGTACAAGCTCCAGGCAGGTGGACCGCCAACATGGCGGAGGCCAGAGTACGATTATGTGTATTCTGTATGACATCCGCCACTATCGCTGTTACCAGCAATCCCGTGGAGGCCACGTTGAACATCTGCTGTGACTTGAATGAAATAGAGCTCTGTACTGCGTACCAGGACAATCTGTTGTTATTCGGCGCACAAAGTCCATTTTCGGTCACATGTTCAAAGGACCTTTTTTCTTCCATTTCCAGCCATGAATCCGTCCCTGCAGTTTTTCTGTTTCATTAATGTTCACCCTGCATTAATTGTCATACAATGCAAAGGATACATTTGTTCTTGTAGCCTTACAACCGCGTACGCACATTAGTAAATACTAGCTTGATTATGAAGTCTTTCATTACCCTACAATGTCTTTATTTAATTGACCACGCACCACTGTCTTACGAAGCACTGGCCACGTTCCATTTATCTTTTTACATTGCTTAGGTGTATGTAACAGGAATTCGCGCGTACACAAAACGCGCACACACATAGAGGTAGGGAATCGCGACTTTCGAGTTTCTATTCGTAATAACTGCACACTTCATACAACTGAATAACCCAGCCATGCTGCGTACTGTAATATTGAATGTGTTAAGCTGACGCTACTGCCTCGGAAATATGAGTGAGCAACGTTTGGAGTCGACGTATTAATCACTGATAACGTAATGAAATAAAACGCCGCGCGGGATTAGCCGAGCGGTCTTAGGCGCTGCAGTCATGGACTGTGGGGCTGGTCCCGGCGGAGGTTCGAGTCCTCCCTCGGGCATGGATGTGTGTGTTTGTCTTTAGGATAATTTAGGTTAAGTAGTGTGTAAGCTTAGGGACTGATGACCTTAGCAGTTAAGTCCCATAAGATTTCACACACATTTGAAATAAAACTAAACTTGTATGGTCAAATAAAAGACTTATTATAATAGCAAAAACCATCATATCCAAGATATCATTCGTTACAGAGAAGGTTTGCGAAAGATTCATTAATAATAAAAACAAACATTTAATTTGAAATCTGTAATCTCTCACAGGCAGCTGAATATTGAAAACATAATGAAACGATTGTTGATTTCAAGGTAGCATTTGGTTATCTTCACGGAGCAAACCAAAGCAAAGTAGCCCAAGAATTTAAACTAGTCACTGAAATCTGTGAAATGCTTACCATACACAGCATAAAATGTAAAATTCATAGGCGAAATCTGTTCCTAAAATACAAAATGTCTCCTCTCCTTTAAAATGAACACAACGGTAAGACAAGATCTCTGCTTCCTCTACAGTTTTCTCCATAGTTTGAAGTTGAAATTAATGTGCTGCGTCATTAAATTATCAATATTCCTGTGGGATGTCAGACAGTTTTGTAGAGCTACAGTGCTACCAAGGAAGGAAATGCTGTTTGGGCTTTAGGTTTAATTTTTCTTGGCGAATGTAAGTTCAGTGTAGATTTTGTTCAATGGTCATGGACAGAGGTCATTGTGCAGCAGTTATCAATGTTCAAATGGCTCTGAGCACTATAATAAACTAACTGAAAAGTAAAAGCTCTTACGGAATTGATGGAATTTCCAGCAAGGTACTTAAAGCTTGTTCCCCACAGATAAGTAGGATTCTCAGCCACGTATGTTGTAACCTCCCCCTCACTTACCGACCTTAATGACAGTGAAACATGAAACCGCGTGTACCTAATGGGAGTTTTGGAAAAGCAATCGTCACCGAAGTTAACCTGTCGGTAAAGAGGGAGGAAAGGGTTACATCTAAATGAAAGGAACTGTGCTAATGAAACTGGTGGAAATTAATTTTGAAAAGGGGTAAAGTTAATAAAGAAAGTAAATGTGCAGCCGTTACGTTAACAATTAACTAGCGGTAATTAGGTATTTGAGATTTGGGGGAAATCACGGTCGCCAGTCCTAAGGACAATTACTATAGTAACTGAAAAAGAAAGGTTATTACACATATAATTAGCACTAGAAGCGTGGCAACTGAAGGTTGACACGCGTAGTGTGAAAACTGAAAGTTTGTCAGAAGTAATAAATTTCGCTACACCCTGACTTAATTTAGCAAAAGAATTAATAAAACCGGAAAATCGAATGTTAATTTAGTGACTGAAGTTAATAGTGAGCTTTCTTTCTGAAGCACATCGAAATTCAGTAAAATACGGTTAGTCTTGGACTACCTCAACAATCATTTCAAAAGCTACTTGAATCTACGCAATTTAGAAAGAAGAGATTTAACTTTGAGCCTGAATTAAATGATTCTGAACAATTAACAATAGTAAAATTTAGTACGTACCAAGCTGAGCTGCAGTCACAGGTAAGCTAAAATATGGTAACAAAACTCGCACTCTTAATTTGTGCTTGTGTAATCTGAATATTGTATCCAGCTAACTGAACTTTGAAATTAAAGCAGTGAAATGATGTTACTTTAATGCTGGCGTCTGAATTTCAACGACACTCGGGTTCATTCCGGAAAAGGAAGGGACCCTGCTTGGCAATGCAATTGGGACAATGAGCAACAAAGGTTCATGCTAAGTTGCTGTAATTATAGTTACGAAAATGGTACAGTTTGAAAAGCTGAGGTCTGCCATACAGTTCTAAAACTTTACTTGCGTCCAATCTTCCTTGTCGGTTGATTGAAGGTTTGAAGCCGTCGGTCGAGGAGGTGGCGACAGTTACTCATTGTCGGCCGTCGCTGTTGCAGAAGCTGGATGTTGGAGCGCCTTCTTCTCGACACGGTCACCAGACGAAACGGGCTCTTGATGTGCGCTAGTTAATGTTTCCCGTCCGCGACACCGTGTCAGAAACTATCATCGCAAGTCGAGCGCAATTACATGCTGCCAAACCCCGAAAGCGCGGCAACTCGCGGGAGCGTCACACAACACACCTGCTCCACTCGCTACTCCAGCCAGACTCCTTCTCTCAGCCCGCGCTCCACGCGGCAGAGTTAACACTACCGAAGATCCTACACACTTTGATTCTTCACACGACCTATCGACGTAATCGTTCGATAGCAGTTTTCCCTAGGCAAGACCCAGCGTAAAAATACAAATAATATTTACGAAACAAACCAATTATACATCGACATAAATGCATAAATATACAAATAGTAAAACAATTACAATATACAAAGAGACAGAAATGTCATATCTTGAGGTAACAAAGCAAGGAAAAAAATAGTACAATAGATGGAAATAGGAGGATATGCATTTCCGGCGTTACACGTGCCCCACATTGTCTGATGATGTTTGTGCAACGTAAACAGACTCAGAAAATGTCCCAAAAAAAGAAACAGCGGAAATGCATATGCTCAAAACATCAAAAAAATTTAGCATTCGTCTAATTAACCATAACCCAATTTTTTAGACAATAATAATTGAGTGGAGACACTCCTAATCTTATTCCACTCTGTCATCTTGCACAAAATAAAACAGGTTGACAACATATCAAAATTCATAGAAACATAGAAAATGGTTTAGCTATTCCAAAATCATTAAAATTCGTAACACTATAAGAAATGGAATACTATTTGCAAAATTGATCAGAGTACATGGTCATAAAAAACAGGTATATGAAAATACGCAAATTAATAATTAATTACGTAGAATACACATTTTTATGTAACCTTTTCATAATTAATATTCTCGTCAAGTCCAATTAACGCTAACGAAGAAAATAATATACAGCAGATAAAATAAAACATAAATATTGACAGCAGAATTCTTTCACATCAGCCGTCCGGGAAGAAAAACAACTCCACCTTCGGTACTCGCAAGTACAAAGGATGCCGACAGCGGCACAAGAGCCGACAGCGGCTTCGCCTCGCAAGTATTGTTGCGCCCGCCTGTGCGGCACGCTTGATCTCACTCGCCCTTGTAACGGCGTTTCCAGAACGTCCGTTTCACTGAATTCTTTCGGAAAAACTCACTCCCGAGTAATCTCAAGGAGTCCATAAACACTATCACAGTGGATAACTCAACACTGTCCATCATCACACGCATGTACTAGCCTGAAACTTAAAACAGCGTCTAAGTACATCGGCAATGACTAATAAAAACACACTTTCATGAAATATTACAGAAAGTTACAAAATCATATTTACATTCCTTAATCTACTGTGACTCAGCTGAAAACTTAAACTAGCAGCTTGGATTTTTCAGATGATTACTAATCAGTTACTCTTAAATCATTTAGTCAAAATTAATTACTTATTAATTACAACTTCTTTAATGACCTCTAGGTCAGGCAAAAGCATCGCAACATGGCACATCCTTAAATCTTACACTCTATATTTACATACTGTACAAATTACCCATTGTGTGGTATTAATCGATCCTAGGTTGGTACAATTTCAAGTCTACAATATTCCGTATACCTAATCGTTTTCCAGAGCTTGGATACTCTAAGCAATAAGCATTTGTGTGAGGTATACCAATGACTTTATATGGTCCATTTTAAACAAACTTAAATTTAGAGATTTCATTGTCTATCTCGCTCGATTTCACATGAGCTTTTACAAGTACTAAGTCTCCGATTGCAAACTTAGCAAAACGCGCTTTAGCGTCATGACGACGTATGCGAGCATCGGCTTTTAGCTTCATTACTTCTCGCAAACGATCTTTTTTCACACCAATACTAATGTCAATCCGTGGAGGGAATTTGATTATCTCTTCCACTAAACTTTCTACACTTTTGTCAATGCCGAGATTCCTCACGTTACGGCAGTTCAAATTCATTCCTACGTCAATAGCATCCGGCCAGTTAACAATGTGTATAGGCTGGTATTGCCTATGCACACCGTCTCCTGCCTCGTCAAAACTAACTACTATTGTTTTATCTTGTGACGTACATGTCAAAGTTTTGCTTTCGCAATTAATCACTGCACCGTACTTTAATAGCCAATCTAACCCAATAATTACTTCCGTAGTTAAGTCTGGCACGACGACAAACTCTTGTTGAAATCGTGCCCCACATATCTCGAAGTTGACAAAAATCTGTTTTGTGACCGGTTTACTGGCCTTCCCAGTAGCACCGATAATTTTCACTCCTGTTACTGGCATAACTACGATGCCAGGTCTGTCTTTCAGTAACTCAAATATTTTCCCAGATACAGCACTCAATTCTGCACCGGTGTCAATCAACACGTTTAGTTGTAGGTCATGTATATTAACAGACACTACTATCTGTCTACACTTGTCCTCGACTGTTTCTTTATTTTCCCACAGTAAATCCTCGTCTATATCCAGGTCATTCCAGAAAAAACCATCCGGCTTTGATCCTAAATCCGGCTTATCTGGCGGCTTTTTCAGCCTCTGTTCAAATACAGTTTTAATTTCAACCCGTTTGTCCTGAGGCTTAGTCTGTAGCTTCGCCTCCAATACCGAAACCTTTTCCTGTAACTCGTCAACTATTGAGTGTCGCTTTGCTATCAATTTACTAATTTTCACCTTCGTTGATTCATCTTTGGCCAGATTGATCTCATCTGCCAATCTACCTGGAGGAATGTGCCCAGCAGTTTCTGCAATTACTTCCTCTGGATCTGCGCAACCCCCACTGCTATCGTCCGACCGTATAACGTCAGCCCTAACCTCATACACGCTGTAATCTACGTGCTTTTCTACCAATCGTGTCCGGCTGCCACTAAAATTCTCGTAATCTTTCTCCTTAATACTTTCACAATGTTTAAACTGGAGGTTTGCGTCGGATGGGTCGGCTACTTCTACCACTACAACTTTCGGCAAGGTCTGCCGGTTAGGGCCAGAACTTTCCGTTACTACTTCAACATCCAACTCCTGCGGGACGAAACACGACGAATCTTGCTCGTGCTCCCCCTTAACATCAACTATTTCTAGTAAAGTCTGCCGGTTAGGGCCAGAACTTTCTATCATTTCACAAACACTATCTTCCTGCGGTACGAGACGCGGAAAATCCTGCACGCGCTCCCCATAAACACTTCTCCCATACACACCCCTATAATCTCTTAGTTCGTCGTATAAGCGACCGAACTGCCTTAACCAGACCTCATCCCTCTCTGCATCCCCCCGCTCGATGACGGACGTTTTATCCGACATCTGATCTTCTCTCAACACTTGTGAATCATTATTAAACTCAATCTCCAGTTCCGCTGTGGGTATTACAGCTGCCACTTTATGATCGATTTCCGGAACACTACTTAAATTGTTCTCACTGACAGCGAATGTATTTTCTACTGCCGTGTATACAGCTGATCTACTACTTGTGGGCGCACTCTTTTCTCTTAACACTGGCACACTCTCCCGCCGTTGATTATTCCACACGGAATTTTCATAATGACGATACCTGGGTTTTCTCCTGTTATTGGGCCGCCAAAATTTCTCCACGCCCGCTCGGCCCCTCACCGGCGCGACTAATGGTTTCCCTGTCTCGTCCCAGCAGATACGCTCCACGGATGCTGCTGAGGCGGCTGATCACACCCTCTGGCGTTATTACTATTCTGCGAACCTGTATCACGCTAGTGTGATACTGGTTTCCGTCATTCCTGTTATTATTTGCATTGTACCGATTGTCATTACGGTCCGAACCATTATTGTTATTGCTGTCATGGTTTCGGTATGCATTATTCCCATGGTTATCGTTGTTGTGGTTGCTGTGGTACCCGTTGTTGTTACCACGGCCTCTACCACTGTCACGATTATTGCGCCAATTGTCCTCGTCCTCAACTCTTTCCAGGATATCATTCACTGTCCTATAATTGCTCCCTACGTAGCGTTTTGTATCATCTGGAAGCTTCTTGTAGAGTTCCCAGACTATTTCGGATTCCGTGCGGCGCTCACGCAAATATTCCAACTTGCGGATCCAGCCCTCACAAAACTCCTTCATCGAGCCGCGCGAATTCGCATCGAAAGGCCTCGATACGACAAATTCGCGCCAGACACTTTGCTGTTTTTGCTCTGACCAGTATTCAGCCAGAAACAAATTTTTAAACTCGTCAAAAGTCAGGGTCGTAATGTTGAGGTTTAAGCCCCAACGCTTGGCATCACCAGCCAGCACATCAATAACCGCATTAATTTTTCTCTCATTAGTCCATGATCTGGGTAAAACTCTTTCACAATTTTTAATGAAATCCGTCGCGTGTATACCGCCCTTTTTCAAGGGGTCGAACCGCTCCTCTTTCGTCAACAATTCCGAACTATGTGCACAGATTGGCACATAGCTCTGTTTTTCGTCAAGTTTCTTTTCTAATTCCGACACTCTCGTAATTACTTGGCAAGTGGTTGTCGCAAGCGTTTCCACTTCCCTCTTTTTCTCTTCGCAGGTATTAGCCTGCTCCCTCACTTTAGTGTCTACTTCGGACACTAAAGCCTTTAAAGTTTCCACCTTCCGTTGATCCTCTTTTTTCACTAATTGAATTTGTTCCGTCACCTTATTCTCGATGATCGGAGCAACTGCTTCTCCTACACTTTTCTCGATTCTGCTAATTTCGGAATCAAAACGAGTATTTATGCTCGCAATTTCCGCCTGAACGCCTATCATTTCCTGTTTAAGATTACCGATTTCGGTATTAATTACAACAATATCTTCTTTGATTTTATCAACTTTTGTATTAACAACTCCAACATTGTTGTTAACAACGTTAATAGCTTTGTTCTGATTGTCTAGCATCCGTTCAATTTTTTCAGACTGAGTTTCTTGCTTGGCAGCCTGAGCTTCTTGCTTGGCGGCCCGAGCCTCTTGCTTGACAGCCTGAGCTTCTTGCTTGGCAGCCTGAGCTTCTTGCTTGGCAGCCTGATCTCCTTGCTTGGCAGACAGAGCTTTAATTTCTGCCGATTGACTCTTGATTTCGTTAATCAAAACATTCAGTAAATCAGTTAAATTCCCGGAAACTACCGGTTTTACTTCCGTAGCGGCTTCCTCTTTAATTGTCCCCCCGTATTCGTCATCAAGGGATTCACATTTAATTTTCACTTCCGATTCCGAAACATTTTCTAAAGTGTGGAATTCCATTTCTGCTCTTTGTTGCGTTTCGGCGGTCGCGTCTTGCATGCTAGCCGCCTGCCCCTGAACAATGGGTACCGCGGTGCGCGTTTCCCACTGTTCGACCGATTGTTCCGTATCCAAGTCTACCAAATTTTGGCAATTGTTGCCTTCACTCATTTTAATAATTTTCAATATAAAAGCCAAACCTCAAATATAATTAGGATTACTCCCACTACTTATTCTCGCTGACGTAACGGCCTGTACGTAACCAGTACTTTGTTACGAGATTTGCACAATGCAAAATTCGTGTCCAGAACAACCTCAAATCCGAAGATTGTCCTGTCACGGTCGCCACGTGTAACCTCCCCCTCACTTACCGACCTTAATGACAGTGAAAAATGAAACCGCGTGTACCTAATGGGAGTTTTGGAAAAGCAATCGTCACCGAAGTTAACCTGTCGGTAAAGAGGGAGGAAAGGGTTACATCTAAATGAAAGGAACTGTGCTAATGAAACTGGTGGAAATTAATTTTGAAAAGGGGTAAAGTTAATAAAGAAAGTAAATGTGCAGCCGTTACGTTAACAATTAACTAGCGGTAATTAGGTATTTGAGATTTGGGGGAAATCACGGTCGCCAGTCCTAAGGACAATTACTATAGTAACTGAAAAAGAAAGGTTATTACACATATAATTAGCACTAGAAGCGTGGCAACTGAAGGTTGACACGCGTAGTGTGAAAACTGAAAGTTTGTCAGAAGTAATAAATTTCGCTACATCCTGACTTAATTTAGCAAAAGAATTAATAAAACCGGAAAATCGAAAGTTAATTTAGTGACTGAAGTTAATAGTGAGCTTTCTTTCTGAAGCACATCGAAATTCAGTAAAATACGGTTAGTCTTGGACTACCTCAACAATCATTTCAAAAGCTACTTGAATCTACGCAATTTAGAAAGAAGAGATTTAACTTTGAGCCTGAATTAAATGATTCTGAACAATTAACAATAGTAAAATTTAGTACGTACCAAGCTGAGCTGCAGTCACAGGTAAGCTAAAATATGGTAACAAAACTCGCACTCTTAATTTGTGCTTGTGTAATCTGAATATTGTATCCAGCTAACTGAACTTTGAAATTAAAGCAGTGAAATGATGTTACTTTAATGCTGGCGTCTGAATTTCAACGACACTCGGGTTCATTCCGGAAAAGGAAGGGACCCTGCTTGGCAATGCAATTGGGACAATGAGCAACAAAGGTTCATGCTAAGTTGCTGTAATTATAGTTACGAAAATGGTACAGTTTGAAAAGCTGAGGTCTGCCATACAGTTCTAAAACTTTACTTGCGTCCAGTCTTCCTTGTCGGTTGATTGAAGGTTTGAAGCCGTCGGTCGAGGAGGTGGCAACAGTCACTCATTGCCGGCCGTC
Organism: Schistocerca cancellata; assembly: GCF_023864275.1. Lineage (NCBI taxonomy): Eukaryota > Metazoa > Arthropoda > Insecta > Orthoptera > Acrididae > Schistocerca > Schistocerca cancellata. Next base: position 286,433,958 of record NC_064628.1, on the reverse strand, counting down.
GCTGTTGCAGAAGCTTGTTGGCGCGCCTTCTCCTCGACACGGTCACCAGACGAAACGGGCTCTTGATGTGCGCTAGTTAATGTTTCCCGTCCGCGACACCATGTCAGAAACTATCATCGCAAGTCGAGCGCAATTACATGCTGCCAAACCCCGAAAGCGCGGCAACTCGCGGGAGCGTCACACAACACACCTGCTCCACTCGCTACTCCAGCCAGACTCCTTCTCTCAGCCCGCGCTCCACGCGGCAGAGTTAACACTACCAAAGATCCTACACACTTTGATTCTTCACACGACCTATCGACGTAATCGTTCGATAGCAGTTTTCCCTAGGCAAGACCCAGCGTAAAAATACAAATAATATTTACGAAACAAACCAATTATACATCGACATAAATGCATAAATATACAAATAGTAAAACAATTACAATATACAAAGAGACAGAAATGTCATATCTTGAGGTAACAAAGCAAGGAAAAAAATAGTACAATAGATGGAAATAGGAGGATATGCATTTCCGGCGTTACAATGTAATAGCTCTTTGGAGCAGGGTGTTTTCCCCGATAGACTGAAATATGCCATTGTAAAACCATTGCATAAAAAGGGGGATACGCCGGATGTCAACAACTACCGCCAAATCTCGCTTCTGACAGCTCTATCAAAGATGTTTGAGAAAGTAATGTATTCAAGAGTAGCCTACCATATTTGTAAAAATAAAGGACTAACAAAATGTCAGTTTGGTTTTCAGAAAGGCTTTTCAACAGAAAATGCTACATACACTTTCACTGATCAAATATTAAATGCTCTGAATAGCCGGACATCACCCATTGGTATTTTTTGTGATCTCTCGAAGGCCTTTGATTGTGTAAATCATGGCATTCTTTTAGATAATCTACATCTTTATGGTTTGAGGGGGTCAGTGCACAAATGGTTTAATTCATACTTAACTGGAAGAATGCAGAAAGTTGAAATAAGTGGTTCATGTAATGTTAAAACAACAGCTAATTCCTTAAACTGGGTGGCTATCAAGTACGGGGTCCCACAGGGTTCGGTCTCAGGTCCTTTACTGTTCTTGATATACATTAATGACTTACCACTCCACATTGATGAAGATGCAAAGTTAGTTCATTTTGCTGATGATACAAGTATAGTAATAACATCCAAAAACCAAGAACTAAGTGATATAATTGTAAATGATGTTTTTCACAAAATTATTAAGTGGTTCTCAGCAAACGGACTCTCTTTAAATTTTGATAAAACACAGTATATACAGTTCCGTACAGTAAGTGGCACAACTCTGGTAATAAGTATAGACTTTGAACAGAAGTCTGTAGCTAAGGTAGAATTTTCAAAAATTTTAGGTGTGTCCATTGATGAGAGGTTAAACTGGAAGCAACACATTGATGGTCTGCTGAAACGTCTGCGTTCAGCTATGTATGCTATTAGGGTTATTGCAAATTTTGGTGATAAGAATCTCAGTAAATTAGCTTATTATGCCTAATTTCATTCACTGCTTTCGTATGGCATCATATTCTGGGGTAATTCATCGTTGAGTAGAAAGGTATTCATTGCTCAAAAACGTGTAATCAGAATAATTGCTGGAGCCCACCCACAGTCATCCTGCAGACATCTATTTAAGGATCTAGGGATCCTCACAGTAACCTCACAGTATATATATTCACTTATGAAATTTGTTGTTAATAATCCAACCCAGTTCAAAAGTAATAGCAGTGTGCATAGCTATAACACCAGGAGAAAGGATGATCTTCACTATGCAGGGTTAAATCTGACTTTGGCACAGAAAGGGGTAAATTATGCTGCCACAAAAGTCTTTGGTCACCTACCAAACAGCATCAAAAGCCTGAAAAATAGCCAACCAACATTTAAAAATCAATTAAAAGAATTTCTAGATGACAACTCCTTCTACTCATTGGCTTAATTTTTAGTATCATGCAATATTTTGTGTAATGTAATATCTTGTACAGACATCTTTTATTAACCTGACACGTTCCACATCATTACGAAGTGTTGTATTCATGATCTATGGAACAAATATTAATCTAATCTAATCTAATCTAATCTAATGGGACTTAACATCTGAGGTCATTAGTCCCTTAGAACATAGAACTTAGAACTACTTAAACCTAACTAACCTAAGGACATCACACACATCCATGCCCGAGGCAGGATTGGAACCTGCGACCGTAGCAGTCGCGCGGTTCCGGACTGAAGCGCCTAGAACCGCTCGGCCACCGCGGTCGGCAGTTGTCAGTGTTATTTTCCTATGCATAACTGGTTGGTATATGCACTTAACTTACGTGGTATAGTTAAAATCCCCAGCGTTTTGAACAAATGTTTGCAATGAGCTCGACTATTATTTTTGTTTCTTATTATTGAGTCCTTTTCCTGTAGTTGGTAAATTTCAGCGTGAAAATCGCCAGTGCCGAATTTCTAGGCCAGCACGTTGTGACTGGATTATCTGATGGCAAAGAGGTTGGATAGGTAGCTCTGATGCACCCGGATCCCTCATTAGCGAATATGCTAAGGATACCTTGCAGTTTTGAATTCGCACAATTAGCAGAAAAGCATCTCGTGGAGCGAAAAGGAAGTGTCATCGTTGCTCATAGTGTCACGCAGAGCAGATAAAACGGACGTCGCCAGCGGTCACGGCAATCTAGGAGACAACTGAGATAGCGTGGCTTGCATGACGAGTTTCCGCCCCGGCAGTGATCGGTGAGAACAAAGCCGTCTCGCTCTTCTTCCCTAACGTCTCCCACAACCTCCCAATGGAAAGCGACAACTTTGGCCTCATGTACACAGTGCTAAGTCAGGAATCCCTATGCTCAGCGTACATTTAACAAGCGAGTTTGTTTTCGTTGTGGAAAGCGGGGATAGATGGAAAGTGTTCACCCGTGTAAGATGGCAAAGCTATAGAAGGGACAGCATGTACATATGATCAGAACTCAGTGGAAATTAGTAGTAAGCACTCCACAAAGGCTGTTAATAGAATTATAAATAAGACAGAGTTAACGTGAGTTAGCAAGTTGATATAATCACCTCAACATTAATGTCGAACAGGAATACGTGTTTTTTTGTTAGGATCACTGCCTTTACCTGCAAATAATAGAAGTTCAGAACTCAAGATTTGTACAGCAGAGTTGTTGGAGAAATAAGATTACTGGTCCTGAAGAAAGCAAATTACGAAAATATTTTGGTGTTTGATGTATTCAAAGCATTTGAGTTCTCCATAAAAGGGGCAATGCATTGTCTTCTGATATACATTACTAAGCGATAGAGAATCTGCATGACTCAGTCACAGATTTGTTACTTTTTCATGAGAATGCATAAATGATACAGCTATGCATATCAACGTGCCCCCACCAGCTACGCCACATTTCACGCACTTTCTCCCATTTCAGCATATCCTGCACGAAATGGCAAATGCGAAACTCGGCAGCTTACAAGAGCGGAACGTAGTACTTGCCGTTACAGCAAACGGTAGGTTGTCTCCTCCAGTTGCGATAAAGAGATCTAACTGGTTACTCAGGTCGTTAAGTGATTTTAAAGCAGCGAATCGCCACACTGAACAAGCATTCTTAATACAGGGTGTTCAAAAAACCTCTCCGCAGTGCCGTATGATTGTTAGCCGCGCGTGCCGTATGATGGTTCGCCTGCCTGGGTTACTTCCCTTCAAGTTGACTTTCCCATCAATCAAAAAATCTCTCCGCAGTGCCGTATGATTGTTAGCCGGTTATTTTCAGCAAGATGGTGCAACCGCGCATAAAGCTCACGTTTCAATGTCACTGCTTGCTGATTTTCTGGTGATCGCATAATTTCACAGGGACTTTGGCCTCCACGATCGCCTGACCTAACACCACCTGACTTTTTCTTCTGGGGTGCAGCGAAAGCCACTGTCTATAAAAACTGTCCAAAATCCATCGCTGAATTGAAAACTGCAATATCCACTTTCACTGTTTCTGTTACAGAAGAAATGTTACAGCTTGCGTTTGGAAACATGATTAGACGAATTGAATTCTGTATTGTACAACAGGGGGGACACTTTCAACAATTAATGGGAAAACCTGTAAGTAAAAATGGATATTCAATAAATTAATAACTAGCATTTCACTGAGTTTCACTTCGGTATGTTCACTGCGGCATACGGCAAGCGCGGCTAACGATCATACGGCATTGCGGAGGGACGTTTTGAGTTCCCTGTACTACATCCAGAAGATTTGCGTCTGCCCTCTTTACGGAGCTAAATGGTTCTCAAACATAGATCTATCGGACAGACATCTGAAGTCACTTTTAGATAGAAAACGTAAAAGTTTTTAGAATCGAATACTCCTTTTCAACTTACAAGGTCAAGGTTGTGATTTTAATGTTCGGTAGCGTGTAGTGATCTGATGATAAAGTAGTGGTCTTAATCTATATTTCTGTCTGAAAATAGTCAAGACTGGGACACAAATCCCATAATCACTGATTGCTATTGTTCTTTGGTGTCGTATCCCGTAACTGCGATGGCAACGCTGTAGTTAATTAAAGTAAGAGTATTTTCTTCTCTGAAAACAAGTAAAACATTTCTTTAACCTGACGCAATGGAAACAAGGAGCACAGCATGGTGTTACGTAGAGAAACACGATGTTTAGCTTTATCTCATATTTCTTACTATACTTGGGATTACAGCTTGATAATAAATTCAACTGGGAGGAGCACACCACAGAACTGCTGAAGCGTCTTAACAAATCTCTGTTTGCAATGCGAATTTTGTCAGACATAGGGGATATAAAAATGAAAAAGCTGGCATACTATGCTTACTTTCATTCCATAATGTCATACGGGATTATTTTTGGGGTAATTCATCAAGCCAAGCTAAAGTTTTCCGGGCACAAAAACGTGCAGTAAGAGTTATATGTGGTGTGAACTCAAGAACATCCTGCAGAAGCCTGTTTAGGGAACTAGGGATACTAACTACTGCTTCCCAATATATTTATTCCTTAATGAAATTTGTGATTAAAAATGTATCACTTTTTCAAACCAACAGCTCAGTTCATGAAATCAATACTAGAAATAAGAATAATCTTCACAAAGATTTAAAGTCACTTAGTCTTGTACAAAAAGGCGTGGATTATTCAGGAACACATATTTTCAATAACTTGCCAGCAGCCATAAAAAGCTTAACAACCAATGAAATTCAGTTTAAGAGGAGCCTAAAGGATTTATTGGTGGCCAACTCCTTCTACTCCATTGATGAATTTCTTAGTAAAACCAACTGATTTGTGTATAAGTACAACATAACTTCTGCACAATTTCAGTGCAGTAATGTGTTCATTGAAAATTTGTGTGTGTGTGTGTGTGTGTGTGTGTGTGTGTGTGTGTGTGTGTAAGTATAATCTAACTTCTGCACCATTCCAGTGCAGTAATGTGTTCATTGTAAATAAGTATTACAGTAGTTGTATTACATGTTTATTACCTTATAAATAAATAAAAAACTTTTTTATTTCAAATTCAGTGCATTAGTATTTGTAAAATGACTCTTAGTGTTCATTAAAAAATGACGATCATTCCACTTGGGACCTGTGGAATGGTACATTAGCTTATTTGTTTTAGTTGTAAATATTTGTCATGTATTGTTGTTTTTCTGACATGTTCCACATCCTGGAGGACCTCCTCACTACGGATCAATTGGAATGAAAGTAAATCTAATCTAATCTAATCTAAACTGCCTGATGCATCTGAATATGACCTGGGCGTCTTGAAGCAAAAGACTGAATTCAAACCTTTGGATTTATCACCAGTTAGTTTTACGAGAAGGAAATGTGAACTGCATAACAAGCCAATGTTCTTAATTGCTACTGTCCCGTACTAACTGAAGACATGGAAATACATTGGCAGACAAAATGATCAACATGGGGGTCCCTCTGTGGAACCAGGGAAAGGATTTTATAAGCCTGTGCGTGATCCAGCATGCTGCAACAGAGATAAGCGATGCTGAGGACAAAGAACAAGAGAGAAAGTTGCTTTTACTCATTCACCGAGATTCGAGGGACTGATAAACTTACAATTCTGTTAACCTATTTGCCCGCTACAAGAATAGCAGAAGAAATAAATGGCTAAGAGTTACAGTTATTGAAGTAAGAGATGAAGAATTTAGCTGACGATACATGTGGCAAATGTTTAAGCAATTCAGAAAGATTTTGGTACAAAGAACGGTGACTACGAACAAGTTCTGATCGTGACCCGACTAGCAGCTCGCCAGCAAGCGGCTGCGTTGCGTCCAGCAGTCATTGCCTCGTGCTGCATCTGTCCAGCGTCTCTCCACCGGCCAACAGCATCGCCAGCAAGTCCAGACTGCAGTTCGTCACGTCTTCAACAGCCTGCCATGTGCTCCTCAACACCACCGAGGGGACGCACTTTTTGGCGCACATTCCGGTCAATCACGTGCCTAGCTTCCAGGCGCAACGTAACTGCCCAATCAGCTCGCGCCAAAAAGCGGGCCCTACGGATCCTTTGTTCGTCCGTTTTAACTGACAGATTTACTAGAATGAAGTCGAAGCTCCTGTCGCGAACGTCCAGCAATCAATGGGAACACTCAACCACAAATTCGGTTGGAAATATCGTTTCACGTACGCACTGAAAGACATGTACGCCAAGATAGAGAGGGCTGGCGTTCTCTGCCACCATTTATCTCCTTGTTTTTCGATCCCCCCCCCCTCCACCTGCTTTTGTCCTGTGCATTCCAACGGTTCAGCCCTCCGTTTCAAAGTTCAGATAAAGTAGAAAATTCGTCTAACGCTACAGCTAAACTAACAGAATGGATGTCATGCAAGACAGGGAGTGCCCAGGAAACAGAGACTGTTGATCATAAAGGAAAAGTTGTAAGTAGGCTGTTTTGGTTTTTATGATGGTGACGCCACGTAGCGCTCTGCATGACAATCGCTGACGGCGCTGTGTGCAGTCTGTGGCTGGTTGGACTCATTATTGGAATATTCGCAAGTGTAGTGTTGGGCAGTTGGTTGTGAACAGCCCGTAGCGTTGGGCAGTTGGAGGTGAGCCGCCAGTAGTGGTGGATGTGGGGAGAGAGATGCCAGAGTTTTGAGAGGTTACTATGAGCGGACGATCTGGACGTGTGTCCGTCAGAAAAAGGAAATTTGTTTAATTGGATGTCGTATATATAATGACTTCTGAACTCTACTAAGGTAAATACGTTGTTTGTTCTCTATCAAAATCTTTCATTTGCCAAGTATGCCTATCAGTAGTTAATGCCTTCAGTAGTTAGAATCTTTTATTTAGCTGGCAGTATTGGCGCTCGCTGTATTGCAGTAGTTCGAGTAACGAAGATTTTTGTGAGGTAAATGATTCATGACAGGTTATTATTGTTAGTCAGGGACATTCTTTTGTTGGGATTATTGAAAGTCAGATTGCATTGCCCTAAAAATATTGTGTGTCAGTTTAGTGACGATCAGATTAAGTAAGGAGAGAACTGAGTACGTTCAGGTTTGCTCATCTGCTTCAAAATCAAATAACTTAAGAGTTTTTCCAGCACTGTCATTTTTTACATACAAAGGGGTAGTTTCAAGGTTTGGATTAAATAAAACACATACCCCATAGATCACTTCCTATAGGAACTGGTCCGAGTAGAATATGATAAAGATGGCATATAAATGTGATAAAGTGATAACATAGTTGACAGGATAAACTCTAGTGAAAGACGTGCTCAAATAAACGCACATCTTTCAGTCTCTCCAAGTTTCTACTTCTATCTATCGGCGTACCTAATGTTCATAGAACTATTACTTTGCAATATTCCATCATGTCATTCTGTGCACGATATCAATGTCGTAGGTGAAAACATGCAACAGCTTATCGAGAGTCTAAACAAGTTGTTTCAAGCTTTGCCTCCTGATAGATTGAAGTGAAGCTTAAAATGGCCAATTATTCTAAGGATCAGGCCAATATCCAGGGGTTCGTTATAAAAACAAAATGGAGTACTCCACATGGCACTGGATGTGAAAGTAACGTATGAGATGCCAAGCTACTAGAAATTTAAAGAGCTTCAGGTGTTCGAGAAAGGTTAACTGTTATAGTCGCAACACCCCAAATGCAATCCAGATTTCTAAACCATCAAACATGCTGCAGAAGAAAGACGTGGAATCTGAGTAGTCTACAGTGTGTGACAAAGAATTCAGATGGGCACAACAGAATCTTCGTTCTACTCTTTGTCGTCAAATATTTCTTATGGCTAACATGGCGGCCAGATAGATGTCGTAGCGTCTATAGACAGTCTATGAGAACTCACCGTAGGGAGCAGTGATTCTCGAGACCCATACCTCTAGAGCTCCTGGAATCATGGTATATGGCGCTACTGCACATGAAAACAGGACTGATTTGGTGATTGTTGTAGGGAGGCTGAATGATCGCCAGTATGTGCCAAGAATTGTAAAACCTCTCTAAGTCGGTTTCCATAATGATGTTATATATTCTGAAGAAGAGAAATTTGTTAACATAGAGTATAGATTTAAGTGTCAGGAAGTCGTTTCTGAAAGTATTTGTATCGAGTGTAGCCATGTATGGAAGTGAAACATGGACGATAAATAGTTTGGACAAGAAGAGAATAGAAGCTTTGGAAATGTGGTGCTACAGAGGAATGCTGAAGATTAGATGGGTAGATCACATAACTAATAACGAAGTATTGAATAGAATTGGGGAGAAGAGGAGTTTGTGGCACAACTTGACAAAAAGAAGGGACCGGTTACTAGGACATGTTCTGAGGCATCAAGGGATCACAAATTTAGCATTGGAGGGCAGCGTGGAGGGCAAAAATCGTAGAGGGAGACCAAGAGATGAATACACTAAGCATATTCAGAAGGACGTAGGTTGCAGTAAGTACTGGGAGATGGAGAAGCTTGCACAGGATAGGGTAGCATGGAGAGGTGCATCAAACCAGTCTCAGGACTGAAGACCACAACAACAACAACAACATATTTTATTATGTGACCATGGTGTCCTCGGTATAAGTAATACACCCGAAAATAACTCTCAATTCAGTCGAAATTGATTGTATAAATAAAACTGCAACATACTGGTAACGAAAACGTTTGTTTTTTATAAAATTATATGCTTAGCCACACTGGCAAGGGATGTGATACAAGCCGGCCGGAGTGGCCGCGCGGTTAAAGGCGCTACAGTCTGGAACCGCACGACCACTACGGTCGCAGGTTCGAATCCTGCCTCGGGCATGGATGTGTGTGATGTCCTTAGGTTAGTTAGGTTTAAGTAGTTCTAAGTTCTAGGGGACTTATGACCACAGCAGTTGAGTCCCATAGTGCTCAGAGCCATTCGAACCATTCGATGTGATACACACGTATCTTCTGGGTGCTCAGGTCGTCTTTCACAGGTTGTAACAAATCAGGGCTCTTTGCAGCCGGGCACAGCCCGTACCTGACATTATGCTGTCCTAGGATTAAGCCGATCTTGACCAATGCAGTTCCCTGCATACGCCATAAGTAATGTATGCTGTTGCTTTGGTATCTCCTTCTAGTCATGTTGACACTGGAAATTAGTCTCGAACCCTGTTCACTAGTCCGGGTATTCTGATATTGGCCTCTCAATATGCATATTGTTTACTGTCTTTTCTTGCAGTTAAAACTAGGCAGAAATCCAGTCTGCATTACGGATCACATTTCCTTCACTCTTGTACAGGAAGGTATGCAGTATACTGCTGCATCCATTTTCGATAAGCTACCACAAGAATTCAAAGATCTTAGCAGTAATCCACGCACTTTCAAAGCGAAACTCGTTCTACGCTGTCAAGGAGTTCCTTGAAAAATTGAGCTGATTTCTATGTTATATTGTTGACCCGCTTTTACATAAACTTATGGTTTGTCTTTTTTTGGGTTCATAAACATTTTATGCTTATCCATTACGGATATTTCAGAACCGTGACTGTATATTGAATGTAAATAAGTTATACACAACTGCAACCAGTCACTTTTTTTCAATAATAATGCTTTATTACATGAACCGGTTTTCGAACCTTTTCAGGTTCATCTTCAGATGGTTTCGGGAGGATCCGGGAAGTTAGATCATTACTGGTAGTAGCATAATGCTGGGTGCTGGTTTGCGGCAGTATAGGCGGCTTTTCTCATATCTGTCTGCCTACATTTTGATGTCCAGAACACTTTCACACGAACTATATTAGTTTACACTTTAACAGTGACACTTTACCAGCATCCAGCATGCGCTTTACAACTGTTGCTTGTTGCTGTTGCTGTTGTAAAGCGCATGCTGGATGCTGGTAAAGTGTCACTGTTAAAGTGTAAACTAATATAGTTCGCGTGAAAGTGTTCTGGACATCAAAATGGAGGCAGACAGATACGAAAAAAGCCGCCTATACCGCCGCAAACCAGCACCCAGCATTATAAGCATTATTATTGGAAAAAAGTGACTGGTTGCAGTTGGGTATAACTTATTTACATTAACATTTTATTTTATCTATTCTTATTTGTATGTTGCAATTTCATGTACTGACACGTTCCATGATCTAGGAGATTTGCTCCTCAATTTGGTCCTACGGAACTAGACGCAAAAAAAAAAAAAAAAAAGAAGAAGAAGAAGAAGAAGGACAGGGTGCCGCAACTGAATGCATGCATATGCAAATGAATCTGTATAGGTATTCTGTTCACTTGCATCCCTGTCTGCCATAAAGCTTTCGTCTCGATGGGCATCCAGGAATGAGAGGTTTATACAACACGTAAAAATTCCCAATCGTGGTTACAGTAATTTTTTTCAGCTGCAGTTCTTCAGACCGCAAGGAAATTTAGGTGCAAGGTCGAGCGCGTTGCGACACGCCTGGTGGATTTAGCCGGCAACGGGCGACAATGGCACAAAACATGCGCAGCGCGCTCAGCCAATGAGTCACGCCAGAGCAGCACTGTGTTTCGCTTTGAGTGGCCTTGGCGACTTCACAACAGTACTGCCAGCTTGTCCCCGCTGTTAGCACTGCCAGCTCAAGTCCTTTTAATCCAGTCGGCAGCCACACTGGAACTTACAGAAGGTCGGAATTTTTGGAACTTTTAATGCGTTGTATGTAGGTGATGTGCCGTATAGTACAAGTTTTCGATCCCGAGAACCCATAATCATGCTAACTGTGAGAGGGAGGGGGGGGGGGGGGCGGTGGAGGTAAGCTACAAAGCCGAGAAAAGTTGTCAATTTTTTTCTGTTTTCTCTCTGTTCACTTTTCCACTTTCCGCCCTACGACCAAGAACATTCAGACCTTCCTTGTACAACATAGAATTTTCTGCCATTTGCTCTGATCAAGCCTGATCTCGCACTACATACTTATCAAGCTACAGAGCTGAATGGCAAAATTCTCATACTATCAAATAAAAACTACAAAAAGGACAGGTTTCATTGTAATTCTCATTGTACAACTTTTTTAAAAGTTATGTGTCTGAAATGGTCAACGCTTAACATCAAGAAAGTCCCCCCCTCCTCTCCCCCCCGTCTCCTCTTAAACCCTACCCGCAATGGGATGCTCGATTTTACTAGGGCTGCGAAAAAATGGCAAGGAAATGTGAGCTTTTCATGAAAGGCGCTTGTAAATGTCAAAGCTTAATAACACAATGACCTTTCTTTTTAGCTAAATGTATACTTGAAACATTGAAATTACTACTAACGAAAATACATGTAACAGAGTTAAGAATGACACAAAGTAAGTTGACGCTTTGCCCTTTTTGATCGATATGACAACTCAAATTGGACATCAGCTTCTTCCTCCTCTACAATGATGTCGACGGTTAGGGTTTCCCCATCGTCGTAATCTTTACCAACATCCTTCTCGTTGAGGTCCGACTCAGGTGAGTTCTCGCATACACGGTCACAACAGTATTAACCAACGACAGAGTACCAGAGTCTTTTTTTTGAAAGTGCAAGGTGCAAGTCCTTGTGTTACGCTCTTTCGTGTATTTGCAAGAAATGATTTTCAGAGTAGAGAGTCTTGTGCTGCATTTTTCGTTGTTGTTGTGGGAATTACTCCTGCTATTGTTAGCGTCCAGCCCCCAACTGATAAAATCCTTTCGTTACCCAGCCATGCCCGCACGTGTAGGAAGCTACGAAAAGAATGGTACTGGACGTGTCTCGAGTAGGCGGCAATCTCGCAAGTTGGCATTTGGGTTTTGCCGCAGGTGTAGCGTACACTGACATAAGAAACTTTTTCCCTGCTTCAAAAATAAGGTGCGCTGTTCGTTTGGCTGTCTGAAAATAAAGAAGCCCACAGCTAAGGGTATTTTATCCTAAATGTTGCTGCTTCCTTCTTCGCTTGTCCAAAGGGGATTGAAATAATGAAGCACCGATTTGCTGCGTGAACTGGAAGACTATCCCGTAAATTGGATTTGCATAATATTGACGAGTCAGAACACTGCATAGATTTCACCTCCCACTCTCCTTAAAATATAAAGAGCTATCAAATGAAAACGAGACAGATGGAAAAAAGTAAGTAAACTGTTTAGTATTTCTAAGGTAATCTCCATAGCAGTTAATACATTTCAGACAAGACGGTCAATGTCTTCATGGAAAAACGTTTGCGGTTGTCTACGGAACTACGATTGTCCACAGGCGTGCACATCTCCGTCTGAGTCAAATCGACAGAAACTGATGTCCTTCAGAGCTTCAAACATTTGGAGCCGTCCGTCAAGATTCCTGGATGTTTGGACTTGACGACGCACGTCAATTTTTGGAGACTGTCCGCGTACCGCTGTGTCTCCGTGTTCCAGAAAGGCAATGAGCAGCAGGCCCTTGCTATCACCTTCCCAGAGCTGGTGTATCTCGACTACGCTGCAGAAGTTTCTCTGGGAAGCCCTTACACAACCGCCGGCCGAAGTGGCCGTGCGGTTCTAGGCGCTGCAGTCTGGAACCGCGAGACCGCTACGGTCGCAGGTTCGAATCCTGCCTCGGGCATGGATGTGTGTGCTGTCCTTAGGTTAGTTAGGTTTAACTAGTTCTAAGTTCTAGGGGACTAATGACCTCAGAAGTTGAGTCCCGTGGTGCTCAGAGGCATTTGGACCATTTGAACCTGACACAACCTGCTTGGAGACCTGATCTCTCCCCATGTGTACGCAACCGAAAACATTTTTCCATGAAGGCACTGACCGTCTTGTCTCACAGTGGGATAAATGTGTTAACGGTTATGGCGATAACTGTTGAAATAATAAATACTTTACTAATTTCTTTCCATCTGTCTCCTTTTCATTTTACTACCCCTTACAGACTTTATTTTGAGATGAGGCTGATGCTGCCAGCAGTACCAGCTTATCTTCGTCTTCATCTGTGATGGTAACACAATCATAGTCAGCACCGCCGGCCGGAGTGGCCGAGCGGTTCTAGGCGCTACAGTCTGAAACCGCGCGACCGCTACGGTCACAGGTTCGAATCTTGCCTCGGGCATGGATGTGTGTGATGTCCTTAGGTTAGTTAGGTTTAAGTAGTTCTAAGTTCTAGGGGACTGGTGATCTCAGAAGTTAAGTCCCATAGCGCTCAGAGCCATTTGAACCATAGTCAGCATCCTTTGACATGGTGGTATTCATTATCATTACATCCAAATCTTCTGTTGCCCTTGCTGAATTTCAGTCTGCAGCACTGAAACTTACTGCGTTTTATTTGCATCTTTTGATGAGAAAAAAATCTTGTAGTACTGTACCAGTTCTTGCCGAGAATACTAATTTTCCGGACGAGTGCAGCAAAGACTCCTTCTATGGTGATTTTTATAACAGATGTCACTATGATACCCGTCAAAAATTCCTTTGGTACCACATCCGAGGTGTTTTCGCACATAGTCCACATAGATCATAAACACGAAAGTGTCTGCTTCAGTCGTACTCAACACAACTTTGGGTAGAAGGTATTCGCTGTCAATCAGTGCACTTTTGTGCATCTCAAGGTCCTCATCTTGCGTCGTAGTGAAAGCTAAATACAAAGCTGATTTTGTACCCTCGCAGATACCATCATCGGTGAAGAAATGCACTGGAAAGGGCGCTACGTCAAATTTAAACAATTCTCACAGGTTATAATTAAAATGGATGCCAATGCACTATGTTCGTTGGAAAAGAGGAAGAGGATTGGCTGCAACTTTTTTTTCTGTCGTTTTCAGGGCACATGAAACTGAGGCTAAAGTACGAGTAACAACCTTATTCTTTCTTATGGTGTATTGATAACATTTACCTTTTAGACCGTCTGACTACAACTGAGTGAAACACATTTTTTGTGCCATACGCATTGCGCCTTTATTCTCTACAAGGCATCTTCATTCGCAGGTTGCGTGGACGATTTTCTACGTATTACGTTTCTGTTCCATTGTTGGTGCTGTTCCTCTTCTTTTATATAGCACGCAACTGTGAAGTCACGACTACAAAACCTTATTCTTACATCTGAATCTGTTGTAAGCAGTCTGTTTTTGTTTTTGTTTTTTTTTTTTTCCTTATTGGATTTCGAATCCCCCCATCAGAGGGGGGGGGGGGGGGGCGGGCGGGCTGGCAGCAGCGTAATACGCCGCTCTGCAGCCTACAGAAAAGTTAAAAAACATAATTAGGAGATATAATAATGAAAATAGGTGATAAAATGGTGACTGCTTAAAACGAACATGGTGAAAAGCTGCGAAGGAAACATAAAAATAAAGGGTGAGTGATGCTGATTAAAACACACAGTAATTAGATAGGCACAATTAAAAAACACAGCGCCAGCCTGGTTTCTGTTTGCAACACTTAAAAAGGGGGATGCACAACACTGAACACCCGTGGAAAACACTGCACTATAGAGTGCAAATGCCTATTGGGGGGGGGGGGGGAGAGGACCCAGACAGGCGAGGGGGAAAAAAGGGGGGAAGGAGAGGAAAAGCAAAAACAGGGGGGATCAAATGGAGGGAGAGGACACAGAAAAAGGGGGGACAGGGTGGATGTGAGAAGGAGTGGGAAGGCAGTGGAGGGGAAGAAAAAGGACTTGGGGCAGAGAAAGGAGTCAAAGAGAGGGTAGGTGGGGAAAAAAGAAACAGGATGGAAGGGAGGAAGAGGGAGCCTGGGAAAAGGACAGAGGGAGGGGGAGGTGAGGGTCAGAGTTGATAGGAGGGATAGATGGAGGAACAGAGGGCATCATCCAGGAAGCCACCTTGGGAAAAGATATGTAGGTGTAGAGGTGTAGGGTAGGGAGGACACGATGATAAAGGTGCTGCAGCAGGCGGGGGTTGGAGAGGAGAGGAGCAACCAGGGAATGGGGGGGACCAAGCCAGTGGGGGGTGTAGAGGACTCTGATATGACTGAAGGAAATGATCAGATGAGGGAAAGGAATCAGGTCATAGATGATCCGCGTGGGGGATGGGAGGTGTATACAGAAGGCGAGGTGGAGTGCATGGTGTTTGAGGATCTGGAGGGACTTATAGAATTTGCGGGAGGGTGGATATCCAGGTGGAACTGGCATAACAGAGGATGGGACAGATTAAGGATGGTAGGGGGTTCAACCGCCATGTCTGCCCAGAGAGGAGTTTAAGGAGACAGAGAAGGTTGTGGGCTTTGGATTGGATAGAACAGAGATGAGGGATCCAGGTGAGGTGATGATCAATGGGGAGTCCAAGGTAGGTGAGGGTGGGGAGGAGGCGGAAGGATGGGTGCAGATGGTAAGGGAAAAATCAAGAAGCCAGAAGGAGCGAGTGGCATGACCTACGATGATTGCATGAGTCTTGGAAGAATTGATTTTGAGGAGCCACTGGTTACACTGTGTGGCAAAAAGGTCAAGGTGATTCTGGAGAAGGCGTTGGGACTGTTGAAGGGTAGGAGCGACTGCAAGGAAAGCGGTGTCATTGGCATATTGCAGGAGGTGGACTGGAGGGGGCGGGTTGGGGCATATCTGCCATGTACAGGAGGTAGAGGAGAGGGGAGAGGACAGAGCCCTGGGACTCACGCACAGAGGGGTAGAAGGTGGGGAATCGACGATATGGATGATAATGTAGGAGGGACTGCAGGAGAGGTAGGAGGCAATCAGACAGACATAGTTGATAGGAAGGCCATGGGTTTGGAGTTTAAACAGGAGAGCGGAATGCCATAGGCAGTCGTCGACTTTTTAGAGGTCTAGGGAGACAAAAATGGGAGAGCGATGGGAGTTAAGCTGGAGGGAGAGGAGATGACTGAGGCGTAGGAGTTGGTCATCAGAAAGAAGGAAGGTCGAAAGCCACAGGTTGTTGGGGAGGAGGTGGTGTCGGCGGAGTTGGTGATGGATGCACCAGGTAAGGATGGATTCGAAGAGCTTGCTGAACACTGAGGTGAGACATATAGGGTGATAGGAATAGGCAGAAGATGGAAGCTAGTTGGGTTTGGAGAACATCAGAATATGGGAGGTTTTGCACAGGTTGGGGATTAAGACGTATAGGGCGACAAGGACTGCAAGGAAGGAGAGAGGGCAGTATTTGAGATGGCGGTAGGTAGCATGGTCGTGGACAGAGGCAGTGTGGTGTTTAGTGTGGAGTGTGAGGCTGATGTCCTGTGTAGTGATGAGAGTGTTAAGTTCTGATGGTGGTGTGTGGCCCAAGTACTGGAAGCTTGGAGCAAGGGGAGGAGCAGAGATGTTCAATAACGTCAGGGAAGACGGAATAATCAAATTGGGGATCATCTGGAATGGAAAAGACATCAGATAGATGGGAGGCAAAGTGGTTGGCCTTACTGAAAGGTACGGTCATCAAGGAGGAGAGGGTACTGTGAGGTAGGGCGGTTCCCAGTAAGGCGGTGGAAAGCAGACCAGTACTTGTAAGAGTTTATTGGCGTTGAGTTGTGTGCATATCTGTCGCCGGGCACGGCGTTTCTTCGCAGTAAGCATGCTGCGCATGAGTCGTTGTAATTGCCGGTGGCGGGTTAGTGTGTCCCAGTCACGAGTGCGGAGGGAGGATCGGTAGAGGCGACGGGATTCACGAGGGAGAAGGACAGCCTGTGGGGGCAGGGCAAAGCGGACTGCTGTTCCTAATCTATATAAACGATTTAGGAGACAATATGAGCAGCCCTCTTAGATTGTTACAGATGATACTGACATTTACTGTCTCGTAAAACCATAACATGATCAAAACCAACTGCAAAATTCGGTTACAGCACGCTGTTTTTTACGCACCGACATACACTCCCGGAAAAAAATTAATACACCTAGAAAGACGTCGTCGACTTTGATTCGATGATATACAAACCATCGATGATACCAGATGTACTGGTAATGGTTCCAACGTCGTCCGCCAACAGATAGCGTAGTAGCATAGCTACCAGAGTGCCTCTGTGTCTACCCTTTAATAGAGAATGCTCATACCCCGAAGGCTCTGTGTGGTGCAGACGTGTGAAGCAAGCAGGCAACCATGTCACGGAGTCACACTTGTGCTTCCTACAGCCAAATTAGCAAATTTGAGAGGGGTGAAATTGCGGCTTTCTGTATGGCAGTATGGGCTTTTCAGATAATTGCCACACAAGTCAGACGTGCTGCGTCAGTTGCGCAATGATGCTGGTATCAGTGGTCACCTGAACGTTCTCACACCCATAGACAAGGTTCTGGACATCCACACAGTATGAGAGGTGGCATGAGCCCCCTCTCATATTTCTATCTTACGATTTTCCTCTCTAATTGCATGCAGTGAAAAGTCGCTATTCCTTCACACGCGGACTTCCCACGCAGCGTCTCTTGTCACCCGGGTGGTCCGGTGACAGGCGGGCTCTGCTGATCTGGAAAGCGTTAAGCCGACGGGTGTGAGGACGTCGAGTGAATGCTTTGTAGACGCCAACATTGTCAAAAGACACGCCCGGAGGGGTCTGAAGTAGCGGCGGGGCTAGAGGTTCCGTTACTTCGCAGAAACTTAGCGAAAACACTTTCTGGTGGGCTACCAGCGAGGCGTGGGAATGACTTGTGTACCCAGGCAGTTGTGGCGGGAAAATTCCCGCGCTTTCTGCAAAATAGTAACTGTGATTGGCTTGCTCAGGGCATAGCTCCGTGACGTAGCAAAATCAGCGCAGAAATTGGCGCCAAGAATCTCCATTGGTGGAATGGTAGTGCTCCGGCAATAGAGTGGAATTTTCCGCCGGTTTTCGAGTTGCTGATTGGAACGTTTAACCACGACCACCGTCGTGGCGGCGGGAATGTTGTGTGTTCGGCCTGTACGGGTGCTCTAGGTAGTCGGCTCTCGCCTTAAGCTCGAGGACGTCGAAGCAACCAGCCATCGCCTCCGGTACGCCAAATCGTGTTCTTGCAGTTAAGAAGACAGATTGGTAAGGTATGTCTGCAGCACCGGCAGACAGGGATTTTCCTAGGTGATAATCAGAGGTCAGCAGAGCGCACCTGTTCGTCGTTTCCTAACTTTGTTCTGTCTTGGGTAGCAGCAATTAACGTTGGGTTGGCTATGTGTTTTCGCTTAAGATTTGAGTTGCAAGGAATTGGCTCCACATACCACTTCGTCATAATCCTCACAATCTAGTTTAGGGACAACTTCACATCCACAGCGTTTGTTTGAGTATCCAATTTGAGCCAATTTGATGTATTGTAAATGTTTCATGTGTTTTTGTTTATTATTTTGTGTTTAGTCTTAATAAATCATATTTTTATTTTGGACAGAACTTTTATTCTGTTAATCGGTAGAGCAACCCTATCATTCCTCACTATGTTAATGAAACCTTCGTTTATTTAACTTATTTATCAAATTAAATTATTGCAGGTGCCAAACTCTCTTCTACCCCACTGGCAGGGTTGATTAGAGTCAGTTCGCGTATTTTTTTTAATCCTTGTGCAACAGCAGAAGTCGGAGTTAGAATAGGGGGACCTTAGAGCATCATTTACATATGTAGATTCTAGAAGAATTGAGTGTTAAATACACTGCTAGCCCCGGCACCTCGCATAAAATGGCGAACCTTAGCCTCGGATCTTCCTTGTGAATCACTGATTAACAAACAGTATTCTTAGTAGGAACATTCAAATTTTTTTCTCTACTATTTTTATGATTAGTACCCAAGTTCTTTTTCTTGTAATTCCGCGATTAGTTTTTATTAGCGGCGCATGATTACAGGTTTTCTTTTCAGTGTATATATTTTTTGTGTGTTCATTGTTTTTTTTTGTGTTTCTTTGATGTGGTGTCTGTACCTCATCACACTTTGTCGGGTTTGTGTGCAGTTTCTGTACCACAACAAATCGTGCTTGTAGTTACAGCGTTCTAACGGCGTTGTTGAAATTTTATGTCTATGTGGAAAAATATTGGGAGTAGATGATTTTTATTGTGAATTTTAGATACATTTGTTTTTTTCATGAATGATCACGAGAAGTAAGGCACGATTATTATCGAGCGAAACTAAAACAAAAGAGGATAGCATAATGGATAAGAGGCAGGTTACTGACGAGGATAGGTTCGGAGATGAGATGGGCACATTTTTAGCAGCACAGGACGACAGGGTTATTGATGAGGAAGGTGATTTGGACGCGATCTTAGAGCAACGTCGCGACCGTGATTATGATAGTGAATTGGAGGATGGAACAGAGACAGGCACACAGGTCGAGACGGTAGCAGAAGTTTATAGTCAAACGAACGAGTGCAGACAGAGGCCAGCTCGATCACGTCAGAGCTCCAGCGCCCAGGTGTCCAGAGTTACATCGCCCATGTTTGAAGAGGATCAAAAAGATGACGTAAACCCAATACTGAGCTTCCTACGATCAATGAAAGAAGAAGCTGAGGAACAACGTAAGAAGGACACAGAGACAATAATTTCGCATATAGGGGAAATTCGTGGGGAATTATTAACAATAAAGAAAGAATGTGGAGAAGCAAAACAAATGTCAATGGTAGCACAAAAAGTAGCAGCCCTAGCCAAAACTGCAGCAACAGGGGCAATGGAAATCGCAAGAGTAACTTCTCAACTCGCAGGGCGCTTGCGACGTGCGACACAAGTCCACTCCAAATCCCTAGCGGCCTTAAAGACTCAAGGTAATATTGCGGTTACGAACATCACGAAACGAATGAAAGAAGTAGAGAGTCGGATAGCAAAACTAGAGCGAAACGGGCACACGAGCACTGCGCGTTCGGATACCAATGATGGAGTACACAGGATTGTGTCTCCGAGGAAAAGCCCGCCGTGCTCTAGCCCAATGACCGAGTGCGGAACTAACAATGCACACGCAGAAACAGCGAGTAATAGCTCCAATAACTGCATCCCACTTAGAAGAGTGAATGCTGAATGCCACTTCCACTGTGATGCAGACGTAGCACATCACAGTTATCAGCAAGATAGATCAGGACACTCAGCAGACGTGCAAGTATCGGAAACGAGTGACAACACCAGTGCGAGGATCGGACAGAATTTTGATCACAATCACTTCCTGTCGATACTAAAACTCCAGAAATTCAAAGATAATGGGGGGTCGATGCATCCGAAGAGCTTGGTGATGCAATTTACAAATTCATTACCGTCGTCGTGGCCAACCCAGGCCAAATTAGAATTCATGTGTGGACACATCGAAGGCCAAGCCGCGGAAAAGATGCGGGGCGTGGCAGCGACGTGTCAGACTTATCAGGAATTTGTTGGTGCATTTCTGCGGACCTACTGGTCAAAGGAAACGCAAGATAGGATTAAAGAGGAAATAATATTTTGTCCTGAACTGGAAGTGTCCGGGCATAGGAGCGCAACCAAATTTTTTGATGATTTACTCAAGAAGAATCAGTTTTTAGATAGTCCATATAGCAACGGAGAAATCATTAAATTTTGCTTTTCCAAATTGCCAGTTAGGTATCAACAGACACTTGTCGGGAAGTGTGGATCTGACATAGATGCATTCAATAGTCTACTGCGCGAACTCGAAGTAGTCTTCGATAAACAAGACGCAAAGGACAAGAAGAAGGCGCAAAATAACAAATACCACGGGCCAGCAAGGGAAGACGACAACAGATCGCATAATCGCACTGGTCAGTTAGGAAACCAGGGTTACGGAAATCAAGGTTACGCTATTCAAGGTTATGGAAACCAGAGACACGGAAACCAGAACGTCAGGGAACAGGGTCAATCTAGACAAGCAATCTGGGACAGGAGGAATGACGAACGGCAAAGCGACAGTAATTGGAGAGAGCGAAATCAAGGACAACAGGAGAACCAGGAGATTGAAATTATACCTCCAAATCCTAATGCACGTCAGAGGAGGGTGAGTCTAAGAAGGGATTGACGCTAGTCCATAGGACTCCACCACTTCTCTCACACAAAGAAGTTCGTGGAATAATAGTAGTTTAAGTGGTATACATAGTAGAATAGGCAAATATATGAACCTTTCTTCGGGGAACAATAATCGTTGCATTAATAGATTAAGCTTGTTAAAGTATTAGCAAGCTGCGTTTTCTCGCATAAGAATTTACTGCTGTTAACTTTTTTTGTCTATGTTCGCGATCTCCTCTGTCGTTGCGATAAGAGGCACTACCTTTCCATGAGCAATGTTTTTGTCCTTTCCTATCTGGTGTCCATGTTAAGGGATAAAGATGAGTGACGAGAAGTCGCACAGACGGGCGCATACAAGAACGTGCTCTTAGAAGCGTTCTGAGAAGTCGTGATACGCTCCATAGCGGCCACAACCAGTTCGTGAGACGTTCATATCAATGCTTGTAGGCACGCGTCAGTGCACTGCAAGATTGTGGTATATTGCGTGATTTCGAGGATGAATATGGGCAGTATAGTTTTTGAAGAGCTGCGCCAGCATCGTTGTCTTGCAAGTCGGGGTGAACCTGTGAGCGTTTGACTCCAATGGTGCCCTAGACGATAGAAATGCGGGCATAAAGCCTACCATGCCAATATGCTGGTTGGGGATTTAGCGTGCTGCTCGTGACTGTCACAGATGAATAACCAGGGACTGATACTTGGAAATTCGTGACATACTGTGTAGCTGATGTATGGTGGGCGACGGAATCCTCAACAGGAACCAGTCCTGGCTTGGTCATATTACATTGCCTCTGGAAAGGTGTGCTTTGATCACGAATACTGCATAACATAGAAAAAGAAGTTGCAACTATAAATTTATTGTCTTGTATAGCCATGGCTAAGCCAGTCTCTGGAGTTTCAGTGAGGCGTAGTGAGAACTCGGAGGCCATGTCGTACGGCGCGCACATCACTGTCGTCAATAGCGGCGAGCAGCGAGACATCTCAGCGTAACAGGAATTATGTAAGAGTGTTGTATAAGGTAAAAAAAAAATAATAATAGAGAGAGTACCATATACTAGGATAAATTAAACTTTAGGATTTTACAATAACTAGATCCTTAATAGTGTGGCGGTTTTCCACCACAAGTGTTTGGCGCGCGCCTGTTGAGATGCTATTTTTCAGGTCACCAAACCACAGACCCGAGATGGAGGGACGACGGGCGAGTGAAAGTAGCATAGTTGTATGTTCTTTATAGCACAGTAAAACTTAGACCTGCATAACAACATAATTTAATTAAAAGACATAGAATGTTGATCGTTGGCAAATGGTAGTTTATTCTTGAGCATGTCTACTGTCGATCTATATAATTAATAGTAATATTAGTGCGGGCCCACACATTTAGCTGTTCATCCAGTGTAGCGTCACACACCATGTACAGTAGTGAGACCGGTCTATATTTTGTTATAATGATAGCCATAGATTAATAACTATAAAATTAAAATAAGAGTGTCTGAAATGACAGACCATCAATGTGTCATTATGTAAATTTATTATAACATAGAAGGTCATGGGAAAAAGTTAGGCACAAGATTTTTGTCAGAACTGTGCAGATGACGGGTATCGTGGCAATGCAGAGGCCAGCCAGCGCAAAAACAAGAGGTCTTCGGCTACCTGCAAGAAGGCGAGCATCCGGTCCTGCAAGCTGACAGTCACTGGGCCATATACCTGAGGGATTAGGCGGGATCCTCGCCGGGCCACAAGCGAAAGTGAGGCTGGCAGTTGACACTGACACGCGACCCACACGCGACAGCCTGTTAGCTCTCCGGACACGGCAGCCGTTTGGATTGATTCCCTGCGGCAGACCACGTTGTCGTGAGTACACGAAGAAGATCACATATCGTGTCAGAACCTGCGCCTCATGTGCCTCAGGACAGAAAGGGACGCTATATACTCACCTGTTTGGGTTTTTACAACTCACTAGCATTGGCCGATCTGCATACACAAAGCAGTATCGTGCCACACTAACTAATGTATGGTCTCATTTCTAACTTCTCCTCTCTATTAGAGAGCAGTTTTAGCAACCGTCGCTCCTAGTTCGATCCTGTATGGATGACCTCAAACACTTGTGGAGCCACTCCACGTGCCATCATCCCTCGTCGAACTGCAATATTGGGAAATGTAAAGTACTATCCAGCGAGAGAAGAGACCTAGACTAGTGATGTATCCCAACAAGTAGACCTCAGAGACAATTGATCGACGTGAGGAGAGCCTATCACTGTGTCTTCCTACCGTACTGTCGTGATCATATGCGTAGGTCTTGGTGCAATCTCAACAGAGTACTGCAGACGGTCCAGCACATCCTATTGCCATTGCAACAATGTAGCAACAACACCCGACGTTTAGCCCTATGTGACGTCAGTACTGTGGAATTTGTGAAGTGCTTCGAATATTTCTAACAATGTCATTTAGTGCCTCATTCTCAGCACAGTCGTGAACTTTGTGCAATGTGCACGCACAACTTGATGCCCCATGAACCTTGTTTTTTTTTCTTAAATTTCTTTCTCTAGTGTTGTTTTTGTAATGTATGTTATACCTTGTATGTGTTTGTGTTTTACACTGTAATTCTTATTACGAATTACTGTATTGTTCTCCACACCATGTTTTTTTTGTATTTCGTATTTATTGTTGTGTGTATGCAAACAGTGTGCCTGAAGTCCCCATAAACCGAAGCAGATACCACCACTGTCATTGTGAATGGACCATCAGTTCAGGGAACATTTTGTAAAGGTTATTCTTGCTGCAGGGAGACAGAATGAATCGGAGGTTGTAATTAGATTCTGAAAGCTCACAAAGAGAGTTACCTTGCTCCTAAGTGAGCCAACCCCTCACCAATTACAATCTAAAATGGCGTAGGGGCTATGAGAGGTGGCATGAGCCCCCTCTCATTTTCTATCTTACGATTTTCCTCTCTAATTGCATGCAGTGAAAAGTCGCTATTCCTTCACACACGGACTTCCCAAGCAGCGTCTCTCGTCACCCGGGTGGTCCGGTGACAGGCGGGCTCTGCTAATCTGGAAAGCGTTAAGCCGACGGGTGTGAGGAAGTCGAGTGAATGCTTTGCAGACGCCAACATTGTCAAAAGACACGCCCGGAGGGGTCTGAAGTAGCGGCGGGGCTAGATGTTCCGTTACTTCGCAGAAACTTAGCGAAAACACTTTCTGGTGGGCTACCAGCGAGGCGTGGGAATGACTTGTGTACCCAGGCAGTTGTGGCGGGAAAATTCCCGCGCTTTCTGCAAAATAGTAACTGTGATTGGCTTGCTCAGGGCATAGCTCCGTGACGTAGCAAAATCAGCGCAGAAATTGGCGCCAAGAATCTCCATTGGTGGAATGGTAGTGCTCCGGCAATAGAGTGGAATTTTCCGCCGGTTTTCGAGTTGCTGATTGGAACGTTTAACCACGGCCACTGTCGTGGCGGCGGGAATGTTGTGTGTTCGGCCTGTACGGGTGCTCTAGGTAGTCGGCTCTCGCCTTAAGCTCGAGGACGTCGAAGCAACCAGCCATCGCCTCCGGTACGCCAAATCGTGTTCTTGCAGTTAAGAAGACAGATTGGTAAGGTATGTCTGCAGCACCGGCAGACAGGGATTTTCCTAGGTGATAATCAGAGGTCAGCAGAGCGCACCTGTTCGTCGTTTCCTAACTTTGTTCTGTCTTGGGTAGCAGCAATTAATGTTGGGTTGGCTATGTGTTTTCGCTTAAGATTTGAGTTGCAAGGAATTGGCTCCACATACCACTTCGTCATAATCCTCACAATCTAGTTTAGGGACAACTTCACATTCACAGCGTTTGTTTGAGTATCCAATTTGAGCCAATTTGATGTATTGTAAATGTTTCATGTGTTTTTGTTTATTATTTTGTGTTTAGTCTTAATAAATCATATTGTTATTTTGGACAGAACTTTCATTCTGTTAATCGGTAGAGCAACCCTATCATTCCTCACTATGTTAATGAAACCTTCGTTTATTTAACTTATTTATCAAATTAAATTATTGCAGGTGCCAAACTCTCTTCTACCCCACTGGCAGGGTTGATTAGAGTCAGTTCGCGTATTTTTTTTTTAATCCTTGTGCAACAGCAAAAGTCGGAGTTAGAATAGTGGGGGCTTAGAGCATCATTAACATATGTAGATTCTAGAAGAATTTAGTGTTAAATACACTGCTAGCCCCGGCACCTCGCAAGTACACATGCCCGCCGGAATCGTCGTATTGTAAGAGCAGCAGTGGCAGATCAAATAGCTACCATTGCACAAATAAAAAGGGCTTGTGAGTCCAGACATGTCAACACGAAATGCTGCGAACGGGTTATTAGCAATGGGACTACGGGCACTTCCACTCATGTTACAACATCGACGTACACAGCTCGACTGGTGCCGTCAGAGGATCACTTGGAAGACGGAGTGGCGCGCCGTGGTCTACAGCGATGAAAGCAGAATCTGCCTGCATGGAATGACGGTCGTTAACGCCTACGATGTTGACCTGCTGAGTTGTGTCCCGTAGGACGCATTCGTCCAAGACACAGTGGCTCTACCCCGGCCTTAAGGTCGGGGGTGCGATAAGCTACAACTCTTGTTCACCTTACGTGTTTCTGGAGAGAACGCTAATCGGCACTCAGTTCGTGCAGAGCGTTGTTAGACCCATTCTTCGTTCTTGCAACAGGATAACGCTCGCCCACACACTGCCCGTGAAACTCAATACGTCTGCAAGACGTGCAGCAACTTGCCTGGTCAGCACGATCTGCAGACTTGTCTCCAACTGAATGCGTATGGGATATAATAGACGAGAAGTGACTTGTGCGACTGGTCAACCAACAACTCTTACGGAACGACGTGAACAGGTCGAGCAGGCGTGGCATAATGCATTCCAGGACAGTTCCTTCACTACTCCCAGTACGTAGTCCATTAACTCAAAGAAAATTTCCCTGTCAGGATGACTGTGGCAGCGTCGGACTCCTTGTCATACTTCTGGTGCTTCTGCTGAAACTTACTGTGTGAACTATATTAGTATGGATGGTATTGCTACAGACAACTAACAGTTAGGGTGTATTTCAATATAATTCAGATGTATTCTTCCAAAATAAATGAAATTTGTCTCAGACTTTCCGTTACGGGAGCAACTAATCCCCAATGTCGAAATTACAGAGGAAAAAAGATTTAATATGAAAAAGTATAAAAAACATAAAGAAGTCCATTTTCTCCAACGTGGAGCACTTTCAAACGGGGCAACACGTCGGCAACACATTAAGTAACTACTGGGCTTGCGTAGGAAACAAAGGAAATGATGAGAAGTAATGATGTTTTATTTCAGGAAAATGAAACTCGTTTGGTAACAAGAATAAGCATTTTCTTGTAGTAGCAAAGTGAGATTTATAACACCTCAGTAAAGAATGTTGCAAATATTAAACGCACTCAGGAGACAACTACACGGAGAGATAATGGGAGTTGGCAATGTGGCGTTGGAGTTCTACTAGATATTTGTTGCCATGGGCGGCGTAGGCAGTAGCGCTTACCAAGTGGTAGCAGGCGGCTGTTGACTCGTAGCGTCGAGCGCAGGCGGTCGTAGCCTCAACTCTGGCGCCTGTCGATACTAGATTCTCGCGACGCGACTGAATCAATGTCGAGGTTGGTCTTCGCAAGTCTAACGCCAGGGTAACGAATGTCAGAGCAGGCACTGGTGGCGGATCTGCTGCGACAATGTTCACTGTGCCAAAGAACGACTCAGCAAAGGCAAACGAACAAGAAATGCATGAGGCACGAATAAAGGGGACCACAGTGGATGCATATGTTTTATGAAATGGATAGTGAGCTTCCACGGCTAAAATAATAGTCCGCGTTTCCAACCTTCAGAGATACCACACTGACATACCTCTTCCTATGTCTTTCTGGCGGAAGCGAGAACTTCCTGAGTGTTGAGATAGCCTCTCCACGAGGGGCGAATACGAGGACGTGTATGCAAATGGTTCTCTTCACGACTGCGTGGATGACAGACAAATTTGAACGGATACAACCTTTCCTAACGGCAGCGCCATACTGAGATTTTTAATAGCCGTGATCAATGTTATGTTAATCGTTTAAATATTCTGACATTTACTAACTGATACTGATATCTTTTCACAATCATAATGTCGCACAGCATATATGCAACGTAGCGCGACTTCGATGCGGGTATGTAACTACCGACATGTAAGCAAGGGATTAGTGCGACATTCGTGTTTTTCCCAAAACTGCGTGCGATAAATGCTGAAACGTGAACTATGGCGACATTATTACCAAATGTGTCCTACCAGGACCAACGTTCTGCTATTCTTCTCTTGGCTGCCCGACAACAAACACTGGTGGCGATCAGTCGGAGAAAGAAGACTGTATATGGACAGCATGTCTGTCGAAAATAACTGTATGTGGATGATGCGTCAAGTTCCGTGCTGGTCGCGATTTGACACTAGTCGCAAATATCGTTATACAGAAGCTACGGCTGCTCGAGTGGTGAAACGTCCTCTTAGAAAATTATGTATTACTGTGCTGGTAAACCTCTTACATTATTTGATTTTCTAACAGCTGAGCAAAACTCAACGTTCTCTTTACTTATTCTGATCATCACTAAACTGACACATAATATTTTTAGCGCAACACAAGCTGACTTACAATAATCCCTACAAAAGAATGGCCCTGAATAACAATAACCTATACCTTTCATGAATTACTTACCTCACACAAAACTTCGTTACTCGAGCTACTGTAATACAGCGAACCCCAATACTGCCAGCTAAATAAAAGATTCTAACTACTGATAGGTATAGTTAGCAAATGAAAGATTTTGACAGAGAGCAGCCGGCCGGAGTGGCCGAGCGGTTAAAGGCGCTACAGTCTGGAACCGCACGACCGCTACGGTCGCAGGTTCGAATCCTGCCTCGGGCATGGATGTGTGTGATGTCCTTAGGTTAGTTAGGTTTAAGTAGTTCTAAGTTCTAGGGGACTTATGACCACAGCAGTTGAGTCCCATAGTGCTCAGAGCCATTTGAACCAAATTTTTGATTTGACAGAGAGCAAACAATGTATTTATCTTAATAATGTTCAAAAGTCATCATATATATATCTGTCAATTCGTGACATCCATCTTTACAAATTTCCTTTTTCTGGCGGACACACGTCCAGATCGTCCTCTCAAAACTCTGGCATCTCTCTCTCCACATCCACCACTGCTGGCGGCTCACCTCCAACTGTCCTACGCTACGCGCTGTTCACATCCAGCTGCCCATCACTACAATAGCGAATATTCCAACAATGCCAACCAGCCACAGACTGCACACAGCGCAGTCAGCGATTTTCATACAGAGCGTTACGTGGCGTTACCAATATAAAAACATAAACAGCCCTTGTGGCCGAGCGGTTCTAGGTGCTTCAGTCTACCGAGCGACCGCTACGGTCGCAGGTTCGAATCCTGCCTCGGGCATGGATGTACGTGATGTCCTTAGGTTAGTTAGGTTTAAGTAGTTCTAAGTTTTAGGGGACTGATGTCCTCAGATGTTAAGTCGCATAGTGCTCAGAGGCATTTGAACCATTTGGGCCAAAGGTTATTTATCATCGAGATCATTGCTCCAATCATCCCAGCCTAGTTATGGCCCTGCTATTATCGCTGGAAAGTTTTCTCAATTGTACGGTGATTATTTCCACATATCCTCTTACAGTAAACAACGTACCGCGACGTGGCGCAGTTCTCAACAATACCGAGGTCTGTGCTGCGGCACATGCCGTTGCTGAGCATCATTTTGAGTCGGGGCGGCAGGCCAGCAACATAAACGTGGCGTTCCCCAGTCAGCAGAATCTTAGGACACCCGTGAAATGCAGTAACGATATGGAGCAACGAAAGCAATCAGAAGGTAAGACATCTAAGAAGTTGCGCCAATCCGTGGCGCCCAAAACGCAAGCGTCAAATCAACTACAGCTTTCTGGAGACGCATAATATAAATTATCGCAGTCTTGTATAGTTAATGAAAATAAGCATTTATGACACTGCAATAATATTTACGGTAGCTTGGTTAGAAAAATCAGTCATCCAGATTGTTTATCAATGTTTGTATGAGGCAGTTTGTGTTGGAGGAGCATCTGTTTCATAAAATTTGAAATTGCGGAAAAATCGAAATAGTACAAACTGTACATTCTTCTACGAAGTTTCAATGCCAAGTGATACCTGCATTATCTCGTACAGGCATTGTTCGAAAAGTAGTGTGTGTCACTGTGGTGTCTCGAAACACACGTTTCCCGAGCACACAGGCTACAATAAGAAAAAATATTATAAGTATTTACGACGATTATAAATGAATTTCGAACATTAAGCTGTGTTTTTTGTCAGAAAGCTAATTTTCCTTTTAAATCGTAGACGTCGGAAACGAAATGAAATTCGATTTGAAATTTATGCTTCTGCTTACATGTAGTTACATTATGTGGGCCAGCTTTCAACTCTGTGGCAGTGCAGTTCGTATCCTCAGTCCCAGTAAGCTGCATCCACATTTTCTCGGTTTCTGGTCTCTCCAGTACGGATGCGGTAGAGATTTCAGAAGTTCGTCCTGCTAATATGCAGATTCTTCTCGCTACCAACTTCGGCGATCAAATGATACTGTGCGCAATACGCCCGACTCTATATTCGTCAATGTTCAGTGTTGTTTCATTTCGGTGACAAGTTATTTGTAGCAGTGACTGTCATTTGTATATGACCTCTTACAGCATTGTGAACCCCCTGGTATGACACCGCAAGTATTGATCGTTCACTCTGTGAAGACTCTCCGAGCAATAGCTGACTGGAGTAGTCTTGTCAACGAAGGAAAATTAGGGTAAAAATTGTGTAGTGGCAAATTTTGTAGCGTGGTGGGAGTGGTATGAACAGCATACTAAAAATCCTGAGATTTGGTGAGCGTTGGTTTGGGGGACCGTTTAGAGATAATTTTTTACGCTTTTCTTGAATAACTCGGAAACCTAAGCTTCTAGCAAAAAAGTTTCCCTGTACAAAATTCAACTACATTAAATTTTCTACAAAAAAAGAACCGATTTATTTTTTCTGTAGAACCAGTAGTTTCCGCGTTACGGGGGAAGAAAGAATCGTAGATTATTAAAATGTTGTCTTAACGGTATAAAATCTGTTTATTTTTTAATGAAGGGGTGAATTGTGTTCTGGGGGTGCAGGGGGAGAGGATGTGGAGGCGGGGGTTGACGTTAGACGTGCGAGGGAAGGTAGGTCACCTTCTTTAACGTCTGCAAAGTGAAAACCGAGCAAGTGATTTCACAGTCCATCTACCCAACTATATCACAAGAGGGCCTTGAATTGCGTTAACACTACATGAAATCCAGATATGAGTTACTAACAACATCAACACAAGAAATTCATGTGGACAGACTGCGTAATCTCTGCACATTGTTCTATACTGCTAGAGAGGGAACTGATTCTTAATTTCTCTATACATCATCTGTAGTGTTCTTTCGGAAAACGCAACTTCCCACACCTCGAGCGCTGCCCAAATTTCAGTTTACAGACAGACCATACGTGCTCAGCATTTCCTGTCGATTTCTTTTACGCGAATCGACAAAATAACTTCAGCAAGCATGTGCTTATATATTGCAGTTATTTTAAATTTATTTAATGCCTATTCACTAGCAGTTTTTAAGTGAGCTTTTATGTAAGAAAAATTCCTCTGAACAATAGCTGAGAAGTGTTTAATTTGTGACTAATGTTGGCAGTGACATGTGTAGTTCTGGTGGTAAAGGGAGTGAAAGGGTAAATGTGGCACGTTGCAGCTGTCTGTTGTTGATAGCATATTTTAAAGACATACAATTCTGTTGTAGCCACTTGATGATGAATTAATGAACAGCCAGAAAGTTACTGCAATTCTCTCGCCATTAACTGTCAGTGGTAGACCGCATGATTCTCTTCCATTCAGGAATTGCTGGCATTTATAGAGTGGGCTGCAGTGAGTGGAGCCACACATCTACAGCGTATCTTCCAAGTTCGTCGTCAATGTGTCTGATGTAATGGAACTGATCATGTTCAGGTCTAGAACATAAATCTGCTGTAATAGATTGCTTGACTTATGATGAAATATCTGACGTTCAGTAACGCCTAGGTGACCCACTGTTGCAGGGAGAGAGGGTTTAAGCATCTAGGCCTTTCCATACGTTGGCAGAGCTGAGGCTGAGGTGATGCATTTGATGCCTCTCACGGTGGTAAAAGTACCCCAGCCAGCGATAGCCTAGACAATGAAATCGACATTGTCGAATACATTTTGACAGCGTGTTACGCTTGGGACGGGCTCTCCAGTGTGGTAGGGACGAGCTCCAGCTGTTGAGCTTCTTAACTTAACGGCTCACGTGCCACTTGCAAATAGGCGCTCACTTAATAGCCCGCCGTTGTGGCCGAGCGGTTCTAGGCGCTTCAGTCTGGAACCGCGCTGCTGCTACGGTCGCAGGTTCGAATCCTGCCTCGGGCAAGGATGTGTGTGATGTCCTTAGGTTATTTAGGTTTAAGCAGTTCTAAGTCTAGGGGACTGATGACCTCAGATGTTAAGTCCCATAGTGCTTAGAGCCATTTTGAACTCACTTAATAAAATGAAAAATAGCTCCACTACATAAACACGGGCTTAGGGAAGTTATTTTATCTACCCGTATAAGAAAAATGGCCATGAAATGCTGGGAAAGCATTGTAAACTGAAAAGCTAGCGGTGCTCGTGGTGGGGGAAATTGTCTATCCTGGAAGAACACTGCGGCTGCCATGCAGGATGACTAAGAATCAATTTCCCCTCTAGCAGTGTAGAACAATGTGCTGAGATTTACTTACATATCTCCTGTCCATATGCGTTTCTTGCGTTTGTAATATTAGTAACTCATAGTCTATATTCCATGTACTGTTAAAACACTTTGTGGAAAATAAGGAACCCCGCACGTATCTGTACACTGCGTCACCAGTAAATAGGACCTTTTTTGTAGGAAATTTAATGTTGTCTAATTTTGTACTGAGAAACATTTGACTAGAAGTCACGATTTTCGATTTATTCAAGAAAAACATAAGAAAATCGACCTTCAAACGCTTTTCCCTGCCTCCCCAACCGTCAGTCAGGATTTTTTGTATTTTTTCTCATGGCACTAACTCACAAAAATTTGAGACCACATGAATTTTTTCCACTCGTCGGCCTTTTTTATCTTCGTTGACTGGGTTAGAGCAACTGTTTCGATAGAGGCCGAAAGACTGTGTAGGGCTTCGGACTGACAAGTTGGTTGTTTCCGGTCGCTACAAATCTTAGCTTACAAGATTGTATCCAATGAGTATCTTCATTGAATGTTTAAACAAATGTAAACTATCTCACATTCAACTGCATGTAACATTTATCCGGTCTTTAACTTAGTGTGTTACGTCTTTTTTTCGCTTACTAATAAATAGACACAATGAGCACAGCATCGTCTATTGACCAAAGTTGACTGAAAGATTAGGATATCTTTACATCAGAATGATTTCCAAAACCAATTTTGCTTATTTTTTAATATAGGGAAAGAGTTTACTTGACTCATCGATTTCACTATTTTTTCCATTTTAACTTTACTTTCGTTTCTTCCTTTCGGGCGCCCGGAGCCCTCGATGTCCCGGTTGACGCAGCCTAGTCACGGCTCTGTTTACCACTGGAAAAAAGCGTTAGTCAGCGGAAAATTGTAGGGGCTAGCAAACTTCACAATAAGAAAAATATATTACTGAGATTGTTGAGAGTAGCTGGCAAGTTAGATAAAATATTAACAAACGATAGGAAGAGATGGTTTTTAGCAAATGGAAGACCTTGGCTGTAAACAATGGTAACGAACAGCCGATGGGAAAATGTTATTTCATGTAAAACATGGTACGTCATGCGCCTGATTCCCATTAGTTGATAGTTCCTCGATAAACCGAGAAATATCAGCTTTTAAGTTTTGTTTTATTACATCTCTGACGTGATCGTGTATGGATAAATGCTAGGGAGTGAGCCAACTTATTAAAATACTGAAGTAATTTCTTAAATAAATAATGTTTGTAAATACATCACTTTCGTTAGGCGCCCTTTGCAGTGGGGTTCTGTGTAAGGTCCGTTCTGATTCTTTTACTAGACTGTGGATATCTCTTCAAATGAAAACTTCTTTTATCGCACTTCGAAAACATTTACTTACCGAACAAATGGTTCGTACTGGACTATTTACATGCATTTAATGAACACTGCACATTTCGCCCTGTCAAGACGCGTATAGCTGAGGATGACTTTTAACATAAAATGAAACAATATTAAGTAATATCACTATATTCATATATCACATATAAAATAATACATTTAAAATGAGACTTAGCATTAAATCAGTTGTTGTATGCAACAATATGCGAGTAAGCCTAGTATGATTGCGCCTCTATAAAATGTAAATGATAATGGTGATGTGCCGTATAAATCTGCCGTAATCGTAGAAAAGCGCCCGTCTTCACTCGCTTCTAAAACGAAAAAGTGCCGTCCCCTTCACAAAAATAATTGAGGGTCACAATTTTACATTTGTTTCTGCGGTTGTATCCTACCACTCATAGTACTTAATTTTTAATTAAAACTTTATTTATTATGCTTCAAATATTTCGTACATACATTATGCTCTTCGCGTAATTGTGCCTTTAAAAGCTGTAATTTCAAATTCTCACTAAGGCAACTTTGTCAGAACGTGTGCATGTAAACAGTGGTATGTCCCAGACGCACGGTAGTAATAACGTATATGGTGTTTGTGCCAGGACAATGTTTTTCAGGGACAATTTGTGGAAGTCCGTTGATGATGTGGATAATTGCGACTCAGATAAAGATCCTGCATATGTTCCTGAACGCAAATGCGATTCAGAAGGTGTTGCTACTCAGGCAAATATGAATAATTACTTAAGCAAGTAAACAGGGTTGCGTCCCTTGCCACATAGCTTAGGTAAATTTACATGGCAATGTGATGGCAAAAATCCTTAATATTGTTTTCCAGTTGTAGTAAGGCGACGATGAAATTAATTGTATATTGCTCTAAATGATAGATTAAGTTTTAAGGTTGTTATAGTTTATTATTACAAAAATTGTAAATGCAGATATTAGTAGCACAAACTGAAGAATCCGGACCTTCCAAATTTGTATTTTTGAGAGGTTTCACAGTATGGTTTCAGTAACTTGACCAGCAAATAAATAGTGGTCAGTTAATGGTAACCATTAATAAGTGTAATCAGGTTGCAGAGAAACAATTTTAAATACCCACTAACAATTTTAAAAACATGTCGTTCCTGTAGAAATATTTTAAAACGACTTACCTGAATAAGAAAAATCGCAACGGATGTACTCGAAATATCTTATTTATGAGATTAACTGAAACTTTAACGCACAATTTTTCAAAACAACCAACTTGTCCCTTAGCATTGTTTACATCGAGATCTTCGGAAACATAAACGTGATAGCCTGAAATACTGTCAAATGAAGAGATCCGCCACAACTTAAATTATTACAACGGATTTTATTGCAGACTGCTGTATCGCTATTTTCTACAAAGATAACCGGTTTGTTTCAGTAGTACAACATCTTCAGATAGATAGTGGTTGCAGAGCAATCACTCAGTTTCGTGTGCAAAGGCGAACGTAGTGAGTTGTGGACACTGCATACAGCATCTGAAACTGAACAATTTGCTCTGAAACTGAAGATACTATACGAATCGACTGTGAATTGTCTTTTCACTTGGAAGTAACTGATCTGTTCTGTAACTAATATTGATCCGAAGGTGTTCTGTAACTGAACGAAATCAGTTGTATTGTAGAAATTAGTATGACAGTAATAAAATATTTTACTGTAGAAACATTGAAAAGTTACAACTAAAGTCAACGAATTGTTCTTTCTTCTAGTGTCCTTGAGTGTCGGTAATCTTGTTTAATCGACTCTTCGATGTTGTCAACCAGGGGCTGTCAGGACCGCTCATGAACTGTACAGAGCTGTAAAAGCATCGCAGGCATTCATGGTAGGTTTACTTACATCTTGGTTTTACTGTAGAAACATTGAAAAGTTACAACTAAAGTCAACGAATTGTTCTTTCGTCTAGTGTCCTTGAGTGTCGGTAATCTTGTTTAATCGACTCTTCGATGTTGTCAACCAGGGGCTGTCAGGACCGCTCATGAACTGTACAGAGTTGTAAAAGCATCGCAGGCATTCATGGTAGGTTTACTTACATCTTGGTTTTACTGTAGAAACATTGAAAAGTTACAACTAAAGTCAACGAATTGTTCTTTCGTCTAGTGTCCTTGAGTGTCAGTAATCTTGTTTAATCGACTTTTCGATGTTGTCAACCAGGGGCTGTCAGGACCGCTCATGAACTGTACAGAGTTGTAAAAGCATCGCAGGCATTCATGGCAGGTTTACTTACATCTTGGTTTTACTGTAGAAACATTGAAAAGTTACAACTAAAGTCAACGAATTGTTCTTTCGTCTAGTGTCCTTGAGTGTCGGTAATCTTGTTTAATCGACTCTTCGATGTTGTCAACCAGGGGCTGTCAGGACCGCTCATGAACTGTACAGAGCTGTAAAAGCATCGCAGGCATTCATGGTAGGTTTACTTACATCTTGGTTTTACTGTAGAAACATTGAAAAGTTACAACTAAAGTCAACGAATTGTTCTTTCTTCTAGTGTCCTTGAGTGTCGGTAATCTTGTTTAATCGACTCTTCGATGTTGTCAACCAGGGGCTGTCAGGACCGCTCATGAACTGTACAGAGCTGTAAAAGCATCGCAGGCATTCATGGTAGGTTTACTTACATCTTGGTTTTACTGTAGAAACATTGAAAAGTTACAACTAAAGTCAACGAATTGTTCTTTCGTCTAGTGTCCTTGAGTGTCGGTAATCTTGTTTAATCGACTCTTCGATGTTGTCAACCAGGGGCTGTCAGGACCGCTCATGAACTGTACAGAGTTGTAAAAGCATCGCAGGCATTCATGGTAGGTTTACTTACATCTTGGTTTTACTGTAGAAACATTGAAAAGTTACAACTAAAGTCAACGAATTGTTCTTTCGTCTAGTGTCCTTGAGTGTCGGTAATCTTGTTTAATCGACTTTTCGATGTTGTCAACCAGGGGCTGTCAGGACCGCTCATGAACTGTACAGAGTTGTAAAAGCATCGCAGGCATTCATGGCAGGTTTACTTACATCTTGGTTGAATGTTTATTCATTTCAGAGCGATATCATATCACTCATAGAAAGTTAGCGACTGTTGAACAAATGGCGAGGATTTAATCGGTCCTTCGGGTTATTGACCGCTTTCCACACAGAACTATGAAATTTGAGGAATCGCCGTGCTAAATGACCGAGCTACAAATTACACATCTGGCAAATGGCACACAAATCACGGCCAAACGTAAACTTGTCTGTCATTACCTAACGTATCACGGTGACGCAGGGAACAGCCTCACAAAGCGGGCACGCGCGTCGGCAAAACAGTAGTGCGCCAGCTGAGCGTCATCTGTTATTGGAAGGTCGGGCCTTATCGTGGCGCGTGGGCCGAACGCAGGCGACGACAGCAGAATTGCGAACGCGGAAGGTGGTGGGGAGGAGAGGGGAGGGGTCAATGTGCAGCGCAAACGTCGGCGTTACGACAGCCGAGCTGTCACGCCACCGCAGAACAATGACTCCGGCACACGCTTCGGACGTCATGGCCGGCAAATACAAGAGCCGGCGATAAATGAACACAGTGTGCTGTCTCGGTCAAGCGAACAGAAGCTGTAAATACAAACTTCAGTGGTTGGTCCACCACAGGGGGAATTACCAAAAACTTTGTTACGCTTTTAACTAGGAAATCGACTGCGAAACAAGATAAGGCAACGTAATTTTACGTGCCACCGTAATAGTCCAGTCAAATGTTGAGAGAAACTTTTGCAGTTCTTCCGACAAGCTTCATATGTGTTATCGAGGGTGCTGAACCTGAATTTTTAAAGTCTCACCAAAGTTGCGTCCCGGAAATGGGTCAAAAATGGCGAAAACATGAAAAAATTGGACTTTTTGGGGTTTTTCGCTTACAACTCGGAAACGACACTATCTTCGGCAAAGTTGACTATGTATAAAATGTAAAGGATGAATTTTCCGAGAGGTTCTAGGCGCTACGGTCGCAGGTTCGAATCCTGCCTCGGGCATTGATGTGTGTGATGTCCTTAGGTTAGTTAAGTAGTTCTAGGGGACTGATGACCTCAGATGTTAAGTCCCATAGTGCTCAGGGCCATTTGAACCATGAATTTTCCCACGAATTAGGTTTGAATAACGTTTTTCGTAAGACTAACCATATGGCGTGTAGCGCTTGTTGACGCCAGCGTAATATCGGGTGCTACAACCAAAATCCAACTCCTCATCCTCCAGTATGCTACGACGGCAAAACGAACTCTTTCATCACTCCTACAGTTAAAAGGTGTTTAAATAACTTACGTAAATGACATAACGCGAGGGGCGTTCAGTAAGTAATGTAACACTTTTTTTTCTGAAAGCACATTGATTTTATTCAGGATTCCAATACACGGTATTTTTACCCCACTCTTTTGGCTAAAAGGCCCTAGTTCGGTGTGATGGCCTTACACCACCTTATTGTGAGGATTGTATCACTCCACCGGGCAACTTCGGAGCCAACGTCTTGCTGCATCAATAATCTTCGTATCATTCACATACAACTTCCTGCGAAGTGCATTGCGCCAAACAGATGGAAGTGCGAGATCCGGGCTGTACGGTGGATTCGGATATAAGACGTGTATATTTCTATTGTCTATCGTCAAACCACAATTTATGAAAGATATTTTATTAATAGGATTAATTAGGAATAATTAATATTTGTCATTTTGGAAATAATTGTGGTAGCAGGGAATGTCTGCACCAAAGTATTGTTGGCGGGAGAGACCGCACATTGATATAATCTTAAAAAGGGCGGGAGAGACCGCGTATGGATACATTTTAAGAAAAGAGAGGGAAAGACCGCGAATTGATACATTTTGTAATGGTAGCAGGGATTGTCTGCACCAGAAAGCAATGTTGGCGGGAGAGACCGCACTTTAGCGTTCGTAGGAAGTCAGTAGTAAGTGAGATGTGAACCGAGTCGGTAGCAGATCTGAAGCGAGAGGTTGAGAGGAGCGGTGTGCCTGCCAGCCACCAGCTATGATTTGCAAGATATTATAAACGGATGTACAGAGACATCAGCTAACTATTATCATAAGAGGAACTAATATTATTGAATTATTATTATTATTATTATTAGATTATTGTAAAAAGAACGCCCATTTGAACGTTTGTAAAATCATTTCATTACCAACAGAAAATATTTGAAGAATCGTTTTCAGAATATAATTAATTTTTTGCCAGCAATATTGCATTACTGATTATAATCCATCCCAAAAACCATCAACGTAAAACTTTGCAAATTTTATAGTTGTCAAGAAAAAGTTTAACTATGAATTACGTAACTTTAGTCAAATTAATTAAAGAATAACGTCAGCTTTGGTAATAAATACAGTCACTTATTATGACAGCCCATCAGCAGCTAATAGAGTATAGTAAAACAGAGTAAGTATATTCATATCGCAGTTCGATGTAGCAGTCAGATGGCGATCCAGTAACAGTAAAAAAGGTAAAGAACAGTTTTGGGTTATTGCAGGTAACGACTGAGGGCCACGACGACGACACATTCTATGTTTCGTCGAAATAATCAGCAAATCAGTTTTAATAAGCAGCATGTACATTGAAACTTTCTGGCAGATTAATACTGTGTGCAGGATCGAGACTCGAACTCGGGACCTTTGCCTTTCGCGGGCAAGTGCTCCACCAACTGAGCTACCCAAGCGCGACTCATGCCCCCTCCTCACAGCTTTACTTCTGCCAGTACCTCGTCTCGGTCCGGCACACAGTTCTAATCTGCCAGGAAGTTTCATATCAGCGCACACTCCGCTGCAGAGTGAAAATCTCATTCAGCATGTAAATTTGTATGCGAAGATTGCACTTACTATAACTGAGAAAGAGAATTAATTTCAAACGGAAGATTTCATTTGTTATTGTTAAGCAAGAGATAGAAATCCTAAGGGGAGATTTGAGAGGTTATTGTAGAAGGGAAGATTGCGTAACAAAAGAGATATAGAGGAGACGGGTAGGTTTCAAGGAAGAACCATCCAGTGAAGTTTTGTGAGTGCTCTCGGGTGCGCAGACCTGTGTGAGGCCTTGCGTTGTCATGAAGAAGGAGAAATTCATTTGCATTTTTGTGGCGACGACCACGCTGAAGTCCTTTCTTCAGTTCCAACATTGCAGGAGTCACAGCTGTGTGCGACTAGCCGGCACGTGGGAGGTCGGACAGGTTTACGGGCCCTCGTTGTGATGGTGACAGGCGCCTCCCCCAACGACCCACCGTGCTTTTGTTGACTGCCACGTCTCCGACAACATTCTGCAAGGGCCTACGAATATCTCAATAACAGCTGCCTGCTTCGTACACAACACCGTTACAGACGCCATTTTGTAGGCTGCGTTTAGTTCCGCCACCTATGGAACTTCATGAAACAATAGGGGCTGAAGCGGGAATATTCCACGATGTTCCACAAAACATTCCTCATTCTTTCAAACGAAATTTGCGGACAAAAAAGTTAAATTACTTACTGAACACTCATCGTAATTATGCTTCATTTGGCATTTGGTAATAACAATAACGATAATAATAATTATAATTATTACCATAATATTACCTTACTAATATCATTATTTTGTAGAAGTTTAGAAGAAGTGTCATCCTCTTCGCGCTTTGTGCTACATTGTCATCATCATCTTAGTCTGCAAAATGAGAATATCGTATGTAGGTGTGTTATGAATGCAGCTAGACCAGCTTGGGCCGGCCGGTGTGGCCGAGCGGTTCTAAGTGCTTCAGTCTGGAACCGCGCAACCGTAACGGTCGCAGGTTCGAATCCTGCCACGGGCTTGGATGTGTGTGATGTCCTTAGGTTAGTTAGGTTTTAGTAGTTCTAAGTTCTAGGGAACTGATGACCTCAGATGTTAAGTCCCATAGTGCTCAGAGCCTAGCCAGACCAGCTTGGTATGGTGACAAGAAACAGTTGTCTGGTAGTTCGTACCATGCTATGACCTATGACCACACTTTTGGTCTTCCATTTATTCAAATTTCCTTGTTTCTTCATCATCACTAGTCGATTAACGAAATTTTGGACGGTATCAGGGAGGAAGACATCGTTCTCTGTAGAAACTTGTGTGGAGGGGATATTCCATTGTGTTGCGATCGAATATCTGCAACAAGAATGTGTGCTATTGTTTCAACCACTCGTCGACACACTTCCTTGAAGATGATCTTTTTAACTCATACCAAATGTCTTAAAAGCTTTGTACCCAGTGATTCTGAAACAAACAACAGTTAATTTCATCACAGATTGGGCATCACTTCCATATTTTAACAGTAGAGCTTTCACAGTCTTCACAAAATAATAGTATCCGCAGTGGATCTGGTCTGTTAATTACTGAGGAGAAAATTGAAACACCTCATAGTTTTCACTGAAGTAGTTGAAAATTTGCTGAATAGCACTACCAGTAGTAGCATATGGGCCTCATTGAAATTGATAGTGCTATGTAGTGCCCATATGGACCTCATCCCCCCCCCCCCCCCATGAACTATAGTCCTTGATATCGGTGGGGTGGCTTGCGTGCCTCAGTGACTCACACAGCCGTACTACAGGTGCAACCACGACAGAGGGTATCTGCTGAGAGGCCAGATAAATATGCGGTTCCTGAAGAGCAGCAGCAGTGTTTTCAGTAGTTTCATCTGGATCATGGGATAATCTGGCATTTTAACACCAACCAAAACGGCGTTACGGTGTTGGTACTGCGGACGGTTGAGAGCAAGGGGAAACTACAGCCGCAATTTTTCCTGAGGGCATGCGGCTCTGCTGTTAAATGATTATGGCGTCTCTTAGGTAAAATATTCTGGAGGTAAAACAGTCCCCCATTCGGATCTCCGAACGGGGACTACTCGGGAGAATGTTGTCATCAGGAGAAACAAAACTGGCGTTCTACGGATCGGAACGTGGAATCTAAGATCCCTCAATCAGGCAGATGGGTTAAAAAATTTAAAAAGGAAAATGGATAGGTTAAAGTTACAGTGGAAATTAATGAAGTTTGGTGGCAGAAGAAACAGGACCTCTGTTCAAATGAAAACATGGTTATAAATACAAAATCAAATAATGGTAATGCAGGAGTGGGTTTAATGATGAATAAGGAAATAGGAATGTGGGTAAGCTACTACGAACAGCATAATGAACGCATTACCGTAGACAAGATAGATAAGAAACCACACCTACCACAGTAGTACAAGATTATATGCCAACTGGCTCGGCAGATGATTAAGAGATCGAAGAAATGTACGATTAGATAAAAGAAATTATTCAGATAGTGAAGGGAGACGAAAATTTGTGAGGGAAGACTTGAATTCGATATTAAGAAAAGGAAGAGAAGGGAAGACAGATAGTGAATATGGACTAGGGGAAACGAATGAAAGAGGACGACGACTAGTATAACTTTGCGACAGAGGGTAATTTAATCATCGCCAACACTTGGTTTAAGAATCATGAAAGAAGGTTGCATAAGAGTATTGGTACAAAGGGGGTTCTGGCGCCATTTTGATATCACATCAGGCGAATTTGGTGACCAAGATATCAACGTGAGCTCACTAACATGTTCCTCAAAACACTGTAGCACTGTTCTGGGTTTGAGACGTGGACAATTATCCTGCTCAAAGGTGACATAACCATCAGGGAAGACATTAAGTATGAAGCGAGGCAGGTCGTCTGTAGCTGTCAGTGAATCTTCGATCACTACCACAAGTCCCTTGCCAGCGCAGCATATTGTCTCCCATAGCATAATACTGCTCCCACTAGCTTGTGTCCTAGGCATGTTGCACGTTTCAAACTGCCGTACGCGTAGATGATGGCGGTTGTGGAGATGACCATCGACCTGGTGTAGCAAAAACGTGACTCATCTGACGAAGCGACATTTTTCCATTGATTCACGGTCCAACATCAACTATCCCGTGGCCACTGTAACCGTAACTGACCACGTCGTTGAGCCAACCTGTAAACGCATAGGGGTCGCCTACGTCACAGCCCCATGTACAACAATGTACGATAAACGGCGTGCTCTGAAGCACTTATGTGTGCGCCAGCATTATACTCTTCTGGCAGAGATACCACAGATCACCATCTATCTTACTTTACAGAGCGGGCAAGCCTCTGAATCCGCGTTCTGTGAAGAGTCGCGGACTACCAACTACTTATCGCCCAGTGGTAATTTCACTGTCGTTCTCCCACTCTCCATAGATGCTCACTACAGTACACAGGCTCTGGTTAATAATAATATCACCTTTGTCAATCACTTACGTCAGTAGATTTTCCCCATCTGCTGCCCATGTCGTCGCCAGAATGATTCCCGAACCATCTTTGATCCACTTATATACTTCCTTACCGTGTCTCATTCCCTCAAGCCACCAGGCTACATTTAACCTCCTGGTGGGCAGTGGTCATGATGTTTTGGCTTATCAGTGTAGATGTGGAGAAGGCCTGGAACACCGGAAAGTTTCAGATTGATTATACAATAGTAAGATAAAGACTTATCTGATGAAAGGAGAAAATTTAAAAACGCAGCGAATGAAGCTGGAGGAAGGGAATACCCACAACATACGTGCTCGCGGAGCAAGCTGTGAGCAGCAAGGCGCGAGCACGGAGCAGCAGGAGCACGCTACCCCCACTACCGGACCAGAGCGGAGAGTGAGGAGAGTCACGTGGGGCACACAACAGCTGCCGCCAGTCAATGTAAATCCGTGGCCACCTGCAGGGATATCACTCACGAATTATTACTGCGACAAATGAAACAAATAAAGGAAAATGTACATGTGCCACATAATTTTATTAGCTTAGTGTATGCCTCTACATTCGTATTAATTTGTGAACTGTTACACAATAAAAGGTGTCACTGAAGTGTGGGATTCTCTGTTATATTGTACTTTTTGCCCTTTACAATTGTGTCTATGTTTGGAGTAATTGTTCTTGTGCATCGTAGGTGCAGCGTGCAGTTTAAATTTCGATCAGACAATGCGTTTCTCAGGCGCGTCTTGTTACATTTCATTGCAGAGAACAGTTATTCACAAACATACATGGAACCGAACGTTGATATTATTGTAGCCGCCAATTTGTGCAAACGAGGAAATCTATCCTGAGGGAAGTGTCTGTAGAATTCCAAAATGTTTTTCTTGTTCTGAAATTTGTCTCTGTATTCTCTGTCACACTGGAGGTCAACAATTTCCAGTTGTAGCTCAGGACGAATCTCTTCAATATTCGCTGAATATGGAGAGGAGAACAGATCAAAATCACTGTCTAGTGCTGTCAGATCTTGAAAGCGTTGATCAAATTCTTCCTTAAGGGCAACTAAACTATATGAATGACGTTCACAGTCTTTGTGAACATCTTGCATGGATGATAATTTAGGAAAATGAGCTAGATTTCCTGTTTCCAGCTGACTCACCCAAAGTGTCAATTTCATTTTAAAAGCTCGTATTCGATCTATGAAATGAGTAATTAGCAGATCTTTACCTTGTAGTGAAATGTTCAAAGCATTCACATGGCTAGTTAAATCTGCTAAGAACGCGAGATCACATTTCCATGAAGGCTCTTTCAATTCAGGAACACACATGTTATTTATTTCCATGAACATATTTATCTCATCTAATAGGCAAAAATTCGATTTAATAATTCGCCACGACTAAGCCAGCAGACCTCGCTGTAATAAGGCAGGCTACCATACTGGCTTTCTACATCCTCAAAAAAGCTTTTAAATTGTCTGTGTTGTAGCCCATGCTTCCTTATATAATTGGTTGTTCGAACAACACTCATCATATTTTTTAGAGTGATACTCTTTACACATAAGTTTTCCTGGTGGATCACACAGTGAACGCTCCTTATTTCATTCGGCACGGTCAGTTTTTGCATTTTCTCCTTCAACAGCGCAACGAAACCTAATTTTTTCTGTCATCGCTGGTGCACCGTCTGTAGACACTGAAACTAAAG
The DNA here is from genome assembly GCF_023864275.1 of Schistocerca cancellata. Lineage (NCBI taxonomy): Eukaryota > Metazoa > Arthropoda > Insecta > Orthoptera > Acrididae > Schistocerca > Schistocerca cancellata. Next base: position 286,389,626 of record NC_064628.1, on the reverse strand, counting down.
AATTCCACGACAATCCTATATTTTCAACACTTTCTTCAACACTACTTAAAATATCACCTCCAGTTGTAGTGTTCTTCATGGCTACTACATCGAGGAGCTCCTCCCTCACCTGAAGATCTCTTATTAACACCTCTAATAAATATGGCAAGCTGCGCTGTTCCAGTGATATCAACACTTTCGTCCAGAGCTAGAGAATACGCCATAAAATCTTTATAGATATTTGCAAGCTGGCTCTGGACGTCGTCTGCCATGTCCTGTATGCGACGCATAATGGTCATGTCAGATAATGGCACAATCCGAAACTGTTCAACTTGAGATGGACACAAATGTTCCGGTGCAACTACCAAACATCTTTTATTAAATCGCCATCAGTGAAGGGGTGCAGGGATTTTGCTAAAAACAAAGCAATTTTGTAGCTCACTCTGAGAGCTGCCTCAGTTAATTTTTCTTCGTCGTCCAGATCTTCTTCGGATAGCTTCCTTTTAAGTTTAATAACTTCCTGTGCACGACCTGGTCCATCACATTTTCCACTTCCGTAGTCTTTCGCGTGGTACGACATATAATGTCGCTGCAAATTAAATTTCCTAAAAGAATTCACGTTTTGTGACATACTAAACATTTTGCAACACCATCTTTTTCTGTAAACAGATACAATTCCTCCCAATGGGGGTTGAACTGCGAAAGCATGGTTGGGGTTACACAACGGCGACTTGACATGATTCTTAACCAGCGAAGTGACTGTTAGAGCTGATCGTAGTACTTTTAACGTTTACACAGTCGGCGGGAATTCAATAGGCACGCTGCGGTCCTATTCATACGTGCGCGCGCATTTCCCCTCCCTCCCCTCCCTCCCTACTCCGCGTCCTTCCACCTGCTCGCGAGCACGTGCCTGAGCAGACGCGAGTACTCGCGCTCAAAACCGGCCAGTTGTCAAGCCCTGACTTTGACAGGAAATGCAAAGTAAGTAAACAGGAATGGGTAGAGGACAGAGATAAGGATTTAGAAGCGTATTTCACTAGGGGAAAGATAAAAATTAGCTACAAAAAAACTGAAGAGACCTTTGGACAAAAGAGAAGAGGCCGTATAAATATCAAGAGCTCAGATGGAAAAACAGTACTAAGCAAAGAAGGGAAAGCTGAAAGATGGAAGCAGTATATTGAGGATTTATACAATGAAGATGAACTTGAAGACAATATTATAGAAATCGAAGGGGACGTAGATGAAGATGGGAAGGGAGATATAAAACTGCGAGAAGAATTTGACAGAGCGCTGAAAGAACTTAGTTGAAACAAGACTCCATGAATAGACGACATTCCGTTAGAGCAACTGGCAACCATGGGAGAGCCAGCTATGTAAAGTATTCCATCTGGTGTGCAAGATGTATGATACAGGTAAAATACCCTCGGACCTAAAGAAAAACATAATAATTCCAATTTAAAAGAAAGGATTTTCTGACGGTTGTAGAAATTATCGAAATACCCGTTTAATAAGTCATGGTTACAAAATACTAACACGAATTCTGTGCAGACGAATGGAAAATGGTAGAAGCCGATCTTAGTGAAGATCAGTTTGGATTTCGGAAAAATGCCGGAACACGCGAGGCAACACTGACCCTACGACTTATCTTAGAACATACGTTAAGCAGAGGTAAGCCTTCGTTTATAACTGTTTTAGACTTAGAGAAGGCTTTTGACAATGTTGACTGGAATGCTCTCTTTCAAATCCTGAAGGTAGCAGGGGTAAAATATGGGGAGCGAAAGGGTATTCACAACTCGTTTAGAAATCAGATAGCAGTTATGAGTCGATGGGCATGAAAGGGAAGCAGAGGTTGAGAATGGAGTGAGACGGGTTTGTAGCCTATCCCTATATTATTTAATCTGTACATTGAGAAAGCAGTAAAGGTAACCAAAGAAAAAATTTGGAGTTGGAATTAAAGTTCAGGAAGAAGAGATTAAAATCTTGAGGTTTGCCGATGACATTGTAATTCTGCCAGAGACGGTAATAGACTTGGAAGAACTGTTGAACGTAATGGACATTGTCTTGAAAGGAGAATGTGAGATGAACATCAACAAAAGCAAAAGGATGATGGAATGTAATCGAATTAAATCAAGTGACGGTGAGGGAATAAGACTGGACAGCAAAATAACTGATGGCTGAAGTAGAGATGATATAAAATGTAGTCTATCAAAGGCATGAAAACATTTCTAAAGAAGAGAAATTTATTAACATCGAATATAGACTTAAATGTTCGAAAGTCTTCTCTGAAGGTATTTGTAGAGAGTGTAGCCATCCCATGTATGGCAGTGAAACATGGACGATAAACAGTTTAGAGATAAAGAGAGTATAAGCTTTTGAAATGTAGTGCTATAGGAGAATGCTGAAGATTAGATGGGTACATGACGTATCAAATGAGAGGTACTGAATACAATTAGAGAGACAAAAAATTTGTGGAACAACTTGACTAAAAGGAGGGATCGGTTGATAGGACTTATCATGAGATATCAAGGGATCACCAATTTAGGATTGGAGGGAAGTGTGTGTGTGGGGGGGGGGGGGGGAATTATAGAGAGAGACCAAGAGATGAACACAGTAAGCAGATTCAGATGAATGTAAGCTGCAGTAGTTATTCGGAGATGAAGATTCTTGCATAGGATGGCGTAACAGCGATAGCTGATCAAACCAGTCTTCAGACTGAAGATCACAAGAACAACTACAACTATGGACCTCATTGCCTTTTTTCTAACTGCTTTGGATTGCTATGCAGGACTTTCAAGCATCTGATGTGGTGGAGGGCATCTTTTGCAACCAAGTCAGGAACTGGTTCAATACGACGTATTATTGAGCGTCCTAATTCGTAGTTCTCTCAGCACGTTTCAGAACACTCTTCAGCCCCCAGCTTAAGCACACAGTATACTATGTGATTAGATTGATATATTCCTAGCAAATAAAATCGTGCTTATCATCATCAAGGCTGCGTTGACAATGGCACTACCTACAACGGTCACCAGACGCCGTTGCCAGAGGTTCCCTTATAACAGTTTCATTATAGCTCATTGATTGATTGGGAGTTTGTTTTGTTGACTTTGTTGACCCAGGAATTCTGACGCAATGGCCGGTCCACTCAAAGAGCAGTTTTCTTTTTTTTTTTTTTTTTTAATTAAAATCGGGTTGAGAAGATAGTTTCTTTTCGGCTGCAATCAGCTGCAACCCTCTTACCTTCTGCAGCAATTAATTTTTCGTTTGTGTACTTTTTTCGGCATGGTTCACGAACGTTATCGGCAGTTTTACCCATCAAAAGGGCGACTATCCGATGTGTTCTCCTGTTACTTGCTTCAAGAGCTTTTTTCGTGCCCACTTCGAGTTTAAGTGATAACACTTTTCTCCCATCATCCAGTATACCATCACATACAAAACGTTTCTCATTTGAACTCATTATGTGCGGCTATTTTATACATTTAAACTGAATTAACGGGTCGCCAATACATGCAATCACCCGAGGGCGAATCCATATAGAGCTGCCGACGCAAGAGACGAACTCAGATAATCGGCTTTCCCCCTCAGGATGTCAAGTCCTTTGTATTGGTCTCCTTCATTACGGCAAGTATCAGCTACCAACCACTCAAACAGCATGGTGACACTAACGGAGGATGGAGTTTGGCAATGGATGTGCGAAGAAGTACGGTAAGGGCGTAGGGTTGAGGGTCCTGAGATGGCTCATCTCGCCAGGTTTGAAATCGCGCTAACTTTAACAATCGCTTCGCGCCTTATGGTTGATCTGACGAAAAGTACTTCGGGGGAAATTTTATTTTCATAAATGGTCAACTTCATCGATAAGTGCGTCGTTTCCGAGTTATGAGCGACCCATTTTTGACCCATTTCCGAGACGCAATTTTGGTGGAAGTTAGAAAATTCTTATTCAGTACCCTCTAAAACACATTAAAAGCTTGTCAAAAAAACTGCTACAAAGCCTTCCCTTTTCTGGTATTTCTGAGCACCATTTGACTGGAATGTAATACGACACAGGCAGGGAGTGAAATTTCTCTGTCTACACTGTCACTTAAACAACCAAATAGGAGGGTACCGGATATTGGTGCACCTATGTGATTAGATTGATATATTCATAGCAAATAAAATCGTGCTTATCATCATCAAGGCTGCGTTGACAATGGCACTACCTACAACGGTCACCAGACGCCGTTGCCAGAGGCTCCCCTATGACATCGGCCGACAGTTTCATTATAGCGCGTCCGATCTCCTTCATAAGGTTCTGGTGAGATCAAGGAGGTTAGGTAAAATATTTTCTATCGAGGAAGTTAGAATCTATTTTAACCTCATAGGGCTGTCATATGTTGACGATATATTGACTCGTATATTGTTAAGCTTAAGGCTGTTGGAAGCCAGTGGAGACACTCCAAGATAAGAAATTAGAACCGCAATGCAGAGAGCTGCCTGCCCCAGGGGAAAAGTTTCACTTCAGAGAATGAGCTGGTAACTTCATCCACTGTCTAGACGCTGTTGTAAGGCGTCACAGTAAAAGAAGAAAGCTTGATACTTGCCACTGAGAAGCGCAACGTGAGTGGGTTTACGCAAGTTAGAGTGCTGCAACAGTGGTCCCCAATCACGACAGGCCTCAGAGTGGGGCCAAATGACGTAAAGCACTGTTGTTGCCAGCCATAATAGCAAGGACAATGACATTTAGCTTTCAGTTGAGCGCTGTTGTTACCAAACTTGGAGTTTATTAATGTAAAGGCCAGAAACATCCCTACCTACCGAGTAGGAGAAGGGGAGGAATCTGAATGTGTTTGGTCAGAAGTATTGGTTCAAATGGCTCTGAGCACTATGGGTCTTAACATCTGAGGTCATCAGTCCCCTATAACTTAGAACTACTTAAACGTAACTAACCTAAGGACATTACACACATCCATGCCCAAGGCAGGATTCGAACCTGAGACCGTAGTGGTCGCGCGGCTCCAGACTGTAGCACCTAGAACCGCTCGGCCATCCCGGCCGGCTGGAGGGGCAACTTTGTGGCATTTACTGCCAGCCTCGGATAAGCTCAGACAACTCAGTTCTCCTCATTTGGAGTGCTGCCCTCAAAGTTTGTACTTTACAATGATGATAGTGATCTGTTAGCTCTCATCCCTTGGACTCAGACACTGACTTCTGTTGTTCGACTAGTTGCATCCTTTGCTTTTTCTAATGTTTAGAATTAGCCTTCATTGCGTAACTAGTTTGATTTAAATAAATAGTGTTAATTAGACCCTTGAGTATCCTTGAAACTCCCGGCGCGAGTGCCCTGTCGAGTCCCAAAATCCGCGTCTCTTCTAGGTGCCCTGTGACAGCATTTTGCATTGAATCAAACATTCTACTTGCCTTCATTGGAAGTTCGCCTTTTTGCATGAGCTTCTGACCGCGCCGAAGATGCTTCCCTCCAACCCGTGTTAGGACACAACAGGGCAGGGTGGAAGCCACTACAGCTCCGTGATGGAGACGCGTGCTGCTTTGCGGCTTTTGCTATTAAAAAGACGCCGAATGCATTTGCGAGTACTGTACACTCTGTTCTCAGTTACTGAAATTACCAGACAAGTTTTGCGAATAAGTTAGATGAGAGCGATACGTTCTATCACTCGAGATGATTCGTGGTGAGACTGAAAAGCAATGTTACAAACACTCTGCACAACTTCACACAAATTCAGCAAAAGACACATGCGCCAGTTAATCTTCAATGAATGTTAATGTTATTGTGATGTTCCTGTATGTAACTCCAGGTCGATACTCCTAGATATTTTAGGGATATTGCTGTTTCCAAAATTTTGTCACCAATAATGTAATCGAGAATAATGGTTCTTTCCGTCTATTGAAGAGCAATACGTTACAATCGTTTACACTGGGATTAACTGCCAGTTCTTGCACCAGTAAACTGCTCCTTCAGGCCTTCCTGTGTAAGTGGTTTCTTCGCTGAAATTAATCGGAAAAATCCCAAGGACTGTAACTCGCTTACGATAAAGGTTGCTTAAAACGAGTCTTGAGTATTGCTTGTCGGCCTGGAACGTTTAGCAGGTAGGAGCAAACGCGGCAACAGAAGGGACTCAAAGAACAGTAGCGTTTATCGTCACACTCTTTTAGAAAGCCTGAAAAAAGAATGAACATGCTCGTCAAACCTCAGTGGCAGACGCAATGTTTTCAACCGACAAATTTCCTTAGACGGGGCGGTAGGTTTCATTCAGAAGGTGCAAAATCTAGTTAATATGGCGTATTTCCGAATGGTACTTCAGATGTCTTAGCTTTCGTTATCAATTTAACACTCTGGTTAGGTGCTTTTTTCTTTTGGTCAGATCTCCCATAAATTATTTCTTTCATGCAATTAATCCTAAATACCAGGACAGGAGACTTGTACAGTATTCGCTAGCTGTTGCATTATACTCTTTGTTAAGTAAAGACGAATCCATTTTGTATTCCAGAAGAATTGGCCCTTTTTCCCGGCAGACGAAATCGATTTCGCTTTCTTCGTTATCTTTCCTATGTAGTCAGCTATTTCCCCCTACCATTAGTTTGGAAATAATATTGCATGAAGTAACAACGAAATTGCATAAAATAACAACAAAAGGAGGCACGATCTAGCAATGTGTTAGCGTACGGGGGGCAAAGCCCACAATTTTCAGTTTTCTAACCTTCTGGTCAATGACGACAGATTTTCCTGCGATTTCAAACTGAAGACATAGACTGGATTGTTAGCTGTAACCATTCAAATTCCAGCTCTATCTGATTATTAATTAGAAATTCAGAATTTAGCGAAACAAAACACTGCGGGGTTTTGCCACAAAAAATTGAGTCTTTGCATCATTTGAGATAAACATCAATAAAAATGATGATTCCATAATAAAAACGCTTGAAATAAGGCTTTGTAACATTGTTGTATTGCAGTGAAGTTACTCCAACACAATACTGAACACAATGCTTAAAAATACTTGCAGAAAAATAATACTTCCTCCTTTACAAGAGTAGTAGTAGTAGAGTAACCTGAAAGAGTTCAATGACTGAGGCTAAGCTATCCAGGCACACAATATCCCGGGTTCGATTCCCGGCGGGGTCAGGGATTTTCACCTGCCTCGAGATGACTGGGTGTTTGTGTTGTCCTCATCATTTCATCATCAACCAGGAAAGTGGCGAAATTGGACTGAGCAAAGATTGGGTAATTGTACGGGCGCTGATAACCACGCAGTTGAGCGCCCCACAAAACCAAAACATCACACAATAAATAGTGTACTTTGTTAGGTCTTCTGAAAGTCTTTGCATTATGGAACTGTGCTTTGTTCATCCCGGTGGGTTCTGACATTTTCGTTATAACGATGTCGTTGTCAATGAATGACTTTTAGTGCGTCTCAGTAAATTTGAAAATTCCTTTAAGTTTTTGTACAACATACAGTTATAGCCTCCCTCTTGGTTGGTTGGTTTCTTGTGGAGTGATAGGGAAATCTGATTCCTCCTTGAGGTACCAGGCTCTTGTTCCTCTTCTTTGGAGACTGCTTTGCCGAACAGTAAGTCCATACCTGTATCTGAGCTACTGTCATGAACTGAGAAGTATAAATCCGATGCTCTTCTAGACAAACGAAGAAGCATGCGAAGTAGTCAATTTCTCTGCCACATCTTTGACATAAATCGCTTCTTCAGTTTCATTACTGCAGTATTTCTAAGTTAATGACAGATGTTTGTGAAGTACTGCAAATCCTATGTATACATTTGCTTGACAGATGTCCTGTTTACGGAGTTAGTGCAGCATGACATGTAATTTCACATAACAAACATCGCTGCAATGCGTTTGTCTGTTTCCTTGTATGAGGCATTTTCCTGCTGACGATCATTTTATAGGGCTGTTGCAAGGTTAACATAATTTCTGACCACTAATCAGATGTGAACAGTGGACAGCATACACCTCCAGAAAGGTAAATTGTGCATCTATCACAAAGAATCTATGTTTTTCTTTGGAGCAGAAGGAAGTAGTTTTACCATCTTAAAGTTCGCCACCACAGCCGGCCGCTGTGGCCGAGCGCTTTTGGGCGCTTCCGTCCGGAACCGCGTGACTGCTACGGTCGCAGTCTCGAATACTGCCTCGGGCATGGATGTGTGTGATGTCCTTAGGTTAGTTAGGTTTAAGTAGTTCTACGTTCTAGGGGACTGGTGACCTCAGATGTTAAGTCTCATAGTGCTCAGGGCCATTTGAACCAATTTGAACCATTTTTTGTCACCATAGTGAGTGGCATGGCCACATATGCTCGATACCAGCACGCAGACGGTATTTGTTTTCGATATATCAGAAGAGAGGGATGCTGTAATATCTTACCAAGATTTCTACCGTGTGGTGTTATTGGAGTTTCTAAAGTTCCTAGTTTTTCGCTGTTGGGTGGTACAAAATAACGAGGATAGAGAGAATGTTTGAGTGACAGACATGAATGCATCCTGAGGGACGCAGATCAATGGACTGCAGGACCTGCATGTAGTTAGGAGATGCACAGCAATGCAGTAGCAATATCCTCGTCCTCCTTCCAGTGCCCATACGATGTGGAGGCTTCCTAATTTTACTGATAAGAAACACCACCTTAATTGCTCGCACTGTCTTTTCTACTATCATCTGTTGCAGGAGAAAGCCTTGTTGGTCGTTGGTCTTACACATTGTACAAGGTTGCCGGAACTATGACAACATGTTCTCATTTCCGCCGAGTAGTCAAAACATGGTCCTGTCACACAGCATTTCTACCAGAAAGTCTAACACTAGAGATCTGAAAAGCCAGGATTTTCTACATTTTGTATGACCTCAATCTAGCGTGGCATATTTTACACTACTGGCCATTAAAATTGCTACACCAAGAAGAAAAGCATATGATAAAGGGGTATTCATTGGACAAATATATTATACTAGAACTGACATGTGAATACATTTTCAGGCAATTTGGGTGCATAGATCCTGAGAAATCAGTACCCGAACAACTCCTGGGCATTGAGTCAAACAGAAAGGCCCGTACAGGACCTGCAACATGCGGTCGTGTATTATCCTGCTGAAATGTAGGGTTTCGCAGGGATCGAATGAAGGGTAGAGCCACGGACCGTAACACATCTGAAAAGTAGCGTTCACTGTTCAAAGTGCCATCAATGCGAACAACAGGTGACCGAGACGTGTAACCAATGGCATCCCATACCATCACGCCGGGTGATACGCCAGTATGGCGATAACGAATACACGCTTCCAATGTCCGTTCACCGCGATGTCGTCAAACACGGAGACTGTACACACCTCTTTTGTTATTTCGGTTTTTGATTTATTTGTTCGAGATGCATTATTCCATTTTAACATACTATACTACTGATAACCTTGGTAAGTTCATAATAAGAACAAAACTGAGTACAGAACATAGAGATATTTCTCATACTGAGTCTACAAGCCACTTACAGCATCGTACTTGCTCTGGGGTTGAGCTTAAAAGGAATAACATCTCAGTGCTGTTACGAAAAACTGAAGGTATTGTCTGGGGATGTTATGTAATTTCTGTAGATGTTTTCTCACTGCCATCATAAATACAAGCTGCGATACTCTGTGCCTTTATTTTTGTGGTAATCGCATACAATTTGACATTTTACTTCTAGTTATCTCACTCATATGTAAAACATAACCATGTGCTGCATGAAGTAGCTTTTCACTTCCCCTCATTAATTGCATTCCAACATAGCGACCAATTCTTCTTCAATTTCGCATTTTTTTTCGAGACGCTGTTTCATACGTGCATGTTCAAATTGATACATGTGCCGAACGACTTCGTAGTAACTACATTCCTGTACCTAATTCACACAGTTCAGTTTATTCTAATCTCAAACCACAGTAGCAGTAAACAGTTCTTGTTTTCGTGTTGCCTATTGAGAAAACGTGCGAGTTCGCTGTAGATGACCTAGATAACGTTTCTTGCGAAACCACTTCAAAAACATTTTCTGATAAATACGATGACAGACACGCTATCTTGGAAATAATTTAGATCTGGTGCAACGAAAACAAAAGAATCTAGCGTATTCACTGTTGGCAGAAAGGAAACTGGCACACTTGATAGGAAGATAGGAGCATTCCTGTTATCGGCACCGCGTTTCAGAAAGTAATGAACCTACGGTATGGCGTGCACTGTGTTCTGGACCTTCCCCTACCTTTCACCCTTATCCGCAAAGTTAAATACAAAGTAGAGGATTTCCCTAAGTGTTTGATAATGGACTGGCTTTGGGTGATTCGTACACTTAAATCGCAACAACTCAAGAGGAGCGTCATAATCAAATGCAAACATTTGAACCAAGTTAAACCGTTCTCTACTTCTTGATTCAGTGAAAATAAGGTAAAGCAGTAAGGCAGACATTTACGCCTAAAAAGCTGGCGCGAAGCTGTAACAAAAACACCAGCACAATCTCTTATGCATAATAAATATTTTCTTTGATTTAGTTGGAAAAGTGGAATTTCAGCATATTAGTACGTATTTCCAAGTCTAGCATTCTCCAGTACGTCCGTAAGTAAAGACCCATATCTGATAAATATTGTCGCAGGTTCGATACATCACACATAGTACACAATCCTATCAGAATACATTCTGTGTGCAACAGAAGATGGAGCATTTGCAAGTTGGAACTATTCTTTTTTAAGTCGATATTAAAAAAACTCTAAGGAGTCGTCTACTGGCGAACTCCGACGTTTGTGGAAATGAGAAATGTACCGTGTCTGAGATTTTGTTAAGCATGGAAACAGAAGTACAAGTGCAGTTCACTGAATGACAAGCAGGTAGATCTAGTGTCCGTTTCCAGTAGGCGCTACATATTTATAAATAAAGATATTAAACTAGCAATGGAGCAGCAACCACAGCAGCGACAGCTGCAACACGAGACAGCTTCATAAAAATTATGTAGGAAAACACGGCTGGTGTGATACGATCTTCGTCAGGATGACGTGTAAAAGACAAACTCTTTTAGTCCAGTAGATCAACGTAGCAGTTCACGTTCAAGAGTTCTGTCACCTTTACTCGTTTCTGCATTATATCTGCAGATCATCACAGACATTACTCTAGGTTGTTCTATCCTTCATAAGAAACCTGCACGGAATGCTACTTGAGTTTCATAAATGGAACAGTATCATTTACATATAGTCACTAACGTTATTTATTTGACCAGATAACATGTTCACAATCCTTCATGGTTAACTGGTTGTGTTTATTTACTCACTGCAAAACCAAACATTTGTGATCAGGGGAAAGCAACGATCTCTGTCGTTTGACTTTGATCTGTATACTCATTCCCTGTGAAATGTTCCTAAGAAACTAATCAGGGAGAACCAGCGTTGGCGTCCCCCGCAATTCCTTCTGTTTTGAGAAGATTTTCATGTCATGAGATACTAGACGACCGTGATCAAAATTCCAGACTTTACTTTAAAAAATCATTTGCTTCTGACATGGTCAGGGCGAGAGCTGTCGAAGAACTGTTATTTTCCACAAAACCTCAACAATCTCTCTCTCTCTCTCTCTCTCTCTCTCTCTCTGTGTGTGTGTGTGTGTGTGTGTGTGTGTGTGTAACCACCATATGTCGGTGAGGTAACCAATACTTCATGGAATGTCCAAGGGTAACCAGCCCGTTTTCGCCACTCCGCCATGTCCAGCTTGCATCGAAAGACTTTAGTCATGGCTTGTGTCGTCGGTGGAAAGGTTTTGAATTCCTTAGGCAGCGAGGTCGCTTTTCCTTTTGTGTAATTTTGGAAGTTTACTCCTCTCCAATTCCTTCCCCTCGTATCTAATCTTCTTGGCAAGTGGACTGTTGATGATGTGAAGATACTGAATAGCTTAAGCTTCTCCATTACGAATATTTTAGAACCCGTCACTGTTAATTGAATGTAAATACATAAAGCTACAACCAGTCACTCTTTTGAACAGTTATTTATTATTCCATGAACCGGTTTTCGAACCTTTTCAGCTTCATCTTCAGATGGTTTTTTGGAAGTTACATCACTATTTCTAGCATAATGCTGGGTGCTGGCTCTGTGACAAGAAGAGGGAACAGGCTTTAATGTATCACCATGACTACTGTTTATCTGTGATATTGATGCAAAATCTAGTTTTGTACTTATTGCGACAGTACGGGCGGCTTTTTTTCGTTAGAGTCCATCTGTCTGCTTCCATTTTGATGGTCAGTTGGTACATCACTTCACACACTTTTATACAATCTGTATTCACTTACACTGTGAAAGCATTATGCAAGAAATAGTGGTGTAATTTACAGTAAACCATCTGAGAAGCTGAAAGGTTAGAAAACCGGTTCATGGAATAATAAATAACTATTCAAAAAAGTGACTGGTTGTAGTTTTATGTATTTACATTAATCTGAATAAGCCGCGCCTGGCTTAAATATTTAGTAATCACATGCCGCACAAGAATAAAACGCCTAATGTTATTAGCTATTATTTACTACGTGTTATTATGCCTTTTAGATAGTTCCAAATAGAACCCCTGTGGCTGATCTGAACTGAAGTAGTAGGACGAATGTAGTCCTCATTGTTGACATTACGTCACTAATCACAGTTCTTCTACAAAGGCCGTAAATATGCTTAATGCTGAATGCTTAACAACACAGTGATTCCACAATTCGTGACCGAGCGAGATGGTGCAGTGGTTAGCATACTGGACTCGCATTCGGGAGGACGACGGTTCAGTCCCGTCTCCGGCTATCCTGATTTAGGTTTTCCGTGATTTCCCTAAATCCTTTCAGGCAAATGCCGGGATGGTTCCTTTGAAAGGGCACGGCCGATTTCCTTCCCCGTCCTTCCCTCACCCGAGATTGCGCTCCGTCTCTAATGACCTGGTTGTCGACGGGACGTTAAACACTAATCTCCTCCACCTCCTCCACAATTCGTATCAAATTTTATGTGTTAATCAATGAAGTACCAATGTACAGCTCACTGACCATGCAAGCAACTGCAGAAATATCCTAATAAAGTGAAACAACAAGTTTACTGGTAACAATCACCGTTTTATTTATCTCCACGACGCGTTTCCATCAGCAGGTGGATTTACATTAGTTAGTATGGCATTTGTGTGCGTGTTGCGTTACCAATTTTTGGAGGAATTTGTGGCACTGTTTCACACTATTTCAGAACATGGTTTTGGGTTTCTTCTGACAAAAAATTAAACTTATATCTAACGGTAAACATAAAATAAATAAAATAGAGTACCTCCAGTGGTCACAGGTTTCTTTCGCTGTCATAACACATCACATGTATACTGGTATATTTGTAAACAAATATGGCGTCTGGAAACTGCTGGGTGCAAGGTTCGTATAGCAGAAGAGAAGACATTATTGCAAAGTACAAAGAATATACACCGTAACAACATTATTACAGAGTAATTTTTTAAATGATTTGGAGATGTTTGTTTTGAGGTGTCGAATATTTGTGATGGAATAAATACTTCAGGTAGCATATAAATCCGATGTTGACAAGTTAAAACAGCTTAAACTTCATACTCGCTTTTACAGTCAGGTGAAATGTTAAAATGGCTTAAACTTCATACTTGTTTATAACAGTCAGGTTTTTAACCAAAGGTGACTGCAATGGGAGGAGATGCTAAATGATAAACAATACAGGCAAAAGGAAGCTTGGAAGAGGCTCTGTGAACGACCTGCATAATCACAGCACGTCAGGAAGAAAAAGAAGATACCAGTGATAATTGTATCACATAAAGAGGGAATAATAGCCTTGGTGGAAACTAAAAATTTTAATAAATAATTAATAATTTTAATAAATAATTAATAACTAAAAATTTTAATAATTTTAAGTATCCATATTTATGAGAATTTAAACCGGAAAAACACTTTTGAAACCTCTGAAACAACTTAGTGCAGCCACATTTGCATTTAGAATTATTATAAATCTTGGGGAGGGACAGATCAGTAAGTTGACATATGTCATATATGGAATAATGTTCTGGGGTAACTCATGTGTAAGAAAGTCTTCATTGATCAAAAACGTGCTGTGAATAATATGTTGTGCTCAACCACGATCAGCTTGACGACATCTTTTTCAACTGTTAGCCATTTTGACTACTGGCTCATGGCATATTTATGTCCTCCTGAAGTTTGTCGTTAACAATCCACTGCAGTTCAAAAGAAGAATGATGTACATAATTAGAATACCAAAAGAAAAAGCGACAATCGTTACCCCACATTATGGTTGACTTTTGCATAAAAAGGAATGCACAATGCTGCAACCAAAAGTTTTGATCATTTACCCGATGATATAAAATGTCTGACAGAGAGCAAAGGCCGGTCGCTGTGGCCGAGCGGTTCTAGGGGCTTCAGCCCGGAACCGCGCTGCTGCTATGGTCGCGGGTTCTAAGCCTGCCTCGGGCACGGATGTGTCTGATGCCCTTCGGTTAGTTAGGTTTAAGTAATTCTAAGTCTAGGGGTCTGATGACAGATGTTAAGTCCCATAGTGCTTGGAGCCATTTTTTAGAGAGCAAAATAAAATTTGAAAACAAACTGAAGAAAAATTCTTCTTGACAACTCTGTTCCGTACATTTTTTTACTGTAAGGCGTAAAGGGTTCTTTCTGACGCATCAAGGGATCAATAATTTAGTATTTGAGGGAATGTGGAGGGTAAAAGTCGTAGAGGGAGACCAAGAGATGAATACACTAAGCAGATTGATAAGGGTGTAGACTCGGTGACGAAGAGGCTTGCACAGGATAGAATAGCAAGTAGAGCTGCATCAAACAAGTCTTCAGACTAGGGTGACCAAACGTCCCGGAAAACCGGGATTGTCCCGGTTTTCATCCCCGTGTTCCGGTGTCCCGAAAATTTGTTTCGGGACGCTCAAAAGTCCCGGAATTCAGTTTTTAAATACATTTCGTGAAACTTTCTCAAATTTTTGGGATTTCGCTATATTAAAGGAAATACAACACAAGAAATTAATATATTTTAGCTTATTTGTCTAAAACCTCCATTGTCCCATACTAGTAATCACAGTATCAGTATTGATACACTCAGGCAATAATTTACCTTGAGCGGTACTTTGGCCAACAAGTTGTAAGTTGTATTATTGTAACAGAGCTATAAAACAGTCCGATTGTCGCGCCACTTACTCACACTCTCGTTGCAAGAACAGTGTAGTAGTTGATGTTTTGTCAGACAAACTGCAATAGTTTTTTTCTCATATTAATGGTATTATTGCTGCAGTACTGTGAAACGCAATGCCGAAAAGTGCCTGCAGGTTCAGTGACTGTTATTCCAAGGAATGGAATTTCATTAAGAAAGGTCGTTTTGATTACGAATCAGAGTGTTCCGTATATAACTGTTTTATTAGTATAAGTCATGGTGGACGTTCCGACATAGTTGATCACATCAGGTCAAAGAAACGCATTAACAGATACAGTGCACCGAGCTGCAGTAAAACTCTACAAAATTATTTTGTGAAACATCAGTCAAGTGAAGAGACAAAAGTTCGAGCAGCTGAGCTTACACTAGCCTACCACAAGGTAAAACATCACCAAACTTGTAGATCTAGTGATTGTACTAATAAGCTTAACAGCATTATGTTTGATGATTCTTCCATTGCAAAAAAGTTTAGTTCAGCAAGAACTAAAGTGTCAGCCTTAGTGAAAAGAGTTATTGCTCCCCAGAGTGTAAAGGAAAGCCTTGAATACATCAAAAAGTCTTCTTTCTACGGGATATCCACTGATGCCAGCAATCATAAGGCCACTAAAATATTTCCGTTTGTTGTTCAGTTTTTCGATATTAATCAGGGAATTAAGACCAAACTTTTGAAGGTGAGTTCCCTACCTAATGAAACATCTGACGAAATTTCAAGATTTAGTATGAATACTATCGAAATGTTTGATCTTGAGAAAAATAAATGTGTGGCATTTTGTGGAGACAACACCAACACAAACTTTGGTGGTTTAAAAAGACAAGGCAAATGCAACGTATTTACCAAATTAAAGGCAACATTGCATGAAAACATTGAAGGCATAGGGTGCCCTGAACATGTTTTACACAATAGCGTGCAGACATCTGCTGACAGTTTAAGCTGTGATGTTGAAACTATCGTCATGACGGTATACTTACACTTTTACATATATACTTTTAGAACAGAGAGGCTTAAGGAGTTCTGTGATTATGTGGGAACTGAATATATGAATGTAATGTGTCACTCGGAAACTCGCTGGTTATCACTGTTTCCAGCAGTTGAAAGAGTAATCCGCCTGTTTAAACCGTTAAAAGATTTTTTCCTAAATGAAGACAAAGCCCCCAAAATATTGGTTCAGTTTTTCAGTAACCCTTTAAGTGAAGCCTACGTATGGTTCATTCACAGTCAGCTTAGTACTTTGCAGCATGGGATAAGGGAAATTGAGGGAAGCACGAAAAGTGTAATAGAGGTAAATGATGTTTTGAAAAATACTGTGGAAACTGTTACTAAGAGGAGAGAACAGCAGTTCATTTCTTTTAATGTTAAACCTGTCCTTAAAAGAGCAGAAGTATCAGAAGCAGCGGAAAAGAGTTTTAGAGAAGAAGTTAACAAGTTTTATGACACTTGTGTAGAATATCCCAGCAAGTGGAGCGCCTCATATTTACCCTCATCGCCGGTGTTTGATTGGATGCTACTGAAGAGAGTGCAAAAATGGGAAAGTGTTGAAGAGACAGTTTCTTATTTGAAGAGTAAAGAGATTGAAATCGATTATTCCATTCTCTTTTATCAGTTCGGTATACTGACAAATTTTGTTGAAGAAAGTTTTCACAAGTGGAATGATGAGAAAAAAATACCATTGGAATGTCTTGAGAAGTGGGTGAGTTTTTTTAAAAGCTGTGACTGTCTTCAGCATTACTCTGAGTTGGTAATAATTGCAAGGTATTTATTTGCAATCCCAGCCCATAATGCCAATGTGGAAAGAATATTTTCGTTCATGAATATCCAGTGGACTGATGAAAGAAACAGAATGGAGGTGAACTCTCTTGAAGCAATCCTGCAGATCCTGTACAACTACAAAATGGATTGTGCCGAGTTTTATCACTGTGTCTCAAAGAACAAAAACATAATCAAGAAGGCTGGAGGCAGTGAAAAATACCCTTTTCCCCAAGGACAGTCAATTCCATCTACATGCTCAGTAATATTAAAGCTCATATTAATATTAATTGATTAAAAGCTGAATGGCTGTAAAATTTTGTAAAATCGTAATACATTTCTTTATTACTGTATACGTTTATTAAATGTCATTAATTATATAGATAATCTAGATTATATCAACCTTCTGTATCCTCTTATTAGTTATAATAATCGGGTTAACAAAATGTATCAACAAAACATTAATATTTAAGTTTAAGAAACCTGGGTACATGTGGAATGAGGTGTCCATGGCACCCAGGTGAATGTGTCCCGGTTTTCACCGAAAATAATTTGGTCACCCTACTTTAGACAGAAGACCACAACTACAGCATTGTTTAAAACTGTACTAAGACACACCGGTGCTCAATTGTTCACTTTTATTATAATTTTTAAGTTGTTGAGTTCAATTTTGGTATAAAGGAATTTTTTAACTTTTAAATTGTAACAAAAATATATCCAGTAACAGTGAATTGTTTCTTTTATTTCCTTTTGTTTTTCTAAAATGTTGAACAAAAGTCAAAACTGAAGCAAAGCAAACACCTTTAAAACGACGTCTGATGAATCCACCTAAAAGAACCAGTTCTCCTGTGACTTGTCATGATATTGCGGCAACAATCATTCCTTTACGAAAACTAAAAAGTGCTATTTTCAAAGGTATTCTTGAGAAATACTACAACCAGACTGTTCCTGCAGAGTCAACGTTGCGTAAGAATTATAATTTAACTCACACTGACGCACTGCACAGAATCCGAGAAGATATTGGGGGTCTTGCATATGGATTTCTGCTCGTAAAACTACTACTGACAGTCTTGGCTGGAACATAGCTAATCTGATTGTTGGCAAGTTGGGCCCAGACGTGTCATCCAGGACTTGTTTGATTTGTTCCAAACAACTCCCGAAGTCTAGCCGGAAAACAACTGCACACATTGACAAGAATGGGCTGAAGGTGCTCCTCAATGGCGTGAATGGAAACAAAGTGCTTCTGGCCTTCACAGATATTGCTGCACGTATGATTGGAGCGTTTCAGTTGCTTCAAGTATTCTGCCCTTTTTACTGTATGTAGCTTGTGTAGCGCATGGTATCAACCGCATAGCAGAGCAAGTAAGGCTACAATTTCCTTAGGTAAACAATTTAATCCCCACGGCAAATAAACATTTTTAAGGCACCCTCAAGGCTACATGCATCCAGACGTCCCCTTGCCACACTGAACCGACTGTTACCTGCTAAGACACGTGGTTAGCAGCAGTGGAATGCTATAGTAAATATATCGCAGTAGTGCAGCAGTTAACTGAGTCTACCTGTGGATGTCGCCCCTATAACTTAAGCAAAACAATTACTCAAATATCGCTCAATCTCACAGGACTTGGCGTGCATTCGAGTCAACAATACATTTATGGCAATAATTACTTCCAAATTAGAAGGCTCAGGGAGACCTAACTGAAATAATTTATTTACTGGAGGAAGTTAAAAGGAAAATTAACGAAGCGCCGTGTGAAGTGAGAGAATAAGTACAGGCAAAATGCAAAAAGTTTTGTAAAAGAACGCAGGCCTGAATGATGTGCGTGCAGCAGCATAAATACTCAGCGGGCTCCCCTGATTGCAGCAGTCCTGTCAAACGTGCGCAGAAAGAAGTGTGCTCCCTGCCACATCCGCTGCTGCAGAACTTTCTTTTTCGGCATATAAATTAATACTGAATGACACGCCATAGTTTCTCTCAGGAAAACATAGAAGAGGTTTTAGTTATTTGCCGTGAAGCTAACTATTGTCTGAATAATTGAAACATGTGATTCATCTGGCATTTATTAAATTACACATTAAATGTTCTTCAACATATGGCTATATTTCTTTTATATAATATATTTATCATCGGAAACAAATAGTTCAAATGGCTCTGAGCACTATGGGACTTAACTGCTGAGGTCATCAGTCCCCTAGAACGTAGAACTATTTAAACCTAACTAACCTATGGACATCACACACATCCATGCCCGAGGTAGGATTCGAACCTGCGACTGTAGCGGTCGCGCGGTTCCAGACTGAAGCGCCTAGAACCGTTCGGCCACACCGGTCGGCCATCGGAAACACTAAGAAGGTTTGGGATCAGTTTGAACAACTGTGCAACTGTGCAGATTTTTCATTTTCGTTGTTTTTAAGAATAATAATATGCTCATACGTCAACAATGTGTATTTCACATCATGCTTCGTCTTTCTGAATAATACTTTTAGGGCCTATTTCAGGTATCAAACAGCAAAATGAAGTACTGAAAGAGTCTGTTTTAGGCACCTAAAATACGCTTTTTAGGACCTTAAAAACCCGCGGTGTAGTTATGATTTTATCCTGACGTTCTCACGAAAAATCTACGGTGCGAACCCGAATTGCGCACCCAGAATCTTTTTTGTTTTCTTCTTGGCAACATCTTGTCGTTCAGTTTGTTTTACACATGCATGGTAGACGGTTCTCAGTCTTCTAATTTTCTTTTTTTTTATTTTCTATGTTGGATCAGAGTGAGTTCAGACACTTAGAAGAAAGGCAAAGCAGTGATGACTCAGCAAGTTTCTCTCTCAAAGCTGTTAATTTTCTTTTGCGAGCTAATTTTCTCCTTTCTTTGTTTAGGTATGCGTTTGGAACAGATATGCCGAGGAGAACAATTTTCTTTGCTTTTTTATGCCTTTGTGACGTATTGTTGCAGAAGAAGACATCATTTCAGATAATCGATTCCAATGTTTTCTTTGTTCTGAGCAACAACTTTTGGTTTCTCGGTAAATTTATTTATTTGATTCTCACTTGGGAAACATTCAGAAGTAGTTTATTTGTTATGTTCCTCGTTTTGCGCACACGAGAGGAATATCTGCTATATAACAGCTTCACATCAGAGTGCCACGCAATTTTCGAACAACTACATCGTTTTTTATCTTCGTGAGTGACAAATTCCCGTCTTTTAAATTTTAGCACATGCACTTTCTTTTAGAATAAGCTTCCGGTTACGCCAGTGTTCCCTAAAGTATGAGTTTCATGCTTTAGAAATAAGAGAGTCAAACCATAGCTTATAGAAGAATTGCTAACATGTAATGTACGATCTTCAGTCAGAAGTTCTTTTGAATGTCCGATACAAACTGTTGATGGTAAGTCAGTGTCCTTAATACAATCTTCAAAATCTCTTACTGTAGATTTTAGTATTCTATGTACAACCATTTGTTGCACAAAGTTTGAAGAAACAAATATGGTCTCAAGTGCTTTATTGATAGACAGTGTGTCTCGAAAAGGACTTTACAACTTTGGAAATTCATATAAATTAATTCATAGTACCTACAGAGATGATTGTGGTGTCAATTTGTAGGGAAATACGTCAATTTTTGTCTCGCGTAGTTTGCTAACGCCGAATCGCACCGTAAGGAGCGCTATCGGCAGTTGAGTTAAAGATGGCTTCCTTCACTGCACCCGAGTGTGCGAGCTGTGTGTTTTCGTTTGAAGAATCGAAGTCGGCGACAACAGTTCAGCGTAATTTCCGTACCAAGTACCCTAAAAATCCTCCTTGTAGACCTACGGTTTATGAGTGGCATAAATGTTTCGTAGAAACAGGGTGCTCGGTAAGACATGGGAAATCATCAGGTCGTTCAAGCACATCTGACGACGTCGTTAAGCGAGTGAGACAACGTTTTGTCAACAGCCCCATGACAGCGACCAAGTGTGCATCTCGCGAACTTCAAATTACACATACGATTGTTTGGCGTGTGTTGAGCAACCGTTTGCATCTGAAACCATATAGATTGACGATCGTGTAAGCAATAAAAGATACTAATAAAATTGCTTGCAAGAACTTCTTTGCGGGTATGTTAAATTGATTGTATGAGGATGAACAATTCTTCGACAAAATAATCTTTTCTGACAAGTTAACTTTTCACTTAAGTGGCAAGGTTAACACATACAACCGCAGTGAAAATCCACATCAAACATCGCAACATGTTCGTGATGGCCCTAAACTGAACATTTTTTGTGCATTGAGCAAGAATAGAGTGTACGACCCCTTTTTTTCCTGTGAGAGAACCGTCAATGGGATAGTATACCTGGAAATGGTGCAATTTTTGATATCAAAGATCGATGAGGATGACCAGGAAAGAAACGTTTACTTCATGCAAGATGGTGCACCACCCCACTACCTGGCTTCCGTCCGGGATTTCCTCAGTGACTGCTTTCCAAGTCAATGTATTGACCGTGATGCGCCAATTGCATGGCCCCACGTTCCCCAGACCTGACACCACTCGATTTTTTTTATTTTATGGGGATTCATCAAGGATAACGTGTTTGTACCTCCTGTCCCAGCTACTCTACCTGAACTTACGAGCAAGAATTTACGCCACCACTGAGCAAGTTACACCTGCAATGCTACAACGAGTTTGGGAAGGAATTTATTTCCAATGGGTTGTGTGCAAGATAACCAGCGGAAGCCATATACAACATTGTTTAGTTAAAGGTAAAAAAAAACCTTGGTGTGTTTCCCTACAAAGTAACAGGAAAACCGGCTCTATATCTTATTTCAGTAAAATCATCAGATGATCAATTCCAATTACAAAATGATTTAGAGAGAGTTTCTGTATGGTGCGAAAAGTGGCACTCGGCGCTAAACAAAGAAAAGTGCGAGGTCATCCACATGGGTACTAAAAGAAATCCGATAAATTTCGGGTATACGATAAATCGCACAAATCTGAGGGCTGTCAATTCGACTAAATACCTAGGAATTACAATTACGAGCAACTTAAATTGGAAAGACCTCATAGATAATATTGTGGGGAAGGCGAAGCAAAGACTGTCCTTTATTGGCAGAATTCTTAGAAGATGCGACAAACTCATAAAGAGACAGCCTACATTACAATCGTCCGCCCTCTGCTGGAATATTGCAGCGAGGTGTGGGATCATTACCAGGTAGGATTAACGGAGGACATCGAAAAAGTGCAAAGGATGGAAGTTCGTTTCGTGTTATCGCGCTATTGGGGTGAAAGTGTCATTGATATGATACGCGAGATGGGGTGGCAGTCACTGAAACAAAGGCGGTATTCTTTGCGGCGAGATCTATTTACGAAATTTCAATCACCAACTTTCTCTTCCGAATGCGAAAATATTTTGTTGACACCCACCCATGAAGGGAGAAATGATCATCATAATAAAATAAGAGAAATCAGAGCTCGAACGGAAAGATTTAGGTGTTCCTTTTTCCCACGCGCCATTCGAGAGTGGAATGGTAGAGAAGTAGCATGAAAATGGTTCGATGAATCCTCTGCCAGGCACTTTAGTGTGAATTGCGGAGTAACCATGTAGATGTAGATGAAATTTATAAGAATTTTTAAAGTTGTAAGGTCCTTTTTGAAACACCCTGTATTGTAATAAACATATTATAGTAGCTAATTGTTTGGAGTGTATACTTATATAGAAGTGGAATGTGGACCATATACAGTACATACAAGAAGAGAAGAGATGATTTTGAAATGTAGTGTTGAAGAAGAATGCTTAAGATTTTATGGGTAAATCGGATAGTGATGAAGAGGTGCTACTGAATCGAACTGGAGAGAAAAGTAAATTTTGGAAAGTCTTGAATAAAAGAAGAGATAAGTTGACAGGACACGTCCTGAGCCGTATAGGGATAATTAATTTGGTTATTGAGGGAAGTGTGGGGGTAGAAACCGTATAGACTTAAATATAAATTTAGGTTCAACTTGGTTTTTATCTGACATTAAGTATTTGCTAACTGCCGCCTTTCTGAAATCAGTCGATAACACATAATTAGTGAATTATGAAAGAAATAAAATTCATGCCAAAGTTCTAAATAGGTTGCAGAAAATGGTTTTAATCTGCATAACGTGAACTTCTTATCTTAACTTTTGAATAACTCGCGTATTTGACCCTGATGCGGCCCCCTACGACATGTTGGAAACTACTAGCTACTTGTCAGCACGATGGTGATTCAAATAAAAACCATAAAAGTGCAATAAATGTACTAAAAAACTGTACTACTTGGCAGTTGGCAGCAGCTATGTTTATTTTTAGACAAATGACCAAACAGCTGGCACTTGTTACTCGAAAACAGAAAGGGAAACTGTTGTCACCGCATTGATTTGTCGCAGCAGCAGGGCAGTAGTCCGTGATACAGTTTTGGATTAGTGAAGCTGTTAAACCACTGGAAATGCATCACAGTATGACGGCACAGCACGGTGATACAGAGCATGTCGCCGCAGCCCATGTACGAGTGGTGCAGGAAGCTACGAGGTGGAAGACGGCCCGTGCCCGGGACAGGCCCACAATGTTGTGACGAATGAAACATTGTCGCTTTGGAAAAGTTTGTGGAGTTAAACAGGTGTATTACTGAAAACGAAATAACCGCTGTTCTGAATATTAATAGTGGTTCCGCACACAATATTATCTAAGATGTGCTGCGATTTAGTCAAGTTTCCACAAAATGGGACTGACGTCTTTTGCCAGTTGAACTGAGAGAACGTCGCGTCGGTGAGTATAAGGAACTTCCGCGTCGTTTCCAGGTTATCACTCATCTGAAACGAAGGAATCGTACAATGAATGGCGCCATAGCTGTTGGCAAAATCCGAAAAACTCCGTACTCAACCATCTGCAAAGAAAGTCATGTTCACTATGTTACAGGATGCAAAGGGGTAATTCTGGAGCATTACTTTGTAACGCCGGAAGTACATATCCTCCTATTTCCACTATAAATTTTTTTCCTTCTTTTGTTACCTGAAGATATGACATTTCTGTGTCTTTATATATTGTAATTTTTTAGTATATATATATATATATATATATATATATATATATATATATATATATATGTGTGTGTGTGTGTGTGTGTGTGTGTGTGTGTGTGTGTGTGTGTGTGTATGCACTTATGTCGATGTATAATTGGTTTGTTTTGTAAATACTATTTGTATTTTTACGCTGGTCGTGTGGAGAACCAAAGTGTTTAGGATCTTTGGTAGTGTTAACTCTGCCGTGTGGAGCGCAGGCAGAGTGGAGTCTGGCTGGAGTAGGGCGGTGGAGCAGGTGTGTTGTGTGACGCTCCCACCAGTTGCCACGCTTCCGTGGTTTGGCGGCATGTAATTGCGTTCGACTTGCTATGATAGTTCCTGGCACGGTGTCGCGGATGGGAAACATTAGCAGGCACACATCAATAGCCCGTTTCGCCTGGTGACCGTGTCGAGAAGAAGGCGCGTATAGCGTCCCCAGTGAGGTAATAAGAAAACACTTAAAAAGCATAATGTACCCGTAAAATAATAATTTCTCTGTGTAAGTTTCGAGTGCAAAGAAATATAACAAAATGATCTAAAGAGACGACAAGATACGCTCTTTTGTTAATTTTCTAGTCGTCTTCACTTCTTCTCTTGTCTTGATTGCATGTAGGCGGACATCTTGCGTGTGCTGGCAAATGTAAGCATATTTGTACTAATTAAGCAGATAATATATTCATTTAATATTATTGTGCACTTTTAATTTGTAAGAGGAGATCCCGATTTCATGTCCGCCTTCCTTTGAATTAACCTGCATTCGAGTAATTTACTGTTCAACAATCGCAGCAGCCGATGCAGCCAACGACGCCATTACGTGGCGATATTAGCTTATAAAATTTAGCGGAAGCGAAATACTCGCCCGCTATTAACATAATATACATTTTTCTACACAGCCGCCCGACGTTGCAGAAAATACATAGCTTTAAGGTTCTTATTTTCAGTACCACAGCCGAGAGCCAGAGCCAGGACTCCTACTACAATGCAATGGTTAACGGAGGTAAGAAAAAATACTCTCGCGCGTGTGTGGGCCGCAATTGTAATTAATAACTAAAGATTTTTTGCTTTAAAGTGAACTGACTAGCCGAGAAAATTAATATGAAAAGTTTATTCCATTGTTCAACTTATATGCTCATGTTTTAAGATTCAGCCAGTCTAACATTCATTAATGTAACAAATAATTTAAGATTAATATTGTTAAAAAGGAAAACTTCACAAAAGCATTTAATCGTAAATCAAAATTGAATGAAATATCATTTTATTAAGGCACATCATGTAAGTCGGCAACAATCAAAATAATAATAATAATAATAATATATTAAAATACAACGACCGACGGACGCGAGACGCGCCAACATCCAGCTTCTGCAACAGCTACGGCCGACGATGAGTGATTGTCACCACCTCCTCGATCGACGACTTCAAACCTTCAATCAACCAACAAGGAAGACTGAAAGCACGTTAAGTTTTAGAACTGTATGGCAGACCTCAGCTTTTCAAACTATTCCATTAGCATCACTAAAATACAGCGACTTACCATGAACCTTTGTTGCTCATTGTTCCAATTGCATTACCAAGCAGAGTCCCTTCCTTTTCTGAAATGAATTCAAGTGTCGTTGAAATTCAAACGCCAGCATTAAAGTAATATCATTCGATTTCACTGCTTTAATTTCAAAGTTCAGTTAAAGTATTTATAGCTGGCTACAATATTTAGATTACACAAGCACAAATTAAGAGTGCGAGTTTTGTTACCATATTTTAGCTTACCTGTGACTGCAGCTCAGCTTGGTACGTACTAAATTTTACTATTGTTAATTGTTCAGAATCATTTAATTCAAGTTCAAAGTTAAATCTCTTATTTCTGAATTGCGTTGACTCAAGTAGCTTTTGAAATGATTGTTGAGGTAGCCCAAGACTTATTTTATTGTATTTCGTAGTGCTTCAGAAACAAAGTTCACTATTAATTTCAGTCACTAAATTATGTTTCAATTTTCCGGTTTTATTAATTCTTTTGCTAAATTAAGTCAGTTGCCACGCTTTTAGTGCTAATTGTATGTGCAATAACCTTTCTTCTCAGTTATTATAGTAGTTGTCCATAGGACTGGCGACCGCAATTTTCCCCAAATATCTAATTGACGCCAGTTAATTGTTAACGTAACGACCCCACACTTTTATTTTCTTTATTAACTTTCCCCCTTTTCAAAATTAATTTCCACCAGTCTTGCATATTTCCTTTCATTTAGATGTAACCCTTTCCTCCCTCTTTACCGACAGATTAACTTCGGTGACGATTGCTTTACCCAAATTTCCATTAGGTACACGTGGTTTAATTTTTACTGTCATTAAGGTCGATAAGTGAGGAGGAGGTTACAACTTGAAAAGAGGATCAACAGTGGCCAGCAATTCATACTAAAATCTAGCATGAAATCACCCTCACCCTCCATCAGGAGTAAACGTCAGAAGCTTCTGACTGCTTGTGTTTTCTTGCAACACGACAGTGCCCGTTTCCATCACGTCCGTTCAACCGCAGCTACAATACAGGATGCGAAATGTGAATGTCGACCGCCCCGTAAATTGCGTGGTCAGCGCGGCGAATTGAAAAGCGAAGGGGCCCGGTTCGATTACTGGACGGATCAGAGGTTTTCTCCGCTGCGGCACTGGGCGTTCTGATGGCATTATGTTCGTATCGCCATAATTGACATTTCACTGTTGAGATGGCTGAATGGGCACTTCCCGAAAGCCAATAAACTGAAAAAAAAATTGAATGCCTCTCACTTAAACTCGCTCCGAGTGACTTTATTAGGTTTGGACTCCTCGGACGCAAACATTTCAGAAGAGGTGAAACCGCGGTACGGGAGTTGCTGCATTCGCAAGTAAAAGAATTCTTTGGAATTCAATAACCGTGCGTATAAAGTGCGCCAACCACAAATAAAATGGTTTGCGTGCTTCCATTGTTGCTTCACAATTGCAAGCCCATGCCTATTCCTTCACTACTGCTTCAGCTAACACAAGATAAATTGTGTTGTCATACGTCGAAGTGAGCAGTGATAATATAAAATACAAAGCGATCTAGACGAGAAGAAAATTGCGACCCGCGCAAGACAATGACCTAGTCTGACGAGCTAGCAACACAAACCCAAAATACCCTACGGTCGCAGGTTCGAATCCTGCCTCGGGCATGGATGTGTGTGATGTCCTTAGGTTAGTTAGATTTAAGTAGTTCTAAGTTCTAGGGGACTTATGACCACAGATGTTGAGTCCCATAGTGCTCAGAGCCATTTGAGCCACAAACCCAAAATAAGGCAGTTGTCTACCAGATAATTAGTAATCGAATAAGCGGTTTGTTGTGATCTGATGAAGCTGTGGCGTTTAACGTTTCGAATGGGTCAAATGGCTCTGAACACTATGGGACTTAACATCTGAGGCCATCAGTCCCCTTGAACTTAGAAGTACTTAAACCTAAATAACATAAGAACATCACACACATCCATGCCCGAGGCAGGATTCGAACCTGTGACCGTAGCGGTTGCGTGGTTCCAGACTGAAGCGTCTAGAACCGCTCTGCCAACCCGGCCAGTTCGAATGGGTCATTACTGCCTCGGTAACACCTGTCCGTGGCAAAGAGTGATGTAATGCTTTAGCTCGTATTATGTAACATTATGTTATCGTTGTTTAATTAAGGGGTGTAGGACGTCAAACGGGCCGACTTGGAGCAGGAGAGGCACCGAGGGACATTTTAATTTCCACTGTCTATACTTTTACAAGTAAATTAATAAAACTTTGTCAGCATGACCAGGAAGGATTCAGGATTCACACTCAGCACCGGAAGTTCAAAAACATAACAAAATACTTTTTTTACATGTGATATTTCATCATTTTTTCACTTACTATTGGCTGCATTTGTTGCTATAGGTACATTTTCCTTCATAAGTAAGAGAGACTGTTCGATGAATTTTGCACAGCATTCAAACCTTACTTACAGGTGTCTGAAACTCTAGAATCTATTTAATTTATGAAAAAATGAATGATCTGTTACGTTTTATACTTTATGTTTAGAAAAAAATCAAATTTTGTAGTTAATTACTCAATTTGTACCACAGTTTTTAATAGAGTTAGAAAATTCTAGAGTTTCATAGACCTGTAAGTATGGTTTGTATGCTGCGCAAAATTCATCAAAGAATCTCTCTTACTTGTGAAGAAAAATGTACCTATAGCAACAAATGCAGGCAACAGTAAGTGAAAAAATGATGAAATTTCATATTTTAAAAGAAATTTATTTTGTTATGTTTTTGCACTTCCACTGCTATGAGTGTGAATCCTGAATCCTTCCTGGTCATGCTGACAAAGTGTTATGAATTTATTTGTAAAAGTATGGACAGTAGAAAATAAAATGTCCTGTGGTGCCTCTCCTGCTCCAAATCGGCCCGTTTCACGTCCTACCCCCTTAAACTAAAATGAAACTGTGATTTTGTTCGTATACGGCTCTGAGCACTATGGGACTTAACGTCTGAGGTCATCAGTCCCCTAGAACTTAGAACTACTTAAACCTAACTAACCTAAGGACATCACACACATCCACGCCCGAGGCAGGATTCGAACCTGCGACCGTAGTGGTCGCGCGGTTCCAGACTGTAGTGCCTAGAACCGCTCGGCCACCCTGGCCGGCTGTTCGTATATGTTAACCACCACCATCATCATCATCATCATCATCATTTAAGACTGATTATGCCTTTCAGCGTTGAGTCTGGAGCATAACCCCCCTTATACACTTCCTCCATAATCCCCTATTCAGTGCTAACATTGGTGCCTCTTCTGATGTTATACCTATTACTTCAAAATCATTCTTAACCGAGTCCAGGTGCCTTCTCCTCGGTCTGCCCCGACTCCTCCTACCCTCTACTGCTGAATCCATGAGTCTCTTGGGTAACCTTGCTTCTCCCATGCGTGTAACATGACCCCACCATCTAAGCCTGTTCACCCTGACTGCTACATCTATAGAGTTCATTCCCAGTTTTTCTTTGATTTCCTCATTGTGGACACCCTCCTGCCATTGTTCCCATCTACTAGTACCTGCAATCATCCTAGCTACTTTCATATCAGTAACCTCAACCTTGTTGATAAGGTAACCTGAATCCACCCAGCTTTCGCTCCCATACAACAAAGTTGGTCGAAAGATTCAACGGTGCACAGATAACTTAGTCTTGGTACTGACTTCCTTCTTGCAGAAGAGAGTAGATCTGTAATATTGTTCCTTTAATTTGGTATGCTGATGTGTAAGGTTGTAACTTTAATTTTGTTATGCTGAAATCGGAGCTAATTGACAATGAAAGTGGGTTAAAAGCCGTGATCTGTCTGGGGACATTAACCGTGGATTACTGGGCAACTGTTTCATCAGATATTTAGCAGACTAACACTAATGATAATCTTTTAATAGTCATACAAAACCGGTAAAATATATATATAAAAAGGAGAATTTAAATAAAAAGAAAGAAATCAGTTTATACTTGGAAATTTATTTTAAGATTGTTCATTGAAATTTCAGCATATTATACGTGAGTTATAACTGAGCTGGTGCCTTTTTTTACGATTGAAAAGAACGTGAGATTGTAATCTTACGGAACACATAAAATATGGAGCCAAGATTTGGGAAACTGCATACAACACTCCATTCATAAAATAACTCACGAAGAACATTGAAACATAAGCAAGAAGAAATTAACCACAACCAACAGATTCAGTTTTTACCCAAAGAAATTACGTTCATATCACAATCCTGTCCGTCATGTAATTACCACACACTGGTATACTAAATTCATATTAACTCTTTGTGAAGTCTTCGCAAAAAGAATAGCTGAGGGCTACTTTGATGATTACACCACATGCTCCACGTGGTCAACTTGGTTTACACAAAGCGTACAACTCCACAATAATTTTGATAATTAAAATACATTAGATCGAAAAGCAATTGACAAAAGAAAAACCTTGAACTGGTTACTAACGTCTTACTATTAACCTGATGGGTCAAACAGTTATATAAGCACGTGGTAGTGGTCTCGCAAAGTACACCCCACGTGGGCTGAACATAAAGAAAAGTTGCTATATTGAAAATATAGTCAAGACGAGACGTTATAATCACACAAACATTCGCATTTAAGATTGATGAACTTAGTTAGAGTTACTGATCAACACGTGGTGCCACTTTACTCACAAAGTAGTAACAAAGCAACTACCGCAAAATAATCTGAATTTAACACGAGAATTACACTCCGCTGCACTTTATAATAGCATTAGATATTTTAGACCTAAACCCGAAATAAAGGTGATTAAATTTTCAGTTAGGCTGAACTTAAGAAATCCATTGTCCTACGGACTTAACAGACACGCGCTTAGCCGGAGATCTTACCACTTCAGACGCTCGCCACGGCCACACAGCAACTGCCTACTGCCGAGCGTGCTTTCTCGAAGGGTGGCTCCCAAAGACCAACGGAAGTGGCCAGAGGGGCAGCTTCCTATACCAACATGACAACGGACGGACAGGACCATACTAAGGATAGAAACCTCTTTGCTTTTAGGAAGCGTAGCTACCTGTTCCGACGTTGGTCCTACTGTTCTCTAGCAGACAGCCTTGTCTGCTACCCTCAAGCATGCAACTAGAAATACATATGCTCATTCATCCTCTCACACAAAAGGGAAGGGGGATGACAGTATCTTATCATATACAGTATATAAAAGAAAGCGGATGTAGGTTCCGTATGAGACTGTGTGACATGAATTACATATAAGAATTACATATAAACTGTGCTTTAAAGTGTAGTAGTGTGACAGATCGTTCTTGTTTATGTGTAAAAGTAACACGTTCCACTGCTCAGTCTCCTCCCAGATAGTCAGAAACGCCACAGTACATTTAGAAGAGGACTTTATTCCATAAATGGCAACCGATTTAAGAAATTAAACATGAAAGGAATCCAACAGAGACCTTTCAGATCGTAGCTGAGCGCTCACTGCATTAGCTTTGCTACACCTCGCTTCCAGTTCCTTCACTATGTTGCCATCCTGTGAGAATATGCATCCTAAGTACTTGAAACCCTCACCTGTTCTAACTTTGTTCCTCCTATTTGGCACACAATCCGTTTATATTTCTTTCCCACTGACATTACTTTCGGTTTGGAGATGCTAATCTTCATACCATAGTCCTTACATTTCTGATCTAGCTCTGAAATATTACTTTGCAAACTTTCAATCGAATCTGCCATCACAACTAAGTCATCCGCTTATGCGAGACTGCTTATTTTGTGTTCACATATCTTAATCTCACCCAGCCAGTCTATTGTTTTCAACATATGATCCATAAATAATATGAACAACAGTGGAGACAGGCTGAAGCCTTGTCTTACCCCTGAAACTACTCTGAACCATGAACTCAATTTACTGTCAACTCTAACTGCTGCCTGACTATCCATGTAAAGACCTTTAATTGCTTGCAAAAGTTTGCCTCCTATTCCATAATCTTGTAGAACAGACAATAACTTCCTCCTAGGAACCCGGTCATATGCCTTTTCTAGATCTATGAAGCATAGATACAATTCCCTGTTCCACTCATAACACTTCTCCATTATTTGCCGTAAGCTAAAGATCTGGTCCTGACAACCTCTAAGAGGCCTAAACCCACACTGATTTTCATCCAATTGGTCCTCAACTAATACTCGCCCTTTCCTTTCAACAATACCTGAGAAGATTTTACCCACAACGCTGATTAAAGAGATACCTCTGTAGTTGTTACAATCTTTTCTGTTTCCATGTTTAAAGATTGGTGTGATCACTGCTTTTGTCCAGCCTGATGGAACCTGTCCCAACTCCCAGGCCATTTCAATTATCCTGTGTAGCCATTTAAGACCTGACATTCCACTGTATTTGATGAGTTCCGACTTAATTTCATCCACCCCAGCCGCTTTATTGCACTGCAATCTATTGACCATTTTTCCACTTCCTCAAATGTGATCCTATTTCCATCATCATTCCTATCCCATTCTACCTCAAAATCTGAAACATTACTGATCGCATTTTCACCTACATTGAGCAACTCTTCAAAATATTCCCTCCATCTTCCCAAGGCATCCTCAGGATTCACCAGCAGTTTTCCTGACCTGTCCAAAATACTTGTCATTTCCTTCTTACCTCCCTTTCGAAGACTGCTAATTACACTCCAGAATGATTTTCCAGCAGCTTTACCCATAGTCTCCAACCTGTTTCCAAAGTCTTCCCACGATTTCTTCTTGGATGCTGCAATTATCTGTTTGGGTTTGTTTCTTTCTTCAACATAACTTTCTCTGTCTACCTGGGTTCTGGTATGTAGCCATTTTTGATACGCCTTCTTTTTCCTTTTACAGGCTGCCTTGACTGTATCATTCCACCAAGCTGTTTGCTTCATCCTACTTTTACATACTACTGTTCCAAGACATTCTTTAGCCACTTCTAGTACTGTGTCCCTGTACCTTGTCCATTCGTTTCCCAATGACTGTAATTGACTACATTCAACTAACTGGTACCTTTCTGAGATCGCTGTTATGTACTCGTGCCTGATTTCCTTATCCTGAAGTTTCTCCACTCTTATCCTCCTACATATGGACCTGACCTCCTGCACTTTCGGCCTCACAATCCCAATTTCGCTGCAGATTAAATAATGATCAGTGTCATCAAAGAATCCCCTGAATACACGTGTGTCCCTCACAGCCTTCCTGAATTCCTGAGCTGTTATTATATAGTCAATGACAGATCTGGTTCCCCTGCCTTCCCAAGTATACCGGTGAATGTTCTTATGTTTAAAAAAGGAGTTTGTGATTACTAAGCTCATACTGGCACAGAAATCCAAGAGTTGTTTCCCATTCCTGTTGGCCTCCATATCCTCTCCAAATTTACCCTTCTGTTCGATTTCCAATCCTGGCGTTAAAATCACCCATGAGCAGAACACTGTCCTTGTCCTTTAACAACTACATCACTGAGTGCCTCATAAAAACTACCCATCTTATCTTGATCTGTCCCTTCACAATGCGAATATACTGACACAATCCTAATTTTCTTGCTAGACACTGTCAAATCTATCCACATCAGTCGTTCGTTTACATACCTTATTGCAACTACGCTGGGTTCCATTTCTTTCCTGATGTAAAGCCCTACACCCCATTGTGCTATTCCTGCTTTGACTCCTGACAGGTAGACCTTGTATTCTCCCACTTCCTCTTCTTTCTCACCCCTTACCCGAATGTCACTAACAGCTAAAACGTCCAGCCCCATCTTACTTGCAGCCTCTGCCAGCTCTACCTTCTTCCCAGAGTAGCCCCCATTGATATTAATAGCTCCCCATGTCATTACCATTTGTTTGCCAAGTCATATCTTAGGAGTCCCTGGTTTGTCAGTTAGAGGCGGGACTCCGTCACCTCCAAAGGTCCGAGGCATTTTGCTCTGATTGTTGCCAGCATCATATTTAAAGTACCAGGGAAGCAGGTTGCTAGCCTTACTTGCCCCGAGTCCCATTGGGTTTTACTCCTAACGGCTGAGGGACTAACCGGTGGATTTGGTAGTCTTTGCCGTATGAGCACAAAGGTGACCACGACTCAGAATATGTCCGAGATGCCCAGCCTTATTCCAAAGTAACTGGTATCCCGACTGTCGGGACCACTTACTTGGCCACTCATACGTTGCCCGTGGTTCATGAACTAGGACATGACTACAGGAACCCACACCATGAACCACATATGTTAACCTTGGAAAATAAAAGGCAGCTATTCCTTACATGTGTGCAAAGTGCTCCGTGCGCCAGCCCGTGTTATGAAAACCTGCGCACCCGCTCGAGGGTTTACCTTAGCGGTGAAGTGCGTGCACTACAAGTTATGCGGACTAGGTCGGAAATTGGTGTATCTGCAGGTGCGCTTGCGTCATGCAGACACTTGCGAGCTGCGCGCTTTGGCAGCGGCGCGCTGGCTTGTGCAGTGTTGGCTAACCTGCTGGCCGCGTTGTTTAGTGCCGAGTGGCGTGTGCCGTGGCCCGTCTGTGGCATTCTGCCACCCGGACCTGCGCAAGGTGGCAATGGCGCCCTCGTGACCCACTGAGGCCGCGCGCCGCCGCACCTGCTTGTCTGCCTCACACACACACACACACTGCACTTGGCCGACGCGGTCAACACTCTGCCACCTGACCACTCCTCTGCGCCTATTAAACATTACAAGTCGCAAGAAGGAACCAGTGGGCGACTGCATCGTGTTGAGTGCTGTACATGGCACGTAAACTGCCCAACAGTCACGCCACAGAGTAGAGAATATACAGAATGGAAACTCGGCTGCAATCCGTGTGCCAAAATGTAGTGCCCATACCATATTGAAACCGAGTTAACAACTGTCTCGGATGCTGAAGGCGGAGGGATATGTTTAGTTTATTTCATTAATTACGCGTTTTAGCTGCTGGGCTTACCTACATGTAAACAGTTATTTGATGTGCTGTTATAGTTAGAAATACACAATGAATAATAGTAGGAGAAGAGCGCACAGGAAAGTAACGAGCGGTTCCCAAGAAGCAGCTGACAGCAACAGTACACGAGAAAAATTAGTCTTCCGATTTTCTTGCTGTAAACAATAAAAGTTGAAACTTCCTAACAGATTAAAACTGTGTGCCGGACCGAGACTCGAACTTTTTTTTCCTTTGGCAACAGCTCCTTTTCTTACATTGAAAAAAAAAAACATTTTATTCTATTAACCTATCATATTCCTAGTGTTGGTTAACATTACTGTCATTTTATAGGTTTTCGTTTGTATATTCTTTTTTTTTTCTTTTTCTCTAATTGTTGTTCCTTGAACCCTTCTACATGGCCATTTGTCATCTTTTTTTGGGTAAAACATTGCAGGACAGGCATAATAATTTGTATGTAGCATCGACACAGGCATTCTGGTTTGATCTCTTCCTCTAGTTTGCACTGTTAGGTGGGACAGTGTGAGGGAAACATCACCATGATAAATGGAGCAGAAGTGGAGGAAACTTTTTTACATATACTACAGATTATATTTAAATTGAAAAAGAGAAAAAATTTTGTCATATTTGCCATAGTATATCAGAGAAGCAGAGAGGAAAGTGTGAGTAAACAATATAAATTTTATAGGTCACATAGTAAAGGAAATCATTTAAAACAAAATTATGAGTAGTTGGCACTTTCCACTAAGTAATGCTTGTATCCTAGACAATATAGCACAAATAATGAAAAAAAACTGGTAGTACTACCATAGTATATCAGAGAAGCAGAGAGGAAAGTGTGAGTAAACAATATAAATTTTATAGGTCACATAGTAAAGGAAATCATTTAAAACAAAATTATGAGTAGTTGGCACTTTCCACTAAGTAATGCTTGTATCCTAGACAATATAGCACAAATAATGAAAAAAAACTGGTAGTACTACTGGGCATACTTTTGAAATTGATTTGGCTGCGAACATGACAGATGTTTGGTGAGAAGCACTTTTTATCACTGATTTCACTAAGAAGAAACACTTTATACTGCTATACTTCTCTATTTGAGGAGAGAGGAGAAAGCACTTTCTTTTCTGTTGCACTTATTCACTATCACTGCACACGTTATTCTTGTGGTGAGTGTGGTGAGGTGGCTGGTGGCGGTGCTGAGGGTCACAGGCTGGGGAGGACTCTGAAGTTTTCGCGGTAGCGTCTGTGCTGCTGGGCTGTCTTGTTATCCTCCCAGAGATCCATCAGGAAGGCCAGCTGGTCGGTCTGCGTCCTCGCTACGATGGCGTGTGCCGTCATGGCGAGGATCCAGAGAGTCGCCAGTCTCTTGGGTCGTTGAAATGGGTTGCAGTCTGGTGCGGTGATTGCTTCCACTGTGATGCTTCCCGGCGCCGTTCTGTAGATGTGGGCCACGACCCGCTGGCACGCTTCCCATATGTTGGTGACGTTCACGCGGGTGAATCGGTGCTCGAGGGTGTCGATCATAACCGACATACACATACGTCGCACTTGTCACTTGCGACGAGTTTTATCTCCGCCAGTCTTTGGTTGGTTGGTACCGTTCTGTTAACTATTTTGTACCATGTCTGCTTCGCATGTTTAAGCAACTCGTTTTCCGAGACGTTTCCCCATATTTGTTTCCAATTGTATTGCTGGAATTTGTGTTCAATTTTGTTTTTTGCCGGATCCCCCTGAGCGCCCAGTATATTCTCTTGGATGTTCTGTGGCTGGGGTTCGCCACGGTGTCCAGAACGTAACTTTTGTTGGCGTAGTGCAGCCCGCATTCTGAAGGGAATGTGCCTCGTGTCGACCGGCGCTTCTTCTGATGCGGGCTTGTATTCTCCAATTATCTTGGCTGTGACGCTGTCAGGGTTTTTGCCCTGTATGACGAGCTTTCGTTTTAGTAGAAGGGCTGCACATTTGGTCAACCAGACCTAGTCCCCCTTCTTTCGTTGGCAGCGAGCACGTTGCTTGCTCGGGACCTTTGCCTTTCGCGGGGCAAGTGCTCTACCAACTGAGCTACCCAAGCAAGGCTCACGACCCGTCCTCACAGCTTCAATTCTGCCAGTACCTCGTCTCCTACCTTCCAAATTTCACAGAAGCTCTTCTGCGAACATTGCAGAACTAGCACTCCTGGAAGAAAGGATAAAAGCTCATTAAACTGTAAAATATACTGTATGTCAATGAAGCAAAGGTATATCAACTCCTGGAGCGAGTTTTTCGGTACAGGTTCTACTTTTCCTTCAAGAAAATTAAAAACGACTGTTTACAATTTGTGCGTTTTCTTCAGGACTGTATATATTCCTCTCATTTCATTATGAAGAGACAGCAGTGCACAAAACTGATTTCATTCGTATATTACAGTTTCATGTAACAGCTCGATGACGAAGTGTCTATTTTTTCGATATTAGTCATAGTTACTGTGCTAATTCATTTGTGGTCTGTACCATAAAATTAAAAGGTAAAGTATTTTATTTGAGCGCGCTGGCTGACAGCGCTATGTGCTAGTAGCCTGCAGCTTTGACATAAACAGTTCGTACTAGTGAACGCACGTTGCTCGAATTAGTGATTGCGATTTATTGTTGTACTTACTGCGGAAAAAAATGAATAAGTAAACGTTCTGCACTAGCAGTTACATAATGGCAAAACTGAAACATTTCACATTTACGACAAAGCTTGACAAAAGTTTCTTTGTGACACTTACGAGTAGTCACTAATTAAACGAATATGATTCATATTACATGGTATGTTAAGAGTGGACTTACAGGTCTGGCCTAATTCAAAATATTTACATCAATTAAATTTTACTGCGAGCTATTGTCTTCATTAACAGCTGTTTCTGTTGGAAGTACAGTTGATTTATCAGCATTAAGTCCCATAAAAGGAAAGTGAAAAGTAAAGTAAAATTTCTTGAAGGAAGAAACCGACATTTACAAAATAAAGTAATATCATTGTCATCTGAAGCTAAAAGCAGTGACAGTTCACAGCTTGCACATGCCAACAGTAATGAATTTAAAAGCTTATGTGGTTAGTTTTCAAAAAAACATTTACCACAACTTGTTCCATTAACGTTCCTTTCGAATTTTTATCATTTAGTAGGTTCGATTACTCCCGTTTCATAAAAATGTTAATTTTGAGCCGTAGTAATAAGGAGATATTGTCACGCGTGTACTCGGTTTCAATATTGCGACGTTGAGCGCAACGCTTCACTTGATACCAATCAAAGGAGCCTCTCCCTGATTTTTCTTTCTGTATATTGTCTCTTCTGTGCTTGCGTGCTGATTATTTTTACACGCTGTGTGTGTGTATCAGCAGCAAAAGCAACAACAGTCCCTTCCATGTAAAAACTGGCAATCGCAGGGCTCAGAGGGTTACCCATGGCAACACCATCCACTTGCTCATAACACTCCTCATCGCTCTGTTTAGACACTGTCTCACATCTAGTCAGTTTCAGTGGGATTGCCAATTTTTACATGGAAAAATTTGAACAATCAGCGTTGAATAAAGCAAATAAGAAACCATGTTGTTGGTATCGTTATGTAAACGACACATTCGTGGTTTGGACACACGGTAAAAAAGCCTTTGACGAATTTTTTGATTATCTTAATAGCATAAACCCTAAAATTCAGTCTACCATTGAAGTGGAAAAAGACCAGGCTATTTCGTTTCTCGACGTGTTAGACATGAGACAGACCAATGGCAGTCTAAAACATAAAGTGTTTCGGAAGAGCACACATACTGATAGATACTTACATAAGAACTCCAATCATCACCCACAACAAAAAAGAGGTGTAATCAAAAGTTTAGTGGACAGGGCAATAAGGATTTGTACGCCGGAACATCTGGATACGGAACTGAATCTTCTGAAACAGGCCTTCGAAAAGAATGGGTACTCAAACAAAGAAATTAATAGAGTTTTAAGACCTAATTACAGCAGGCCAAAGGACAAGGATGGTACACAACAATGGAAGAACACGGTGTCTTTACCTTTCATTAGTAAGGTTACAGATCGAATCGGCAAAATTTTGCTGAAACATAAAGTGGACCCGGTATTCAAACCTACCAGAAACATAGGACAAGTACTTCGTTCTGTTAAAGATAGAAGACCACCATTATCATCTAGTGGTGTGTATAAAATTCCATGTATCTGTGGCAAGGTCTATATTGGTACTACGAAAAGAAGTGTGAATACGAGGGTAAGGAGCATAAAAGTCTTTGCCGACTGGGTAAAATAGATAAATCGGCCGTTGTCGAATATGCACTTCAGTCCGGTGACCATGTAGTTAAGTTTTCTGAAACTACAGTTTTAAGTGCTACCACGAACTATTATCCTCGACTGTATAGGGAGGCTATTGAAATTTATAAACATGAAGAAAATTTTAATAGAAAAGAAGAGGCCTTGAAATTAAGCGAGATATGGACAGTGACGTTACAGAATCGTTAAGTGATTTTTATCTATGACGGACTATTATCGATAGTTACATTTGATCTTTGACTAGTTTTCTCTGTGCTACTATGTGCAAGCTAGACCACGCCCACTTTCCTCAGTATTTAGGCCGCTCTCCGACGCCCGACTCGTCAGTCGGCAGGACTCAACAGGACCAGCCATACCTTAGAGGATGTCCAACTTAGTATTGGACGAAACGTTAGGAATAGAAGTATTCCATGGACCACGGCCATATAACCCGTAAGAATTATCAACAACAGTACCATCCGGTCGTGAAAGCCTTCATTGTATGATTAAAGTGTTTTTACATTACGTCTCTCTGATATTCAAGAGTTGGACAGTTAAAGCGAGAAGAAAACTTTTATTCAAAGAAGGTAAACTCAAGCACTCAGGATTATTGATTACCTATGGTTGAGGAAAAACGCGTAGCTGTTTGGTAGATCGATGTTGAGAAGAAGTGAATATCATAATCAGCCTCTGATTGAATGTATATTTTAAAACAATTTGTCCAGTCATGCTGCGAAGTGCATAAAAAGTATTAGAAAAGTTATTTTGGATGCAAATTCTGAATGCGATAGTTAATTGCACATCCCAGAGCTACGCAGAAACAAGTTTATACTCTGCAGGGGGGGGGGGGGGAATAGTACAAGTACACCATTTTAGAGGTTTCAGTGAAGATGGAGAAGGTTAAATTATTACATTTTCAGATCAACAGGTCAAGCAGTTCTGAGGTATCAAGTATCGTCCATGGGCTTCAATGCAAGCGCTGACTGGCAACCAGTCGATCGTACAGATGGCTAATACTGTCCAAGGATACGTTATTCCACGTCTGCTCGACCTGTTCACGTACTTCTGTAAGAGTTGTTTGTTTAGGAGTCGCACGAGTCCCTTCTCGTCCCATTATACGCCGCACGTGGTCGATTGGCGACAAGTCCACAGAACGTACCGCCCAGGGAAGTTACTGCACACCTTGCAGAGGACGTTGAGTTTAAAATGCAGTGCGTGTGACGAGCATTATTTGGTTGGAACAACACATCAATTTCCCGTTGCAAGAACGAAAAAAGAACGGGTGTTGAAACGTCCCCTTAGAAAAATTATACATGACTGTCCTTAAACTGACACATAATATTTTTAGCGCAACGCAATCTGACTTTCAGAAATCCCTACAAAAGAATGGCCCTAACTAACATTAACCTATACGTTTCACAAATCACTTACCTCACAAAAATCTTCGTTACTCGAACTACTGCAATACAGCGAGCGCCACTACTGCCAGCTAAATAAAAGATTCAAACTACGGAACGCACTAACTACTAATAGGCATAGTTAGCAAGTGAAAGATATTGATAGAGAACAAACAATGTATTTACCTTAATATTGTTGAAAAATCATAATATACATAGCAGTTCATA
Organism: Schistocerca cancellata; assembly: GCF_023864275.1. Lineage (NCBI taxonomy): Eukaryota > Metazoa > Arthropoda > Insecta > Orthoptera > Acrididae > Schistocerca > Schistocerca cancellata. Next base: position 286,349,322 of record NC_064628.1, on the reverse strand, counting down.
ATATCCAGTATTACAAATTTCAAAACTCCGCCATCTCTCTCCCCACATCCACCACTGCTGGCGGCTCACCTCCAACTGCGCAACGCTACACGCTGTTCACATCCAGCTGCCCAACACTACAATGGCAGACAACAATGCAAACTAGCCACAGACTGCACACAGCCAGCACAGCCAGAGCGCTACGTGGCGTTACCAATAAGAAAACATAAACAGCCTACTTACATAGCCCCCATGCTCCCCACAAAAAATTTTACAAATTGTTTTGGGCAGTGGCCAATACAGATTTGAAAAAATTTTTCATAATTACAATAACAAAGAAATCAAATGCACACACTTATTAATACAATGTTGGTCAAAAGCTAAAATTTTCTCACAGTCCCATTAAGACAGTCCTGATCATTCATCACAGTAAAACTACAGTGTCTTTTTTCTCAAAGTCTGAGTAGTAAAAGAGAATGCACACGGAAGTAGTGGATTTACATGCAGTCTTGAAGAAGTAGTGTTGTCCTTCCAACGGAAAGACAGTGCTGACTCTTGACATGCTGACAGGTGATGGGTCACAACAGAGAAAACCCACAATAGAGTCAGTCAAAGTTTTGAAGAATATTGGTAGGTAGGTCATCACAGAGTAGACCCACTGTAGTCCTGGTAGAGATTACGGTATTGGTGGGCCACCAGAGGTGCAGACCCACTGCAGTCCTTGTAGAAATAATGGTATTGGTGGGCCATCAAAGATGCAGACCCACTATAGTCCTTGTAGAGACGGCCAGCAGCCATCCATTGCGACTGTGCAGGTGCACAATCACCATCGAGGAGTCTTTCAGAGAATATAGCAAGTCCATAAACCACCACTTGTGCACACACAAGGAGTTTGGAATTGTCCTTAGAAGTCTTGTAGACAATATAGCAAGTCCATAAACCACCACTTGTGCACTCACAAAGTTTTTGGAATTGTCCTTAGAACCAGCAATGCTGTTATCCAGTCCCTTGCTGAATTATTAACACACGTGCAAACACTAACAGTCCCAACTTCTCACATATTGTGCATTACTATGACCAACAGAAATGTGTGCAGTGAAATGAATGCTTACAAGTTACTTAATTTGATGAACTGGTGTCAATTACAATATTATAACATGAGAATACAATTACAAAGGTACAAAGTACATCATTAAAAACATAACAATACAGATAACATTTGTAGTAATACAGGCTTTACAAAAGAATCGAAATAACACATACATCAGTGTTACAGGAATTATGACATGAGTACATACATAAAAGATCAGAATAACTTTCGAAACATTAACTTTACACATGATCATTAAAACAAAACAGAATAAATAATTTCTAAACATCTTTACAAAGAAAATAACATATTATCAGAAAAATTCTGCAACATAGATCTCATCAGCTAAACACATAAAGACAGGAAAAAGACAAATAAACAAGGGTACATAAACACATAGTGGGATAACACAAGGAAAGGACAGGTTTTGTTTTATTGCAGTATTTTGCAAACAAAACTTTCTTTGCTTCTTGGAGATCTCCCTTCATTCATCATTATTCCCAAAAAGTCCTATCTATACCTCCTTCCTGTATTCTATTCATATTTCTTTCAAAATAATTATTTCTGATTGTACAATACTCATTTTGGCCCAAATCTTTTTCATATGACTTCGCAATGCATTCTGTACCTATTCTCCATAGTCAGTTTCTTATATAGTCTACCCCTCTTAAGCTAACTTAAATCTACTGAGCTCAGATGCTAAACTAAGGGACGAGGCAATGCAGCAGCACATAACAATTAACGCAAACAGCAATGAAAAAAATGCAGATTTGCGAAGCAAGCAGCATTATAGAAATTAGCAAAGCAATTGCAATATTACAACTAATATACGGCAATGTGCAGCCAACAAGAAAAATAAATCAGTAGTAAACTGGCTTAGAAGAGTAACACAAAGTCAAATTCAGTAACACTATGCCTGGCAAACAGCAGCAGCAAATGAAATAACTTATATCTAAACATGACATAGCTCAAGCAGAAAAAAACATTACACTAAAGACAACAGTGCAGACAAGGGAAATGTATATTCACATCTTAATGTCTATGCGCCTGGGCATTGAGTCAAACAGAGCGTGGATGGCGTGTACAGGTACAGCTGCCCATGCAGCTTCAACACGATACCATAGTTCATCAAGAGTAGTGACTGGCGTATTGTGACGAGCCAGTTGCTCGGCCACCATTGACCAGACGTTTTCAATTGGTGAGAGATCTGGAGAATGTGCTGGCCAGGGTAGCAGTCGAACATTTTCTGTATCCAGAAAGGCCCATACAGGACCTGCAACATGCGGACGTGCATTATCCTGCTGAAATGTAGGGTTTCGCAGGGATCGAATGATGGGTAGAGCCACGGGTCGTAACACATCTGAAATGTAACATCCACTGTTCAAAGTGCAGTCAATGCGAACAAGAGGTGACCGAGACGTGTAACCAATGGCACCCAATACCATTACGCCGGGTGATACGCCAGTATGGCGATGACGAATGTGCGTTCAGCGCGATGCCGCCAAACACGGATGTGACCATCATGATGCTTAAACAGAACCTGGATTCATCCGAGAAAATGACGTTTTGCCATTCGTGCACCCAGGTTCGTCGTTGAATACACCATCGCAGGCGCTCCTGTCTGTGATGCAGCGTCAAGAGTAACCGCAGCCATGGTCTCCGAGCTGATAGTCCATGCTGCTGCAAACGTCGTCGAGCTGTTCGTGCAAATGGTTGTTGTCTTCCAAACGTCCCCATCTGTTGACTCAGGGATAGAGACGTGGCTGCACGATCCGTTACAGCCATGCGGGTAAGATGCCTGTCATCTCGACTGCTAGTGATACGAGGCCGTTGGGATCCAGCACGGTCTTCCGTATTACCCTCCTGAACCCATAGGTTCCATATTCTGCTAACAGTCATTGGATCTCGACCAACGCGAGCAGCAATGTCGCGATACGATAAACCGCAATCGCAATAGGCTACAATCCGACCTTTATTAAAGTCGGAAACGTGATGGTACACATTTCTTCTCCTTACACGAGGCATCACAACGTTTCACCAGGCAGCGTCAGTTAACTGCTGTTTGTGTATGAGAAATCGGTTGGAAACTTTCCTCATGTCAGCACGTTCTAGGTGTCGCCAGCGGCGCCAACCTTGTTGAATGCTCTGAAAAGCTAATCATTTGCACATCGCAGCATCTTCTTCCTGTCGGTTAAATTTCGCGTCTGTAGCACGTCATCTTCGTGGTGTAGCAATTTTAATGGCCAGTAGTGTATATGGAGCATTGTGCAGTAGTGAGTTTTGTGCGCCTGAATGGGACCAACGCCGCAATAGTGCATGCTAGGTTGGCGGAAGTGTACGGCAACAGGTCACCATCATGTGGCGTAGGCGCTTCCTCTGTGGTCAAATAAGTCTGAATGACGAAGAAAGAAATGGCAGACCATCTCTCTTTAAGAACCGGGAGATGGAAAAGAAGTCGAATCCTTCGTGTTCGAAGATCGAAAATCAATCACGGATTAGTTTTCAACATCGTGTATGACATTTTCAACATCAGAAAGGCAGCCCCCACTGGGATTCGTGACTGCTCTCACGCAGTGAAAGAGGCTACGGAACCAGGCAGCAGTGGAACTGTTACAACTGTGTCAGGTGAATCCACATGGCTTCCATAGCCGCCTAATCGCCATGGATGAGTGCTAAGTGTGTCGCTATGACCCTGAGAGAAATTAACAAAGCAAATAGTGGGAACAAGTGGATTTAACAGCACGGACAAAGGTGAAGACCTAATCATCATCAGGCAGTATGATCCGTAGTTATTGTTGTTTGGGACTGCCACGGTGTGGCCACAAGCGGTCGCACAGGGGAGCAAGAGGGGGCGTTTGTCCCCTCCTGGAATCTGTTTTCTGACTGGTTTGATGCGGCCCGCAACGAATTAATTTAATCTGTCTAAATGTTTTGAATAAAGTTACTTTGTGAAAACTTGCATTATGATTTGTAATACGCTTGCCTGGTATTTTATCCCATCCTTTTAAGACATTTTTAGCTATTTAAATATTATTCGTGGTGCAGAGCTGCGCTACGAACGAACGAGTCGCAGCCACGGCGCATTCAAACTGCATTAAATGAAACCAATCATACCGCAAAGAAGCAGACAGGTAATAGAGAACTAAAATTATTTCTTCCAGCTTTCGGGCTTGCAGGGCAGAGCAGCAGATTTTATGATGTATTTTACAGGTAGACGCGGGCTGCGGATGATATACTCTCCTGGAAATTGAAATTAGAACACCGTGAATTCATTGTCCCAGGAAGGGGAAACTTTATTGACACATTCCTGGGGTCAGATACATCACATGATCACACTGACAGAACCACAGGCACATAGACACAGGCAACAGAGCATGCACAATGTCGGCACTAGTACAGTGTATATCCACCTTTCGAAGCAATGCAGGCTGCTATTCTCCCATGGAGACGATCGTAGAGATGCTGGATGTAGTCCTGTGGAACGGCGTGCCATGCCATTTCCACCTGGCGCCTCAGTTGGACCAGCGTTCGTGCTGGACGTGCAGACCGCGTGAGACGACGCTTCATCCAGTCCCAAACATGCTCAATGGGGGACAGATCCGGAGATCTTGCTGGCCAGGGTAGTTGACTTACACCTTCTAGAGCACGTTGGGTGGCACGGGATACATGCGGACGTGCATTGTCCTGTTGGAACAGCAAGTTCCCTTGCCGGTCTAGGAATGGTAGAACGATGGGTTCGATGACGGTTTGGATGTACCGTGCACTATTCAGTGTCCCCTCGACGATCACCAGTGGTGTACGGCCAGTGTAGGAGATCGCTCCCCACACCATGATGCCGGGTGTTGGCCCTGTGTGCCTCGGTCGTATGCAGTCCTGATTGTGGCTTACCTGCACGGCGCCAAACACGCATACGACCATCATTGGCACCAAGGCAGAAGCGACTCTCATCGCTGAAGACGACACGTCTCCATTCGTCCCTCCATTCACGCCTGTCGCGACACCACTGGAGGCGGGCTGCACGATGTTGGGGCGTGAGCGGAAGACGGCCTAACGGTGTGCGGGACTCTAGCTAACATCTAATTGGTCTAATTGCACTTAGGGGCAATGATCTCAGAAAGGTCCGGAGCCACACCGACAGAGAGTATGGAAACGCGGTCAAGTCATACATCGGTGAATTCACCTGTACTTCGACTTTGGACCCAAATACAATGGAAATACTATTTTCTGCGCCATAAAAGAGGGGAAACTGCGGAGTATCAAGACCGAAAAGATGTTGGTAACTTTCTAAACTAACGGGGTGCAACCCAGCGCGACATGAGAGCTATAGAGTTATGCTGTCCCATTGCTGTGGTTGCATAGAGTTATGCTGTCCTGTTGCAGTGGTTGCAAAATAACTTGTCGAACCAGGGAAGCGAGGACTATTATGTTGCAGTCCTAGCTTGTTAAGGGTTGGATCTGTTGAATGGTTCTTGAAAGATTTCCCCCATCCATATTCATATTAATAAAATAACATGATGTACTTCGTATACAGTAATGAAAAATCCTTTCCTTTAAGCTATAACCGTAATGTGTACCTTCAAAAAAGTGTTGACCGGGTAACCTTCAAACATTTAAGATGCAGTAAATTCATGTAATTCCTGCCCAATATATTCTTGGGATATGACACTTTCTCAGCTTAACTAAGCTGTGTACATAAAGGCACTTTTTTAACTTTGCACCCTCTTCAAAAAGTTTCTGTCGATTCCCATGGATGAAGCTCTAATAGTTTATACTCTTAAGGGGCAGGCTGTTGAGACGCTGCTCAGTCGCACTTGGGGCGCAATGAGCGCGAAGGAGAGGATTTTTTACGCCGTATCGTAACACTGGATGAGACATGGACCACATCGTTCGAGCCAAAACTGAAACGCCAATCCAACGAATGGCCTCATTACGAGTCGCCGCGAACGTCGAAAGTGCGTCAGAGCCCCCGTATGGTGAAAGTTATGGTGATTCTCGTGTAAGACTGTGATGATGTTATCCTAACGCACTTCGTCCCTCCACAGCAGACCGTCACTGCACAGTATTACTGTTCGTTTTTGGAGTATCACCTGTGACCAGCTTTGCGAAAGAAGCGGCGACACTTTCTGCGCAAGCCACCCATCATTTTCCACGACAATGCGCGGCCGCATACAGCGCAAGCTGTGGCTGCTCTGTTCGGTCGATGGGACTGGGAAGTACTGTACCATCCACCATACTCCCCGGACTTAAGTCCTTGTAACTTTCATTTGATTCCGAATGTGAAGGAATAACTTCGTGGCATTCGCTTCAGAACTGTTCCAGTGATTTGACAGCCAGTAGACCGCTCCATTCGCACCATCAACACAACAGGCTCTGCTAATGGTGTACTACGTCTTCCACATCGTTGGCAACGGGTTCTACACAACGCTGGTGACTACTTTGAAGGACAGTAACAGGTGCAAACATGTAACTCTTTTGTATCGGTTGTGAATAAATAGTTGCCACTACTTACGTTCCAACCTTCGTAATTTTTGAGTACAACAGTTTTTCAAGTAAATTTCTAATCACTTCTATTTGCTTTGGTGCTATAATTGAACTGATACTGCACTCTTAGATCTTCCTTTTTAAAGGAGCGTTTGAAAATGAAGTTTGGCACTTCTGCTTTTACTTTGCTGCCTTCAGTTTCGATTCCTATGGCATTTTTGAGTGTCTGAACACTAACCTAGGTGCCACTAATAGCCGTAACATGTGACCATAATGTCTTTAGGTTTTGTGAGGGGTCTTTTTATACGATTCTGTTGTGGTAGTTGTCGAAAGGTGCACTTAATGTCCTTTCCACAGCTCAACGCATTTCTTTAGTAGTAGTTCCTTGTCTATAGTTTTGCTTTGTTTTGGAACTATTATACAGTAGTCGTTTTTTTATTTTTTATTTTTATTTATTTTATTTATTTATTTATTTACTTATTTATTTATTTATTTTTTGCTGTATACCGAGAAGAATCACTTCCATTACAAACTGTTGTACCATGTACGGTACACACACACACACACACACACACACACACACACACACACAGTTTTCATTTTTACTGAAGACATAGAAATGTCTCGAACTCCACACATCAGATCAAAAGAAGTTATAATCCCAATTTGTTTGACCCAGACTGGGACATCAAATGATAACAAAATCGATCCCCTCCCCAAAATTCACCCCGTGCGTGTGTGGTGTGGAGTTATTTTGAAATCTTCAATGACAACCCTGGTTTTTATTGCAGATTATGATTCTACGGTAAAATCTATAAACGTTTCGTATGAAGCATTTTCTTCGTTTCGCCACAGATGGCGCTGCAATGGGAAGAAAAAAATGGTTCAAATGGCTCTGAGCACTATGGGACTTAACATCTGAGGTCATCAGTCCCCTAGAACTTAGAACTACTTAAACCTAACTCGTCTAAGGACATCGCACACATCCATGCCCGAGGCAGGATTCGAACCTGCGACCGTAGCGGTCGCGCGGTTCCAGACTGAAGCGCCTAGAACCGCTCAGTCACACGGCCGGCTGGGAAGAACAGAATAGGTACACAATAGTAATTTGCGACATGCTACTCAATGGCCCTTGAATATCCAATAGCACGTAGGACCCCTCCTCCATGCTACGAGGGTAGTACAGGCCAATATTTCGTAAATTGTGATTGGAAACGCCATTCGCAACGTTGTATTCCTGCGACTTTTCGAACAGGGGACTACTCGACGCATCACTGTGGCCGTGGCTCGAGGTGAACGCTACTCTACTTTTACAATTAAAGAGTTAAGTGTACAAACTGATCCGCTGTTCAAATGATCGTATACAGGACAAAGCATATCTGTGGGAATATCAGCACAGGTGTTTCTGATGCGGTTGACCACGTCTTCACGGCCTGTGGGCACTTGCTGATACGCCTTACCTCTTAAATATCCTCACAGAAAGAAATCCGGCGACGTCATATTGGGCGACCTAGCGGGCCTGTTACTAGAGCTACCTCTGCCAATCTACAGACCAGTGTAAACACGGGCTAATACCTCCCGTCCTTCAATTGCGTAATGCGCTAGGTAACCGTCGTTCTGAGACCACATACGTTGTCGAACGTCCAGGACAACATCCTGCAGTAGTGCTGGTAGTTACAGCTCCAAAAACGTTCGATATTTGCATCCATTCAACGTGCCGTCGATAAAATACGGACCAATCAATTTGTTCCCTGTGATGCCACACCATACGTTAACCGACCAAGGACGATATGGTCAATTTGCCGTAACCATCGGGGATTGTCTCCACTCCAGTAATGCATATTATGCCGGTTAACGCTGCCATGATTTCTGAATATAGACTTGTCGGAAATGGTACCCAGGCAAAGTAAGTGGGGTCTATTGCATTTGTTGACGAGCCCATTCACGAAACACTACACAGTTATGGAAATCGACGCCACGAAGTACTTGCAGTGACACGTGGCACGGATGATACTTAGGACGATACAGTATTGTGACAATACTGCCTACGGACATACCGGAATCGTGGTGTAATTGCCGGGATCTTATCTGTGGCTTGTGGTGCACTGCCGCTAGTACAGCTGCTTCATCAGCTTCTCCTGTAACACGTTTGCTTCGTTTTCTTTTGCCTGTCTGTACGCTGCCATCACGCATTAAAGCGTTCAAAACCTTGTAAAGTAACGAACGAGAGCTACGTTTCTTTCGAAAACGCTCGGCATACATGGCAACAACAGCCTCAACATTTCTCCTACATCTCCATAAATCTGCATCATTTCAATTTTTTGTTCTGTGGCTGCAGCATTAATCGTCCGCTTGCACGTCTGTTCTCCAAATGTAGGCAGGTGTGCAGGCCATAAACACAGCGCAGGTACTGTAATGTTTAGAGCCGCTATCTGTTCTACGTCTGCACGATACGTGAGCTCCGGCCGCAGTTACTGCCTGTTATGACGTGTTATGACGGCCACACTGATGTTTCGAGTAGTCTGTTGTTCGATATGTCGGAGAAATACAACGTTGCGAATGGGGTTTCCATTTACACTGAAGCACTAAATAAACTGGTATAGGCAAGCGTCTTCAAATACAGACTTATGTAAACAGGCAGAATACGGCGCTGCAGGGTCAAAAGCTACGTAACACAACACGTGTCTGGGCAGTAGCTGCGCAGGGTAGCAAGTAGTCTGAGGCGCCTTGCCACACGCGGCTCCCCCCGTCGGAGGTTCGAGTCCTCCCTCGGGTATGGCTGTGTGTGTGTGTGTGTTGTCCTTAGCGTAAGTTAGTTTAAGTTAGATTAAGAAGTGTGTAAGCCTAGGGACCTATGACCTCAGCAGTTTGGTCCCATAAGAACATACCACAAATTCCCAAATTTTTTTCTGGGCTGTAGTTAGATCGGTTACTGCTGCATTACAATGGCAGGTTATCAAGATTTAAGTGAGTTTGAATGTGGTGTTGTAGTCGGCGTACGAGCGATGGGACTCAGCATCACTGAGGTAGCGATGCAGTGGGGTTTTCCCATACAACCATTTCACAAGTGTACCGTGAATGTCAGGAATTCGGCAAAACATCAAATCTCCGGCATCGCTGTGACCGGAAAAAGATCCTGCAAGAGCGGGACCAATGACGACTGAATAGAATCTTTCAACGTGACAGACATGCAACCCTTCCACAAATTGCTGCAGATTTCAATGCTCGGCCATCAACAAGTGTCAGCGTGTGAATCATTCAACGAAATATCATCGATATGGGCTTTCAAAGCGAAGGCTCACTCGTGTACCCTTGATGACTGCACGAAAAAAAGCTTTGTGCCACACGTGGGCCCATCACCACCGACATTGGACTGTCGATGACTGGAAACATGTTGCCTGGTTGGACGAGTCTCGTTTCAAATTCTATCGAGCGGATGGACGTGTATGGGTATGGAGACAACTGCATGAATCAAGGACCCTGCTTGTCAGCAGCGGACTGTTGAAGCTGGTGGAGCCTCTGTAATGGTGTGGAGCGTGTGCGGTTGGAGTGATATAGGACCCCTGATACGTCTAGATAAAACTCTCACAGGTGAAACGTAGGTAAGCATCGTGTCTGATCACCTGCATACAGTCATGTCTCCCGCGCCCGGGTTCCCGGGTTCGATTCCCGCCGGAGTCAGGGATTTTCTCTGCCTCGTGATGACTGGGTGTTGTGTTAGTTAGGTTAAGTAGTTCTAAGTTCTAGGGGACTGATGACCATAGATGTTAAGTCCCATAGTGCTCAGAGCCATTTGAACCATTTTGAACAGTCATGTCCATTGTGCATTCCGGCGGACTTGGGCAATTCCAGGAGGACAATGCGACACTCCACACGTCCATAACTGCTAAATAATGGCTCCCGGAACACTCTTCTGGCTACTGAACTCCCCAAACATGAACATTATTGAGCATATCTGGGATGCCTTGCAACGTGTTGTTCAGAAGAGATCTCCGCCCCCTCGTACTCTTAGGATCTCTTCTTTTGGTGTCAATTTCAGCACTCCTTCAGACATTAGCCAAGTCCATAGCACGTCGTTTTGCGGCACTTCTGAGTGCTTGCGGGGTCCTACACGATAGTAGGCAGGGGTACCACTATATTTGGCTCTTCAGTGTAGAAGTTATAAAATAATGGCCTGTCCTCCCCTCGCAGCATGGAGGTGGGGTCCCACATGCCATTGGATATTCAAGGGCCATTGAATAGCATGTCGCAAATTACGATCGTGTACCTATTTCTATTCCTACCATTACAGCGCCACCCGGGGCGAAACGAAGAAAATGCATAAGATAAAACTTATGTAGATTTTGCTTAGATTCGTAATCTGCAATAAAAACCAGTGGTTCCCATTGAAGTTTTCAAAGTTGCCCCTCCACACACGCACTTGTTGGGATGGCAAGTCGAATGTGGTATCATTGGATGGTCCCCTCCGAGACAAACAAATTGGAATTACAACTTTTTTTTATCCGATGTGTAGTTTTCGAGATACTTCAATGTCTTCATTTAAAATTAATACGAAGTGCTTGGTCAACTACTTTTCTAAACTTGAAGCACAATTCCTCTACATGTTCCTGCCAATAACTAACATTTCTCGAGTTCGTGCATGAAATGACTGTAACTAACGAATTTAAAATATTTTTTGCACATGAGTATGAGATAAAAGAGAGGGAAACACAGTATGCAGATATAGCATTTTCTTCTCGAATAGTAATACATTGGCAGCTGAGTTTAACATCCCATCCGACCAACGGGGTTAACCTGAACTACGTGTAAGACTATGCCTCCATTGCACCCTTCGCGAACCGGTCTGGTATTTATTTAACTCAGGACACTGGGGCAGATCTGATGTGTGGCGACTGTGCTTTGACTTCTCTCTGCCTGCTGTTGAACAATAACTGATACTGAAAATTTCCCCCACTGTAATTCGAGCAGCCAAATATCTTCGCTTGCGAAAATACTGTGTTTATGTTGGCGATCTAGACTACCTTTTCAGTAGACGCCGTCGACGCGACCACGTAGTCCCATTGTTAAGATACCTGCTGTGACACAGCTACCTGCAGAGCAAAGCCGTTGGAGGCCGCGAAGGCCTGAGCAGTGAGCACCGCTGATACTCGCAGGTGGCTGCACCCGGCGCCCCACAAAAAAACGCGGGCGGTTTGTACCTGCATCGACCGCCTGCAAAAGCTGCCAGAAGAAATTTCAAAATCAGTGGACCTGTCTATACAATATACAGCCTAACTACCACGTTAATGGGATACATAACACACAATTCATGATTTTTAGGAAGCGTGATTATAGTGTACGACCACATGATATACAGGGTGTTTAAAAAAGAACTCCCTAGTTTTTTTAAGTATAAATTTAATGGGGAAATTAATGATAAATTAAATCAATGAGCACATATCATGAAAGAGAATTCCTTCCAGTTTTGTTTAATTTTAGCAGACGTCAGGGTGGGATCTATTTGTTGCCCTCCACGTCGAGTCGATATTCCACTTCTCGCCACGTATTCACCAACATTTCAAGTGTAACTGTCCCAACTGCTATGAGATTCTTTCCCGTAAATGATTGACGTCTCTGACCTTTTCACTGTACACAATTCTTTTTTATGTAGCCACAAAAGAAAAAGTGCAGTGAGGTTAATATTGAGTTTCGTGGTGGCCAAGATATTGGGCCAGCCGTGCCTATCCACCTTCCTGGAAAGCGAGTGTCAAGAACAGCACGCACATGGTTACTATAATGAGGGCGTCATCCTATTGGAAAAACACAAGCCCCTTTTCCGCCTCAATGTCGTCCATCTGGGGAAAGACATACTCTGTCAAAATGTCACAGTAAACGTCCCTCTTTATTGTTTTTTCTACAAAAATGAAAGGACCAGTCACACGATCTTCCCTCAAACTGCACCAGACATTAACTTTGGGAGAGTCACATTGATGCTGAACTACTTCATTCGGACAGTGTAGCGAAATTTGGCGTTAACGGCAGACGAACGACGCGAGTACCTTTGCTAACAGCACGAAATCGCCTACAGCGCTCCCCCCCCCCCCCCCCCCTCGGTCTCGTGACCATACCTGTTGTACCCTAGACGACTGGATAACAGCAGCGTTTAAAATGAGTCCCGATTTCAGTCGGTAAGAGCTGATGGTAGGGTTCGAGTGTGGCACAGACCCCAAGAAGGCATGGATCCAGGATCGACAAGGCACTGTGCAAGCTGATGGTGGCTCCATAATGGATAATGGTATGGGCTGTGTTTACATGGAATGGATTGCGTCCTGTGGTCCAACCGAACAGATCACTAGCTGGGTAGGGTAATGTTCAGCTATTTAGAGATCATTTGCAACTATACGTGGACTTCATGCTCCCAAATAGCGATGGAATTTTTATGAATGGCAGTGCACCATGTCCCTGGGTGACAGTTGCTCGTGATTGGTTTCAGAAACATTCTCGACATTTCGAGCGAATGATTTGGCCTACCAGATTGACGTCCCATCGATAATTTATGGGACGTAATAGAGAGGTCAGTTTACGAATAAACTCCTGCAACGGCAACACCCGCAATTATGGCTTTTGTCAGCTCAGTGCATAACTACTGTAATCCCGTGTTACCACTTGTTTGCTTTCACAAGGAGAAATAGACTGGAAAATTCAATTCAGGGTCATCCTTCCTGTGTTTTAACATAAAATTTGTATACAAGGGTTTTAAAGACGTGTCCCGTATTCTTACATGAGATAGTACTTGTCAAACTAGGGAAAAAGTCCAGTAAACGCGTGTCCCGGAACTACTACTTGTTGTGATACCGGTCATTTTCATTGTGGCGAGAACGGTCAGTATTCGGTTGTGTCGGCTGCCTGCCTGTAGGCGTTCATCGCTCATTTCTCATTGGCTGTGTTTGTTTATGTACTTATTTCTCTGTGGTGCTCTTATCAGACAGCACTTATCCATCAGCTACTCCGTACGTGTCGTTTTGAGGTTGTGCTTGCCTTAGAACGAAATCTATGATTTCGAGGAGTGTGAACGACTTCTTCCTCCTTGCCGTTTCGCGATTCTCTACGGGGGTCGCCATTGGTATACAGGTCTTCGCGGTGTTAAGTGACAGTTGATGGCCGGATGTGCTCGGTGCGGAATCTGCGTAATCGATGTGTCCGCGTCTAGACCAAATCTCATGTTCAAGTGTGAGAACTTTTCCCGTGTGCCCGGGTAGAATGTATACGAGGCGAGACGTGACAACCAACCGGACTTTTTACCTAGTAGGATGTGGGAAACCCCCTAAAATCCACATCCAAGCAGGTCGGTTCACCACCCTTCGTCGTTAATCCTCGAGACAGGATCGATTCGGAAAAGGTGGTCCGTGAACAACTTAAACTCTGAAACTGAATCTCCTTATTAGAAGTGCAACTGTCATACATTATATGTTCGGGTGGATCGAGTTCAGATGCTCTAAAAAGGTTAATGGTTGTTTCGAAATTGTGTGATTTCACTTGGGACTGGTTGGACGGTGCCTCATGGACTCAAGCTGATTAGGAATATAATCCTGTTACAGCTCGGCATATGGCAAAGTTTAAAAGTTTGAACGAGTCTGATTTTATATCTCGACGTTCTGTGATAAATCTCACAGAGAAAACGTTTGATGACGCAACCTTATCCATGCTAGGGAAGGCTTTAAATTTTGCACCCAAACCGAAGAGTTTGTCGGTAGTTGATTTTATTACTTCAATTGAACAGGCAGTTTGCAAACTACTTCCTGGCGCTAAGAGGAGGTTACGAGGGATGCATGTCGTGTGTTGACTAGGGCTCGTCCACCCAAGACTAATGTAACAACAGCAGAGAGGGCTGCTTTACGATCTCTCAGAGTTGATCCTCACATTGTTATTTTACCTGCGGACTAGGGCAAGGCCACCGTTGTTTTAAACAAACAGGATTATGTACAAAACATGCAATGTTTATTATCTGACTCAGCGTATCGCAAGATCGTTGCTGACCCCACGAAAAGTGTTGAGAGAAAGACCAAAAGCCTCTTGAAGAAAAGTGGTTTGTCGCAGGACACTATCAAGAAACTTAACAGCTATAGTGCTGTTCCCCACAGATTATATGGCCTTCGGAAGGTACACAAGGAAGGAGTTCCTTTCCATCCTATAGTGAGCAATATCGGGGCTCCTACTTATCGTGTAGCCAATCTTCTTGCTTCTCAGTTAAGCCCACAAGTTGGTCGGTGTGAACATCATATCAGGAACTCAGCTGATTTCTTACGTCGTTTTAGAGAATACGGTTGACTGACTCTGATATTTTAGTAAGTTTTGATGTGGTCTCTCTGTTCACTCATATTCTTCTGTCTGATTCGTTGCTGCTAATTGAGGTTAGGTTAGGTGTTGAATTAACGAATCTCTTTCGACATGTGTTGACATCCACTTACTTTTTATTCAATGACCAGTATTATGAGCAGACAGATGGAGTTGTGATGGATAGCCCGTTGTCTCTTGTGATTGCAAATTTGTTTATAGAAGACTTCGAGGAACGTGCATTGGAGTTGTCGCCTTTGAAACCCGCCTGTTTCTTCAGATATATTGATCATACTTATGTTGCTTCGCCTCATGGTAAGGCGAATTTGAACGCCTTCTTAGAACACCAGAATATTCGTTTTATGATGGAGGTGCAAGAGGATGATTGCCTTCCCTTTCTTGACATTTTGGTTAGGAGGAAGGTTGATGGATCATTGGGACATCCAGTATACCGGAAGCGTACTCACACTGACTTGTATTTATAGGCTGATAATTGTCACCATCCGGGTCAGCGTGAAGGGGTAGCTACTTCGTACCTTAGTACACAGGGCACATGTCATTTCCGACATTGAGACTTTACCAGCAGGGCTTGCCCATCTTGAAGCTACATTTCGTCAGAATGGTTATAGTGAAAGGCAGAATGAACGTGCGTTGCGCTATCGACCAACTGTACATCGGGTGACTGATGATAATACTGAGTCGACACCTTAGTCTACTGCATTTTTGTCTTACGCAGGAAGCACCTGCAACAAGATCGACACATAAATACGATGTGAAATGTGTTTCCCGGCCTCCATCTAAAATTAGTGCTTTTGGATTCTGTTAAGGACGATGTCGGTTTGCGTAAGGCGGGTGTATCTCGCATTCCTTGTAGCTGTGGCATATGTCAAACTAGCAATACCGTGAAGGACCGATGCACTGAGCATAAACGGCACACACGATTACAGCAGCCAAACAGATCTGCTATTCCCGAGCATTCTTTGGATACTGGTCACACATGTTATGTAACAATACCGAGATATTGCGTGCACGTTCAGCTATTGGGACAGTGTTATTAAGGAAGCTGTTGAGATTGAATTAGCGAGCAACCTTGTAAGCAGGGTTGGAGGTCTTTGTTTAAACTCTGCTTGGAATCCTGCTCTCTCCCTTATCAAAAAAGCAGAGGGACAGAGGCCATGTTACCTCACCTGCTACTTTGTAGTCTTTCACTATCGATATCTCTGACTTTGGTCATCTTTGGTGGCACTAGTGTTCAGTGTATGTGTGTGTGTGTGTGTGTGTGTGTGTGTGTGTGTGTGTGTGTGTGTGTGTGTTATCTTTCCTGAATTACTCGAAGAACCGAGGTTTTAAATTTGCTCGTACATCGCCTGTCAGTTGCAGTTTGTGGCTTGAAAATGGCGGGGTGTACTCCCGCCGAAGTATCGGTGGTCGCTGTAAATATTACCTGGCTGAATTTCCGTAAGTTGTTTGAAAATTGTATACACCAGAAGAAACTCAGGTCTCACGTGTACAGTTTGTTCACCATACCTGTGGTGTCACCGCCAGACACCACACTTGCTAGGTGGTAGCCTTTAAATCGGCCGCGGTCCGTTAGTATACGTCAGACCCGCGTGTCGCCACTGTCAGTGATTGCAGACCGAGCGCCGCCACACGGCAGGTCTAGAGAGACGTCCTAGCACTCGCCCCAGTTGTACAGCCGACTTTGATAGCGAAGCTACACTGACAAATACGCTCTCATTTGCCGAGACGATAGTTAGCATAGCCTTCAGCTACGTCATTTGCTACGACCTAGCAAGGCGCCAGTATCATTTAATATTTATCTATGGATGCCTGTACCGTCAGACCGATGCTCTCCAATTGTGGAGTAAAGTTAAGTATTCCAAGAGCTTCGTACTTTATTTATTAGACTCAACTCCTTTAACTGTTCCAGACCTCACGCCAGTCTGCGTGAGCTTAACGCTTGCATTTCGGCCTCCTCTAGCAACACAGTGTTGGCTCTTCTGCCAACACTACAATACCTACATGAACTTTGCAGAATCTATTGTTGTGCACGAGCACTCTAAAAAGTGAAATCGGAGGAACTATTGCATGAAGAAATATAAATCTAGAAGCACTGATACTATTACATTTTGAAATTTACGTTGTGAAAGTAGAAATTCTTGAAAAATTAGTATTAATAATCACAAAATACAGGGTCCCATCTGTCGAATTTTAGATATTCTTGAAAGATTTACGAGCATGACTAAATTTTTTAAATCCTAAACAGAATGAGGTAATATTAAGAAAAGATTTAATTAAAATTTTTAGGGCTTACCTATTCTAGAGCTATAACTAAATACCTTGCCATTTTATACAATCCAGGGGGGCTTCCATAAATAATATTTTTATAGACTCACCGAGCTTGTCAAACTATTGTATGAATACTTCTAGTTAAACCACAAAAATAACAAATGAAAAAGGAAATAAAGCTATAAAGTATATTTATGAAATATGTAGTTGAGAGAAGAACGAAACACAGTCAGCGTTAGTGAAAAATATAATATATTCTGTAACATAGACACAAGCTACGTATTTTGAAAACAGTAATCCTAAAACTTAAACTTTCTAAGTAGGTCAAAAGATCCTGACTCCTGAGCTATAAAAAAAGAGTCAGAATATTTTGTTCAGCAAGCATCAAGGGACACGATGGTTATCGCGTTAAGTCACATAACAAACGGAACATTAAAATTCTATGTAAAATCATCAGAGACTAAAATGGATCCATTACCAAAGAAGGGAGGAAGACTACATATTAAGTGCCGTCCACGACGAGGTCGTTAGAGACAGAGCGCAAGCATGGATTTGGGAAGAAAATCGGCCGTGACTTTTCAGACGAAAACCTAAATGTGAATCAACCAGCTCCCAAACGAGAATCCAGTGTGTTGCCATTGCCTTTGTTTGAAGAAAAAATAAATCTCTCCAGTAACAAGACAAGAATTCTTTGGTACATAGAGTAGAATGAGGGAGGAAAAAGAAATCGAGAAAAAGAGCAAAATTCTTTAAGTGGAAATAATAACCTGAATAAAGGTAGTCCCAAAATTTAAAATATTTTCAATAAGGTTTTCTTGGGTAAGCAGCAGATAATTATTTAGGTCCAAACACTTCCGTAATAGATTACAGTTCCAAATAAAAGTGTTACAAAGTAAGTTTAATAAGTTACAATCTTATTTTTGTTTTATTTTAACGAGCAATAGTCTATATACGCAGATCAACAGCCGCTCTTGGTAAAAATAGCAGTCTATTTTCTACAAAAGATTTCCCGACGTAGTAGCAGTCGAAATACTGGTTTAAATTGCTTCGTAAATAGCTCCAGTGTCGAGTGGTCGATGAAAGTGACCCACTCCGGACGACACTGTTGCCAGCGTCATATCGATTGTGTGTGGAGTCCTTATTGAACTCGTCGTCGATGGGATTACTTGACGCGTCACACCAAAAAGTACAAAATGGCAACTGATACTTATTGCTATAAATTATCACCGAAATGAAACTCAGCGCTAAGCTTTGATGGCTGTATTGTCGGACCTATCGCGCTCAGCATCGTTTAATCGCCAAAGCTGTCAACTTGAGGAAACATTATTAGTGCTCGAATTCCAGCAGCTTTTATGGATTCAGTTCTAAGAGGACAGGATGCCAAGAATATATGGATACACCGTACTGAGACGGTCGATGTAGCTGCTCCCGCATAAAGAAGATGAAGATACTCCATCTTATTTAATCAGATGTCAGCAGAAACAACAAACTCAAAATTGCGTTTCACCCCGTTAATACCTTCCTATCATTTAAATGACACATTAGTTTTCTGATTAAAAAAAATATCAATGCGTGTAATCCGCTTACAATTCGTTGCGGAGTCTTATAAAAGTGTGTTAGGCACGTCGAGCATTATCTGTAACAGTGAATGCAAAAGTGTGCTTGTAAAGGAAACTTCTTAGCAGCAGGTAATATCTGGATTTAGCCGTAATTACATGATTTCTGAAATTCAGGCATCGTCGGTGTAACACTGCTTCAGAGAAGCCGTGCCAAGTCTAAATGCTTGATTTTAAAAATAAAACTACCCTCATTGTCAGTGCTATTTAGAATAGTTCAATATTCATTACACATACATGCCTGTGAGAATTTGTTGTGCGTCCACAGGAAGGTACAATCGATTTGACGTCTGTTTTTGGTGTCATAGATAGAATGAATTTAGATTTTCTATGATGGCAATCGTTGCCCCGTGATCCTCTTGTATTTCACGGTTTTCTTAAATTATTATTGATTGAGGACGAAGGCACCCATGTCGCTCGCCAAGCGACTCTCTCGAACTGTTGCTCAGGAACGGTGCGGCCAGCTGCGCATTGTTGAGAACTTCAAGTCACGATTTGTTGTTTACTCTTAGAGGACTTAATCGCCACACTATTAAAGGCGCAATTCGGTGATAATAGTAAGCGTAACTAGCTGGGGCACCTGGGGAGAAGCCCTAGGACCCCCAAGGATAAAGAGGACGAGGAAAAGGAAGATAAAAAATAAGGAAGAGTTAAAATTGAAAGGACAAATGGAAAAATTAGTAAACTCTTTCAATGAAATAAAGTCTTTCGCTGTGTTAAAATAACCAGAGATGGTTCTGGAAATGCTTTAGTGGTAAAGATATGAGAATCATTTCCCTCCTTTACCAATCCAAAGTTCAGTCTGCATTAGGACCCAAAGATCAGTTAAGCTGAATCTATAGAAAGAAAGGACTTAGATGCGAGTAAATGCTGCGACCTATGTTATGACGAAGCATCTGTTATGAGTGACGTATAGAACGGGGTACAGAAAAGAATCAATTCACAATTTAAACTAGCTTCTTAAATATACGTAGATGCTAATAAAGGAGCAGCCCAGTACTTCGGAACAGCTGGTAACACCTTCAGTTTTTTGGCACGCTGTGGTGATAGAATTCAAAAACATTGGCCTTTGAGTACTTCCAAGGTAACGCTAAAACTCAGCGCGTTGGGCTAACAGATGCGGCATCATATAGGCACTTAAAGAGAGATTCAGTGATGAAAGTTTCCTGGCCGTGTGCTTGACCGGGATTCCAACCTGGGTTCCAATCCTTTCGCAGGAAATGCTTGCCGGCCTCTATTTACCGGCCGAACTCTCCAAGCACAACACACGACCCGTCCTCACAGCTTTCCTTCCACCAATGCTTTATCTGCTATCTTTCAAACTTCACAGAAGGTTTGCACACTCTGCGGGACTGGCGCTCTTGGAAGAAAGAATACTGCAGAGAGAAGAGTTAACCACAGGCTAGGGAATTATTTCCCGAACAAGTTTTCACTCTACAGCGGAGTGTACGCTGAAATGAAACTTTCGTGAAAGATTAAAACTTGTGCCAATTCGGATTCCAACCTGGCACGTTTACTTTTCCCAGGTTATAGTCCCGGCCCGGCACACAATTTTAACGTGTCAGAAAAGTTTCATATCAGCGCACATTCAGCTGCAGAGTAAGAACTCAATGTACATGCACTGGAGTTTTTAGGGACCTCATAAACATATTTCTTATCAGGAAGAAATCTAACAAACGAAATGGAGCATTGACTTTAAAAATGTAAGTGAATCCTACAGATTTTTTGTTCGGAGCAAAGTACTAGAAAAACTTAATATAGTACGTAATCACAGTAATCAATATGATTACACGTTTTATAATTTTAGCACGACCTCTCTTCCTAATCTCATAACATTCCCACTACCTTCCTCCCGCCTCCCTCCCCTCCCCCAATCAGCCTCACTCCATTTCCTCTTCCCCTCTCCTGCCTACCTCCAATATATACATATTTAAAACACTGACCGCAATTGCAAGATACAGTCTCTGGTAAACAAGACTGGTTGCAGACGCAACTATGTAGGTAAATTTTACGTTTATGTACAATTATTGTCTTTTCTACTTATCGTAAGATATTAGATGGTACATATTTAGTTTTTACTTAGTTTTAGATCTGAAGATGATCGAGAGTGATCAGAATATGTAATGTATTTTTAAAATGTGAACTTTGATGGAACAATAAATGAGAATTATCTCAAATAGTAAGTAAGGTTTTGAAATCAAAGTATGGACGTTACAGCTGCATATAACCTCGTACATACATCTGCTGTCAGAGTGGATAATTCGATGAATTGCTTGACGAAACTTTCAACTGCTGTCAAAGTGTCAATCCTCAAACAACCTGAAAAAAAACACAATATACAGGCTAACGGAGTCGTTAACTAAGTTTAAAATGCCACTTATTAACCAAGTGACTGACATCATTTATTCGCCTCTCGACACTTGGCTTTACGTAATGAACTAAGACATAGACGCTTATGCCGCAATACAGCCTGTTTTCATATCTACCGCCTGTGACGAATATCTTAAAAATGAAGCACTTAAGTTATCCAATTACCTCTGCTCATGACATTTATTGTCTGTTTGCAGCACAGCTGATGATGATACAAACTTAATCGAAACTACCCAGTGTACAAGACTGGGTACAAACCTCATAATCAGTTACCGTGATGTAAGCACAACCTTGCTGATGTATCTAACGGAAGGTGCGCCTGATCCAAAAGCTCAGTGTTTCACTTCCAAGCTAAAACTGTTTTAAAACAGACATACGTTCTGCAGTGAGACAGGAACGGTTACCTAGACTGGCAACACCATCAGTAGGAGTAGGGCAGTGCGTAAGGTCACGTTAATTGTTTGATTGGCGAGCGAGCGCAACGGAACTGTTGACACACTTGCAGAACCTGAAGCAAGACGCCGTACATTTCGTAAGAACTTGCTTGGAAAACTCCGGCACCGACATTTCAGCGCAGAAACCACAAATATTTTTCAGTCAGCTACATATCTATTACGCAGAGGTCATGCAAATAAAATTACCGTATAACAATGTCTCACGCAGAAGCATAACAGCAGTCATTCTTCATCAGGTTGCCCTCCATTCAGAAGCTGTTGCACGCAGCGACTGTTATTGACTTGTAAATAATAGATTTCAGCTACAGTCGTCCTTTTGAAATTTTATTGGCAGATCTAGATTTCATCTAGAAACTAGCCACTCTCAATGCTAAGAATACAACAGGTACGTAGTTAGATGATGTCATAAAAAAGTTGCAATTAATGGCTTAACCCATATGGTTTGTACATTACATACCACTATCATTTTTGATCAATGCATGTAATGCCTGTTGGTCGGGCTTCATTCACAGTTCATTGAATACTAATGTTTGCGGAAGGCGAGCAGTGTGGAGAACACGTCGGTTGGTTACATGACGCCATCAATGTGAACTACATATAAACCTCAATGGAAGTAAACCACTTCAAAGAGAGGCCGCTGCAACCGTGGCCGAAACGTTGGTTTTTCACCAGCAGCAGTAGGTTTTTTTTTTTTTTACATTATGACGCGGTACCATACCCAGAAAACTTTTATGTCGACTGACTCTGGCTGCGGAAGCCTACTTCAAATTTAATTACATAAAATGGAACATAAGTAAAATTCTTACATTGTCGTCCGACTTATTTCATATTTATCATCAAGTAAAAGGAGTGAACATGGAAATTTTATTACTTGATGATAAATATGAAATAAGTCGGACGACAAAGTGGTTTACTTCCATTGAGGTTTATATGTAGTTCACACAGATGGCGCCATGTAACCAATCGAGGTGTTCTCCACACAGCCCGCCTTCCGCAAACATTAGTATTCAATGAACTGTGAATGAAGCCCGATCAACATGCATTACATGTATTGATCAAAAATGATAGTGGTATGTAATATACAAACCATATGAGTTCAGCCATTAATTGTAACTTTTTTATGACATCATCTAACTATGTACCTGTTGTATTCTTAGCATTGAGAGTGGCTAGTTTCTAGCTGAAATCTAGATCTGCCAATAAAATTTCAAAAGGACGACTGATAGCTGAAATCTATTATTTACAAGCAGTCATTCTGCCAACGTTACACATGAGAGTGAAAGAGGAACGAACTTAACAAGTAATGAGAGGCGCAGTCGACAGTTTCCAATGTCTCACAATTTCCAGTGATTCGCGGGGTATTGATGAAGTTGTAGTAGGATCCGTCTAAAATAGAAGAACCCTGCAATGTTTCGCACTTGCTAAACAGGAACGGAAATTGGATAATGTCCCAATTACCTTCTCCCCCCTTTCTCTGTCCCTCTCCTCCTCCACCACTCATTGGCCATCATATCATCCTCCATGCTTCCCCCCCCCCACCCCCTCTCTGTCCATCCACTCCTCCCTCTTTCTCTAATGTTACTGCATCAGTGCCTTCAGGTTGCCTGACTCACAAGCTGTCTTAACTCTTCGAAGGTGCTCCTAATCTGAGCCGACCTCTCTCCAGCACTCATTGGTGGAGGAGGGGTCTAGAGGCGTTGCAAAACCGTCTGGTCTGTACAACCAGAGCGCGTTTCACGCTATAATGACAGCAAGTACGCTCGCTTTCTCTGCGATATTGCCTTCACTTCAGACCTAGATTCCCCGTTGTTCTGCTTTCCGCTTCATACCAAAACCCGGCGTTGCTGTCGAACTGTGGTAGTCTACCACAACGGGGTAAGCGCCGAAGAAATCGAGCAAGATGGTGATACAGGAATGAAACCACTGCAGTGGTTAGTGTCCATAAATACCAGAACAGCGACGCGATAGTCTATGGAAATGAGCCTAGCCCATGATCTTCGAGTATGGTTATCTAGGAGTTGTGGACTAAAATAAGAAACGTATTAGAATAGCAATTAAAATACGAAAATTTTAGTGATAAAAATATCGAATCAGAAGGTTCACTGGACTCGCATTCAGGAGGAGAGATGTTTAAATCTACGTCCAGGAATACCTAAAATGCAAAAACCGGTATGATTTCATTAAAAAAGGATACAGTCAATTTACTTTCCCGTCCTCGGACAAACGTCGTCCATGGGACGTTTAATTCTTATCTTTCTCCCTTTTTATACATAAAAATACTGTCAATGGATAAAAACAGTTTGTAAAAAGAGATTACTTTCCTGAGGATAGTTTGTGTATGCTCCTACGCTCCCTTGGTATATATTTAAGGCATGTTACGCAATTGGAGCTAGTGTTATTGAAAGTTTGTATGAAAAGAGAAAAAAGTTATGGTTATGAAGTCATCATACAAAAACTGTTCCTTTGTACCAAGGCTCTGAAATGAGACTCTTCCTATTCATTATGCGTGTGGACGATTTATTCAGTCATTCCTCTTACCGCTTAAAACACGGATACATCCTGAAGAGAGTATCGTCATCAGAGGTAATAACGTGATAAAACTGTTGCAGTCCTTATAAATGATATCGTGAATAGTAAAATACACTACCTCATTTCAAAATTCTAGCTACTCCTAAGACAATTATTATGATTAGTAAACGGTAATAATTTTCGAAATTTGTGGTAAGGTCTTTCGGGATCAAATTGCTGAGGTCATCGGTCCCTAAGCTTACCCAGTACTTAATCTAACGTAAATTAACTTACGCTAAGAACAACACACACACACACACACACACACACACACGCACGCACGCACACACACACACACACACAGACACCCATGCCCGACGGAGGACTCGAGCCTCCGACGGGTGGAGAGGCGCGGACCGTGACAAGGCGCCCTACTAGACCACGCGGCCAAACAGTAACAGGTAACGGTGAATCAGGAAATACACTATCTCGTTTCAAAATTCTAGCTCAAAAATGGCTCTGAGCACTATGGGACTTAACATCTACGGTCATCAGTCCCCTAGAACTTAGAACTACTTAAACCTAACTAACCTAAGGACATCACACACATCCATGCCCGAGGCAGGATTCGAACCTGCGACCGTAGTAGTCGCGCGGTTCCGGACTGAGCGCCTGAACCGCTAGACCACCGCGGCCGGTCAAAAATTCTAGCTACTTCTGAGACAATCATAAGATGTAAGTTCGACATGAGTAGCTTTACATCATGTGAAAAGTACTGTACTCTTCAGAATAACACTACTATCCTCTGAAATTTTACTCTTTGAATATGGAACTACAGGTGGCGTTTTTTGTTTAGTAATGGAAACAGAAAATCAATGAACATACCTTTGACTACAGCAGCGATCACCATACTTTTCTCACAAAAGGACCAGTTCTCACTCTTTCTAAAATTCGAAATTTATTGGAGAGTCATATCAAAGAAAAAATACCGCAGTAACTTTTACTCCTCGTTAAACTTGCAATAATCGCAGTCTTACTCTAAAGTCCAATGTGAACATTGTTAAATTATACATATGGGTTTCATTAAAACAATTGATAAAAGTACGCGTCACCGTTCATTACCCCACCGGTCCCTTGACATCCACCCCTCAATAAATGCCTCTTCTGGAATATTTTTTCACGCATTACCACCTTCAGATATAGGCCTACGTACCCAGGTTTGCTACTTCTTATTGCCTAACATCATTCATCCATTTTCCGTTAGAACTCTGTTGATCCCTAAAATACTAATTCTCTAGGTTACTTATCCCTCCCATTTCATTTCATAACAGCCATAATTACGTCTTTCGTATTAATTGTGTCTCTATTAAAGCAAGAATAAAAGAAAATGAAAAGAAACTGGTCATACGTTTTGCGAAATGATTTGTGTAAAAGTAAGAAGTAAGAAGTACAGCAAATGAGGCTTGTCAAATGTTTCTCTAACTTTTTTAGTTCTTACTTTTAGACAAATCATTTCACAAAACATTTGACCTTTTTTTCAATTTTCTAAATTTTTCAAGTTTTGCACAGAAAGCATGAAACAGACGGAGCGAGGCGGCTAAGAGAGGCTGCCCAAAATATAACCAGAATAAACAAATATGGCGTGGTGCCGTTTTCGCCAAGTAATAGCGCACAATAAGGCAAATTTCCTGACTCTCGCAAGTAATTTTTATCACTTATAGTCGTCTAAAGCAACTATATACTTTTGCCCTATTACACTAAACGTAAGCAAGCACGTAACACAGTTACGGTTCGTGTTTTATCATGGCCGTCAAATCAAGTGCTCAAAATGTTGACCTTGAGCGTTGCTACACGCTGTAAAGTGATTCCGGGGAAACAATACTGCACGTTGAATTTCATCTGGAGATAACTGCAGCACAGGCCCGTGTTATAAGGCATTAAATGCCCGGGAACCTTAAAGGTTTCACCACAGATAAAAGTATGGAAGTGTTATGTTTGATGAGTGTGCAGACCATTTTGCCTTTCCTAAACGACCGTTCCAATGGTCTCTAAATGTTCTCTTAAAAGAGTCTGTCATTACATTTGCAGAATAGGAAGGGCATCCATTATGTTGGTACCACACCAGGTGTCTTTCGTCCTGGGGGATGTCTTCCAATAACTGCGGAGCAGCATATCTTAGAACTCGAGATTTTTGAGCAGTCTTCGGTCTATTGGCAGATTACTGGCGCTATCAGTCTACACAGGAGATCACTTACAAACCACTCGGGCGACACATTCTAGAATATTGCTCGAATGTATGGGACCCATACAAAATAGGACTAACAGGGGATTTTGAACGTATACGGAGAAAAGCAGTACGAATGGTCACAGGTTTACTTGACCCAAGTATTACAGTGGCGCTGAAAAAATTACAGTGGAGCTGAAGAAACTGAAATGGCAGAATCTTGAAAATAGACGTAAACTATCCCGAGAAAGTCTACTAAGTTTCAAGACCCGGCGTTAAATGATGACTCTAGGAATATATTACACTCTACTACACTCCCTACGTATCGCTTTATATAATGATCGTGAGGACAAGATTAGAATAATTACAGCACGCACAGAGGCATTCAAACAATCATTCTTCCCGTGCTCCATAAGTGATTGGAACGGGAAGAAATCTAATAACTGGTACAATGGAACGCTCCCTGTGCCTTGCACCCCGCGGTCGTTTGTAGAGCATGGATGTGGATGTACAGGGTGGCGCACGAAATGTGTTACCATTTTGTTTTTGAATATAAACTTTATTGTCAATACAATTTGAAAGGAACATGAAGAGCCGTCCATGGGGATTTGTTCTAACTCAGCACATGCTCAATGTGTCCACCATTTCGTTTCCTAACTTCCTTCAAACGATGACTGAAGTTGGTGATTACCCTACGGCACATGTCTTCCGTAATTTCACTGCAAGCTTGAAGAATAAGTCTTCTGAGCTCCATTAAATCGCGTGGACGTTTCAGGAAAATCTTTTTCCTTTAGGTACCCCCGAACGCTGAAAGGCATGATCAGTCTTAAATGATGATGATGATGATGGTACCCCCAAAGAAAAAAGTCACATGGATTGAGGTCTGGACTATTGGGGGGCCAATTTTGTCCGTCATTGAAGCGACCTTGAAACCTGAGTGAAATGATACGCATGTCGAAATGCTCGTGTAAAAACTCCAACACAGTGCTTGCAGTATGTGGCCTTGCTCCATCTTGCATGAACCACTGTGTGTTGAAGGGCAAGGCAGTAGCAAGAAACTGTGGAATAAAGCTATTGCGAAGCATGCTCAAATAACGCTCGGTGTACACAGTTTCTTCAAAGCAAAAGGGTCCAATAAGTCCGTGACCGGAAATTGCTGCCCACGCTGTAATTCTCTGAGCATAATGTTGTCGTTCATGAAGCACTTGTGGGTTTTCGGTGGCCCAAAAGCGTACATTTTGTTTGTTAACCACACCGTCTAAATGAAAATGCGCCTCGTCTGAAAACCAAACGTTGTTGAGAGTTTCCTCCCTATCTTCCGCCCACAAAGCAAACAGTAATCTCTGCTGCTTGTGTTCTTCAGTGAGCTTCTGTGCACAGGT
This sequence comes from Schistocerca cancellata, assembly GCF_023864275.1. Classification (NCBI taxonomy): domain Eukaryota; kingdom Metazoa; phylum Arthropoda; class Insecta; order Orthoptera; family Acrididae; genus Schistocerca; species Schistocerca cancellata. Next base: position 286,321,615 of record NC_064628.1, on the reverse strand, counting down.
CATCTTGTATGGGTACATATGGAGGTCACTTTTAAGAATGCGTTGAACGGAGCGTCTGGATATTCCCAGTTGCACTCCTGCCTTTCTACACGATTTCCCGGGACTTCTCTGTACAGCAACTCGTACCGCTTCAATATTCTCCAGCGAACAAACAGGTTTAGGCCGAGGTCGCTTCGCTTCCAATACTGTTCCTTCCTGTACAGATTTATCGTGCAACCTGTGGATGGTCTTCTTGCAAGGGCCCCGTCCTGTGTTAAACTGTTGTCGAAAACGCCTCTGGGTCACAACAAGGAGTTTCGTTTCATGAAAAAGTAACAGAATTGCCGATCGTTGCTGTGTCGTCAGTCTTCCATTGTCAGCCATTGCTGCTTACTAGTCTCCTAGCGGCAGTATCGTGAATTACCCGTCATTTCGTAACTCATTTGTGTTTCCAAGTTCTGCTGGTACTGTTGTAGAGATCCCAGCGGGATATCTAATGTGCGTCGTAAATTGTGAAAGAAACAATTGGTAAAACATTTCGTGCGCCACCCTGTAAATATTTTGATACGCATTGGTAGAGCAGGGACCAATGCTGCGGGTCTTGAAAGCATGCACCAAACGTTGATAGACCAAGAGCGTTTCTTTTTATCCACTTCTTCGAGTCGGCAGGTATTTCCAGCAGATGATTAGTGCATATTGCGAAGACTGACTTGCCCATGGTTTGTAAATGACGCTTCTTCTTTAGATAAAATTTTGTACAAATATGCCGCATCACTTTGAACTTTTCACAGATAACGTTCGGAGAATTGTAATCAATCCTGGAAGTCGTTGTCATGAAGCAATAAACGCGCCGAAGTGTGAAGAGCATGAAATGCGATGGGAATGTAGTGTTCGCAGAGCACTCGTTTGGTTGATCCCTCTCGTACTTCCAATACGCCTGCTAGTGACATTTGTATTGTGTGCAACTGCTGATAAAATGTTAGTTCACTTCTTACATCGGTTTCTTTTCTTTTCCCTTGCCGTATTTTATTCTTCACGCTTCCAATTTTCGTACTTTTTCTTTAATGTTTGCAAAGACAGATCGTGGATGGTTGGCACGCTCTGGATTCTCTTCAGCGTACAGCCACGCCGCTACTCCGATATTTTGGCGATATTCACCGTAAACGATATTCACTTTTTCAGCTGCCTTATGTATTGTGAATATCTCAATAGCCTTACGAGCAAGTTATCTGACCGCTGCAACGACAGAACACAGACCGATGTGCTTCAAGAGCACACGCATACGCAAGAACGATACCCGACTAACGTAGCATTTGGTATAACAGGGCAAACATTTGTGGAAACTTCCTCATGGCGGGACAGTGGTTTGCGGCGCTGTTATCCTGATACTATTTGATCAAGTCTCACACGTGTTATGTCGTTGAAATTCCCTTAGAAATTTATTTCAAATGCCACAGAAAGAGTACATATTTACACTAGAAAGAAACAAAAGTAATTCGCCGACTATAACCGACAAAAATTACTCGGGAACGTCAGGAAAATCGCCGTGTTGTCCGCTATAACTTGACGAAAATCGCACATCGATATATTTATTCATTTAGGAAATGTTTGTGATGGCCTGTCTTAGCTGCCTCGCCCTGTATTTAAAAATCGATCAATATTCTGTTGTAACTAAGAGTGCTGTGCATATATCAAGAGAAGTAGAAACGTTTCAATTTATGCTGTAATTTTATATTTATTTCATTTCTTCAACATGAAAGAAAGAATTCCACAAAACCTGCACCTATATTACTTTTTATGCGCAAAGTAGCTTTGACACGTCACTTACTTAGCTAGCAGCAGCCATTCGTGGTATTTCCATTTTCCCTCATGTCACTGATTAAAGTCGGCCGGTGTGGCCGAGCGGTTCTAGGCGCTTCAGTCTGGAACCGCGCGACCGCTACGGTCGCAGTTTCCAATACTGCCTCGGGCATGGATATGTGTGATGTAGTTAGGTTTAAGTAGTTCTAAGTTCTAGGGGACTGATGACCTCAGATGTTAAGTCCCATTGTGCTCACAGCCATTGGAGCCAACTATCAGTTTGATACCCCATTTGTCAGTTACCCGTTCTTCATTTGGCAATGAAAATTCGGACAAAATTCCATTTTATAATTTCTAGGGGGTCTTGTTTCCACTCTCCTCAAACATTTGATCAAAAATTAACACGACAAAATACTATTATCGGTTTCATTCGGTTTCAGATATGAGCTTGCATTTCCTGAGAAATGTTATAAGTGTTTATAAACAAAGAAATATGAAAAAAGGAATTACGTTCTAAGTTTTGTTATGTATTATGTACATGAACGATTCCACGTATATTACCATTTAAAATATTAATGATGATAACAGCATATTTACCAAACAAATATAAATCATCGATACAAATGTACCACTACTTAACGGTGGATAACATGAATAAGACCTTTTATGAAGTAAATCTGCAAATGGAAATGTCATGGTTTGGTGAGGGCTTAAAAATTAACGGGGAAGAACCCATCGAAGTGTTAACTGTAATGCATAATACCAATTATATCCTCTAAGCCACTGCAGAGAACTTGTCACAAATCTCAGGCACTAGTGTGACTAGAGGAGCTCAAGGTCCCGCAGCAAAAAGTAAGCGTTTGCACTGCTATTGGCTGGAGCTGTGACGTCACTGAGGAACAGTGTCAGTCAGGGAAACAGCGCAGCAGAATGTGGGCCACGACCTTACACGACGTTTCTATGGAATGCTCTAGTTTCTTCTGAAATGTAAATTGCTATTCCGCTACTGCTAGTACGTTACAGCTACGTTTTGCAACTTCACCAACTTTCAAAGAGGGTACACTTACATCTATGCTGCGTCTACATCTATACTCAGTACGTCGCCTTACGGCGTGTGGTGGAGAGTGCTTTTGTACCACTGTCACTTTCTGCTTGTCCTGTTCCACCGCCGGCCGGAATGGCCTAGCTGTTCTAGGCTCTTCAGTCTGGAACCACGCGACCGCGACGGTCGCAGGTTCGAATCCTGCCTCGGGCATGGATGTGTGTGATGTCCTTAAATTAGTTAGGTTTAAGTAGTTCTAAGTTCTAGGGGACTGATGACCTCAGAAGTTAAGTCCCATAGTGCTCAGAGCCATTTTTGCCTGTTCCAGCTCGCAAATGCATCACGGGAAGAAAGATTGTTGATAAGCATGTGTATGAGTTCGAATCTTTCTAATTTGAAGTTCACGATCATTTCGCGAGATATTCACTGGAGGGTTTCAAAATTGTAGCATCTGTCACATCAGAACATGTACGAGTCAGAGAGCACCAAATTGATCTGTCTTTGCACTTTTCCGTCAAAGGGAATGTTGGAAATGAGCAAGAAATTTTTGAAGTCGGCTGTGAGAAGTTATAATGATAAAACAAAAATGGCGCACTATTATCATTTCGTATGCGTCACAAGTTTAAAAACTTCAACTGACAGATGGACGTTGTCGTTTTCACTCAAGTAATTATCCATGTGCCTTAATTATAGAACGGACTGAGCTAGCCAATGTAACTTCGCATACACTTGTAAACTTGTCAGACCACTACCCTTGCCGGCCGAAGTGGCCGTGCGGTTAAAGGCGCTGCAGTCTGGAACCGCATGACCGCTACGGTCGCAGGTTCGAATCCTGCCTCGGGCATGGATGTTTGTGATGTCCTTAGGTTAGTTAGGTTTAACTAGTTCTAAGTTCTAGGGGACTAATGACCTCAGCAGTTGAGTCCCATAGTTCTCAGAGCCATTTGAACCATTTGAACCACTACCCTTTACATCATTTATCGAAGTGGAAGCATAATGCTGATCCAAGTTGTTGAAATTCACTCTTGTGAAAGAACATCAGTTCGATACGCTGCAAAACGCGATTTACAGGAAACATAGGCAAGTGCACTTACCGTGCTTTCTTCTAGGCGGGAAGGCGTGCCGGTCTCCGGCACGAATCCGCCCGGCGGATTAGTGTCGAGGTCCGGTGTGCCGGCCAGTCTGTGGATGATTTTTACGGCGGTTTTCCATGTGCCTCGGCGAATGCGAGCTAGTTCCCCTTATTCCGCCTCAGTTACACTCTGTCGGCGATTGCTGCGAAAAACACTTTCTCCACGTACGCGTACATTTGGGGTTACACTCGTCTGGTGTGAGACATTCCTTGGGGGAGAGGGGGGGGGGGCACTGGGGGCCGAACCGCACAGTAACCCTGGGTTCGGTGTGGGGCGGCGGTGGAGTGAGTGAGTGGACGGCTGTAGCCTGTTGTGGGGTAGTGAACCACTGAGGGCTACGGCGCGGACGCAGCCTCTCCGTAGTTTCTAGGTCCCCAGTTCAATACAATGCCGTGCTTTTCGTGCAAGAAGACTTAGATATGGTCTGCGAAATAAGCCAGATATCGGCACCAACAACGTGGGAATCTTGCTAGGTATCTGTAGCTCCGACGTTGTCAAACGAACACGAAGTTCCTACATAAGTAAACTAATCCAACTATTGTTCATTTCCCACCGTAGAGCGATGACAAATGTCGCTTCCTTGCTTTGTGATGGTGAACCGCCTCTGCTTGCTTTGCCTTGTCTTTTGATAACAGCCAGCCCAGACAGATAAATTTTCACGTTACGGCGTACATTTTAATTATCTCGGGATGAACAGTGGGGATGCGCTCGGTAGGGATAGCACACAGGTTCTTATTGACACCAATTTCCGTCGGTAAACTGTTATATCCATGGATCTGGGAAAAATTTATTTCTAATTTGATGGCTCTTTGAAGCCACGTTGCTGAGTACGAGCAAACCACTGTCAGAAATCATGCCCAGCCATCCGCTCGATGTGTCCTCACGCATTGCCAGTGACTCACCAGTGATAATGGAGAGAGATCTGTGTACTGTCTGCACCGATATGCTGAATATGCAGAAAGGTAGTTGAATCCTTCCTAGTTACAGTCAGAAGACAGCGATACTGGTTGTATGTGAATCTGCTACGCCGAATTCTAGGTCTTCGATCAGTAAATGTACATTTATCAGAACTCTTGTTTCGTGGCGAAAACTTTTCTAAAGTTTCCAGGTTTCTTTGAGGAAGTTCATTTTTGTTAAAAAGTTCAATCTTTTCTTTGTTACGTGTGGTGTGCTATCATTCGTGCTACTAGTCATTCAGGCAATGGAAATGCATCAGTCTTAAGGGGGGCGTTTCCGCGGTAAATGTAGCAGTTCTGAACGCTAGTCATTAATCAATTTCTTCGAAATGGTAGAAGCATATTCTAGGATCTGCAACATTGACGGCAGAGGCGGATACAGGAAAACCTCAAGGAGGGGGCGCTAAAGGTATCTTGAGCTACCTTTACTTTTACCCTAATAAAAAATAATCAGGTCACATGCAAAGTTTTATTTAAACTGATTATACACATATACAAGACAATGCCATCTTATGATATAAAAAAAAGTTACAATTGTGGTTCTCTTCGTTAAATGATGAATTCTATGCGCCTATTCTTCCTGTCAAATTGGTTAATTACATCGTCAATAGGACGATCAATGTCAGGGTGAGTGTTCGACAGAGCTAAGCCATTAAGTCGCTCCTCCTCCGTTGTCGACCTCAGACATGTTTTTGTATGCCACAATGTTGAAAAACTTCTTCCTACCGTAGCAATAAATGAATGTAAACTAGCTTCCTATTCGCCGAAAAGTCCGTATCGAAGGTTCTCTGTACAAGAAAGCAGTAGAATATTCGCGACTTTTCTAGGACAAATGTGAGACAGAATAACATATCGAGATCACTAGAACAGCCGCGACTTTTCTGGTAGGTATGTGTTAGCTATCTATGTGCCAGACAGAAAACGTATAAAATACGATGGCGCGGTCGCGCATGCAATACAGGAAAGTACAGCTACTCGATAACTCGATTCAGTGGAGTCGACTGACGAAAGAAACGAACGAATATCGCACAAGCTGACTGGCGGGGGCGACGCGGGTAGTAATGGGGCGGCCCCGCAAACGGGGGGGGGGGGGGGGGGGGGGCGCCCCGCTCGCACCCCTTATGTATCGGCGACTGATTGACAGTGTCTTTCTTAGAGCATTTCCACACCCAAATCTTTTGCAAACTAGCATCGCGAGTATGAAGCAGTAATTGAGTCCCCTTTGTGTTACGATTGTGAACGTTACAACCACAACAGCACAGTCTGGATTTACTTGCATACACGCAAAACACTTTCACTTACAAGTAGCTCAGTGATAGTAAGTAAGTAAGTAAGTAAGGAAAAACAATAAAAGTCACGAAATCAAACAGCGTGCAGAATACAAGACTACATACCAAGAGTTCCTCAGTGACGTCATGCGTACAACAGCAGAAACGCGTTCGCTTCTGCGTACTGCTTACTGAGCTCCCCCTGGGGTAACTGGAGCCCAGCACAAACTTCGAAGTGCACACCGCCATTCGTCCCCCCAGTCGTCAGTATCTTATTCCTTGTATAATCCTGCTTATTCATATATTTGAGTTCAATTGGACTTCATCACCAAGTAAAATTACACATTTAAATAATTTATATAATTATTTTTAGACTTACACAATTTAAAACATGGAACAACGCAAAGTCCAAAGTTGCATTGTATGCACAGTGACATGAATCCTTTTTAATTGTTTCATTGTCGATCAATGCAAAAGCCGTTACAAACAAAACAAAGGATGTAAAATGTATTGTTTACACTTTGGATGCGTTCATTCACTTGGCAGACGAGAGTAGCTCCATCTGGCATCCGAAAACTGGACACCGGCTTCTCTGTACCCGATAGTGGATTCATCTAGTATCCCAAAACAACACACAAGCGTCTCTGTACCAGGAAAACGGAGGTATCGTGGATCAGTTGTTCAACAAAGTACAACTCGAATCTCCTCAGAGTTTCCTTCCATACATCTCCCCCCTTTCCGGTTTCAGTTTCTTCCAGTCCTTTCCTGTATTCTTCTTCTTCCTCTTATTCTTCTTCGTCGTTATCGTCTGCTTCTTCTTCTTCTTCTTCTTAATACTTTGCTCTTCCTGATTCTTTTCACCCGTCACAAAACGGCACCCGACGAAAACAGCGCCCAGGGCACACGCCGCGGCTGTCATACCCAAGTTTTAGCCGCCGGCATACGGGCCGTTGAGCGTTGATGTCATAGCGTGGAAAAAGCACTTCAGATGTCTTCCTGAGCGCCCTTGAACGTGGACCAGTGAGATGAAAGAACGGTAGCTACGTGACGCAGGTCATATCTCCAGTCAGTAGTATGAGAACTTCACAAGGAGAAATATGGCCATTTGGAAACGGAACGAATTGTGTGTGTTGATAGATATGTCCAAAGACGATCAGAGTTTACACAACATGAAGAGTTAAAGCTAGCACAATAAACATTCCCGCTCGGAGGTTGTATATAGTATGCTTGAGAACGTTGTAAATGTTCCACCACAGTTATGGAACCCGAAACAGTGCCCAACAAAATATGCAAACACGAACGTGTTTAAAGTCGAGAACAAGGGAAGAGAGAGTATGAAAATTGGATGAGGAGCAGATGATGTACAGTAAATATTTACTGTCCTCAGATTTGTCTGTTAATGATATACCATTTACTAGCGAAATAAGTAAATCGCTGTATGTTCTTTTTTTCCTTTTCTCTTTTCTTTTTTGGCTAACGAAATAAGTAGAACGCTACACTTTGTTTTTTATAGTATTGACTAGAGAAATGAGTAAATCGCTGCACGTTTCTTTTATACTACACTCCTGGAAATGGAAAAAAGAACACATTGACACCGGTGTGTCAGACCCACCATACTTGCTCCGGACACTGCGAGAGGGCTGTACAAGCAATGATCACACGCACGGCACAGCGGACACACCAGGAACCGCGGTGTTGGCCGTCGAATGGCGCTAGCTGCGCAGCATTTGTGCACCGCCGCCGTCAGTGTCAGCCAGTTTGCCGTGGCATACGGAGCTCCATCGCAGTCTTTAACACTGGTAGCATGCCGCGACAGCGTGGACGTGAACCGTATGTGCAGTTGACGGACTTTGAGCGAGGGCGTATAGTGGGCATGCGGGAGGCCGGGTGGACGTACCGCCGAATTGCTCAACACGTGGGGCGTGAGGTCTCCACAGTACATCGATGTTGTCGCCAGTGGTCGGCGGAAGGTGCACGTGCCCGTCGACCTGGGACCGGACCGCAGCGACGCACGGATGCACGCCAAGACCGTAGGATCGTACGCAGTGCCGTAGGGGACCGCACCGCCACTCCCCAGCAAATTAGGGACACTGTTGCTCCTGGGGTATCGGCGAGGACCATTCGCAACCGTCTCCATGAAGCTGGGCTACGGTCCCGCACACCGTTAGGCCGTCTTCCGCTCACGCCCCAACATCGTGCAGCCCGCCTCCAGTGGTGTCGCGACAGGCGTGAATGGAGGGACGAATGGAGACGTGTCGTCTTGAGCGATGAGAGTCGCTTCTGCCTTGGTGCCAATGATGGTCGTATGCGTGTTTGGCGCCGTGCAGGTGAGCGCCACAATCAGGACTGCATACGACCGAGGCACACAGGGCCAACACCCGGCATCATGGTGTGGGAAGCGATCTCCTACACTGGCCGTACACCACTGGTGATCGTCGAGGGGACACTGAATAGTGCACGGTACATCCAAACCGTCATCGAACCCATCGTTCTACCATTCCTAGACCGGCAAGGGAACTTGCTGTTCCAACAGGACAATGCACGTCCGCATGTATCCCGTGCCACCCAACGTGCTCTAGGAGGTGTAAGTCAACTACCCTGGCCAACAAGATCTCCGGATCTGTCCCTCATTGAGCATGTTTGGGACTGGATGAAGCGTCGTCTCACGCGGTCTGCACGTCCAGCACGAACGCTGGTCCAACTGAGGCGCCAGGTGGAAATGGCATGGCAAGCCGTTCCACAGGACTACATCCAACATCTCTACGATCGTCTCCATGGGAGAATAGCAGCCTGCATTGCTGCGAAAGGTGGATATACACTGTACTAGTGCCGACATTGTGCATGCTCTGTTGCCTGTGTCTATGTGCCTGTGGTTCTGTCAGTGTGATCATGTGATGTATCTGACCCCAGCAATGTGTCAATAAAGTTTCCCCTTCCTGGGACAATGAATTCACGGTGTTCTTATTTCAATTTCCAGGAGTGTATTTACTAGCGAACTAAGTAATTCCCTGTTCGTTGTTTCTTTTCAAGTAACACACTAAGTTTGCGGTATTTTTTTAAAAGAATGAAATTTTTTTTTAGGAGTTTTGTGTGTCACGGAAAACGAAGGCAACGGAATTGCCATTCATGGCAGTTGGCCACGATTTTCAGGTTTGTATAACTACTTGTGTGGGCAACTGTTTCTCTACATTTTGGAGCTGAGAAACTGCTGTTAAATTATTTCAAGAATATCCTTGTGCGAAAGAAATTACGAATATGGGGTACTTGCTAAAGCAGTTGTAGAGTCCATCTGCACGGATTCTGCTTCTTCACGTTGGCGAAACAGTCTTTCTCTTCTCAAGTAAAACTTAATACGTAAGTAGAAGAAATTTCTGCAAGTAGAAGAGTAAGTTTTGCCACGTGTATCAGCAGCTGGATTGCAAAACACTAGTGCTACTACTACTACTATTACTACTAGTAGTAGTATTAGTACTTATACAGCGAATAAGTTATGTGTGGCCCTTCTTTCCACTCTTATTTCACTTTAATTTGACAATTCAGATACCATAAATATGTATTAATGCATATTTTCGAATTATTGTCTGTGGTACCATTGTAACTGACAAGAGTGCAGAAGAAACCGCAGTTGAGGTTGACCAAAAACCCAGGCTGAACTAACTGGAGTTAACTGTCATAACGTTTTATTTCTGTTCACTGCAGCTTTAAGTGAATAATTTCTGCATAGGTTTCTCTGAAATCAACCTGGACACTTCGTGCAAAACTTTGTTTTATGTTTCAGGTATATGATAGTGGCACATCAAAAGATTGTGATTCAGTTCCACCATATTGGGGACTGGAAGTGGAGCCTATAACAAACGATGTGGAGGATTTATGTAGTAACAATAGCAGTATATTTATAGTTAATAAAGGTCCTGCAACCTCATGGACAGTTCTTGACTCAGCATGTATTCAGATGTCCACCCCCTATGGCCCCCACAACGAAGAAAAGGAGCGAAGAATACGAGTCACCATTTCAGTCGATTGCAAAGACACTGCAGGAAGATGTTGATGAAACATACCTTCTTGTTAAATTTTCAGGAGCAGAAACCAAAAACCAATTAAATATGACAAAAAAAGAGACATAAAATTAGAGTTGATGAAAGTTTTGTATAAATCACTGGATGAATAAATTTAATTCTGAATGTAATTTCCTTCTAGAGTATGCAATTATTTTATGTACCTTTCTCACTATCTATATTATATAATACTACCTTACGAGAGAGAGAAATGTGGGGACACTGATATGATCAAAATGGCGGTATTTATTCACAGATAGTTGCAAATAATGAACTATGTGCAGAAAATCTCTCCAAGTGAGAACAGACTGGTTGCATACGAGTTGTTTCAATATGTTTTGTGCATTATGGTCACAGCTTATTCAGGAAATTCATTAACTGTCGTATTCAACAACCCAATGTGAACCATATTACAGGGATATGTGAAGCTATGCATTATAAAATAACATCTCACAGTACAAACAGATTTGTGTAGAACTACTAATTTCAGTGTTAGCAGCAACATCATATAATCCAGTTAGATCCCATCTTTATGTAGTTTGGTTTTGTATGATCCTAGCCTTTTGAATTACATACTTCACAGACAATGTGAAATGATGCAAAGTTAAAGGGTTACATTTAAAGTATTGCCATTTAAAAGCATCACTCTCTATGTGAAGACCGTATGCTATGTAACTTATTTTGGCAGAAATACGGCCACAGCTTTCTGTTAAGCTAAATAACAGGAAATAGCAGTTACTACTACATGTGTATAACATGCAGATGTTGCAGTTTTTTAACTGGTAGTATTACATTTTCCATCACCCTGTTCTTGTAAACCAACAAGTAAGCTCAATCAATAAGTAAGCTCATCTGCTGATGTATGCATAAGCCGCATAATTTCTGAGCGTTCAGCAGCATGGTGAACTCAGCTTTCGGTACCCGCCCATATAGCCTTCTCAAGAGTGGAAGTCGTTGATGATATAACCGTAAGGACAGCACAACACTCAGTACCCCAGCTGAGAAAATCTCCGATCCTGCTGGGGATCGAACCCGCGCCCCCTCAGTTAGCAACCTGCCGCACTGACCGTGCAGCTGCTGAGGCGGACAGACGTTCGAACTTCAAGTGCACGGTCCATGTGCCGACGACGTTACGCCAATGAGCTCGGGTGCAGGGACCCAGTGACCGGTGAGAATACCGACAGACCATGTCGCTCTGTTTAACGGTCGTGTTGCGGCCTAGACGATCCTAATCGCATTAAGGAACTCTCGGCGACATGTAGCGATGGTAGAAGCACTCTAGTCGCCGTGTGGATCAATGAAACGAACTCATGTTAAGGGGTGAGTCGAAGCAAAGTGAGATTCGTCTGAGATTGCTGTGGCGCCGATGAAACTGGCTGGTTGTAACTAACGGTGCGAGAGCTGTTTTCTCTACTTACCTTCGACCAGTTTTACAGTAAAATGAATGCCACTGTTTATGGAAAGTCTTAGACCATATCGTGTCTTCCAAACTGTGAAAAAAGTCTGCAAACCGGCCTTTTCTCTATTATCGTGACAACGTATCTGTCCATAAAAATGTTTTCGCTGTCGATTAAATGTGTGGACGTAACGCTGCAAAGGGATATGAAATGGAACTAGCATGATAAGCTCGGTAGCAGGGAAGGCGAATGATCGACTTCGGTTTATTGGGAGCGTTCTAGGAAAGTGTAGCTCATCTATAAAGGTGACTGCTTATGGAACACTAGTGCGATCCATTACTGACTACAGTTAGAATGTTTGAGATTCCCACCAGGTCGGATTAGAGAAAGAAAACAAACCAATTCAGAGCGTTCTGCTACATTTGTTGCCAGTAGTTTCTACCAGCACGTCAGTATTACGCAAATGCTCCGCGATCTAAAATGTGAATCCGTGAAGGAAAGAAGATGTGCTTTTCGTGAAACGTTTTCGAGAAGGTTTCGACAACAGGCATTTGTGGCTGACCGCAGAACGATTCTATTGCCGCCAAGGAACATGTAGTATAAGGATCGCGAAGAAAAGATAAGAGAAATTAGGACTCGTAGAAAAGCAAATAGATAGCCGTTTTTCCCTCACTCCGTTTCCGAGTGTAACAGGAAAGGCAATCACTAGCAGAGGTACAACGTACCCTCCACCGTACACCGTACGCTGGCTTGCGCAGTGTTTATGTAAGTACGGTTGTATGCCCGGAAGAATGGAAATGGTCTCCGTTCCCAGCAAAGCGTCAGAACTTGCCTTATAAATGACCAATAGTAACCATCATTTTAAAGAACACAAAAGACACTAAACTTGATACTTCTTAATAATTTGCAGTCACATAAAAATCTCATATATTAGCTCCACATCCAACAGATTTTGCAACTGCAACAGATTGTTAATACTCATTCAGAAACAAATAGTATTGGCGTAGACCACAGATAGTTTTCAGCACTATTTGTTGGGTCACAACATATCATTAGCAAATGAGAAAGTTACTGTGGGACTTAGGCCTGGGATAGGTAGTCTGTTTAGGCAAAACAAGGATAAAATATTGAATGTATCACATTTTAATGCAAAACTATAATTGGCAGTAAGATGCAGAGAATTACCTCCAAAATCTAAGGAAAATATGTTATTTTTATGCAATGCACAAGAATACTTTATTTTAACGAACACTGGCATACAGACCACTCCATTTCCAAATTTACTCATCGCTACAGGGCAGGACATGGAGTATTTTCATCGTGAATAGCAACTGCATTAGTCTATACTTACTTTAGACTAGAGATTCTTGTACTTTGTCAGTGTCCATTAGCAACCAGGCAGCACGCCTCTCACCTACACAACCAAATGTCAACGGTAATTTGTTCCGACAAAGTTTTTGTTCTCTCTCTCTCTCTCTCTCTCTCTATCTATCTATCTATCTTTGCGTGCTTGCAGAGAAATTCCTCTGGTTCCTATTTTAGTCTTTGAAGTCCAACTGCTAAATATAATCTTTAATGAAGTTCATTCGATAAACGTAGGTATAAAGTGTATACAATTAGTGTACCATTTGATCTCCTCTTTGTACTGTTTGATACTATATATAAAGATGACAGTAAAATGAAGAGGCTACAAGGTATTTACACCGTTTTCCATACCCACAATAAAAACACATTTTAATGCAAAACTATAATTGGCAGTAAGATACAGAGAATTAATTTTTATGCAATGCACAAGAATACTTTATTTTAACGAACACTGGCATACAGAGCACTCGATTTCCAAATTTACTCATCGCTACAGGGCAGGACATGGAGTACTTTCATCGTGAATAGCAACTGCATTAGTCTATACTTACTTTATTTCAATGTGCAAATACAAACTAGACAGACGAAGAAAATAAGTAATTCCTCGCTCCATCATTAAGTACAATACAATATGGTTTAGATTTTTGCCTCTTGAAAGTAACCACCCTTTGCCCTCAGAATATCACGAGCTCTTGGCATTCTGGAGATAAGATTTTATATTGTTTTTGCATATACTGCAGTCCAGCACGTATGCAAATTATTCTATAGGCCTTCAACATTAGATGACCTTAGTTTTTCTGACCTTCCTGCCAAGTTCATCCCTTAAGAAGTGAATGGAATTTAAGGCAGATAACTGACCTGGCCAAATCATATTCTTCACACTTCTCTTTTCTCTACAGCATTTAGAAGCATGTTTGGGATAATTTTCCTGCTGCAGAACAAACCCACTACCAATAAGTGTCTTGCCAGGTGGTACTGCGTTGTTGATCAGTAGCCTGTGGTGTCCTACCGTCTTTAGTTCTCCATTAATTCTCACCAGATCATCGACTTTATGACCCACAAAACATCCCCACAACATGACCGACCCTCCACCATGCATTACTGTTGGCGTTGCACACCGACTTTTCATACGTTCTCTACAACGTCGACGAACAAACATTCGATCCATGAACAACACTGTGGAGCATTGATGCACCCTGCAGTTTTAATGTTGCTGTGCCCATTGCAATCGTTTCACCTTATTTTGTTTCAGTGGTAAAGGCTTTTTTGACCACTACGCACTCCTTTTACCTTGTTCACGAACAAGGCGTAACACTGTTCGGACAGAGATTGGACCAGCTCGCATACTATTTACTTCCTCCCGAATTTCAGATGCAGTACAAGTCCTCTGCTGTTTTATTATTATGTCCGCATATGAACTCGTCTACCCTGTATTACGTTACGCGTGGTCTCCCAGAACGCAAAACACTTGCTTTGGCACCAGTTTGCTTGAACTGCTGCAACTGTAGACTGAGCTACGCTGACTTAGGTTGCTATCGCCCTACTAGAATAGCCTCTCTGATCCAGAGCTACAATTACAGGACTTTTTCAATTCCAGTCTCCTCCTTCAGTTCCATTATGAGGTAATATCAGTTACGCAAACACACTGCTAGATACATACAATGTACTGCAAACTAATGCGAACTGGTTGCTAAACACTCTGCTGAAGGAATGAGGTCTACATCAATAGAATCATCTTACAAGGGGAGGCCACGACGTTTGGAACGCGGACGTACTGCAAACTTCGCACACTCGAAGTACTCCACGAGGTCAACAAAACGTGTAAGCAATTGCGCGTACTTCTCAAGCGTTATTGAGAAAATCGCAAGATAATTTCGGTCGTCAAATATATATATATATATATATATATATATATATATATATATATATATATATATATATACCTGTGCGTGGCCATTTTTACCATCAAGCGGCGGCAGCCGAGTGGATGCCGGCACGGTAGCTCAGCGTGTTCGGTCAGAGGGCTAGCTGCCCTCTGTAATAAAAAAATGGATCAACAACGAACTGAAACGGGTGTCTTTCGACGTCCGCCCAGAGCAGATACAACGAACAAAAACGAACAAAATGAGATTTTTTTAAAAAAAAAGTGGTTAGCGTTCAACCCCTGTAATCACTGGATCGGTGGATAGGGTCCCGCTCGTCAGTTTATTTTAATTTCTAACAGAGTAATTTTCTTTACTATTTATATTACAATTGATATAATGGGAAAAATACGTCTAATCGGATGACACTTTTATTAAATTTACAATTTTGTTTGGCAGTCTACAAATTTTTACTATCACAAATAATATAATATTCATAACTCTCTACTAGTAAACGACCAAATGCATAAAGTGATACTGAAAATGTATGCTTGTCCGTGTCTTCAAAATTGTTCGTATTTAATCAGAAGAGAACGAGAAATTCCTTCTCGCGAAGATGCTATTAAAATACAGTCGATACTGCATGACCAATTATCAGCACTGACATTTAAGGAAATGCTACGTTAAGCATGATTTGCTTCCAGATTATCGTCTGAAAGAGAGGTTTCTAAGTCCGCAGCTCGTGGTCGTGCGGTAGCGTTCTCGATTCCCGGCGGGGTCAGGGATTTTCTCTGCCTCGTGATGACTGGGTGTTGTGTGATGTCCTTAGGTTAGTTAGGTTTAAGTAGTTCTAAGTTCTAGGGGACTGATCACCGTAGATGTTAAGTCCCATAGTGCTCAGAGCCATTTGAACTATTTTTTTAGAGATTTCTGAAAATGTTAACGACGTTTGTTTTTCCACAGAAAACCACAAAAGACTTTGGGTATGCGGAAACATAGCATTTATTCAGCTGGTGCCGTTTAACTTTATGTTTTCCATGTTTTTACGAAAAATACCATGCTGCAACTTGTACTCGTAATGTCGAAAGCGACGATTAATTGTACGTCTAAAAGCAGTCAGTGCCGGTCAAAACTTGGAGGTAACGAGTCGTTTAGGACTCCTTCCAGGTATAAGGGATTTCTCGAATCAGACATGCATACATTGTCAGTTATCACTTTATGCGTTTGGTCGTTTACTAGTCGATAGTTATGAATATTATATTTTTTATGATAATAAAAATTTGTAGACTGCCAAACAAAATGATAAATTTAATAAAAGTTCATCCGATAACGCGTATTTATCCCATTATATCAATTGTAATATAAACAGTAAAGAAAATTACTCTGTTAGAAATTAAAATAAACTGACGAGCGGGACTCTATCCATCGATCCAGTGATTACAGGGCTTGAACGCTAACCACTTTTCTTTTTTTCCCCTGGTCGATTTCATTTTGTTCTAGATTGTTCGTTGAATTACCACTCGGCTGCCGCCGCTTCATGGTAAAAATGACCACGCACAGGTGTATATATTTGACGACCGAAATTATCTTGCGATTTTATCAATAACGCTCGATAAGTACGCGCTACTGCTTACACATTTTGTTGTCCTCCTGGAGTACTACGAGTGTGCGAAGTTTACAGTAAATCTGCGTTCCAAACGTCGTGGCCTCCCCTTGTTCGGTAAAGTTACAACAGTGTTGAGGATACTTATTAGCGCCAATATGCGAACAACTGGTCAAACACATTACAGAGGCGCTTAATCCTTAAATGTTTATACCCGTTTTATTAACAGAAAGGGAATATGATAGAATGCTGAAAAGGAAATCCCTGTTTAACCCCAAAGCCATAGTTGTGATAGGTGAACTAAAACTTTTGACCGGTAGTGTACAAAAGCAGTAATAAAGTACCTATAGTAATTACATGTAAAGTGGACAGACGTTTACTTGCAACAAGTACGTGGCTTCATTTGTTTTGGTGTAGTTGTCGATAACGAATGGCTCTGAGCACTATGGGACTCAACTGCTGTGGTCATAAGTCCCCTAGAACTTAGAACTACTTAAACCTAACTAACCTAAGGACAGCACACAACACCCAGCCATCACGAGGCAGAGAAAATCCCTGACCCCGCCGGGAATCGAACCCGGGAACCCGGGCGTGGGAAGCGAGAACGCTACCGCACGACCACGAGATGCGGGCAAGTTGTCGATAACGACGGGTTGGCGAAGAAACAGCTTCACTGTTTACGGTCCTCCGACAGACGTGTCCAGGTGTTCAGAACAAAGAGGCGGCTGCAGCAGGCAGCCCTCGGCGTGTTTCCCCAGACGAGGCGGTGTCGGCTGACCTAACGGGACGCGATGGGCAGCAGCTGGCGAGCGACCACTGAGGGACAAAGCGGCCTTGGCCAGCCGCGACCAAGCTAGCCCGAAAACCGACAAAAGTATCTCCGGGGCGAGAATCTCATACTGCACTTATCAGTAGCAAATTATTCAAACTCTCGTGGATAGTGGAGCAGCGTACATGTATCAGTTCGACACGATGGTCCCTGGTCTGGAAACGAATGCATCAAAAGCTACAAGCTGACATTTGTTTTAGGTTAAATCCACCAGCAGAACCTATGAAACGTTGTTTGTACCATGTAATACACTGCATCACTATCTACGTAGTTACGTTTTCGTTTTCGCATCAGAAACTTACATACGAGGGTAAGTCAAATGAAAACCTTAAATATTTTTTTAAATATTATGTATTGTGCAGAAGTGGTACAAAGCTGTATCACTTTTCAACATAATCTCCCCCACGCTCAATGCAAGTCCTCCAGCGCTTACAAAGTGCATAAATTCCTCTAGAAAAAAAATTCTTTTGCTAGTCCGCGCAATCACTGATGCACCGCGTGGCGTACCTCTTCATCAGAACGGAAATTCTTTCCTCCCATTACGTCTTTGAGTGGTCCAAACATATGGAAATGACTTGGGGCAAGGTCTGGCGAGTATGGTGGATGAGGAAGACACTCAAAATGTAGGCCTGTGATTGTTGCAATTGTTGTATGGGCAGTGTGAGGCCTCGCATTGTCATGTTGCAAAAGGACACCTGCTGACAGCAATCCACGTCGCTTTGATTTGATTGCACGCCGCAGATGATTTTTTAGGAGATCTGTGAATGATGCACTGGTGACAGTGGTCCCTCTAGGCGTGTAATGCTCCAAAATGACGCCTTTTTCGTCCCAAAAGAGAGTCAACATAACCTTCCCTGCTGATGGTTCTGTTCGAAACTTCTTTGGTTTTGGTGATGAGGAATAGCGCCATTCCTTGCTCGCTCTCTTCGTTTCCGGTTGGTGGAAGTGAACCCAGCTTTCGTCCCCAGTAACGATTCTTGCAAGGAAGCCATCACCTTCTCGTTCAAAGCGCCGAAGTTCTTCACAAGCATCAACACCTCATTCTCTCATTTCAGGAGTCAGCTGCCGTGGCACCCATCTTGCAGACACTTTGTGAAACTGGACCACATCGTGCACAATGTGGTGTGCTGGCCCATGACTAATCTGTAAACATGCTGCAATGTCATTCAGTGTCACTCGGTGGTTTTCCTTCACTATGGCTTCAACGGCTACAATGTTCTGTGGAGTCACAACTCGTTGTGCCTGACCTGGACGAGGAGCATTTTCCACTGAAGTCCCACAATTTGCGAACTTCCTACTCCATTCGTAGACTCGCTGCTGTGACAAACATGGATCACCGTACTGAACCTTCATTCGTCGATGAATTTCAATAGTTTTCACACACCTTCACTACGCAAAAACCGAATAACAGAATGCTGTTCTTCCCTGGTGCAAATCACAAGTGAGTCGACCATCTTTATACTGATACTGCGTTCTTTCCCGGATTCGATTCCCGGCGGGGTCAGGGATTTCCTCTGCCTCGTGATGACTGGGTGTTGTGTGCTGTCCTTAGGTTAGTTAGGTTTAAGTAGTTCTAAGTTCTAGGGGACTGATGACCATAGATGTTAAATCCCATAGTGCTCAGAGCCATTTGAACCATTTGATCTGATACTGCGACGGTATTGTGCATCTGCACTATGCTGCCACCTACAGACCATTCTGCACGCTGTTTGTAGCACACTTACCAACTTGCAGGATAACGGCGCGAAATTTCGATTTGTTATTACAAATATTTCATTTGACTCACCCTCGTATTACACACAGCTATGACTATGCTCTGAGATGACAAAAATGATGGGATATCCCATAATATCGTGCCAGACCTCCTTTTGCCCAGTGTAGTGCAGCAGCAACAAGTCGTTGGAAGTCCCCTGTAGAAATATTCAGCCATGCTGCCTCTACAGGCGTCCATAATTGTGAAAGTGTTGCCGAAGCAGGATTTTGTGCACGAACTGACCTCTCGATTATGTCACCACCTCGGGCGATCTGGGTGGCCAAATCATTCGCTCGAATTGTCCAGAATGTTCTTCAAATCAGCCAGTAACAATGGTGGCTCAGTGAAAAGGTGAATTGTCATCCACAAGAATTCCATCATTGTTTCGGTGCATCAAGTCCATGAATGGCTGAAAATGGGCTACAGGTAATCGAATATAACTATTTCCAGTTAATGATCGGTTCACTTTGACCAGAGGACCAGAGGCCCAAATCGTTATGGGGCCCCCATCAGATTGCACAATGCCTTTTTGACAAATTGGGTCCATGGCTTCATAGAGTCTGTGCCACATTCGCACCCTACCATCAACTCTTGCCAACTGAAATCGGAATTCAGCTGACCAGCTCGCCGTTTTCCAGTCGTCTAGGGTCCAACCGATGTATTCTCTAGCACAGGGGAGGTGCTGCAGCGCGATGTGCTGTTAGCAAAGGCACTTGCGTCGGTCGTCTGTTACCATAGCCCAGTAACATCACATTCTGCCGCACTGATCTATGACTATGTCCGACATTGATTTCTGCGGTTTTCTCACGCAGTGTTGCTTATCTGTTAGCAATGACAGCACTACACAAACGCCACTGTCCTCTGTCGCCGCCTTCGAGCGCTGCGTTGTTCGTAGAGAGAGGTAATGCCTGAAATTTGGCGTTTTCGGCACACTCTTGGCAATGTGGATCTCGGAATATTGAATTCCCTAGCAGTTTCTGGAAGCAAATGTCCCATGTGTCTAGTTCCAACTAACTATTCCACGTTAAAAGTCCGTTAATTCTCTTCGCGCTGTCGTATCCACGTTGGACATCTTCTGAGATTAGATTAGATTAGATTAGATTAATACTAGTTCCTTGGGTCATGAATACGATTATTTCGTAATGATGTGGAACGAGTCAAATTTTCCAATACATGACATAATTAAGTTAATTTAACAACATAATTAAGTTAATATAACAACTTTTTTATTTTTTTATAATTTTTTTTCTTTTTTTCTTAGTTTATATCTAAAAATTCCTTTATGGAGTAGAAGGATTTGTCATTCAGAAATTCTTTTAATTTCTTCTTAAATACTTGTTGGTTATCTGTCATACTTTTGATACTATTTGGTAAGTGACCAAAGACTTTAGTGCCAGTATAATTCACCCCTTTCTGTGCCAAAGTTAGATTTAATCTTGAATAGTGAAGATCATCCTTTCTCATAGTATTGTAGTTATGCACACTGCTATTACTTTTGAATTGGGTTTGGTTGTTAATAACAAATTTCATAAGAGAGTATATATACTAAGAAGCTACTGTGAATATCCCTAGATCCTTAAATAAATGTCTGCAGGATGATCTTGGGTGCACTCCAACTATTATTCTGACTACACGCTTTTGTGTAATAAATACTTTATTCCTCAGTGATGAATTACCCCAAAATATGATGCCATATGCAAGCAATGAGTGAAAACAGCCGTAGTAAGCTAATTTACTAATATGTTTATCACCAAAATTTGCAATTACGCTTATTGCATAAGTAGCTGAACTCAAACGTTTCAGCAGATCATCAATGTGTTTCTTCCAATTTAATCTCTCATCAATGGACACACCTAAAAATTTTGAATATTCTACCTTAGCTATATGCTTCTGATTAAGGTCTATATTTATTCATGGCGTCATACCATTTACTGTACGGAACTGTATGTACTGTGTCTTATCAAAATTCAGTGAGAGTCTGTTTACAAGGAACCACTTAGTAATTTTCTGAAAGACATTATTGGCAATTTCATCAGTTAATTCTTGATTGTCAGGTGTAATTACTATACTTGTATCATCAGCAAAGAGAACTAACTTAGTCTCTTCATGAATATAGAATGGCAAGTCATTAATATATATTAAGAACAATAAAGGACCCAAGACCGACCCTTGTGGAACCCCATTCTTGATAGTTCCCCAGTTTGAGGAATGTGCTGATCTTTGCATATTATGAGAACTGCTTATTTCAACTTTCTGCACTCTTCCAGTTAGGTACGAATTAAACCATTTTGCACTGTCCCACTCATGCCACAATACTTGAGCTTGTCTAGCAGAATTTCATGATTTACACAATCAAAAGCCTTTGAGAGATCACAAAAAATCCCAATGGTTGGTGTTCGGTTACTCAGATCATTCAAAATTTGATTGGTGAAAGCATATATGGCATTTTCTGTTGAAAAACCTTTCTGGAAACCAAACTGACATTTTGTTAGTACTTCATTTTTACAGATATGTGAAGCTACTTTTGAATACATTAGTTTCTCAAATATTTTGGATAAAGCTGTTAGAAGGGAGATTGGACGGTAATTGTTGACATCAGATCTATCCCCTTTTTTATGCAAAGGTTATGAGATGAATTCCCTCTGTAGAAGTATCAGCTCCTTCGGTGCACTGCTCTTTTATAACTTATGTACACGATACTACCGCCATCTGTATTTGTGCAGATCGCTATCCCATGACTTTTGTCACCTTAGTGAATTGCTTTTCTGCAGTCATGGACTGTGCGGCTGGTCCCGGTGGAGGTTCGAGTCCTCCCTCGGGCATGGGTGTGTGTGCTTTTCCTTAGGATAATTTAGGTTAAGTAGTGTGCAAGCTTAGGGACTGATGACTTTAGCAGTTAAGTCCCATAAGATTTCACACACATTTGAACATATGTATTCCTTTTGCTCAAAACTTGGCCACTGCCAATGC
This sequence comes from Schistocerca cancellata, assembly GCF_023864275.1. Taxonomy (NCBI): domain Eukaryota; kingdom Metazoa; phylum Arthropoda; class Insecta; order Orthoptera; family Acrididae; genus Schistocerca; species Schistocerca cancellata. Next base: position 286,299,603 of record NC_064628.1, on the reverse strand, counting down.
ATTTTCTATTCCGTGGTGAAATTCATTACCTTTCAGGATTCTAAACACAGCCGGCATTTATGTTTATGATGAACAGTCTGTTTTTTTCCACAGTCACACTGAATATCATTGTGATCAATGTAGCTCCATCTTGCCAAATTAACCTTTGATCAGCCAACTCCAGATCTCAATCTATTCAGGGACGATTCCCACCCGATCATATTATCTTTAATTTGCGACTAGGTTCGCTATCACTCAAATGTAAGGCACACACTTTAATGACGGAGGGATTTGGTTTAAGTTTGTTTGTGTTGTAGTATCTGGAAAGTTGTTTCGGGACAGTCGTAAGAGTATTCTCCAGCTTGTGCATATATTGAACACTGTACACTTCCCTGTAGGAGGCCGTTTTTCCGTAGTCTCCATTGGCTATGCTGCTCTCAGAAGTCGTCGAAGAACCTGCGGTTCTGCAAAAGAGTGGCGATGAGCCTACTTAGACTAAAATCCTTGACTAGTAGCAGCTGGTGACTGATACTGTCTTAAGCTGCTGATAACTCGTCAAATATCACTCCTGTCACCTTAAGAGCTTCAAATCCATCTTTCGTAAACTGCGAGAGATATAGCTACTGTCAGTACAACTTTTGCCAGATCGAAATACAGATTGCTGAGGTATAATTAAGGGATCAGTTGCAAGTGATTGAAGATTTAAAATCAATTTTTCCAGGAGTTCGTAAAAGTGACATAGTAGTGTGACTGGTCTAAAATTCTTTGGATTATTCCCTTCTTTGCCAGGTTTCAGCGGTGTCAGCGGTGCAGGGTCACGTGATCACATGGCACACATGGCACCTATCCTACACCATCTTCTTTGCTGAAAAGCGACCAGTTTGCCCTTTTAAGGAGATGATTAATACTATACCCGCCGCGCTTATCAGAACAACAGTATGTTCAAGCTTTAAATCTCGCTGACTTCCGATCTTATGTCCTGTTCAGCCAATGGGTACTGCAGCGCTGTGTTGTCTAACCTCACTCTCTTAAATACTTTTATTAGATTAAGCCTTTCTCATCAGAGAGGGAATGTTGAACAAACTGAAAGGTTAACAACGGACCGTTTGGCAATACTACGCTACAGACAAGAGTCATCAACACTTATTTGATAGCGAACGTGAAAGTTGGCATAGTCAACGACTGGTTTATAGGCCGGTACCTGCATCCTTCCCATTTAACTGCGCCATTGTTCACTGTTGAGAGACATAGTCCCCACGTTTCTGGAAGGCATCCTGTTTGAATTTCGTGCTCATATGTCGTTCTGAAATGATGACTTCCCTCAAAATATTTCTGACTAACACCAAAGTCAGACATCTCCTGAGAGGTTGAGGGGAGTCTCTGTTGCGTTGTTAGCTCCTTCAGTTGATCTGACTCCCATCTTATTTGTTGTTGTGGGATCATGTGAAAAAATGCTGAATACGAGACACCTCTAAAGACTGAAGAGGGAGGATCCCCGTGTAAGAATTCCAGCTGCCTGTGGCATTGTTCAGAGAAGATAGAGATTGTTCAAAAAATGGTTCAAATGGCTCTGAGCACTATGGGACTTAAGTTCTGGGGTCATCAGTCCCCTAGAACTTAGAACTACTTAAACCTAACTAACCTAAGGACATCACACACATCCATGCCCGAGGCAGGATTCGAGCCTGTGACCGTAGCGGTCGCGCGGTTCCAGACTGTAGCGCCTAGAACCGCTCGGCCACCTCGGCCGGCAAGAGATTGTTCTAACAAAGTAACTTGTTGATACCATACCCCACAGAAGCTGGGGGGAAGCCACTTTGAACAGCTGACGTGAATTTAGCATCTAGTAAAGACAAATAAAATAATTTGTCGTTTCAATATATCGACAACAAAGCGAAATTTTCTTAGTTTCGCTAACAGCTTTCGACTCGGTCACTTTCACACCAGGGTTCCCTGTTTCCAGTTGACGCATTAGTTTTCTACGTCATTTCTAATATTTTGTATCATCGCCACCGAAACAGTACGCATAATTCTTACGCGGTGTGCGATCCGAGACCTCGCATTACAAGTAATGTATTCTAGAGTTGATTTTCTACGTCTAGGAATCCTTACACTGAACTTACTGTGCCATCCTGGAACATATGCATTCAGTAATACACAGACAATAAACGTAATCCTACTTATTAGCTACAGGGTTGTAATAAGGAGAGGTGGCGCTACAGAACGCTGTACAGTCGTCTGAAGCCTGCGCCGCCATATTAGAAGCCGCTAAACATTAGCAGACTACTGTTTACAATTGCTTATTGTTCTTGATTTCCGTCGTGTCCATGGAACAGCTGTTTTAAATAGTAAATATTACAGTGCTTTCGTAAATACCACAGTATTAGGAGGACATTTTCAGACGTTTGTCTTGTCTGAAAGGCATACTTCATCCACTAATACGGCGCTGTTACCTTTAATGTACTTTTTTTTTTTTTTTTTTTGCTGCACGTTTCGAGGAACCAAGAAGTGAAGTATGATCTGAAAAGCCTGCTTTCGTAGTCCAGCATTATTCTTTCTATTACGTGTATAAAAAAATGCGGAATGGCTGATTATTCGTCTGCGTTTAAATTGTGACACGTCTTTCAGAAGACGAAGACCGAATTTCGGAAACAGTTTCTCGCTGTCGTGTTTACATGTTAAGGCCTGAAGCGGATTTGCTAGCCCAGTCAAGCGTCTAGAAAACAGCTGTTTCAGTTTCTGATTTATGTCAACACAGTAGTACAATAAAATATTGGAAGTAGACAGGTTCATGCTCAGTCCAATATTTCCACTTCTTCATTGTTCAAAAAGTCACTTCGTCTACAGTAGCCGAAAAATTTTAAGAACAGGAGTTAATGTGACAACCCAAACACGCTTCAAATATGGTTGTGCGTTTACATGGTAGCGAAAATCGAGTGTGGAAGTGGAAAACTAGCAGCTAGAACCTCATTTCCAGAACAGGTTTTAGTGTTTACAAGACCAACCAGAAGCGGCATTGGGAAATCGGTTTACGAAATCTGGTTTCGGGAGCAATATGTAAAAATAGTGAGTGCCCTCTTTCCGAAAATGCTGAGAACAGAATTCACTAAGTCTTTACAATCTGCAATATTTCCTTCTCATAGCGTTCAGCCAGAGCGTTCTTCGAGTTGTACTGACAGGAAATCTAAACACAAATCATAGAAATAAAACCTCTACTGTAAAAGCAACCAACGCATCTAAAATTTATGTGTATAAAAGAAAATATCGCTTGGACGAACTCACTTATAATGAAATGTGACTGCTTTACATTTTATAACCAGAACGACTAACACATTTGAAAATGATGCAAACTGGTATTTATCGAAACACTTCCACCAGAAGTTAATGTTTGGGAATACAAACAAGGCGGCAGTCGGCTGCAATTTGTGACGTCGTGACAACTCCCCTTTTATACCTCCGTGATTAGCTAACAGGGACTCCTTGCATCACTGTTTGTTTACATGTTGAGGCGAACACAGATAAATTTTCTGACGCCCACGTTATAATCTCTGACGCCGCATGTATTATGTAGGCCATCCGCGTTTGAGCAGATGTATTTTCTCAGCGATACACTGACAATCAGAAGAGTGAGGCTTTAGAAATAAACACGAAGCTAGTATCCTTATTTGAATCGACCCTTCCCTCATGCGCACATGCTTTATTTAATTGATCATCAGTATTGCGATTGTTGTTGTTACTACCTATTCGTACCTGTCATTCCAAAGTTTTCGCTGCTCCTATAGGTTTCACACTCTTGTGCTTCCTCCATTTGCATATGAACAACTATACAATGTTTACTATGTCTGCTGTCGTTTGTTCTATTATCTATCGGGTATTCTGTCTAATACCTCTTTATCTCGTACTTGCGTCTCCATTCAATTTTTAACATTCAGCTATAGTACAAAACACCACATGTTTGCACATCATTCGTTCCTAGGATCCTCTTATTATTGCGCTTCTTTCAATTACACCTGGGATTCCCAACCTTTTCAGCTGGTGGACCCCTTCTTCAGTCGAAAATCCATGGCGGACCCCTAGTCAGTCAAGAGCACAGGAACACAGGAACTTTAAATTTTAGAGCGAAACCCATGGGAAATGAAAGCTTCCTAATGCAAGTTCCATGTTCCCAATGAACCTCCCTCCACCCCCCCCCCCCCGAAGTACCAATAGTCTTTGGTTCAGAGATGAATGAAAACAACTTGAAGGTCAAAAATTGACTTATGAAATAGGTAGTGCACTGAAAAAGGAAGTTTAACATTTAGTGATGCCTGGGGCCGAATACGTACCAGCGAGCGCTGTGATTGGTCGACAAAGCTCGCTCCGCGCATGCGTAAAAGGTTTCAGCGCATCTACCGCCGTGAGCCGGCGCACAAACGACCCCCGTATTGTTGCGAAACAGTCGATCAGAGAAGCCGCATTCACCAGCACTAAACTGTGTATGCGTTCTCACTTAGGAACCGCAAAGGCTGCCTAGCGATACGACCTGAAGCAAAAGCACACGTTTTTCACACGAAAAAAAATAGTGATCAATTTGATTTTCACATTTTTATTCAATAATTTTACTCATTATTTTACACGGTTTGGTGAAGGGTGGCCGCGGACCCCCTAGAAAGAGCCGGCGGACCCCTAAGGGGTCCGCGGACCACACGTTGGGAAGCCCTGAATTACACAGTCCTTTCATGTTCAGAAGTTGATTCTTCAATAAAGCGTGAATTTAAAATAATTGAAAAGCCTCGATCGCTTCAATCGTTAATTGGATGACCGGTTTCAGCACTCTGAAGGTGCCATCATCAGATCTGTGAAGGTATAACATAACAGGTTTGAGGGAGGGCTTACATGAGATAACTATATACATTACAATTGTTACAGAACCACATACCTGAAACGTGGATTAACATTTATAAAACCATATGGACATCCCACGCCCGGGTTCCCGGGTTCGATTCCCGGCGGGGTCAGGGATTTTTTCTGCCTCGTGATGACTGGGTGTTGTGTGATGTCCTTAGGTTAGTTAGGTTTAAGTAGTTCTAAGTTCTAGGGGACTGATGACCATAGATGTTAAGTCCCATAGTGCTCAGAGCCATTTGAACCATTTTGAACCATATGGACATCATGGCATATGAGGCAGACCACCTGATAAAATCATTGTCACAACCGATAAAAAATAATAAAAAACTGCTCTCATGGTCGTTCTTTCCATAAAATATAAAACTGAAGTCACCAGATAAAACTACCACTGCTCGCCTAACACCGGTCGGCATCATCACTGCCCTATTCCGCGCAGGCTTACCTGCTGTGATTCTGGCGGTTCACAACCGGCCACCAGATAGCGCTGTCCAAGCAGCGCATACACAGTCCCACGGTATAACACTCATTACCACTAAAACACAACTTTACTATAACTGCTTGTCACATACCCTTGCAAAGCCCACATGTGCGCATACATTTCCTGTACATACTACAATCACTATAAAGTACGTCAATTACAAAGTAAAAGCGCCTGAGGCACAGACATTATCCACTAGCGCCTTACAAAACTACATATTATAATTTACCTTTATTCATATAATGACGTCAGGAATATGCACACAGAAAGCTGTTCATAACACGACTTAGGTACAATGTGACGAGCGATAAAAACCTGTCTAGGCACTATGGTCTTAGGTATTGTAAGCGCTAAAAAGGAACATATTCACTTGCTCTTACCATCTATACGCTCGTTATGAGCAAGGTACGAATGAACTACGAAAACCTACATAGGCACATGCAATTAAGGAATGCCATGTCAGAAGCAAACCGAAGGGCAACAGGGGGGGGGGGGGGGGGGGGGGGAATGACATGCGGACCAAGATGCACCGTGACTGCACGTACGTTCCCATCGGCATGGCACTCATTTCGTCCATGGGCCTCACAGAATGGGGAATAATGACAAACTATATTACTATGATACCATAACCACAAGCGTTCTAGCTTCATACACAAATATATCTGTAAAATATAAAAATAAATAAAATAAGAACGTAACGAAGACACGCTTGGCGGGCAAACTTTACTCGATGATTACCATTACTAGTTTTTTATTATTTTTTATTAGTTGTGACAATGATTTTATCAGATGGTCCGCCTCATATGCCATGATGTCCATGTGGTTTTATAAATGTTAATCCACGTTTCAGGTATATGGTTCTGTAATAATTGTAATGTATATAGTTAACTCATATACGCCCTCCCTCAAACATTTTATGTTATACCTTCACAGATCTGATGATGGCACCTTCAGAGTGCTGAAACCGGTCATCTAATAAACGATGTTGTCAATGCTTCTGCCTTCCTGTGTAACCTCGGTTTGAAGACAGAACAAAAATTACTTTACTTCTTTCATTGTACCTTCTACTCTATTCACAATCATTGCTGAGCTTTGTCTGCAGTGGAGGATGCTTGGTTTATTGTTCTGTATAAGGTAGGGTGGTGGTGGTTGTTTGTCTTGTCATTGCCTTTCTCAGTGTGTCGTATGAATTATCGTAACGAACATTTCTTTTAAGTGGTACCTGTAAACATATACTACCAGCGGCTGTAACAGTTCTTGTAGAATGAACATAAAACATCACGATTGCAGAGTCTGAACAATTAATAAAGCGTAAGAATACACAAATACCGGGTGTTCAAAAAGTCAGTACAAATTAGAAAACTGAATAAATCAAGGAATAATGTAGATAGAGAGGTACAAATTGACACACATGCTTGGAATGACATGGGGTTTTATTAGAACCAAAAAAATACAAACGTTCAAAAAATGTCCGACAGATGGCGCTTCATCTGATCAGAATAGCAATAATTAGCATAACAAAGTAAGACAGAGCAAAGATGATGTTCTTTACAGGAAATGCTCAATATGTCCACCATCATTCCTCAACAATAGCTGTAGTCGATGAATAATGTTGTGAACAGCACTGTAAAGCATGTCCGAAGTTATGGTGAGGCATTGGCGTCGGATGTTGTCTTTCAGCATCCCTAGAGATGTCGGTCGATCACGATACACTTGCGACTTCAGGTAACCCCAAAGCCAATAATCGGACGGACTGAGGTCTAGGGACCTGGGAGGCCAAGCGTGACGAAAGTGGCGGCTGAGCACACGATCATCACCAAACGACGAGCGCAAGAGATCTTTCACGCCTCTAGCAATATGGGGTGGTTTTTTTTGGTTCTAATAAAACCCCATGTCATTCCAAGCATGTGTGTCAATTTTTACCTCTCAATCTACATTATTCCGTGGTTTATTATTTTTTCAAGTTTACACCGACTTTTTGGTCACCCTGTATGTTAAAACATGATGTTGCATGTACAATGACGAGTAGTTAAGTGCCTTAACATTCATTCATTTTACATACTAATATATAACTGAAGAATGTCAGAAATTTATTTAATTTATTAAAATAGCTGTGTCTGGAAAATAAGATGCAAAATTTTTGTAAATGATATTCCCATGCAGCCAAAAAAATATCGAAATGAGAAATGAGACTTGTTATTTCCTAAGAGTCTTGCATAATTTCTATTACTCTTCCAGAATTATGCGACTGACGTCGGTTATTTGCGGAATCCTGTGAGGCACAACGGAACGTCCTTATCTTTTATTCTACGGGTGTGGTTCGGATAACAGGAGTCTCCTAGGCGCATCGTAATTATGAAGATAATTAACTGACATTCGCCTCCTAAACTTACGATAAAACGGAAAGGATTTGTGCAAAATTCTTCCTCTGTCGGTTTGTTTCTTCGTCTGTCGGTTTGTACTGTCAGCCTGCTGGAACATTCATCTAGACCGATTTTCGTAATGTGGAGAGTGAGAACAGCAAAATGGAGAGCAATATTTTGAAAACAGCCGTTTGTATTATTCTCCACCCCTAAGTCATTCGCCGTTTTTTTTTTATATGTATCTTCAGATCCCGTATTTTTGAGGTGTCTTTATGACGATATTTCAGCTGTAAATATGATGCTCCTTCGGGAAGAGCAAAGCGTTCAGTTCGCTTGTTTTAGTGAGAGGGAATTACATGACATGTCCTGCTCTACCTTGAGTCTTAGATATATCAGCATACATGGTGCTTCTGAAACTGAGTTCGTGTTCTCCATTTCCAGCAGCTTCCAGGCAGTGTAATGTTCACTTTTCTATTCGCCCTTATTCGGTGTCATAAAACGCATTTTACTCCAAAAAGATCTGACTCTCTGTTTCTGAAAAAAATGTTCTGGAACCCCATGTATAATTGAATGTGGTCGGGTAAGGGTTACTGAATGAATTTCATTACCACACTGCTTGATAATTGCTAACGAACAGCTGAAACTTGCTAAGAAAGAACTGCCTATTGCTTCGGAACAACCGATCATTGCTACGGAACATGCGACCAGTGATAGTGAAAGGAAAATGTAGAGGGTGGGTCGTGCTATCTGCAGCTAAGCGTGTGCACGAACGCTCTGTATACATTTGACAGTTCATGCAGTACGGTGTTTGACGTAGGTTGTTGTGGAACCAATAACTGCGACATTCCGTGTGGTTCGGCGACACGTCTGCAAGACATCATTTGAGTGCTTATCGTCATGGACAAGCAGCTAGATGGCTCGACGCCTGTCAAAGTCTCACTACTGTGCCACAGAAATGAGTGTGACGAAAAATGGATCTCGTAATTAAAGAAGGCCGCTGAAGGTGAAAATGCTATGCTACCGGAAAGGTAGTCGTACGAACCGCCACACCTCAAGAGGATCGACACGTAGCCCTAGTGACGAAAAGGAACACACACCTCACGCCTTGGCAAATCGCTGCAGACCTTGCAGCCATCACCGTTTCATGTATCTCTGCCAGAATCATTTCGCAGCGATTAAATCAGGTTGGTTTGTACGCTAGGAAGACTACTAAATGAATTCCACTTCAACGACGCCATCGGTATAGGGAGGATGTTGGCTGGGGTCAGCACACTGGTCCAAATTGATGTTCTCTGACGACTCCCACTTCACTGTGACGAGTGATTCTGGCCGCCGTTAGTGTAGAGAGAGAGGGCAACACGTCACACACCGCAGAATGTCCATGAACGTCATCGGTATGGTCTAGGCATTATGGTGTGGGCAGCCATTGTGAACGATGACCAAACACCGTTACAGCACAGCGGTATTGCAGGAAGATTAGTCTGGATCATGTCCGTCTGTTTAGGGGCGCAGTAGGTCCCCATTTCCTGTTTATGAATGACAATGCCTGCCCATACAGGACCACTGAGGTGTTGGATGCACTGTAAAGTGACGATATTGAACGTATTGAATGGCCAGCGTACTCTCGGGGCCACAACCGTATAGAGCATGTCTGGGATGTTCTTTGAAGACGTGTTACTCACGTTGAGGAAATGCAACCCGAAAACAAAGGAAGAAGGTTACAGTACACTTGTTCGCCCACTGCTTGAATACTGCTCACCGGTGTGGGATCCGTACCAGATAGGGTTGATAGAAGAGATAGAGAAGATCCAACGGAGAGCAGCGCGCTTCGTTACAGCATCATTTAGTAATCGCGAAAGCGTTACGGAGATGATAGATAAACTCCAGTCGAAGACTCTGCAGGAGAGACGCTCAGTAGCTCGGTACGGGCTTTTTGTTGACGTTTCGAGAACATACCTTCACCGAGGAGTCAAGCAGTATATTGCTCCCTCCTACGTATATCTCGCGAAGAGACCATGAGGATAAAATCAGAGAGATTAGAGCCCACACAGAGGCTTACCGACAATATTTCTTTCCACGAACAATACGAGACTGGAATAGAAGGGAGGACCGATACAGGTACTCAAAGTACCCTCCGTCACACATCGTCAGGTGGCTTGCGGAGTATGGATGTAGATGTGGATAAGGCCGCCCCTCGCCGTACCGTCAAAGAACTGAAAATCGCCCTGAGAGAGGAGTGGGACAATATCCCCCAAGGACTACTCAACAGCAATTAGTCGGCATGAATAACAGGTACAAAACGTGCATTTGTGCCCGAGGAGCACGGATTCCTACTGAGAGACTGAATGCTAGGGAGAGGCGCTGGACAGGAATAGTGACAGGAAATGATGGACGACATGAAACACAGTGCGTACGTAATAGGTGTGGAGTGGCATATTTACACTACTGGCCATTAAAATTGCTACACCACGAAGATGACGTGCTACGAACGCGAAATTTAACCGGCAGGAAGAAGATGCTGTGACATGCAAATGATTAGCTTTTCAGAGCATTCACACAAGGTTGGCGCCGGTGGCTGTTAGCAGAATATGGAATCGCTGGGTTCAGAAGGGTAATACGGAACGCCGTGCTGGATCCCAGGGGCCTAGTATCACTAGCAGTCGAGGTGACAGGCATCTTATCCGCATGGCTGTAACGGATCGTGCAGCCACGTTTCGATACCTCCGTCAACAGATGGGGACCTTTGCAAGACAACAACCATGTGCACGAACAGTTAGACGACGTTTGAAGCAGCATGGACTAACAGCTCGGAGACCACGGCTGCGGTTACCCTTGACGCTGCATCCCAGACAGGAGCGCTTGCGATGGTTAACTCAACGACGAACCTGGGTGCACGAATGGCAAAAGGTAATTTTTTCGGATGAATCCAGGTTCTGTTTACCGCATCAGGATGGTCGCATCCGTGTTTGGCGACATCGCGGTAACGCACATTGGAAGCGTGTATTCGTCATCGCCATACTGGCGTATCACCCGGCGTGATGGTATTCGGGCCATTGGTTACATGTCTCGGTCACGTCTTGTTCACATTGACGGCGCATTGAACAGTGGACGTTACATTTCAGATGTGTTACGACCCGTGGCTCTACCCAGCATTCGATCCCTGCGAAACCCTACATTTCTGCAGGATAATGCACGACCGCATGTTGCAGGTGCTGTACGGGCCTTTCTGGATACAGAAAATGTTCGAATGCTGCCCTGGCCAGCACATTCTCCAGATCTCTCACCAATTGAAAACGTCTGGTCAATGGTGGCCGAGCAACTGGCTCATCACAATACGCCAGTCACTGCTCTTGATGAACTGTGGTATCGTGTTGAAGCTCCATGGGCAGCTGTACCTGTACACGCCGTCCAAGCTCTGTTTGACTCAATGCCCAGGCGTATGAAGGCCGTTATTACGGCCACAGGTGGTTGTTCTGGGTACTGATTTCTCAGGATCTATGTACCCAAATTGCGTGAAAATGTAGTCACATGTCAGTTCTAGCGTAATATATTTGTCCAGTGATTACTCGTTTATCATCTGCATTTCTTCTTGGCGTAGCAATTTTAATGGCCAGTAGTGTATAACGAAAAATGGTACTAGTTTCACCACGGATAACAAACGTAAATAACGTTCATGTTTGATACTGGTCATACTCCCAAACATGTACGTCATTTATGTCTATTATCGAACTTTCCCATGTGATGAAATCTGTGCCATTTTTCGTTATAAATACATCACTCCACATCTATATATATATGCACTGTGTTTCATGTCGTCCGTCATTGGCTGTCATTATTCCCATCTAATAATGCTTCTGTCCCTTAACAACTGTTGAAGGCTGTATTACTGTGAATGTTACCTCGCCCTAGGCAATTGTAAGAGACATCCACTCCCAGACAATCATCCCTTCTCCGAGATTTAAACCACCTGTTATCCTTCCTCAGATCACGGCACCCTCTTCCCTTCCGATTCTCTCTTACTCCTTCCTACTCACTCATAACCCTGACTTAGTTTCATCCTCAAATAGCCCAAATTCCAAGTTCTCGTACCACCCAACCTCCCACATTACACACATTTCCAAATACTAACCCACCTTCTTCACTTGTACCCCACACCTTACACCATTAGAACCACTCAACCTCTCGTTTCACAATTTACCCTTTTCCGCTAAATGTCCTTTCCGGTTTAGTGCAAGTACTTCATCTGCTTCAACAATATTTTCTTTTATAAGAGCATCAATTTGAAACCATCATTTCAATCAGTTTAAAACCAATGTCAATATTTTTAACTGTTTGCATTATTTGAAATTCTTGCGACTGAAGAGCGTCATGTTGTACCATTGCCAACCAGCCCTCGTCCGTGAGGGATGAAGGATTGAAAGAACAATGAAGAAAAAACAGCTGTGATTGTTGATAATATATTTGAGGCTTTTCAGTGTTGATTTTATATTTATACCAAAATCTTGGAAAACTGTAATTTTCTAAAACAATCGCTATAATTCAACATAAATAAACGAGTTAGAGGGGTGTTCAGGTGGGCTAAGCTACTTTTCTAATTATTTTAAGCACAGTACGATTAATAACTGCCGGCCGCGGTGGCCAAGCGGTTCTAGGCGCTTCAGTCCGGAACCGCGCGACTGCCACGGTCGCAGGTTCGAATCCTGCCTCGGGCATGGAGTCCGCATCTCGTGGTCGTGCGGTAGCTTTCTCGCTTCCCACGCCCGGGTTCCCGGGTTCGATTCCCGGCGGGGTCAGGGATTTTCTCTGCCTCGTGATGACTGGGTGTTGTGTGATGTCCTTAGGTTAGTTAGGTTTAAGTAGTTCTAAGTTCTAGGGGACTGATGACCATAGATGTTAAGTCCCATAGTGCTCAGAGCCATTTGAACCTCGGGCATGGATGTGTGTGATGTCCTTAGGTTATTAGGTTTAATTAGTTCTAAGTTCTAGGGGACTGATGACCTCTGATGTTAAGTCCCATAGTGCTCAGAGCCATTTGAACCATTTGATTAATAACTGCGAGGCTTTGTAGAACAAATTCATCATCCAGTATTCATCGCGAATGTGAACAGGTATTTTCGGCTTCCACGTGTATGGAGGTAGTTGATACCGAATTCACACCACCGAGTTACAACCTAATTGCCCTAAAATACCTTTTTCTTTAGTCTGCGTGATACATACTAAAACTGATACTAATACTGACGTAGTCGAAAATTGATCTATGTATGGAGTTAGATTGGATATTTCAACTCCCGGCACGGCTATTAACAGTTTCACAGATCGTTCAGTTTTAGCATGTGTAGCCACAGGTAAGTAGTGTGTCCCCTTCAAGATAAGGTTCTCTGCTCGATCGTATGTGTTTGTAATGAAGACATGGATATTACGTTTGTTTAGATCATTTAACTGCCATAGCACGTTCTTGGAAACAGCGCTCTTTCTAAAACTATCCTACTTTTTCAAATCGTGTAATGCAAAGAAATAGGTACTCGTATCGGATTGAAATCCCACAGAGAATTTCTTTTTTTTTAATTTTTTTGCCTGTTCTGACACATTTTACTGGAAAGTATTGTCTTTTATTGTCTGTGTGTTTGGAATAGTGTAATAGGAATCATTTTAGTGCAGTGTGATCCAAATAAACCCCAATTATTTAATGAGTCATAACCTTTGAACCAATAATGGGACACTTTTGCAATTTTCGGGGTGATAATACACAACTGGGAGATTGTTGAGCGGTTGGTGTGGGGCAGGAGACCAAACTGAGAGGTCATCGGTCTCATCAGATTAGGGAAGGATCGGGAAGGAAGTCGGCCGTGCCCTTTCAAAGGAACCATTCCGGTATTTTCCTGAAGCGATTTAAGGAAATCACGGAAAAGCTAAATCAGGATGGCCGGACGCGGGATTGAACCGTCATCCTCCCGAATGCGAGTCCTGTGTGCTAGCCACTGCTCCACCTCGCTCGGTCAACTGGGAGATTGCATGCATTCATATATACACTACTGGACATTAAAATTGCTACACCAAGAAGAAATTCAGATGATAAACGGGTATTCATTGGACAAATATATTACACTAGAACTGACATGTAATTACATTTTCATGCAATTTGGGTGCATAGATCCTGAGAAATCAGTACCCAGAACGACCACCTCTGGCCATAATAACGGCCTTGCTACGCCTGGGCATTGAGTCAGACAGAGCTTGGATGGCGTGTACAGGTACAGCTGCCCAAGCAGCTTCAACACGATACCACAGTCAATCAAGATTAATGACTGGCGTATTGTGACGAACCAGTTGCTCGGCCACCATTGACCAGACGTTTTCAATTGGTAAGAGATCAGGAGAATGTGCTGGCAAGGGCAGCAGTCGAACATTTTCTGTATCCAGAAAGGCCCGTACAGGACCTGCAACATGCGGTCGTGCATTATCCTGCAGAAATGTAGGGTTTCGCAGGGATCGAATGAAGGGTAGAGCCACGGGTCGTAACACATCTGAAATGTAACGTCCACTGTCCAATGTTCCGTCAATGCGAACAAAAGGTGACCGAGACGTGTAACCAATCGCACCCCATACCATCACGCCGGATGATACGCCAGTATGGCGATGTCGAATACAAGCTTCCAATGTGCGTTACCGCGATGTCGCCAAACACGAATGCGAGCATCATGATGCTGTAAACAGAACCTGGATTCATCCGAAAAAATTACCTTTTGCCATTCGGCACCCAGGTTCGCCCTTGAGCAGGTACTCCTGTCTGTAACGCAGCGTCAAGGTAACCGCAGCCACGGTCTCCGAGCTGATAGTCCATGCTGCTGCAAACGTCGTCGAACTGTTCGTGCAGATGGTTGTTGTCTTTCACACGTCCCCATCTGTTGACTCAGGGATCGAGACGTGGCTGCACGATCCGTTACAGCCATGCGGATAAGATGCCTGTCATCTCGACTGCTAGTGATACGAGGCCGTTGGGATCCAGCATGGCGTCCCGTACTACCGTCCTGAACCCACTGATTCCATATTCTGCTAACAGTCACTGGATCTCGAACAACGCGAGCAGCAATGTCGCGATACGATTAACCGCAATCGCGATAGGCTGCACTCCGACCTTTATCAAAGTCGGAAACGTGATGGCACGCATTTCTCCTCCTTACACGAGGCATCACAACAACGTTTCACCAGGCAACGCCGGTCAACTGCTGTTTGTGTATGAGAAATCGGTTGGAAACTTTCCTCATGTCAGCACGTTGTAGGTATCGCCACCGGCGCCAGCCTCGTGTGAATGCTCTGAAAAGCTAATCATTTGCTCATCACAGCATCTTCTTCCTGTCGGTTTAATTTCGCGTCTGTAGCACGCCATCTTCGTGGTGTAGCAATTTTAATGGCCAGTAGTGTACAAAGTCCACACAGCGAATGTTGGAAGTCCATCGATGTAAACCGTACTTGTATCACCATAGTCCGCAAGGTCCTGTGAAGTGCATCTTCGCCAGTGTTGCTTAATTTGGAAATTTGTGGTAAGTTCGTATGGAACCAAACTGCTGAGGTCATCGCTCCCTGGGCTTACACACTTCTTTATCTAACTTAAACTAACTTACGCTAAGGACAACACACACACCCATGCCCGAGGGAAGACTCGACTCTCCGACGGGGGGAGACGTGCGAACCGTTGCACGGCCCCTAAGACCGCGTGGCTACCCCGAGAGGCAAGGGTTGCTTATTTCGTGTTAATGCCCTCACGAAGTTCTGCAGTTGTCAGTGGCCTATTCTGGTACACTCGGGGGCAGCTCGCCAGAGGAACTGGTTACAGGTTGCATGGAAGACGTGTTACACACTGCTCCATCCTATAGGAAATGTTCGTATAAACTGTAGTGTCTACGGTCGTATCAAAGAAAATGGGCCAACAATTCTGGCAGCTGACACCGCGCACCACACTCCAACCTCTTCGTCGTGCAGTGGTGTTTTGTGGATGACATACGGGCTTACACCAACCCAGCATCTGCTGTTTTGTGTGTTGATGTAACTTGACAGATGGAGTATGCCTCATGTGCAAACTAAATTATAGAGAGGATGTCTGAACGCTGTATAAAAAAAAAACTGAAAACAATCGACAGTAACGCATTCTTTTCACATGTTCTGTTTCTTGCAATGCTTGCTTCATGTGCACTCTGCATGGTCGCAATGCCGATTTTTTCGTAGCTCTCTGACATGTGCCATATGAAATATTTGTCTCCTAGCCACAGTTGCAAAATACTAACACGAATTCTTTACAGACGAATGGAAAAACTAGTAGAAGTCGACATCGGGGAAGATCAGTTTGGATTCCGTAGAAATACTGGAACACGTGAGGCAATACTGACCTTAAGACTTATCTTAGAAGAAAGATTAAGGAAAGACAAACCTACGTTTCTAGCATTTGTAGACTTAGAGAAAGCTTTTGACAATGTTGACTGGAATACTCTCTTTCAAATTCTGAAGGTGGCAGGGGTAAAATACAGGGAGCGAAAGGCTATTTACAATTTGTACAGAAACCAGATGGCAGTTATAAGAGTCGAGGGACATGAAAGGGAAGCAGTGGTTGGGAAGGGAGTAAGACAGGGTTGTGGCCTCTCCCCGATGTTATTCAATCTGTATATTGAGCAAACAGTAAAGGAAACAAAAGAAAAATTCGGAGTAGGTATTAAAATCCATGGAGAAGAAATAAAAACTTTGAGGTTCGCCGATGACATTGTAATTCTGTCAGAGACAGCAAAGGACTTGGAAGAACAATTGAATGGAATGGACAATGTCTTGAAAGGAGGATATAAGATGAACATCAACAAAAGCAAAACGAGGATAATGCAATGTAGTCGAATTAAGTCGGGTGATGCTGAGGGAATTAGATTAGGAAATGAGACACTTAAAGTAGTAAAGGAGTTTTGCTATTTGGGGAGCAAAATAACTGATGATGGTCGAAGTAGAGAGGATATAAAATGTAGACTGGCAATGGCAAGGAAAGCGTTTCTGAAGAAGAGAAATTTGTTAACATCGAGTATAGATTTAAGTGTCAGGAAGTCATTTCTGAAAGTATTTGTATGGAGTGTAGCCATGTATGGAAGTGAAACATGGACGTTAAATAGTTTGGACAAGAAGAGAATAGAAGCTTTCGAAATGTGGTGCTACATAAGAATGCTGAAGATTAGATGGGTAGATCACATAACTAATGAGGAAGTATTGAATAGGATTGGGGAGAAGAGAAGTTTGTGGCACAACTTACCAGAAGAAGGGATCGGTTGGTAGGACATGTTCTGAGGCATCGAGGGATCACCAATTTAGTATTGGAGGGCAGCGTGGAGGGTAAAAATCGTAGTGGGAGGCCAGGAGATGAATACACTAAGCAGATTCAGAAGGATGTTGGTTGTAGTAGGTACTGGGAGATGAAGAAGCTTGCACAGGATAGAGTAGCATGGAGAGCTGCATCAAACCAGTCTCAGGACTGAAGACCACAACAACAACAGCCCATTCGACGCAACGATTTCTTCGGAGAGTTCTCCAAGCGTCTTCGAACACAACCTCTGCACTCAATGGTGCTGTTTGGTACACCAGTTGTCTCCAGCTTCCTTACAACCGACAAACTTGCCGCCTTTGTTGGAAAACGTGCACATTTAATTCTCTGCGGAAAGCCCGTTGTGTTGTACTCATTGTGTCTGTCTTACGATATGTTTTCACAATAAAAACCCTCTCTCTGAGCCTGTAGTGCACATTTCTGCCTGCTGAAGACTGCGAAGGAATCACTGATTCGCTGGTTATTGTCACACGGACCGAACTACATACAGACTTCACACACTGCGACCGACGAGACTACGAAGAACTAACACGAGCCGAGCAAGCGCGCCATTTTACCGGACAAAGGACCAAATGCGCAGAAACAACAATCAACTTTTTAAAAACAGGAGGTACTTCTGATTCTCCCAGACCTACTGAAATCATTAAAACAACTTTCCCGTTTCTACCAGGTTTCAGAGGGAAATTATGACCCATTGAAGTAGTTTAGGTTTATGTGGAACACTCTGTATTACTGTTTCACTTTAAACTGCCCTTATTATGCGTCTGACTAGATGTGAGCGTTGGCCCTCTACTATTATCGTGAGAGACACGCAAGATGTAGCCTACAGAAGATCGAATGAGATATTTATTAATGTGCACCTAAATAAATGTAATTATTTACGCATATGTTTTGTACATCATTTTTTCTTCTTTTTTAACCATGGATATTATATCAGATCGTTTTGCTATTTTAGAGCTCAGGGAAGTGATTTTAAACTCAGAAGCAGAACTTCCCACAGTCGAAGAAAGCTTAACTGGAAATGATTGTGGAATTTATAAAGATGGTATCGGTGATGCAATTTGATGCTTAAGACTCCTGCAAGCTGACAAAGTCCCAGAAGATGAGTATCTTGGTTGAACATTTTTATGATGTAAAGTTCGTGGGTGAAAATGAATTCTTTGACGGTGTTCCCAGGATTAATTTTTTATTGTATTTGTGCGTTTCGATAGCATCATGGGAGAGGAATTTTTCAAAACTCAAAGTGATTAAGAATTGTCTTAGGTCCAGTATGAGTCAAGCACGACTCTCTAGTTTCGTAATTTTGTCAGTCAAAAATAGTGTAGCTAAAGGTATTGATTTTGATGACGCAATTGCAAAATTTGCAGCAGAAGTAGTTTGAAAGAAGAGATTCTAAGCTATACGCTAAAGTCACGAACCCTAAGAAGAAGTTATTTGTACTGATTCATTAATAATCTATTACACAGTGTTATTTATAAAAATGTATTTTACTTACTTGTTTTGATTCACAAAAACTATCTACATGGGTGTTACCGTAATACTTTGCTTTCTTCCCCATTTGTACCAAAAACTGCTTCCCCTCCAAAATTTATTTGATGTTTTCGTGGGGTCGGTGGACATTGGAAGGGGGCATAATTAGCCAAAACTCCGCGCTGTATGCAAAACTACCTAGCTACGACCGTGATCGCAAGTACTGGGTGGTTGTAATTAAAATGCAGATACTCAAAGAGATCCAGTATGGGCTGCAATATTATTATCGCGTGGTAGCAAAACTTGATGGATATCTAATAAGGAATCGATTTTCATTGAAAAAGATTAGT
Organism: Schistocerca cancellata; assembly: GCF_023864275.1. Lineage (NCBI taxonomy): Eukaryota > Metazoa > Arthropoda > Insecta > Orthoptera > Acrididae > Schistocerca > Schistocerca cancellata. The sequence goes on along the minus strand of NC_064628.1, from coordinate 286,280,727 downwards.
TTCAATTTCGGCCACCAAATGCTAATCCGGCGCAGTACGTCTCTTCGAGTCTCCAGTGCCCATAATAAACAAATTGTGTAAGCGGCGGTTAATATTAACATCAACACTACGCTCTCTTACTTGTTTGATCTTTACTGCCCACTTCCCGTTTCTAACTCATTACATATGGAAAGATTCCTATGCGTCTTTTTTTGTATTCACAGCTCCAGATTTGCACCTGGTGGCCAAAACTCGAACTAATTGCTTTTCCAGCGCAAATTGGTCCCGCATTAACGCATTTGTTTATGTACCAAGTTTCGCTGCCGTGCGATAATTACAGCCCGCACTGGACCTCTGAGAATTGCTGCAATTTAATAACATTCACGGGGCACGTTCCGCCGCACACCATAAAAAGATGGTTTGTGGAGTACAAATGTAGCTGTAGATGCAAATGGAATGGGGCTTTATCGTTTTTGTGTGCCTCCGGAACATGTGTCGAATAGAGTATTTGCAATACTCGGCCTCAGCGGTGACTCTCTTGCTAAAATATGCCAAATAATGAAAGGTAGAAACGATGGGCAGACCAGAAGGGCTGTCTATGCCTGGGACCGGGACGGGCCAGCGTGCAGGCGGCATCCCCGTCGTGGCCCCACTGGCCGCTGCCACCGGCCTTGCACCTGGAGACTGTCACTGCAAGTAGGTTCAGTGACTTGCAGGCCACTTTCCCGCGAGCAGGCGGCTCTTCATGCAGTTCCACTACTGCCTGCTGCTACAGCTAGTCTCGGCGCACGGTGGGCCAACTCGCTTGAAAACCAGGTCATAACAGAAAAATGAATATGAAATCCTACAAAATTGTGTTCTTTTTTGATTCTTTAGGTCACTGATTAGGAATCCGATCTCACAATTACAACATTCAGAATAGCGGATCCAATCAGGTGGATCAAAAATTATAAGTATTGTGAGGCTGCTTATAACGAATTAGAAGTTGAAACTGCCATACTGAAATGTCTTATTAGATGTTTTACATTTTTCAGTCGCAATCACAGTCACATTCATTGTGTCATTATTGCCGTCAGAAGGGTCGCTGTCGGGTTGTCCGCTGGGAGATGCTTCGAAAAGCAGATCTTTCTCCTCAGATGGCGCCTGTTTATCTCTCACGGGAATATTTGCTTGTAAAAACTTATCGGTAACGCCGCTTATCCTTATTCCGAGATTTCTGCGCACCTTCAGATAGCCGACCAACCGGCAATGGAGCAGCTTCGATGATGGCATATCCGTGCATCAAAACTATATGGACTGATGTTGGCATCGGGCACTATTGCAAAATATTGAGAACCAGGTGAATTTGGCACCCGACTTACGAGAGGTATACGCTTTTTTTTAGAGTACTTGATAGATATGTTTCAGTTCTAGAGTTCCCTCTACAACATTTGAATACTTCTGTAGTATGTTGCGAAAAAACGATATTACTTGAAACAATTTTAATCTTACAAAAAACTATTTGCCAGTTTGCGAAAAAAATTTATGATCAAAAATTCGAAAAGCTCCCCAATAACTGTACAGAAAACCCTAATGACTTTTTTGTTCAGAAAATAGTTTATGAGATAATCACAACAACGAGGGATCCATTTCTACCGTGTGGCACTGAACTCATAACTATACTATTAAGATGGTAAGAGACCATTATTTATTTCTAATTTCTGCTACCAGTCACTTTTTTATTTTATGTTTAATCTAACATAATACAACGCGTTTCGAACATGTCTGTTCATCTTCAGGCATTTATACACACATACATACATACATACATACATACATACAGAGAAATGTTACTGAAAAATAAACAGTCTTAAACTAGATTAATCTAGAACTCTTTGTCCATTGTTTGTTACTGTATCTGGTGTGGCATTTGGGGGGGGGGGGGAGGAGGGGGCAATGTATGGCTAGAAATTGAAATCAGTGATGTCTTTTGCTGGTTTTCTTCCTTGTGCTTGACTATGTATATCACAGCCTGTATAGGATGCAGATAGATTTTCATCAGTTATGTGTTACGAAAACAGTGTGAAAGGTTTTTATATGACAGTTGATCGTTACGATTTCATCATCTTGCTGCTTCACTTGCATCATTGGTATAATGGCGGAGCTCTTGACTGACATTACACTATTGCACATTGTATTTTTTCACTGATTGCCAACGTAACTCATTGCACAAATTTGTACAGTGGATGACATTCGGTGGCTGCCTGTTTTCATGCTACAACGGATACAAATATGTGGGTGTGGTGAGGGGTATCGGATGCCGAGGAATAGGTGGGTGCTGAGACGAGAGCAAAATATTTACAAACACACGTAATATGTATGTAACACCGTTTTAGTAACTTAAGTTGTGTAAGTGAAAATAGTGTCCAATACAACACAGGCAAGTTCGTCACAAACAATCAGAATAACAGAGAGGCATACTAGTAATGCACCGAAAACTCCAAGTGAAATCCACGATTAGACTAGTAGGCGGCTTGTTAAGCCGGCTCGGCATTGGCGCTACTCGCGAGTGCAGCAGAGGGTGTGTCTACGAGCCGGCTGCTGATCGGCAGGGCAGTCATATTTGCTCCTGCTAACCTCTCGACGTAGGATGTCTAGCGCGGTGTCAATACTGTACTGCTCCACACCTCAAACTCATACTGATTATGGATATCACTTCCGAATGGAATGAAGCTTTAATCATTTAATACCCTACGATGAACCTCACCACAAAGTCTGACATGTATCAGACTGGTGTTTGATGGTGTAACATTCTCCGTTTCCACCAACGTATAATCGGTCCCGTGCCTATATTAGCGAACATCATCAGAGAATATTAGCTTTCATTATGATTCATTAGCTTTTGAAACTCAACACAGGCTAATGTAACTTAACGATACTGTGAAATGGCTTGTCATTAGCGCCTGCGAAACGTCCGGGACTGTTTATAACCTACTGTGGAAGCCAACATACCGAAATGCATTGTAGATGTACGTAGCTGAACTAGTCTTAGAGAGAGAATTTTAGTTGTTACTCGATGTATGCCAAATTCCACTTGACCTAATTACATACCAGTGAAAGCTAGAACAACATTTTATAGTTCAATGTGATGTAGATGATTACATTCGACTGATGTGAGCTTATGTCAGAATCGATGTAGTGAGTCACTCGTTTCAGAGTATAAGCCTACTTAGTCAAAGTCAGTCCCTTACTCAGGGCGGTGCAGGTGCAGGGGCTTTCCGACCAGAGGATTTGCGACCCATGACGTCAACGTGGTGTTTCTCACTGTCAACAGTGGGTGAGGCTCTTCAGACTGTTTTATAATAACAACATCCATTCACATTTTACCCAGGTTTACGACTGACTTTGCGTATAGTACACATACATGCTTAAATTTGGTTATTACCTTATTTTTCTTCCTACAACGTTACTGCAATAAGTGATTAAACATCTTATTTTATGAATTTTAATTTCTCATCCATTTTTATGTAAGTAGACAGAGATTTCAAATATCTTCTTAAATACCCCGAGTCGTTATGTGTTCTTATAATGCCTTCCAATCTTCTGTCAATATCTGTGTATCGTTTTCTTCTTTTTGAAAGACACAGGTTGATGAAATCTTTTCTAATTTCAAATATACCATTTACTGCTTCCTCCTTCAGCTTATTTATCAGGAAGTATACGTTCGGATGTTTTTCATCTAATGAGGAGTTTGGTTTCCTATGCCAACCTTCCACAGCATTCGTGGTCCTGCGCCGCTGGTTAAAAACGTTCCACATTTCAAGTGGAACACTATCCATCCATTCACTTATCATATAGTCTGCGAATTTCTGGGCCTTTACTCCACTGGGAATTTCCTTCATTATTGCAAATTACGCTTCATCAACACTGTTTGGCGGAGCATTGCCACTGCAACACACGTGCGGCAAAACAAACGAACTTCTTCTCTAGCCCTGTACTCTTCCATTAACCCCAGTTTTTGTGTTTTCTTCCAGAGATATTGGTCGAACTGAAAATTCCAACCGGAAAGAGATGTTCTGGGGAACATTCTTTTTATAGTTATAATTGTAGCAACTTCAAAGATTTGCACTGGAGTTTTCAATCCAGAAAAAAACTCTTTGATTTGTGTTTTGACTTTTGTCTCGGAGTAAAGCGGTTAGGCAGGAAATACCTTCGTCTCTTTTTCTGTGCTTCCGATGTAACTGTGTATGTTCCACAACTGTTTGAATTATTTCAAACAACTGTCAAGTGTACCGCCCATAAGAACAGTTCTATTTACATACATAGGTTCTCCGCTTCTTCACAACCGAATACCGGAATTCTTTTGTCAGGAACAGACCAATCGACGAACTTCAAAGAAATATCACTTTCAGTTAATTTCAAAATGTCTTTGCTAAGTTGAATCTCCGAAATCTAGCTACGGTTCTGGATCGTCCCAATACCTTCCCTTCATGCTTTGCATAATGCTGTCGTGGAATTCTCATAATTTGGCATCGATATCTTGGTAGCTTGAATTCCGTATTTTTAGATTCCCAGAAAGCTTTTGACACCGTACCTCAGAAGCGACGTGTAATCAAATTGCGTGCTTATGGAATATCGTCTCAGATATGCAACTGGATTCGTAACTTCCTGTCAGAGAGGTCACAGATCGTAGTAAATAATGGAAAATCATCGAGTAAAACAGAAGTGATTTCTGGCGTTCCCCAAAGTTGCATTATAGACCCTCCGCTGTCCCTTATCTGTATAAAAGATTTGCGAGACAGTCTGAGCAGCCGTCTTAGGTTGTTTGCAGATGATCCTGTCGTTTATCGTCTAGTAAAGTCATCAAAACATCAAAACAAATTGCAAAACGATTCAGATAATATATCTGTATGGCGAGAAAATTGGCAATTGAGTCTAAATAACGAAAAGTGTGAGGTCATCCACATGAGTTCTTAAAGGAATCCGTTAAACTTCGGTTACACGACAAATCAATCAAATCTAGCAGCAACTAGACACCTAGGAATTACAGTTACGAACAACTTGAATTGGAAAGAACATATAGAAAGTGTTGTGTGGAAGGCGAACCAAAGACTGCATTTTATAGGCAGAACACTTAGAAGATGCAACAGATCTACTAAAGAGACGAGACGCCTACACTACACTTGTCCGCCCTCTTTTAAAGAGTACAGCTGCGCAGTGTGGGACCCTTACCATATAGAATTAACGGAGAACATCGAGAAATTCAAAGAAGGGCTGCACGTTTTGTATTATCGAGAAATAGGGAAGACGGTGTGACGGATATGATACAGGAGTTACGGTGGACTTCATTAAAACAAAGACTTTTTCGTAGCGGTGATCTCCTTACGAAATTTCAGTTACCAGGTTTCTCCTCCGAATGCGAAAATATAGGATAGGAAGATACTAGAACAGGAGGGGAAAATTGCCGCCCTTCAGGCTGAGTTAGACAAGGCCAGGGGAGATCTTGACAGGTTAAGGAGGGAGAAGGGTAAAGAGAGGTGGGAAGTGGCAACAGGCAACAGGAGGAACAGGCCTAGAACTTTGTCTGACAGCTTTATGGTGAATGTGGAAAATAGATTTGACCTGTTGCTTCAGTTAGAAGCTGGTGAGCCTCAAGCAGTTGCAGGTGTAGACAGGGCACAACAAACTTTCAGCAACAAATTGAAAAGTAAGAATGTAGGGAAATCAGTAAAGAGAAAGAAAGTGTTGTTGTTAGGTAGTTCCCATGGAAGAGGTGTCGGCCAACTTTTGCAGGATGAACTAGGATCAGAATACCAGGTCACCAATTTTTTTAAACCTAGTGCTGGTCTGGAGCAGGTGACAGAGGATTTAGGATCACTTTGCAAAGATTTCACTAAGGAAGACACCGTGGTTATAGTGGGTGGGGCAGGTAACAGTATTGACAGAGATCCTGGGTACAGTATAGAGTGTGACCTGGCGAAGATTGCATCAGCATCGAAGCATACTAGTGTTGAGTTTGTATCTGTACTTGGGCGCCATGACCGACCTCATTTGAACTCTTCTGTCAAGAGAGTTAATTTGGAGCTGGAACGGCTGCTCATGTCGGGTGCGGGGTCACACGTTGGTGTGGTTCATGTTGATTCTCTCAGTAGGTGGGATTATACTAGGCATGGCCTTCACCTCAACAGGAAGGGGAAGGTTAAATTGGCTGGGGAAATAGCAGGAAAGTTAAAGGGGGGAGGCACTGTCATGAGTGGTAAAATACCAGTGGTTATAGGATTCAGAAAAGACCCTTTTTTAGGGTAGGGAGGACAGAAAGAAAGCAAATTTCAAGCGAGGTTAGAACTGAGACAAACCTTCAGTTTGAGAAAGAAATCAAAAAACATAATTCCAGCTTATTAAATCAGAATAAACAGCCATTGGTTAAGAATTTTCAACTGTCAGCAGATATTTTAACTCCACCCAATTTTAACTCAGTCAATGTGAAATGTCAGCTATCTTTATTGCATCAAAATATTCGAGGACTGAGAAATAAAATTAATGAATTAACTATCTGCATAGATGAATTAGAGTCTTCAAACCCAGCTGACATAATCTGCCTCTCTGAACATCATGTGACCACTGGTATAGAACTTTTAAGTGTTACAGGGTTTAGGTTAGCATCTCACTTTTGTAGATCAGAAATGGAGAAAGGAGGAGATGCCACATTCATCAGGAACTGTCATAAATTTAAGAACATAGACATTCATAAATTTTGCCTAGAACAGCATATGGAAGCATGTGCAACAGAATTAGATTTTCACAAAAAATCTTTCATAATATTAAGTGTATATCGAGCACCTGCAGGTAACTTTAATCTGTTTGTAAACCACCTTGAAGCTGTACTGGCCCATTTAACAACCAAAAACAAAGAAATAGTGGTTGCTGGTGATTTCAATGTAGATTTCCTTAAAGACTCTCCCAATAAGAACTTATTTGAGTTAGTAACACTATCATTCAACTTAATTCCCACAGTAAAGTTCCCCACTAGGATAGCCACTTGCTCACAAACAGCCATTGATAATATCTTTATAGCAAAGTCAAATGAACAAAATTATATTACAAAACCAATAGTCAATGGACTATCAGACCATGACATGCAGTTCCTTCTGTTAAATGTTAATACTGAACAGGATATAAAATCTGTTAAATCTGAGCTCAAGAGGGTAATCAGTAAGCCAAAAATTGATTATTTTAGGACACTCCTCAGAGACATTCACTGGACTGATGTTTACAGTGCTCATGGCATGAATGAAAAATATAACATTTTTGCTAATAAAGTGCTTACCTTATTCGAACACTGCTTTCCCCCAAAACTTACCAAGGTTAGAGCAAAGTCTACAAAGAAGCCATGGATTACTCGAGAAATAGGGGTATCTTGTAAAACAAAAAGAAAACTGTATCTGTCAATCCGAAACATTTCCAATGTTGATGCTATAGCACATTATAAGAAATACTGCAAAATATTAAAGACTGTAATACGGATGTCAAAGCAAATATATTACAAGGAAAAGATAGTCATATCAGATAACAAAATAAAGACAATATGGGATATAGTGAAGGAGGAGACCGGTAGAACCAGACATGAAGAGGGACAAATAACATTAAGAGTAAATGATACATTGGTGACATATGTGTATAGTGTTGCAGAACTTTTTAACAAACATTTTATAACCGTTACTGAAAAGATGGGGTTGTCAGGTTCGGTAGATGCTGCTATGGATTACCTTAGACCAGACATTTCAAGTAACTTCCATAATATGAATTTGACCCTCACTACCCCAACAGAAATAATGTCCATCATAAAATCTTTAAAATCAAAAACATCTAGTGGGTATGATGAAATATCAACAAAGTTAATTAAAGAATGTGATTCTGAGCTAAGTAACATATTAAGCTATCTGTGTAACCAGTCGTTTATCAGTGGAATATTTCCTGAATGGCTGAAATATGCTGAAGTTAAGCCACTGTTTAAGAAGGGAGATAAAGAAATAGCATCAAATTTCCATCCAATTTCACTGTTGCCAGCATTCTCAAAAATTTTCGAAAAAGTGATGTACAGTCGTCTTTATAACCATCTTATCTCAAATAACATACTGTCAAAGTCACAGTTTGGATTTCTAAAAGGTTCTGATATTGAGAAGGCTATCTACACTTACAGTGAAAATGTACTTAATTCATTAGACAAAAAATTGCAGGCAACTGGTATATTTTGTGATCTGTCAAAGGCATTTGACTGTGTAAATCACAATATCCTTTTAAGTAAACTAGAATATCGTAGTGTAACAGGAAATGCTGCAAAATGGTTCAAATCTTATATCTCTGGCAGGAAACAAAGGGTGTTATTAGGAAAGAGACATGTATCAAGCTATCAGGCATCATCCAACTGGGAACTAATTACATGTGGGGTCCAACAAGGTTCCATTTTGGGGCCCTTACTTTTTCTTGTGTATATCAATGACCTTTCATCAGTAACATTACCAGATGCAAAGTTTGTTTTGTTCGCTGATGATACAAACATTGCAATAAATAGCAAATCAAGTGTAGTCTTAGAAAGATCAGCGAATAAAATATTTGTGGACATTAATCACTGGTTCCTAGCCAATTCTTTGTCACTAAACTTTGAAAAAACACACTACATGCAGTTCAGAACTTGTAAGGGGTGTCCCAAGAGCATATGTCTAACATACGATGACAAGAAGATAGAAGAAGTGGACAGTGTTAAATTCTTGGGATTACAGCTTGATAATAAATTCAACTGGGAGGAGCACACCACAGAACTGCTGAAGCGTCTTAACAAATCTCTGTTTGCAATGCGAATTTTGTCAGACATAGGGGATATAAAAATGAAAAAGCTGGCATACTATGCTTACTTTCATTCCATAATGTCATATGGCATTATTTTTTGGGGTAATTCATCAAGCCAAGCTAAAGTTTTCCGGGCACAAAAACATGCAGTAAGAATTATATGTGGTGTGAACTCAAGAACATCCTGCAGAAGCCTGTTTAGGGAACTAGGGATACTAACTACAGCTTCCCAATATATTTATTCCTTAATGAAATTTGTCATTAAAAATATATCACTTTTTCAAACCAACAGCTCAATTCATGGAATCAATACTAGAAATAAGAATAATCTTCACAAGGATTTAAAGTCACTTAGTCTTGTACAAAAAGGTGTGCATTATTCAGGAACACACATTTTCAATAACTTGCCAGCAGCCATAAAAAGCTTAACAACCAATGAAATTCAGTTTAAGAGAAGCCTAAAGGATTTATTGGTGGCCAACTCCTTCTACTCCATTGATGAATTTCGTAGTAAAATCAACTGATTTGTATATAAGTACAACATAACTTCTGCACAATTTCAGTGCAGTAATGTGTTCACGGAAAATTTGTGTGTGTGTGTGTGTGTAAGTGTGTAAGTATAATCTAACTTCTGCACCATTTCAGTGCAGTAATGTGTTCATTGTAAATAAGTATTACAGTAGTTGTATTACATGTTTATTACCTTATAAATAAATAAAAAAGATTTTTTATTTTAAATTCAGTGCATTAGTATTTCTAAAATGACTCTTAGTGTTCATTAAAAAATGACGATCATTCCACTTGGGACCTGTGGAATGGTACATTAGCTTATTTGTTTTAGTTGTAAATATTTGTCATGTATTGTAGTTTTTCTGACATGTTCCACATCCTGGAGGACCTCCTCACTACGGATCAATTGGAATGAAAGTTAATCTAATCTAATCTAATCTATACAGATTTAATATTCACGTTTTAGGCAGTGTCATGTTACGCACCTAATATGTTGTAAATAGAATTTGTTAATGCTTTCACCAAACATGCTTTTCAATCAGTTCAATCAAAACGATCTCTTTTAAGCGTAATACACCGAAGGTATAGCGTGGGTGACAGATGGACAGGGGAGAGTGGTCGTTGGATTGCAGGGTACATAAGATGTTTTCGTAATTTTCGCTTTGCCTCAACTCCTTTTTGAGAAAACTGAATGTTGCAGACGTTCCTTGTAGGAAGTCTAACGTAATTTCACATGGTGTAGAGGTTTTGTTGGTAACACGTCCACTTTTCGAGCTGTGTTGTGGATGGGAATGCGTGTTTTGACGTCTTCGCAAAAGGGTAAAAAGATCGCTACTTTTCAGCGCTGTCTAGCTCCGTTACGGCTCGTCAGATAGTCAGATATTAGTGGTGAATTTTATAGGAAATTTTGTGTACTTTAATTATATTTTGAGTGGTCATTTTCGGTAAACGGCTAGTTTTGGAGATATAAGTGAAAAACTGAAAAAGTGCGAAATTTCTGAGGTTTTTTTGCATTTCTCTTTGTGAAGCCGACCTCCTAGAAGGCACCAGACACGAAATTCGTATTCAGTACCACAAGAAACATAAAGAAACGTCGAGAACCGAACTCCCGCAATATTGTTACCGGAAAATATCGTTTCCAAGTTAATTAGTACTGAATTTAGCCAATACAAGCCAAATACAAGCGGCCCGCAGAGACGGTCTCGCCAAACGTGTTCTTCGTTTGGTCTCCTAAAACCGAGTGAGAGAGTGATACAAAAATTGGACATGTGGCGGTAGTAAGGATCGAACCCGAGACAAAGGCTGAGCAATGACGTGCGCTGTCATCTGCGCTCGGACAACTGACACTCATTGTATCTGACAGGCAGCGTACCGAATCGTTTTCTGAACTATTATTTCTCAGAAGAACCTGTCCTTTCAGACTGTAACTGATCACCATGTATAACGATTACACAGTGTCCATATACAATTGTGTGTAATGATATATGTTTTATTAGGCATAAATCTATTTCCAGTTGTCACATGCCATTTAATACTATAAAACCTCTGAGCATAGGATCAGTTTTCAGAAGCTTTACTGGTTATTTTTTCGTAAGGGGATCTGTAACGCGAATATTTCGAACGTTAGATCAAATAACTTATTCTGTTTGATCGGAGGCGGGGCTAGTTTGTTTAACAGTTAATTTACTAATGTTTTCAGGATTATGTTTAAATGTAACATAATGTCGCCATCAGATATTGTGGTTCTACCGCAGAACTCTCAGTTTCTCGGTTAACATAGACAATGCTACACTTTATGGGTATGTGAATTCCCGCTGTCCTCAGACGTTATGATTCAAATGGCTCTGAGCACTATGGGACTTAACTTCTGAGGTTATCAGTCCCCTAGAACTTAGAACTACTTAAACCTAACTAACCTAAGGACATCACACACATCCATGCTCAAGGCAGGATTCGAACCTGCGACCGTAGCGATCGCGCGGTTCCAGACTGTAGCGCCTAGAACCGCTCGACCATTCCGGCAGGCTCAAACGTGATCATCAGAAACTATTCTATGGTATCAATATAGTGGTATTTGTTTATGGAGTGTTTCGATCAAAAACAAACTTAAGTGCCTTTTCTATTCGGTTGCGACGTTACTGCACTATATAAACGGTAATTAATTGAAACCCTCTGCTGCCGACAGGTGTTGTTGATATACCTCTATTTGGACAACTGAAAATGTGTGCTCCGACCGGGACTCGACCCCGGGATCTCCTGCTTACATACGAGGCGCTCAATCTATCTTTTTTTTTTTCTTTCTTTCATTTTGTTCGATATAGCTCGTTGCGTTTGGCCTGGGCAGACGTCACAAGACATCCGTTGAAGTTGATCGTTGATTCTTTTTTATTACAGAGAGCACGCAGCCCTCTGCCCGAACACGCTGAGCTACCGCGCCGGCATCTGAGCCACCGACGACAGATGAACAGCGGGACTGCAGGGACTTATCCCGTGCACGCTTCCCGTGAGACGCACATTCCCAACTGTCCACAATCTACATACGTAATGCTCCTAATAGATATTTGCCCATCCACTCATTACTCGCACCAACCAAGGTGACGATTGCCGTAAGAGTTCGGGCAACCTGTGCGCATTCGCACAGACGAAGTTCAATGGCCGGGTAACCTTTAACTACATATGAAGATAGTAACTGTTATCGAAAGAACAGATACCATTGATGACCGTGCAGCTTCTCTCGAATAAATGATAATTAATTGAAACCCTCAACTGCCGACAGGTGTTGTTGATATACCTCGATTGGTTCAGATGGCTCTGAGCACTATGGGAATTAACATCTTGGGTCATCAGTCCCCTAGAACTTAGAACTACTTAAACCTAACTAACCTAAGGACATCACACACATCCATGCCCGAGGCAGGATTCGAACCTGCGACCGTAGCAGTCCCGCGGCTCCAGACTGCAGCGCCCAGAACCGCATGACCACCGCGGCCGGCAAACCTCGATTGGGACAGCTGTGTGTACGGCTGAGTAGAAGTACAACTGTTGAGCAACTGACGGCTTAAATCAACCAAGGAGCTGTAGTATCACCTCAGCGAACGTCGCTACATATGAACCTCCGCAGCAGGTGCCTGGTTCATGTGCCTATACTGACTGCTGTTCATCGGTGACAATGGCTGGAACTGGACATCCACTGAGTGGCGACACGTGACCTTTTCAGATGAATCACGTTTTATGCTCCATCGGAGAGGTGGCCGTTGGAGTGTACGGAACCGCAGCAATAGTCAGAAGGATGCAGACCAGAGGAACGAGTGTTATACACAACTGGCCATTAAAATTGCTACACCACGAAGATGACGCGCTTCAGACCCGAAATTTAACCGACAGGAAAAAGATGCTGTGATATGCAAATGATTCGCTTTTCAGAGCATTCACACAAGGTTGGCACCGGTGGCGACACCTACAACGAGCTGACATGAGGAACGTTTCCAACCGATTTCTCATACACAAACAACAGTTGACCGACGTTGCCTGGTGAAACGTTGTTGTGATGCCTCGTGTAAGGAGGAGAGATGCGTACCATCACGTTTCCGACTTTGATAAAGGTCGGATTGTAGCCTATCGCGATTGCGTTTTATCGTATCGCGACATTGCTGCTCGTGTTGGTCGAGATCCAATGACTGTTAGCAGAATATGGAATCGGTGGGTTCAGGAGGGTAATACGGGACGCCGTGCTGGATCCCAGTGGCCTAGTATCACTAACAGTCGAGATGATAGGCATCTTATACGCATGGCTGTAACGGATCGTGCAGCCACGTCTCGATTCCTGAGTCAACAGACGGGGACGTTTGCAAGACAACAACCATCTGCACGAACAGTTCGACGACGTCTGCAGCAGCATGGACTATCAGCTCGGAGACCATGGCTGCGGTTACCCTTGACACTACATCACAGACAGGAACGCCTGCCATGGTGTACTCAACGACGAACCTGGCTGCACGAATGGCAAAACGTCATTTTTTCGGATGAATCCAGGTTCTGTTTACAGCATCGTGATGGTCGCATCCGTGTTTGCCGAGATCGCGGTGAAAGCTGAAAGCACATTGGAAAGCGTGTATTCGTCATCGTCATACGAGCGTATCACCCGGCGTGATGGTATGGGGTGCCTTTGGTTACACGTTTCGGTCACCTCTTCTTCGCATTGACGGCACTTTGAACAGTGGACGTTACATTTCAGATGTGTTACGACCCGTGGCTCTACCCTTCATTCGATCCCTGCGAAGCCCTACATTTCTGCATGATAATTCACGACCGCATGTTGCAGGTGCTGTACGGGACTTTCTGGATACAGAAAATGTTCGAATGCTGCCCTGGCCAGCACATTCTCCAGATCTCTTACCAATTGAAAACGTCTGGTCAATGGTGGCCGAGCAACTGGCTCGTCACAATACGCCGGTCACTACTCTTGATGAACTGTGGTATCGTGCTGAAGCTGCATGGGCAGCTGTACCTGTACCCGCCATCCAAGCTCTGTTTGACTCAATGCCCAGGCGTATGAAGGCCGTTATTACGGTCAGAGGTGGTTGTTCTGGGTACTGATTTCTCAGGATCTATGCACCCAAATTGCGCGAAAATGTAATCGCATGTCATTTCTAGTATAATATATTTGTCCAATGAATACCGGTTTATCATCTGCATTTCTTCGTGGTGTAGCAATTTTAATGGCCAGTAGTGTAGTTTTGGGAATGTTTTCGTGGAATTGCATGGGTGATCTCGTCTTTGTGGAAGGCGCAACGGATCAGCACAAGTATACATCTATCATTGGGGGACCGTATCCACCCCCATATGTAGATAGTTTTTGCTCAGCATGAAGGCTTCTACCATCAGTACTACGCAACGTGGCACACAGCTCCCAATGTATGTGCGTGGTTCGAAGAGCACCAGGATAAGCTTCCCATACTCTCCTGGCCACCAAACTCCCTGTATTTAGACCCAATAGAAAATCTGTGGAACCAACTCAGTCGGGCTGTTCGAGCCACGGATGCTCAACCGAGAAATCTAGTATAGCTGGCCAAGGTACTGGAGTCGGTAAGGCTGTACTTCCCCGTAGGTAACTTCAAAAACCTCACTGACACTCTTCCAGCACGACCGCGCTGCAAAAGGATTTTATTCAGGTTTATGACAGGTGAACACATTAATGTGATTTTACCATGTAGTTTCAGAGCAAATATTGAGGGGTTATTTGGAAACAGGTGCCTTGCGAAAGGCGTTATTCACAGTGGTACATAAAGCTGCACGTTTTCCTTGGGCCAAACAACACAGAAACTGCACAGTAGTTGACTAAGGGTTGTAGTGTGGTCCAACAGGTCTCGATAGTGTGGTCCAACGTTCAAACGTGCCTCTACTATGCCTCATTTCAAATGATTCGATGTGTCGTCGTCACTGATGACACAGTGAGGCGTTTAACTCACATTTCGTGTAATTGGGTTTCGAGGTGTGTTGGTGATGTTTTGAAGGTATTTTTTGTACCATCACTTGGGTGCATTCATTCAGGTTCCGTAAACATGAACTAGGAAGCTAATTTAAAAATTCTCAGTGTCCAAATTTGTCCCTTTCTTGCCGAATTCTTGATCACTGTGGTGTAGAATCTCTCATCTCGCTAGATGGCAACAGCTAGCACCCTAACATATCTTCTTTGAGGTAAGCTCAAGCATCCCATCGTGTCTTGACTAATGCACTACAGCACCAAATCTTGAACCTGTAGAAAAGGTCTGGGGCTATTTGGAACAGTGGACGAAACGTAGCAATCAATAATCCAGAAATCTGGTACCTCCACGGGACCAGATCTTAAACGAGTATGGCTGCAGCTGGATGTGACGTACCCGAAGAAACTTGTCGACTCTCTTCGTCGCCGAATAGAGGGCATTATTAGAACTAAAGATGACGTAACTCGGTATTAGTACAATGTTTTCTACCGATGACAAGTTATTTATTGGGTTTGCTTGCTAAAACAACAATCAACGAACAAATCAAATCAAGTATACCGAGCCCGTTCCGTTGCCTGTGCCTTTTCACGCTAATGCCCGCGCGACAAGTGAAACCGCCCTCCAGGGACGATAACGCTAAAGTTGAGAACTACCATAAAAGTGGTGTGAACACAAGAAGCCAGATGGTAGTGACTAGAAGCAACGTACCACATAACGCTCCGGCCAACAGCATCTTCCTGCCGTGTCTGTCTGTGAGCGCAGAACTTTTAGCGCTGATTTTCATGTTACTTTAGCTATGATGAGGGCACTTAGCCACTGCATTGTGGCATAAGGCAAACGCGATAGCTATTACGTTAAAAGGCGATAGCGAAAGTTTTTTGAGCACTTAATTTTTTCTGGAGAGAGTCAGAAGCAGTTACCAGGGTACGCAATGGCTGCAGCGTGAGGTACATCTACATCTACATTTATACTCCGCAAGCCACCCAACGGTGTGTGGCGGAGGTGGTCCAGTCAACGAAGACCAAAAAATAGAGTCGAAAAGGGAAGAATCGTGTAGTTGAAAATCTCCATTCGGTGGTAGAATTTTTGTACTGTGGTAAGAGGGGTGGGCGGGAGTGTCATGAACAACGCACTAAGAATCCTGACCGCTGGGGTTTGAGCGTTGCGGTGCGGGGCATTTGAAGGTTACCTTTTATGTTTTTCTCGGATAACTCAAATACCGCAGCCTCTAGTGCAAATGTTTCCCAGTACAAAACTAAACTACATTAAATTTACTACAAAAATGCCGTATTCATTTTTCTCTGGGGGTAATAGTTAACTCTTTGCAGGGGTTACAAGAATCGCATACTATTAAATGGTGTTTTAATGGTTTAAAATTAATGTTTATTGTTGAATGAAGGGGATTAAGAGCCAATATTAGATGTGCGTACCACTTCTAAACGCAATAGAGCCGTATTAAGGGATAGAGCTGTATTAAGGGATAAATTGTGTTCTCGGTGTGTAATAGGATGGAAGGAGTGGTGGTTGGAGTGTAGAAGTAGAAGGGAAGATAGGTCGCCGGATTGTGGTCCTTTACTCCCCACTCTGTCTACACCCTTCCCACCCCCCACCCCCCTCCCGCCCCACACAGAAACAACTACAGGTTGTGGAGTCTCTCATGAACAGTATATTTTGCAAGCTGGATGTGAATCTGATGAAATAGTACTGATAGTGTTCAAGTATAGAACAGCAATCTGTTACAATGCATTGCTTGACTTACGTTGAGATATGTGAAGTTTCATAACACCTAAGTGATCTACGTCTGTTGCAGAGGGGTGCAGTTTAAGCCTCTGAACCTCTTAACGTGTTGGGAGAGCTGAGGCTGGCGTGATACATTTGATACCCCTCATGCTGTGAAAAGTATTCTAGACACTGTCGAATTCTTAGCTTGTTACACTCGGATAGACACTTCAGTGTGGTAGACAGCCGACATCTCCAGACCTTCAACATTTTATGTAACAGCTCCAATATACAACTGCTAATAAGCACTCACTTAACAGACTGAAAATAACTGCTGTATGTAAACACGAGCTAAATGAAGTTATACTCACATAAAATAACTGGACAGGAAAAGCTGAGGAGGTATAGTCTGTCTGTAAGCAGAAAAGCGAGCAGCTCTCGTGCTGGGAGGAGCTGCCTTTCCCGCAGGAACGCTGCAGCAGCCGTACAGGATGAATGAGAATGAACGTCCTCTCTAGCAGCGCAGAGCAGTGTGAAGAGATTCACGTGGATTACGTCCGTGTGCGATTCTTGTGTCAGTATTATTAGTAGCTTATATCTGTATTCCACGTAGTGTTAACGCCCTTCGCGGAAAATAAACATCCCCTGGCACGTTTGCGCACTGCGTCGGCAGTGATTCATAGGGCGCACTATGGAGAGTCGGTATAACTTCGTGAAACACACTGTAATTGCTACTTACGACGTTGATGGGAGAAACACCTGCTCCCTCTCAGTTTGCAGACCTATGACGGAGGGAAATGCATGGCCACGACCCGGCGACCTACTTTCCCTCAGACTACTATACTGCATCCCCTCCACTCTGTTATACCTACAGAACACAATAGCTCCCTTAATACGGCTCTTCTGCGGTGAGACTTGGTACACGCATTTAACATTTGTACTTGACCCACTTCATTGAACAGTAAACATTAATTTTGTGCCATCAAAACACTATTTTTAATAATAAGTGATTTTTACATTCCCTGCAATGCGAAAATTGTTAACCTTGAGAAAAAATGAACATGAATTTTTTTGTAGGAAATTTAATGTAGTTAAATTTTGCACTCGTCAATATTTTCGAGTTATTCAATAATGACATAAAAGGTGACCTTCACAAGTCAAACCCCCCTCCCACTCTACCCCAAAGCTTACACCCCACGGTCAGGATTTTTAGTATGCTGCTCATGACACTGTCTTCTTCCAATGTACAAACATTTGTAACTGCGCGTTTTTCCCCCCTTAATTTTCCTTCGTTGAGTCGGCTGTGGGACGGAGACAGAGAGCAGACAGGCGACGCGGCGGAGTACTCTGCATTCCTCTCTGCGCAGAACACACCAAGCAAGAGCTTTCTTAACTGCACACACTATACACGGTGGTCCCGTGACCGGGCCAAATATCTCACGAAATAAGCGTCAAACGAAAAAATTACAAAGAACGAAACTCGTCTAGCTTGAAGGGGGAAACCAGATGGCGCTATGGTTTGCCAGCTACATGGCGCTGCCATAGGTCAAACGGATATCAACTGCGTTTTTTTTTTTTAAATAGGAACCCCCATTTTTTATTACATATTCTTGTAATACTTAAAGAAATATGAATGTTTTAGTTTGTAAGTAGGCTGTTTAGGTTTTCTTATTGGTAACGCCACGTAGTGCTCTGTATGAAAATAACTGGCTGTGCAGTGTGCAATCTGTGGCTAGTTCGCATTGTTGTCTGCCATTGTAGTGTTGGGCAGCTGGATGTAAACATCGTGTAGCGTTGCGCAGTTGAAGGTGAGCCGCCAGCAGTGGTGGATGTGGGGAAAGGAGATGGCGGATTTTTGAGAGCGGATGATCTGGACGTGTGTCTATCAGAAACAGTACATTTGTAAGAATGGATGTCATGAACTGCTATATATATTATGACTTTTGAACACTATTAAGGTAAATACATTGTTTGTTCTCTATCAAAATCTTTCATTTGCTAACTATGCCTATCAGTAGTTAGTGCCTTCAATAGTTAGAATCTTTTATTTAGCTGGCAGTAGTGGCGCTCGCTGTATTGCAGTAGTTCGAGTAACGAAGATTTTTGTGAGGTAAGTGATTCGTGAAAGGTTAATGTTAGTCAGGGCCATTCTTTTGTAAAGATTATTGAAAGTCAGATTGCGTTGCGCTAAAAAAATATTGTGTATCAGTTTAAGCACAGTCACGTATAATTTTTCTAAGGGGACGTTTCATATGTCGACCCTTAGCCAAGGATACCTCACTGGAACCATCTGATTTTTTTCTTGTAGTTTGTGTAATTAGTGTAGATTTTGTTTATTGCTAGCGCGTTAACGTAAAGAGAATCTCCTTTGTAGTTGCAGTCTTTCATTGTTGTACAGTAAAACAGTTGTGGCATGCATGTAGATTTGCACCAAGTATTTCGCCGCTGCGCTTGCAATTAACTAGATATTATTTTCAGTGCTATGTTAATGTGTTCTCTTATTTTTGCTCTTTAAATTGTGCTTTTCTGTGTTATCGTGTGAAATATTGTGACAATAATGGCGTGTGAAAAACGTAACACTAGGCTCCAAAGTAAACTGAGAAATAATAGTGACGACGAGCGTAGCTTATCGGCACCACTGTGTAATGAATTAACAGACATTCAAAGTAGTAATTTGGTAATAATGCATAGGGAAATGGAGCGGGCGGCAAATAATGGTGTAGACAGTGAAACAAGTAGTGAACAGGGAAGCATTATCGATCGATCGGTCGGCAACAGCTCGTCTCAGGAATCCGAAATGACAGAACACAATATCGCGAATACTGTAGACTCAGGTATTGGGTCCTCACCGTTTTCTCAAATGAGTCAAGACACATTTTCTGCTTGTCAAAATGTGAATGTTGCCGGTGAAAATGCATTGCCAAAAAGCATAGAGAAACAGATTCCAGAACTAATACATTATTATAGCAATTAATGCAAGAAATGGAACAAAATCAGAGACAAACACAGCAAAAGCTTCAAAAGTTAGACATAATGGAACAAAATCTTCAAAAGTTAGACACCACACTCGAACAAACACGTGAAGATTTAACTACTGAGTTACATAACATTGAATCGAAATGTCAAAAAGTCTGTAATGACGTAAAAACACAAATTTGTGAGCATTTTCAACCTATTTTTTCGCGGCATGAAAATGCATTACCGAATCACGAAGCAACCATAAAAGAACTGCAAACCATTGTTCATGAAAATCATGAGACATTGCAAGCTAAAATTGACTCAGTTGCATCTACTGATTCGGTTACGCAACTTGCAAAAACTCAGGAAAACTTAAAGGACACAGTAGATACTCTGGAAATTGGTTCAGAAAGACACATGGAGGAAATTAGTTCATTATCAGAGAAAGTAGTTGAACTTTCGGATCAGCTAAATAATTTATCTACGAAGGTTGACGATAATCTGAATGACACAAAACCGTAGTCTTTAATGACACAGAACAGTGCGAACAAATTAGGAAATTCAAACAAAATCAGAATCAAATTAATACGCAACACCAAAGAGAAATCCGGGAAGTACAAGATCAGCTGACACAGGTAATACAAGAATTACGTATTTCAGAGAATACTCGCGCTCCAATACGGGAAGAGGAACAGAAATACGGAACAGCCACAAAATAATAACACAGAGCACTTCGGAAATTATGAAAGAAATAGGCAAGGTACACCGAATTTTGAGATGGAACCGCCGAAACGACGTAACAATGACCGACATGCGACTCACCGACATGATGATTTTGACTATAAGCTATTCATTACTACATGTAAATCGAAAACATTTAAGAATTCTGGCAATGACATTCATCCACAAGCGTGGCTCCATCAATTCTCTCATTGTTTCCTCCCAACTGGTCATTAGAGCACAGATTAGAATTTATGTGTGGCTACTTAGAGAATGAACCAGCTGTAAGAATGCGATCGGTCATTCACGATTGCCACAGTGAAGGAGAATTTTACCATGCCTCCTCTCAGCATGTTGGTCTCAAGACACACAAGACCGAGTAAAACATAGCATCATAATGATGAAACATTGCGAACAATCTGAATTTTCCAGTCTTGTGAAATATTTTGAAGACATGTTGCACAAGAATCAGTACCTGTCAAACCCATACATCCCCTCAGAACTCATCCGCACTGACAGTGACAATCGCAGAACGCCAAAACAGGAACACAACAATTACAGGTCACATCCGTCGCAATTCCGCGATGAAAGAAATAATAACTGGACACGACAAGGCTACTCTCACAACACAAATCGTGACCAAAACAGACACCACCTGTATGACAACCGTTGGCAGAGTAGTAATAATTACAGGGAAAGATTACATATCTGTGGTAATGACTATCACAGAGACAATCAGAGAAGCAGACAATATGGGAACCAAAACAATTATTATCAAGGGAGACAGAATAACTTCAGACACAACGGTCCTCCGCGCAGTTACGACTCAGGGAGAAGTTCTCCACCACGTGACCAACAAGAACTTAATTACAGAAATTACCGACATGACGACAGACGATATAATCATAACGACAGACCTGAATTTCATCAGAACTAGCGAGATTCAAACAGGGCAGGGCCTTCTCGACAGGGTGAATTTGTAGAAGTTAGGTCTCCTAATCCCAATAACGACGCACGCCAGCAAAGAGATAGACAACGACTGGCACCGCAGGTGCTCGCTCAGAGAAAAATAACACAGACGCTAACCTTGAGAAAAATTTTGGCATTCTTTACTGACATATACCGCATGATAATTGCATTGTAGTTGAAACTCTGCATACTAGGAAGAGTAAAGGTTTACACCACATTTCACATGTAAAACCGTTTATTGATAGATAATCTGCTTTTTAGCTGTGTCTTTGCCATAAAAGTTTTCACTTTACATTTCTAGTATGCTTTGTCAGACTTAAGAAACTGTTATCATGCAACAATGTTTGAAGTTAAATATCCAGTCAAGAACCAAGAGAACTTATTTAAACAGAAATTACGAATGCATTGTTATAGTGAACAGACAACACAGTGTTGTTATTTGCACATTCTTGTTTGTTAATTGTACGATTACGTAACGACTATGAGGCTCACATACTTAGAACATGTACCAATACTGCTAACGAGATTTTAATGCAACATTTTGGTTTACTTGAGAATACATTCTGGATTTAAAGTACATTCTGTGAGATTAAAGATGACTTAGAATTTGGTTTCTTTGACAGCTACACGATTATATCACGACGCTACTAATGTGTGACACAATTTACATTGTTGCTTTTGCGGTGTATCCGTTTTATATCTGCACAGTTTTTCTGTATTATTCTGGAAAGTAAAACATGTTTTGGTAGTAACTTTTGTGGTATAGCTACAATGAGACAGCCTTTTTCGTAGCACAACAATACGTTACATAATAGTACTTTCTTTATCACAGTGAGGTACGTAATAACTACGATATCTATACGCAAAGCATTTCACTTTCGTTTATGATGAGGTAAGTACATTGACTTCATCAGAACTTTGCTTACAGAGGACGATAACTATGGCACTTCCACAGAATTATCTTACAGCAAAATGCACATTTAGCGCTACAGGACACGCATTTGAGTGATTAATTTTGTACTTAAACCATTGATTTTTCAAGATTTTTGAATTACAAAGAAAGTTTTCCATGACACATTTCATTCCATTGTTGTTATCTGTAACACCTGAGGGTATAATTACATTAATCCTCAGGGGGGTACACGCTTACTTTGTGTACCATGTGTGTGGCAAGCACAAGGAGCCCTAGCTAATACGGTATTTGCTTATACAACTTTACACATCGGTACCATATTACTCCAACACAGAATTACACAGCTACCTGGTTATTTAACAGAGAAACAAACATTTTTTTACTATGTCAGTGACTGATGTCTACGTAATTACATAGTTGGATAACTTCACACTTATGAAATTGTATTTTGTCTGTACTTTGTGAACTGTTCACAAAGACTGCGATGGAGCTCCGTATGCCACGGCAAACTGGCTGACACTGACGGCGGCGGTGCACAAATGCTGCGCAGCTAGCGCCATTCGACGGCCAACACCGCGGTTCCTGGTGTGTCCGCTTAGCCGTGCGTGTGATCATTGCTTGTACAGCCCTCTCGCAGTGTCCGGAGCAAGTATGGTGGGTCTGACACACCGGTGTCAATGTGTTCTTTTTTCCATTTCCAGGAGTGTATTTCTGTTGGTCATAGTATATGCACAATATGTGAAAAAAAAAGAGGACTGTTAGTGTTGGGACGTGTGTTAATAATTCGTCAATGGACTGATTAACAGCATTGCTGGTTCTAAGGACAATTCCAAAAACTTTGTGAGTGCACAAGTGGTGGTTTATGGACTTGCTATAGTATCCGCAAGACTCTTCGATGGTGATTGTGCACCTGCACAGTCGCAACAAATGGCTGCTGGCCATCTCTACAAGGACTACAGTGGGTCTGCATATTTGATGGCCCACCAATACCATTATTTCTACAAGGACTGCACTGGGTCTGCACCTCTGGTGGCCCACCAATACCGTAATCTCTACCAGGACTACAGTGGGTCTACTCTGTGATGACCTACCTACCAATATTCTTCAAAACTTCGACTGACTTTGCTGTGGGTTTGCTCTGTCGTGGCCCATTACCTGTCTGCATGTCAAGAGTCAACACTGTCTTTCCGTTGGAAGGACAACACTACTTCTTCAAGACTGCATGGAAATCCACTACTTCCGTGTGCATTTTCTTTTACTGCTGAGACTTTGAGAAAAACACTGCTATTTTACTGTGATAAACGATCAGGACTGTCTTTATGGATTGTGAGAAAATTTTAGCTTTTGACCAACATTGTATCAATAAGTCTGTGCATTTGATTTCTTTGTTATTGTAATTGTGAAAAAATTTTTAACAAATATGTATTGGCCAGTGCCCAAAACAATTTGTAAAATTTTTTGTGGGGAGCACGGGGGCTATGTAAGTAGGCTGTCTAGGTTTTCTTATTGGTAACGCCACGTAGCGCTCTGTATGAAAATCACTGGCTGTGCTGTGTGCAGTCTGTGGCTAGTTTGCATTGTTGTCTGCCATTGTAGTGTTGGGCAGCTGGATGTTAACAGCGTGTAGCGTTGCGCAGTTGGAGGTGAGCCGCCAGCAGTGGTGGATGTGGGGAAGTGAGATGGCAAATTTTTGAGAGCGGATGATCTGGACGTGTGTCCATCAGAAACAGTACATTTGTAAGAATGGATGTCATGAACTGCTATATATATTATGACTTTTGAACACTATTGAGGTAAATAAATTGTTTGTTCTCTATCAAAATCTTTCATTTGCTAACTATACCTATCAGTAGTTAGTGCCTTCAATAGTTAGAATCTTTTATTTAGCTGGCAGTAGTGGCGCTCGCTGTATTGCAGTAGGTCGAGTAACGAAGATTTTTGTGAGGTAAGTGATTCGTGAAAGGTATAGGTTAATGTTAGTCAGGGCCATTCTTTTGTAGGGATTATTGAAAGTCAGATTGCGTTGCGCTAAAAAAATATTGTGTATCAGTTTAAGCACAGTCACGTATAATTTTTCTAGGGGGACGTTTCAAGTTGGACCACTTTTTTCGCTTTGTGGTAAATGGCGCTGTAATAGTCACAAACTTATGGCTCACAATTTTAGACGAACAGTTGGTAACAGGTAGGTTTTTTAAATTAAAATACAGAACGCAGGTATGTTTGAACATTTTATTTCGGTTGTTCCAATGTGATACATGTACCTTTGTGATCTTATCATTTCTGAGAACGCATGCTGTTACAGCGTGATTGCCTGTAAATACCACATTAATGCAATACATGCTCAAAGTGATGTCCGTCAACCTCAATGCATTTGGCAATATATGTAACGACATTCCTCCTAACAGCGAGTATTTCGCCTTCCGTAATGTTCGCACATGCACTGACAATGCGCTGACGCATGTTGTCAAGCGTTGTCGGTGGATCACGATAGCAAATATCCTTCAGCTTTCCCTACAGAAAGAAATCCGGGGACGTCAGATCCGGTGAACGTGCGGGGCATGGTATGGTGCTTCAACGACCAATTCACCTGTCATGAAATGTGCTATTGAGTACCGCTTCAACCACTCGCGAGCTATGCGTTGGACATCCATCATGTTGGAAGTACATCGCCAATCTGTCAATCAGTGAAACATCTTGTAGTAACATCGCTAGAACATTACGAAAGAAATCAGCATACATTGCACCATTTAGATTGCCATCGATGAAATGGGGGCCAATTATCCTTCCTCCCACAATGCCGCACCATACATTAACCCGCTAAGGTCGCTGATGTTCCACTTGTCGCAGCCATCGTGGATTTTCCGTTGCCCAACAGTGCATATAATGCCGGTTTACGTTACCGCTGTTGGTGAATGACGCTTCGTCGCTAAATAGAACGCGTGCAAAAAATCTGTCATCGTCCCGTAATTTCTCTTGTTCCCAGTGGCAGAAATGTACACGACGTTCAAAGTCGTCGCCATGCAATTCCTGCTGCATAGAAATATGGTACGGGTGCAATCGATGTTGATGTAGCATTCTGAACACCGATGTTTTTGAGATTTCCGATTCTCACGCAATTTGTCTGTTACTGATGTGCGGATTAGCTGCGACAGCAGCTAAACACCTACTTGGGCATCATCATTTGTTGCAGGTCGTGGTTGACGTTACACATGTGGCTGAACACTTCCTGTTTCCTTAAATAAAGTAACTATCCGGCGAACAGTCCGGAAACTTGGATGATGTCGTCCAGGATACCGAGCAGCGTACGTAGCACACACCCTTTGGGCATTTTGATCACAATAGCTAAACATCAACACGATATCGATCTTTTCCGCAATTGGTAGACGGTCCATTTTAACATGGGTAATGTAACACGAAGCAAATACCGTCCGCACTGGCGGAATTTTACGTGTTACCACGTACTTATACGTTTGTGACTATTACAGCGCCATCTATCACAAAGCGAAAAAAGTGGTCCAACTAAAACATTCATATTTATTTACGTACTACACGAATATATAATAAAAATGGGGGTTCCTATTTTTAAAAAACGCAGTTGATATCCGTTCGACCTATGGCAGCGCCATCTAGCGGGCCAATCATAGCGCCATCTAGTTTCCCCCTACAAGCTAAACGAGTTTCATTCTTTGTAGTTTTTTCGTTCGATTCTTATTTCGTGAGAAATTTGGCCCGGTCACTATCAATGGACCACCCTGTAGCGTAGAGGGTCGATATCGTGGTTGCGACTGCCGACGGCCAGTTTTCGCTCTGCGAAGTGCGGAGCTCGGGTAAAGGTCAGCCGGTGGCCGGAATCTCTCGGGCACCGCCCCTGCTGGCACCTGAATGGACCCGCCACGAGTCTCGCTTCCCGCTTCTGCCGTCACCCGCCCTCGCCCCTTTGGCAACTAGCCTCTGCCGGCAACTGCGTGTTGTTGCCAAGACACGCAATCTCTGCACGTGTGTTACGACTGTTGCTGCCTAACCGCTCAGCTCCGCTAGATTCGCGGATTCTCTTTCCTTATCAATACCAACGAGACTGCTCTCCAACGAAATATATCTGAACGTCCTGTGTCAGGGCCAAAGACAGTATTGAAAGAGGGAAAGTCTTAAAATTCTAATTAAAACACATAAAAACATCTGATACAGAGTTAGCATTGCTTTGTCGTTGTTAATGGTTCTCTACGAGATCGCCATCCAGTCTGCTCCTTTTTTCCCAGCAACGCTTGACCTTCCAAATGCCTTGATTGTGGAAATAAGTAAATTTTGCCTTAAACCACTCTTCCACTTCATTAATGACGTCATCTGTGTTGTCAAATCGACGACCACGCAACGGACTCTTCATTTCTGGAGCAAGAAAAAACAGTTGGCGCGAGGTCGGAAGAATAAGCATCGTTTTCCCAATTCCTGCTTGAGACGAACCAGCCAGTGCACTGTGAGCCAGAAGACGAAAGCTT
Source organism: Schistocerca cancellata (assembly GCF_023864275.1). Classification (NCBI taxonomy): domain Eukaryota; kingdom Metazoa; phylum Arthropoda; class Insecta; order Orthoptera; family Acrididae; genus Schistocerca; species Schistocerca cancellata. Next base: position 286,254,157 of record NC_064628.1, on the reverse strand, counting down.
CAGGAAAGCATACCCGGCGTTTGTTAATCAGAGTCTCGCGCAACTGACCAGATGATTGCTGTTATATCTGCCAATTATGGCTCGACCCTTGATAAGGCAATCTGTAAGGATGACTCCACGACAGTCCCAAAGAAGACTGAAAGCATAACCACTCTAGCTGCATTTGGTTCGCCTATCAGGCACAGGTGAAATTTCTTTTCCATCTCAGAACAGTCTCATAAGATGGATGATGTTGTTTTTGTAGTCTTCAGTCCTGAGACTGGTTTGATGCAGCTCTCCATGCTACTCTATCTGGTGTAAGCTTCTTCATCTCCCTATACCTACTGCAACCTACATCCTTCTGAATCTGCTTAGTGTATTCATCTCTTGGTCTCCCTCTACGATTTTTACCCTCCACGCTGCCCTCCAATACTAAATTGGTGATCCCTTGATGCCTCAGAACATGTCCTACCAACCGATCCCTTCTTCTAGTCAAGTTGTGTCACAAACTCCTCTTCTGCACAGTTCTATTCAATACCTCCTCATTAGTTATATCATCTACCCATCTAATCTTCAGCATTCTTCTGTAGCACCACATCTCGAAATCTTCTATTCTCTTCTTGTCCAAACTATTTATCGTCCATGTTTCACTTCCATACATGGCTACACTCCATACAGATACTTTCAGAAATGACTTCCTGACACTTAAATCTATACTCGATGGTGACAAATTTCTCTTCTTCAGAAACGCTTTCCTTGCCATTGCCAGTCTACATTTTATATCCTCCCTACTTCGACCATCATCAGTTATTTTACTCCCCAAATAGCAAAACTCTTTTACTAATTTAAGTGTCTCATTTCCTAATCTAATTCCCTTAGCATCACCCGACTTAATTCGACTACATTCCATTATCCTCGTTTTGCTTTTGTTGATGTTCATCTTATATCCTCCTTTCAAGACACTGTCCATTCCGTTCAACTGCTCTTCCAAGTCCTTTGCTGTCTCTGACAGAATTACAATGTCATCGGCGAACCTCAAAGTTTTTATTTCTTCTCCATGGATTTTAATACGTACTTGAAATGTTTCTTTTATTTCCTTTACTGCTTGCTCAATATACAGATTGAATAACATCGGGGAAAGGCTACAACCCTGTCTCATTCCCTTCCCAATCGCTGTTTCCCTTTCATGCCCCTCGACTCATATCTGGTTTCTGTACAAATTGTAAATAGCCTTTCGCTGCGTGTATTTTACCCCTGCCACCTTTAGAATTTGAAAGAGAGTATTCCAGTCAACATTGTCAAAAGCTCTCTCTAAGTCTACAAATGTTAGAAATGTAGGTTAGCCTTTCCTTAATCCTTCTTCTAAGATAAGTTGTAGGGTCAGTATTGCCTCACGTGTTCCAACATTTCTACGGAATCCAAACTGATCTTCCCCGAGGTCGGCTTCTACCAGTTTTTCCATTTGTCTGTAAAGAATTCGCTTTAGTATTTTGCAGCTGTGACTTATTAAATTGATAGTTCGCTAATTTTCACATCTGTCAATACCTGCTTTCTTTGGGACTGGAATTATTATATTCTTCTTGAAGTCTGAAGTTATTTCGCCTGTCTCATACATCTTGCTCACCAGATGGTAGAGTTTTGTCAGGACTGGCTCTCCCAAGGCTATCAGTAGTTCTAATGGAATGTTGTCTACTCCCGCGGCCTTGTTTCGACTCAGGTCTTTCAGTGCTCTGTCAAACTCTTCACGCAGTATCATATCTCCATAAGATGGATAATCACTATAATAAACAACCGACATTTCATCATGTATTTTCCGGGCACTATTATCCTTCAAGTGCAGGAACTTTATCATACGACGAGCGTCAATCATCACTTCTGGCACTCCTTACAATAAAAATAAAGCGCAGAATTAACCGAAATTGTCAACATCATGGAGTGAAAGTGCAATGATAACTCTAACAAGATTTCACCAATGCAGAATAGTAATTTCTGGGTGATAAGTAGAACTTTACGATTCAGATTAACGAGAACAGATGTTAAGGTTGTCACATTACCACAATTTTTCAGCAGCTGTCTCAGTGGAGGAGCTAGGTAGACCAGTCCGGGAAAGGAATTCTCCATTATAAGGAACCATATGAGCATACGGCTCGAGCGTACCCGAAACTGGCATATGGTCTGGAGGAGGGAGTTGAATGAATTCATATTAATTTCGTCGAAAAGCGATGGAGGAAACAAGGCACACTTTATTAAAAATGTAGCGTACTGACAATATATGGGCATATTAGCATGAGCCTGAACGATGTACTGCAGCAGTGCTGACAGCAGGTGAGTACATGCCGTTGTCATTGTAGTACACTGAGGTGACCAAAAGTCATGGGATAGCGACATGTAAACACACAGATGCATATAGTATCGCGTATAAAAGGTTTAAGAGGGCAGTGTATTGTCCGTGCCGTCATTTGTACTCAGTTGATCGATGTGGTAAAGTTTCCGACGTGATAACGGTTGCGCGGCGCGAATTAACACACCCTGAACACGGAATGGTAGTTGGAGCGACGAATAGACGGTTCCATTTGGGAAATCGATAGGTAATTCAGTATTCCGAGATCCACAGTGTCATAAGTGTGCCGAGAATGCCAAATTTCAGGTATCATCTCTCATCACGGACAACACAGTGGCCGACGGAGAGCAGTGGCGTTTGCGTTCACTTGTGAGTGCTAACAGATGAGCAACAAGGGGGGAAATAACAGCAGAAATCAATGTGGTACGTGCGACGAACGTATCCCTTAGGACTGTGCAGCGAAATCTGGCGTTAATGGGCTATGGCAGCAGACGACCGACGCGAGTGCCTTTGCTAACAGCACGACATTGCGCACGCACACTTCAAGGAGGAAGATGTCCTCGTGTGGGAACGAAGTACTAGCGCGCGAGGCGCTTCTCCTTCTGACATGGTGGTTTGGCTTTATGGTACTTGCTTGACTTTGTGCTTTTTTTCCTTTTTTGCGATTTTTTATTATTTTTTATATTAAAATAAAAGAAAGATTAAAGGATAGTGAGAGGGACAGTGAGAGAAGTAGAAAACGAACGGCCTAAATGGCTGGCCGGTGGTTTCAGCAAGTCTCCGCTACGTCTGGTGATGGTCTTGCATGGTGATCATCACTGAACTTGGCCCTGTTATTTCCCTAATTTTTGTCTGAGTTCTTCCCTGACAAGTATGTCGTCGGGAAGCCTCTTCTTTCTCCTACCCGACCGGAGCTCTTCCCACACCCACGATTCTATGACGTCAACTAGGTAGTCCCATTGGGAGGGCGTGAAAATAGGGTATGAGTTAATCGTGGCTAACTCTTTCTTCGTGACTGCTTCCACTAGTATGGTACGCCATCTGTACGTGCGTAGGTCGAGCGGTTGATGGGGGAGGGGAGGCTTAGGCTGGCCAGGTGGGGTGAAGGGGTTTTATTTAGAATATGTGATTGGTAGTGCCGCATATCCATAACAAGCGCACCGCTGCCGATTGTAAGTACTGTAATTTTGTAAAGAAATTGTTCTTAGTCTCGGAACTGTATCAGGACAACAGGTCTGTGCTGGATGAGGACACCACATAGACCTGCCAGCAGAAGTCATCGATCTGAGGTGGCCAACTGTCCATAGTTGGCCACCCTAGCCAACTCCAGGAGCACAATCACCCCTGCCCAGGGGGAAGTGGGTCGCTTGTGCACACCGGCCATCATACGCCATCGCCAGACAGCTGTCTCACCAGGCGGGCATCCACCACTGTGACAAAGCAGATGCTCTGCCCGGGACTGTAGCAGATACATCATTGACGAGTACACACGCAGATGGTGCGAGGACCCAGCTGCTGGCTTATATAACGAGGCTGCTGCACTTGGTGGAGAATCCACATCAGCATCACATGGTGTGCAATACCCAATCCAGCAAAATTCAGTGGTCAGCCGGCCATTCACCTGGTGTGTCATGCAGTGCAGGTGCTTTATTAATGAACTTGTTATATTAGCAGCTGCCTTTCTCTGGCCCACATCGCCTCCAACACCCTCGCCACATACTGGCTCACAGCCGCCCCTCCTTGCACTGGGGGCGCTATAGTTTGGCGTCAGATTTTGCGACTGCATCTTCGCTCAGCACAGCATATGGACAGCGACATGCGGTGTCCACATAGTGTGGTGAGCAATGAACCATTTGTTTATATTTTTAATGATGAGATATACACTGAAAACGAAGCATAATTGTCGCCATAACTTGGAGGTTACCTTGTTTAGGATAGAGGAGCCAACTGACTTATCTGGGTCTAGGGGTATTTGAGAGAGAGGTATTTGGTGTCTGTGAAGTATACGCAATGTAACGTGCTTCGTCACACTATACCATGCACAGAGTCAGTGCCCCTAATCCGTTATACATGATGTCGTTACGGTCATACTGAAAAGCAATGTAGAGCGTCTAGAGGGCTCATGACACAGCACAAAGCCTAATTTGTGATAATTTTTTGGAGTTGTGATTTATTGTTATTGTGTGTAATGGAGAGTAAGTCGGTTGCAATGGCAGTCAGAGATGCAAGGTGTGCCAGAGCTGGAAGCAGTGCAGATGTTGTTAGAATAGCTAACGCAGCTGACAGTGGATAACACGTAGTTACATGGGCGTTGACAGCTAGGGATGAACAGTTAGCAGTGCTTCAGGTACTGCAGGATGAGGTGGATCCAGCTACCACGAGATTAATTGCCACATTTTCCAGAAAATTATCTGATGGCTCAAATGGCTCTAAGCACTATGGGAGTTAACATCTGTGGTCATCAGTCCCCTAGAACTTAGAACTACTTAAACCTAACTAACCTAAGGACATCACACACATCCATGCCCGAGGCAGGATTCGAACCTGCGACCGTAGCAGTCGCCCCTAGAACCGCTAGACCACCGCGGCCGGCAGAAATTATCTGAGGATGTGTTGTCATTCTTAGAGGACCTTGAGACGACGGCAGAGATGTATGGTGGGACTGTTGTGGGTAGCAAAACTATGACTCGGAGGAGAAGCGAAAACCTAGATGAAGTGTACAGAAGCATTAAGGAATGCAGTAAACATTGAGCAATTGGAGAAGGGGTTATTGCGAAGATACATAAAACCGAATACTGTGAAGTATTTTTGCAAGCAGTTGAGCACTATTGTGAAGAGACATAGGGAAACTGTGTAAGATTTCACGGACAAGATAAGGAAATGTAAGGAACACACATACGAGATGGGACAGAGTGATACAACAAACGCAGTTTTGTTTCAAGAAACTGATCAGAAGGCACTCGATGCTTTTCTGAAGGTGTTGCCAGCGGACATGTCAAGAAGGGTGTGTATAGATGCAACGAGGGAAGCGATGGAATGCGAAGAAACTGACGTATAGACAAAATGGTTCAAATGGCTCTGAGCACTATGGGACTTAACTAGTTAGGTCATCAGTCCCCTAGAACTTAGAACTACTTAAACCTAACTAACTGAAGGTCATCACACACATCCATGCCCGAGGCAGGATTCGGACCCGCGACCGTAGCGCCTAAAACCGCTCGGCCACTCCGGCGGACGACGTATGGACAGAGATACGACATAGACGCGGTGTATTTTCCGTGAACATTAAGTGTTTAGGTGTGGACGGAAGGGTCGTTTACAGAGGCAGAGTCACCAGCAACAGGGAAATAGAGGAAAAAGAAGGTATCACCAGCAGAATTCCGGTAATGGACATAATGGTGGAAGAGGAGATGGTAAGCAGTAGATCAAGGGGGAAACCGAAGTCTACCATACCTAAAAGCGTTTCCATTAAAATTAGACGACATGAATACGTATGCAGAGGCGAAGTGTGCTGTAATGGGTGTATTAAGAGCTAAAGGCTACAAGTTTTTGTTGGACACAGGCGCACTTGTGTAGTTGCCAGAAGAGACTTAGTGGGTCACAGACAACAGAATCCGTCACGCTGTAGGGTAGGTGGTGGTTGATAGTAATGATGTAAGGTCATTGGGGACGGCAAAAGTAGACAATTGTATAGGCGCTGTTCAATTTAAGTACCGTGTAGAAGTAGTACTGCATGCAAGCGAGAGCTACAGCATGATAGTAGGGTTAGACTTCTTGTATCAACATTGTGCAAAAATTAACCTTCGGAAACATCAGTAGAACTTAGTGAAATCCAGCTAGGGAAACCTGTTACCAGTGTAGAGCTGTCGCAAGGGGCAGCTAGCACACTGGACAAACCAGTTGAACAGCATACAATTGCACTAAGCCTTGATTCACATAATTGTGCACCAGCTAGCAGTAGGGAGTCACTTTGGGTAAATGTGAAGCCAGATCTACATGGCGTATGTCACATGTAGTAGAACTTCTGGAAGAGAACGATTTATTGGGTCCAGCTAGCTGTCTTATTAAGAGAAGTGTTGTACACCTACCAGAGAGGTATGGCGAGAGAGTGTTACCAGTAAATAAAGAAACATTTGGCTCTGAGGAAGTGAAAATAAGGAATGGGATGTTAATAGCAAGTTTGGACACTCAGGATGAGGACGAGTAGTGCACGATGAGTGCGAACCACAACCAGCTGCAAACCGCCGTTAAGAAGCTTTACATAGGAAAGCTAAACATCTAAAGGGAGTAGAGAGAGGGAGTGGATGGAATATTTGCTGTTCCGTCGCTAGCAATGCCCATAACTTAACAGTAAATACCAATTGGAAAAGAAGCACCAGTGTATCGGAAAACATATCGCATACCTAGATATTTTCAGCTGGTTATGGAAGATTTTATTAATCAGCAGTTAGATGATAGGGTAGTAGAAGAGAGTAGAGGTCCATAGAGTGCAGGAATCGTGGTAGTACCAAAAAAGTCTATGGATGATTCTAGGCAACATTGGTTCTGATATGATTACTGTTGCCTGAACAGTAAAACCATAACAGATGCATACCTTATCCCCAACAGTACTGTGATCATCGATAACTTGGAACAATCTCAACACTTTTCGATCGTGAATATGAGGAGTGGTTACCATCAACTGGAGGCTGTTCTCGAAGATAGCATTTTCGGTACCATGGGGATACCACCAGTTCAAGAGAACGCCGTTTGGACTGGAAAATGCGCGTGCAACATTTCAGAGGTTATTGGGCGGTGAGTTGAGAGGTTTGAAACCGCACCAGTGTCTAGTTTACCAGAAGATACAGAGAAGCATACACAACGTCTCAAGGAAGTGTTTAAGAGAATGAGGGCTGCTTGTCCGGTGTTGAGCATAGAAATGCGCCGTTTTGCATTAGAAGAGGTAGGGTATTTAGGCCATGTAATTAGTAAAGATGGAGTAAGGACAGACACAAGGTTAGTAAAAACTATACAAGAGTTCCAGTACCGCAATCTTTCTTAGAGTTCTCAAATTATTACATATAACTGGTGAAAGGCTTTGCTGGCATAGCACGACCACTCAAGCAGTTGCTAAAGAAGGGTGTGAAATTCATAAAGCCAGAAGGGAGTCCAGGCGCCGCTGAAGAATTAAAGAGAGTTTTGTCATCCAGTCCAGTTCCAGTATTTCCAGACTTTCAGAAGGAATTTAACCTTTCGTGTCATGCTTTGGGGTGTTTCTTGAGCCAGGAGATTAATGGTGAAGAGCATCCTGTAGCATTTGCATCGAGACAGCTGAATGCAGCAAGAAAGAGCTATTCAATGACAGAGAAAGAGATGAGTCGCATTTATGGGGTCACGTATTTTAGATGTCCTTATTGAGAAAAGTTTCGATTAGTAACCGACTACGCTGTTTTAAAGCGATTATTGGTGCTGAAGAACCCGTCCAATGAGCTCACAAGATAGTCCTTGACACTTAGCGAATTCGACTAGAAAGTATTACACAAGCCACGGAAGAAGCACAGGAATGCAGACGCAAAAAGCGGGAAAATAGCAGTGTTGAAACTTCTGAGTCATCGTCTCGCGGAGTGACACGCAGCCCAGAACACTGACAGTGACTTTAAATATAATAGGATGCAGCCGCAGTTTAGCACGTGTGTCGGACTGTTATACGAAAATGAGGCTAAGGCCGTGGGTAGTAGTACTAGCAAAGTTTAACCCTTTCACTGCTCCAGACGTAAATATACACTAATCGTTTCAGTGCTCCAGACGTATATATACTATTTGCTATAAAAAATACTTACAGCGGTTCCCTGCTACAGTCGTATAGTTACTTATGACGCCGACAATCGGGCCAGCGAGTCGGAAGGTAATTGTTGCGCAAGTATGCAAAAAAATGGCTCTGAGCACTATGCGACTTAACTTCTGAGGTCATCAGTCGCCTAGAACTTAGAACTAATTAAACCTAACTAACCTAAGGACATCACACACATCCATGCCCGAGGCAGGATTCGAACCTGCGACCGGAGCGGTCACGCGGTTCCAGACTGAAGCGCCTTTAACCGCACGGCCACACCGGCGGCAAGTATGCAGTTTAATTGTTGGAATACTAGGAAATACCTGAAAGACTATTGAATACTGAATTCTATTTCTGCGGAGTTCATTCGTATCGCTATATTACCTAGTTTCTGTGCGGCCGTTTCCGCGTTACCGAATAAAATGATGCGACGTTACCGTCCGTTTACAGACGATGAGCTGCTGTGTATTCTAAACCAAAGTGACGACGAGTACATCATCATGCCCAATCCAGCTGATTATGGGTGGACAGATAATGACGACGACGAGCTGGTAGATAAATCTGTCACCACAAATATAAAAAATGTTTGTGAACTAACAAACGTTGAACCAGTAAATGCAGATCGAGATTTTGATGTTATCGTCGATTCTTTCTCCGATTCCGAAGAAGAGCCTGAGCGTATGCCTGAAAATTCTCCTAAGAGACATAAAACAGTTGATTTTAGATGGAAAGACTCTGATTTGGACCCTAAAGCGTATAATTTCGATAACAGTGGTTCCGGTTGCAAAATTGTCAATTTAGATGATTTATATACTGTATACGACTGCTTCCAAGTTTTTTTAGCCAAGAAATTGTGAGCTATATAGCTGAGCAATGTAATTTATATTATGAACACCTTTGCAATGATGCCAGTGAAAAATCAAGACTGTGACGTTGGAAAAACACAAACAGTGAGGTACTGTTTCCTTGCTGTAAATTTTCTGATAGCTCAAGTGAGAAAAAATGAAATAAACAGTTATTGGACCAAGGATCAGTTACTGTCTACTCCAATGTTTGCGCAAATCATGCCGAGAGATAGATATCTTCTGTTACTTAGAATGTTACATTTTGCTGATAACAGAAAGGACCCTGGAGATGTCAAAATCTGGAAATTACGTCGAATTGTGGATTACTTAAAAGTATTTCCAGGTGCTTTCTATCCTTTTAAAAAATTGTGCATTGACGAAAGTTTAGTACTCTTCAAAGGTCGTGTCTTCTTCAAGCAGTACATTCCTTCCAAACGCCACAGATTTCGTGTAAAATTTTGTGACTTATGTGATTGTGAAATTGGTTATATTCTTGACTTTATATTTATGTGGGTGCAGCAACAGACGTAAAAAAAGAAGCTGACTTTGGTGTGAATGTTGGAATACCTGGAAGCATTGTTCTCACTTTATTTGAACGTTACCTTGGTAAAGGTCACACATTATATGTTGACAATTGGTACACTAGCTCAACGTTATTTTCTTATTTGCATGACAGAGTGACTAATGCCTGTGGAACTGTGAGAACAGACCGCAAAGGCATGACTGCTTTATCAAAAAAACTTAGAAAAGGCGAGATCGAGTTTATGTGAAGAGATAAACTTCTTGCTCTGAAGTGGCAGGACAAGCGGGAAGTGAGGATGCTTTCAACTCTTCATACAAGCGAAATCACAGCGACTGACAAAATTGACAGAACCACGAATGAACCAAAAACAAAACCAACTTGCATCGTAAGCTACACTGAAAATATGGGGGCCGTCGACAGGAGCTACATGATGCTAAGTTCAGTAGAATGTGTACGAAAAATTGTAAAATGATATAAATAAGTATTTTTTAATTTGGTGGATCTGTCTCTGCTCAATGCACATGCATTATTTAAAACTGAAACGGGACGAAATATTTCAGTATCTAATTTTCAACGGAAACTTATCAAGGAGATCCTAGAGATTCACCACCAACCGCAAACAGAGGGACGTCGTGGAAGGAGATCGGCTGATGGTGACAATCCCTTACGCCTAACCGAGCGCCACTTGATGTCGCTAATCCCAGGAACTTCAAAGAAGAAGTCCGCCCAGAGAAGGTGTATTGTATGTGCAAAACATGATAAACGAAGCGACACAAGATACATTTGTGTAAAATGTAATCTGCCTTTATGTTTGAATTTTTTGTTTCGAGCGATATCACACTTTGAAGTATTACTAATGTAATATGTTTTGTATTTTTTTCTCCTAATAAAGTACCTTTTTCGAACAAAATAAGTCTTTCTGAACAAAGATTAAAAAAAAGGAAACTATTTACACCGACAATACTGGATTTTGCGTCTCATTTTTATCTCAATAATAACGGTAGACTGCTACAGTCGTATATATACACGCACCGGGTGAAAATACGCGCACAGGGCGGGAGCCGCTGAGAGTAAATGCGCAGTGAAAGGGTTAAAGAAGAGATTTTAAAGGAAGCACAGGATCACATGCTGTCTGGTCGTGGAGGGTGCAGAGCAACGAACCAGAGAGTAGCTGAGCGATACTGGAGGGAAGGAAGAGAAGCAGATGAGATGGTTTTCTCGGAGTGGCACTGTTTGTTTCTGTATGTGACATCACTTGTTGTGTTACATGGGCTGGATACGCGTGGGACTGTTTACATTCTGCAACACTGTCACTATGAAAACTAAGCTCCATCCGAACAGGCCTCGGAAGATCCTAACAGTACTGACCGACCGCCGTATCCTCAGCCTATAGGCGTCACTGGATGCGGATATGCAGGGGCATATGGTCAGCACACCGCTCTTCCGACCGTTGTCAGTTTTCGTGACCGGAGCCGCTATTTCTCAAAAAAATGGCTCTGAGCACTATGGGACTCAACTGCTGAGGTCATTAGTCCCCTAGAACTTAGAACTAGTTAAACCTAACTAACCTAAGGACATCACAAACATCCATGCCCGAGGCAGGATTCGAACCTGCGACCGTAGCGGTCTTGCGGTTCCAGACTGCAGCGCCTTTAACCGCACGGCCACTGCGGCCGGCGCTATTTCTCAGTCAAGTAGCTCCTCAGCTGACCTTGCAAGGGCTGAGTGCACCCCACTTACCAACATCGCTTGGCATACCGGAGGGTGACCCATCCAAGTGCTAGCCCAGCCCGACAGCGCCTAACTTGGGTGATATGACGGGAACCGGTGTTACAACTGCGGCAAGGCCGTTGGCGACTGTCACTTTGCAATTCGCTAATATTTGACATTTTCACCTTACATTTAGCTAAGTCATATCTGTCCTGAGCCTCAATTAACTGTAACACTGTATCTAATGAAGGGTCAGGTTGTTTCAAAATAACAGCACGAATTCTATGGTCACAAATATTTTGAGTTCTAGAGTCACACAGCATGACGCCGCTGTATGATTGTCCATGATAAGACAAAAATTTGCAATGCCTAGATAAACCTTGTAATTCAGTGGTCCACTGTTTATGAGCTTGACCTGCTGCCCGCTAAAGGCGGAAAAACTTGAACATTGCAGTAGCCATGAGTGTTTGTCCATCAAAGTAAGTGTTTAACTTTGTAAGTAGGCTGTTTATGTGTTTGTATGTTGGCAGCGCTATGTAGCGGTTTGCATTAATAACTCTGACAGCACTGTGCGCACTCTGTAAGAGATTCTGTGGCTGGTCTGACTTGCAGTTGGAAGTTAACAGTCAGCGGTGATGGAAGTTGGAGGTGAACAGCCAGCAGTAATGGAAATTGGGAGTGAATAATCAGCAGTGATGGAGGTTAGAGGTTGATAATTAGCTGTATAGGAGGTTTGCAGCATTAGCGCAACCGGGCGGTCTGAATGTGTGTCCGTCATTGAGATTTATTACTGATGATTACACAATTTTTGAACTGGTTGTCACATTCTTAAGGTAAATACATTGTTTGCTCTGCAACAAAATCTTTCCTTTGCTAACCACATGCCTATTAGTAGTCAGAGCCTTCAGTAGTTTGAATCTTTTATTTAGCTGGCAGTATTGGTGCTTGTAGCATTGCTGTAGTTCGTGTAATGAAGATTTTTGTGGGGTAAGTTGTAGTTCGTGTAATGAAGATTTTTGTGGGGTAAGTGACTTATGAAATACATAGGTTATTGTTAGGATTTCTACTAATTCAGGGCCATTCTTTTGTATTAATTATTTGAAGTCAGATTATCATTTTTTGAGCAGTCATATCGCGTTACCGTTGAATATTGTGAGTAATTAGAGAATAGGAAAAGTTTGAGTTCTGTTTTTCTGGGCGATTTCCGTAGGTCAATGTTGAAATGATAAGGAATTGTAAAGAGACACTTGCATTCAATTTCACTCAGCAGTTTCAGAATTAAATTAAGAAGTTTCATCTTTTCAGTGATTTCAACTGAAGTAAAAATCATGAAGTTTCAACGTGCTAACTAAAGTCTCAAACTCTACCTGTTCTGGTAGTTTGTCAGGAAACAATTTCACTATAAGGTTGTAAACTTCCGTGCCCACCACGGAAAGGAAAAAAATGCTTTGCCCTTCGTACATTGCAGTTGTGCCTCCATACGATTCATAAAATGAGCTAAGTATTTTGACCAGTCCGCATGCTGATTTTTGAAACTATGGAATCGTGGAATGGCTGATGGAGGCTGCAGCAGACGCTGCTGTGCTGCGTATAGATTCTGCTGTTGTTGCTGTGTTAGCTGCGTCGTGGCATGCAGCAATTGGTAGATTTGCTCACTCTGTAACTAAATAACATCCGTTAGAGAACCGTCTTGAGACACAGAAGCCCTGCCTATAAGGAATTTAGGTTAGATGTAGCACACAATAGAACAAAATGGTTCAAATGGCTCTGAGCACTATGGGACTTAACTTCTGAGGTCATCAGTCCCCTAGAACTTAGAAGTACTTAAACCTAACTAACCTAAGGACATCACACACATCCATGCCCGAGGTAGGATTCGAACCTGCGACCGTAGCGGTCGCGCGGTTCTAGACTGTGACGCCTAACACCGCTCGGCCACTTCGGCCGGCACAATATAACATACTCGTCTCAGTAGTAGTGTCCGTCCTGAGTCAGAAGTCTACACACTAATGTACTAGATATATAAAAAGAAATGGTAAGAAATTCTAGCAAGCAGTAAAGGAAACAAAAGAAAAATTCGGAGTAGGAATTAAAATCCGTGGAGAAGAAATTAAAACTTTGAGGTTCGCCGATGACATTGTAATTCTGTCAGAGACAGCAAAGGACCTGGAAGAGTAGCTGAACGGAATGGACAGTGTCTTGTAAAGAGGATATAAGATGAACATCAACAAAAGCAAAACGTGGATAATGGAATGTAGTCGAATTAAATCGGGTGATGCTGAGGGAATTAGATTAGGAAATGAGACGCTTAAAGTAGTAAATGAGTTTTGCCATTTGGGGAGCAAAGTAACTCACCATGGTCGAAGCAGAGAGGATATAAAATGTAGACTGGCAATGGCAAGGAAAGCGTTTCTGTAGAAGAGAAATTTTTTAACATCAAGTATAGATTTAAGTGTCAGGAAGTCGTTTCTGAAAGTATTTGTATCGAGTGTAGCCGTGTATGGAAGTGAAACGTGGACGAGAAATAGTTTAGACAAGAAGAGAATAGAGGCTTTCCAAATGTGGTGCTACAGAAGAATGCTGAAGATTAGATGGGTAGATCACATAACTAATACGGAGGTATTAAACAGAATTGGGGAGAAGAGAAATTTGTGGCACAACTTGACTAGAAGAAGGGATCAGTTGGTAGGACATGTTCTGAGGCATGATGGGATCACCAGTTTAGTAGTTTAGGGCATCGCGGAGGGTAAAAATCGTAGAGGGAGACCAAGAGATGAATAAACTAAACAGATTCAGAAGGATGTAGGTTGTAGTAGGTACCGGGAGATGAAGAAGCTTGCACAGGATAGAGTAGCATGGCGAGCTGCATCAAACCAGTCTCTGGATTGAAGACCATAACAACAAAACAAGAAATTCTAACAAATAAGGCCGGCCGTGGTGGCCGAGCGGTTCTAGGCGCTACAGTCTGGAACCGCGCGACCGCTACAGTCGCAGGTTCGAATCCTGCCTCGGGCATGGATGTGTGTGATGTCCTTAGGTTAGGTAGGTTTAAATAGTTCTAAGTTCTATGGGACTGATGATCACAGAAGTTAAGTCCCACAGTGCTCAGAGCCATTTTCTAACAAATAACAAGGCCAGGTGGGACGGTAAAAACAAAAATTAATCTTGTAACTTGCACAGAAGAAGATTTTACTCGTCGCCATCCTCTACTATTTATAGTGAGAGAAGAACGATGAGAACATTGAAACACTGATAATGATTAGTGACAAGAACACACACATTTATTGACAGATCTCAACTTTTGTACAAATTGGCTCAGGCAGCAGATCCTGGAGTTCAACAACTACTATTCCAGAGGCTAAGGTTGAATAGTAAATATTTCATGTTCCACTAGAATGTTCACAGAAGATGGGCTGGTGTGGACTCGCTAGAATCAGGAGATATGGTGCAAAGTACACAGGCAGAAGTTGGTTTTCTCTGTAGCCAAGCTGATTTGGAACTTCCTACTTTGCTGTGCCATCGGCGCATGTCACTTCTCTCGCAGCGCCACCGCTGCGACCTCTTGGTGCGGCAATCACTGGGCTATACGCTGTCTCTGGAGTGGGTTGTCGACCTATCGACGCCTGTGGTGTTGCCTGGTGGTGCGTGCCGTGCTTACGACATCACGATAACTTCTATTCAGTGCAAATCGTTGGAATTTTTACCATATCTTCTTAAGATGATTTTCTCGGGGAACCTTCAAATCTTTTTGGATGTTGTTACAGCGTAAAGTCAAGCGCCGGCACGGAAGTTGGGAACGAGAGAGCAGAGCTGGCTGCGAAGAAGATGTCAGCTACTGACCGACCCCTCTCCAGGACGACAACGCTACAGCAGCGGCCTCTATGCGAAGAGAACATAACCGCCGCGCCCGACTGGCCCCGGCCCAGCTCTACTGAAGCTTCACGACTAGCGACCTCAATAGAAGAGTCAACTTATTACTTCACATATATTATGATTTAGATGAAAACCGCACTGCAGTTCCTTCTCTAAATCCTCGCACGAACAAATGGCTGACAGCGAAATAAGTGTCCAAGGAATAGAAAAGCAACTGAAATCGCTCAACAGAGGAAAGTCCACTGGACCTGACGGGATACCAATTCTATTCTACACAGAGTACGCGAAAGAACTTGCCCCCTTCTAACAGCCGTGTACTGCAAGTCTCTAGAGGAACAGAGCGTTTCAAATGATTGGAAAAGAGCTCAGGTAGTTCCAGTTTTCAAGAAGGGTCGTCGAGCAGATACGCAGATACACAAAACCATAGGCCTATATCTCTGACATCGATCTGTTGTAGAATTTTTTATTTGTTCATGAGACCCAGAAAATATTAGATACAGGCTCCCAGGTAGGTGCCATTTTCCTTGACTTCCGAAAGGCGTTCGATACAGTTCCGCACTGTCACCAGAAAACAAAGTAAGAGCCTACGGAATATCAACCAGCTGTGTAGCTGGATTGAAGAGTTTTTAGCAGAGCACAGCATGTTGTTCTCAATGAAGAGACGTCTACAGACGTTAAAGTAACCTCTGGCGTGCCACAGTGGAGTGTTATGGGACCATTGCTTTTCACAATATATATAAATGACCTAGTAGATAGTGTCGGAAGTTCCATGCGACTTTTAGCGGATGATACTGTAGTATATAGAGAAGTTGCAGCCTTAGAAAATTGCGGCGAAATGCAGGAAGATCTGCAGCGGATAGGCACTTGGTGCAGGGAGTGGCAACTGGCCCTTAACATAGACAAATATAATGTATTGCGAATACGTAGAAAGAAGGATCCTTTATTATATGATTATATGATAGCAGAACAAACACTGGTAGCAGTTACTTCTGTAAAATATCTGGGAGTATGCGTACGGAACGATTTGAAGTGGAATGATCGTATAAAATTAATTGTTGGTAAGGAGGGTGCAAGGTTGAGATTAATTGGGAGAGTCCTTAGAAAATGTAGTCCATCAACAGAGGAGGTGGCTTACAAAACACTCGTTCGACCTATACTTGAGTATTGCTCATCAGTGTGGGATCCGTACCAGGTCGGGTTGACAGAGGAGATAGAGAAGATCCAAAGAAGAGCGGCGCATTTCGTTACAGGGTTATTTGGTAAGCGTATAGCGTCACGGAAATGTTTAGCAAACTCAAGTGGCAGACCCTGCAAGAGAGGCGCTCTGCATCGCGATGTAGCTTGCTGTCCAGGTTTCGGGAGGGTGCATTTCTGGATGAGGTATCGAATATATTGCTTCTCCCTACTTACACCTCCCGAGGAGATACATGTCAAAGTATATACTAGTAAATGTACCGAAGTATATAAATTAACTGTCAAAACTTCACTGACCTGTATCATTCGTTTCCTGTACGAGCAGCACTCCTTGGTGTGTAGCAGGCAGAAGATGGCAATCAGTGAAAAAATGCTTATGTCGGAGTAGAAAGAAGAGGAATATGTTCCTCTTTAAAATACTCTGACAGAAAAGTGGGGAACCAGCTGCTTCCATCCTCATTCCACCTTCCTCAACAAAAATATTAGCATGCGAACCATACAAGCACTTTGCAGAGAGACAATGAAGATGGAAGATAGAGAAGTCAGTGGCAGTGGGAGAGAAAGAGGAGGAAAGATAGAGAAGTCAGTGACAATGGGAGAGAAAGAGGAGACACTGGTAGTGGGATAGAGAAAGTGGCAGCCGAGGAGAAAGAGTGGTGGATGTCGACAACAGCAGTGTGAGCCAAAAAGAGAGGAGATATTCACTGAGAGACAGTGGCAGTAACAGAGAGAGAAAGATGGGTAGCGACAGAAGCAGTGGGAGCAAAAGAAAGAGGAAACAGTGGAAATGAAAAATAGAGATGAATGGTGACCATAAATAGGCGGGGGGGGGGGGGGGGGGGTTGGTTGGTCTGGAAACGGCTAACTTTAATACATATGTGTGTGTGGGGGGGGGGGGGGGGGGTGCGTTGTAGGAGAAAAAGTAAGTTCGAACCCCAGAATTTTTGAGCTGCAGGGGTATGGTGTAGTTAGTGAAAAGGGGTAAGAAAGACAAAAGAAGACAGTTTAAATGAGAGCGGGGACAGTGGCAGTGGGATTATGCTATAAAGCAATGGGAGAAAGAAGAGACACTGGGAGAGAGGCCTATATTAGACAGTGGCAATGAGAGGGAAATGCTACGAACGCTCAAAAGAGACCGAGTAAAAGGATTTAGAATGTGCTGTGTTAAAACAGCGTGAATACGTTCGCACTCCATAATTTTTGCTGAGGAAGCCAGAATGGGGATTCAGGCAGCTGGTTCCCCACTTTTCTGCCAGAGCCTTTTTTGTACTCCTACTGGAGCATTTTACCGCTGGTAGGAAGATATAGCTTATCAGCTCGATACGAAGGAAGGAAGAAAGAAAGAAAGAATGATTGGGTTTAACTTCCTGATAACATAGTGGTCATTAGCGACGGAAAACAAGCTCGGATTGTGTCAAGGACGGGGAAGGAAATTGGCTGTGCTCTTTCAAAGGATCCGTTCCGGCACATTGCTGGATCTATTCAGGGAAATCACAGAGAAACTAAATCTGAATGGGCGGATGAAGGTTTGGACCGTTGTCCTCCAGAATGCGAATCCAGTTACCTAATTATGCAAGCGATAGATAGCTTAATGATAATGGCGCCTGGAGTATTTAATGCTAGTCAGACTGTTTTACATCGGAAAGGCAAGGTGCGCCTTCTGCACTGTTGACACATGAAAGCAGTAGTAGAGAAGACGCAAATCAGAAACAGATATCAATTTATTGTGCGGCAATTTCGCGCTTGTAGTGTAGTATAGTTTGTCTAAATCACCAGTGTTGGGTTTTCAGGTTAAATACAGCATGCCAGAAACCTATAAACGGATAACGAATCGAGCGTTTTGAAGTGAAGGTGGCGAGATGTGCGGCCAACGGTGTGATGACCCAGAGGTAATCAATGAAGATGGATGTGTAGAATGTCTGGAATTTTATTTTGAACTCCCATCTGAAACTGACTGCTCACAATGTGTAGTGTGCATGAAGACTGTTCAATTTACAACAACATGTGTGTCCTTTGAGGAAAATATGAAAAGAAAAAGGAGAAAAACTACTATCGTACAAAAGTAGAGTAATACTTCCTATCTTGTGATTTCTTTGTTTTTTTTAGTTACCTTTCTATCAACAATTTCACTCAGTTTTTATGTTTGCGTCAGTTACAACATGCGTTTATAATGGTTAAGTGTTATTCTGACTCCTTCATTGTTCCCATTGGTTTGAAATAGTAGTAAAAGCTACTTAAGCCACTTATAAACCATTAAGTTAGACATGTATTTATAATTAAAAGAACCAGTTCCAAAGTACAATCAAGAGGGATCTCTCCTATCCATGATGAATCCTCTTACCTACCCTAGGAATGAGTACCCTCAGGTACGGTAAAGTTTAAAATTCCAATTTCATTGACGTATTTACAGAAGCGATCTTTTCCTCAAAGATGGGAAATGTTTACCAAACATATGCACTTTTACAGGATATAGACAATATTTTGGAAATGTGCGTCATCTCTCCTCGCTTTACCCTATTTACTGATCAACAAAGGCTGATACTGTTTTTTTTCTGCAACTTCCGAGCTAGTTTTCTATATGTGTCATGAATATTTGAAAATAGCTGTGTTTTACGTGTAACGTTCTTAGGCGGCAGCACTCTTGTATACATAAGCTGATAGTAACGCGCTTTTTTTCCAGACGTTCCTTGCATTTCGCATACCAAACAATGGAGGTGACAGGAGAGGAGTAGTATGGCGCAATAAAATTCTGTATTTTTTTAAAGCATACAGTCACTGAAACTTTTTTCTTTTCTAAATTTATTGGCGTTCAGGCCGTGCCTCTTCACCCATCTCAATAGTGATGTCAGCGGTGACTACACGAAAGTAAGGACAACGCAACACCAGTCCCTACGTGTAAAAAGTACCCGATTGAGCCTGGAATCGAAGCCGCGCCTCTTCATTTTGCAGTCCACCGCGCTGACCGTGCAGCTACCCTGACAGTCAACTGAACCGCCTGAAAATCTGCGACTAGTGGACGGTGAAGATGCACTCTACCTCTTGCAACGGTGTCTGGGTGGTTCAAGGACTTCAAAGAAGGCCAACTTGACAGTGTTACGCAAGGTCGGTGTGGTATTTTGGCTTCTGCTGTGACTGAAGCCAATATCAATACAGCTGCTATGATCGTCCGTGAGGATTGGCGGATAACATTACATAACCTCAGTGAAGTGTTGAGAACCTTTTGCGGCAGTTTCTTTACGCCTACGCATGATCATCCCCAGATGCCCCGTCTTCGTGCTCGCTGGGTGCAACTTCTGTTGACTTCCAAACAAATGACTGTGCCAATAGAAATAAGCTGTGAGGTGCTGCGTCTTCTTGCTGGTAGCAGGGATGTGTTTCTGCAATCGATTACCACCGGTGATGAGTCATGGCTGCGTTATTGTGATCCTGAAGGAAAACTAGCCAGCGCAGTGGAGAGGTTGCCAGGTTCTCCAACACCAAAAAAGGTGAAATTTGTTCCATCTGCAATGAAAGTGAAGACGATCACATTTATGACTGTCATGGAATGATTTACCAGCATGCAGTTCCCCCTCACGGTTCTGTTACAAGAGCATACTCCAGTTCAGTATCGGCTAAACTGAGAAAGCACAATGCAGGGAAACGAACAGAACTCTCTCGGACCAGGCGAGGACTTCGTCATGACAATGCGTGGCCTCACGTCATGCAGTTCCTGGTTCAGCTCAGTATTACCTGTGTACTGCATCCACCTAATAGCCCCGATCTTGCACTCTCTGATTGTTCTTTTATTCCTTTCACTAAAGGCAATGCTTCGGGGCATTCGACTTGAGAACTCTGAAGCAGTGCTCAAGAAAAGTTAGGCGATTCTTAAGGACCTGACATAAGTTCGATGTCTAGCAGAGATACCGTAAAAAAATAATTCAAGTAAGAGGAGCACTTTGAATAAGATCGTGTAAACGTCGAAATGAACTAATAAACATACGTAGAAAGAAACCAGTCTCAGTCTTTGTTGATCAACCCTCGTTGTTATATAGAAGTGGAAATCAGTATAAAGGCAGGGCTCCTACGAAAATAATAGTACAATGTCTAAGCATACATGAGTTGAATTTATTATGAAAGTAGTAGATACACGTGAGATATAAACTATCGTGACGTAATTACATAGTTTCTTTCACAACACGAGTAACAAAATAAGGCATTTGAATTTCCTGGATGAAAATTGGTATAAAGCCACTTACTGTCTGTTGTGTTACTGCATAGTTAGAACTTTGTTCTTCCTCATTACCTGAAAAATACTCATCGGCATTATTTTTGTAGGGTTTGTAGTTCTTGCAGTGCTCAGATCCAGCCTACGTGCAGACCAGAGCAAGACATGGAGTCTTTATCTTCAAACGACGTTTTGGTTGTAGCAGAAACATGCACAGGTGCATTATCTTCTTGAAACGTTAGACTTCCGCCCCTGGATCCTCATACATTCTAATCAACTCTTTCGCTAGCAGCTGATTGTTCATGTTAGAGTTCATTCTAGTGTTCAGCCAAGCAGTGCCTGATTTGTCTTTAGCGCAAGAGACTGCCCAAATCATAACACTTCCACCACCAAAATTTCTGCTTGTTCTTGGCAGCTGCTCAGTTCTCAGATAATTGCCAATAATATTGAAATCCATTCGTCTGATCTATATTAAACTTATTGTCATCACTGAAGACCACTTTATCCCATTATGAACTCCACGACACAAGCATTTCAGCAAACTCCAGTCTACCCTGTTTGTGGCTGGTTGTTATAGCACATTTCTGCACTGCCGGCCGCTGTGGCCGAGCGGTTCTAAGCGCTTCAGTCTGGAACAGCGCTGCTGCTACGGTAGTAGGTTCGAATCCTGCCTCGGGCATGGATGTGTGTGATGTCCTTAGGTTAGTTAGGCTTAAGTAGTTCTAAGTCTTGGGGACTGATGACCTCAGATGTTAAGTGAATGCAAGTTGTCTATTATTTGAAACTTCCTGGCAGATTACAACTGTGTGCCCGACCGAGACTCGAACTCGGGACCTTTGCCTTTCGCGGGCAAGTGCTCTACCATCTGAGCTACCGAAGCACGACTCACACCCGGTCTCACAGCTTTACTTCTGCCAGTACCTCGTCTCCTACCTTCGAAACTTCACAGAAGCTCTCCTGCGAAGTTCTGCAAGGTTCGCAGGAGAGCTTCTGTAAGGTTTGGAAGGTAGGAGACGAGATACTGGCAGAAGTAAAGCTGTGAGACCTGGCGTGAGTCGTGCTTCGGTAGCTCAGATGGTAGAGCACTTGCCCGCGAAAGGCAAAGGTCCCGAGTTCGAGTCTCGGTCGGGCACACAGTTTTAATCTGCCAGGAAGTTTCATATCAGTGCACACTCCGCTGCAGAGTGAAAATCTCGTTCTGTCTATTATTTGACAAAATTTGTCGTGCACGTCTGGCAGTTACTGACAACTGTAAATAAGCAATAAGCTGAGAAGATTAACGGTTTGTGGCCCTTGCTTTCCGCAAAACTAACCCTTTTCATGCCTCAGACGATTTTCTTCGTTGCACATATTTTCCGTTCTGTCGATATCGTGCGATCCAATGTAACGAAATTATCAGTCACTGTACGTGAACGATTCAGCTTCTTGGCGGTTTGACGATTAGAGAGTCCCATTTCTTTGCGCGCACCGATTTCTGCTTTTTCATCACATGATAACCTAACAGTTGGATGGGTGACCATCTGGTCTGCCGAGCGCTGTTGGCAAGCGAGGTGCACTCAGCCCTTGTGAGGCAAACTGAGGAGCTACTTGTTTGAGAAGTAGCGGCTCCGGTCTCGGAAACTGACATACGGCCGGGAGAGCGGTGTGCTGACCACACGCCCCTCTATATCCGCATCCAGTGCCGTCTATTAGCTGAGAATGACACGGCGGCCGATCAGTACCGTTGGGCCTTCATGGCCTGTTCGGGAGGGGTTTCGTATCACATGATAACTGTTTTCCGAGTGGTCTTGTCACAATCGTGGTTTATATGCACAATACGCACTGTCACTAATGGTGTCTGCTTCCTATCTGTAGTTAACACACGTATGCACTACCGCCGCACAGAGCCGGCTGCCTTCACACCGTATTCCACCGTCTACCACCCGAGTCGTTGATGTCTTGTTATATACTATGCTACTGACATAAAATGCTATACCATTTGACTGCATTTGCCGGTATACAGAATTTCATACTATTGCATATACACTGTACACAAGTATTCCAACCGACAATGCTAATTTTCCTACAAATAATCGTGCCCTTATACTGATTTCCACTCCTGTAGATGAGCTTATATCCATGATAACGGGTCGCGAATTTTGTCATCTCTTCGACAGATATGGGGTGTGGAAATCTGTGTATCAGAGGTTTGAGATCGGTCGCTGTTGCAAACGCGCTGGCGTGGGTGTTAGCCAGGCCGAGGCAGCGGTGTGGTGCAGGTATAAACGAGGGTGCAGCCCCGGCGGCTATTTTGCTTTTGAAGAATGGGACAGACACAACGGGGCGGAGAGCGCGGCCCTTGTCGTCGGCCGGAGCATCTGCGGGGGGCCGCGCAGCCCGAGCGCTGGCCGGTCTACAGCTGCCCGCCATCTCCGCGGCGACCACCGTAGAAACTACACTACTGGCCATTAAAACTGCTACACCACGAAGATGAGGTGCTACAGACGCGAAATTTAACCGACAGGAAGAAGATGCTGTGATATGCAAATGATTAACTTTTCAGAGCATTCACACCACGTTGGCGCCGGTGGCGACACCTACAACGTGCTGACATGAGGAAAGTTTCCAACCGATTTCTCATACACAAACAGCAGTTGCCCGGCGTTGCCTGGTGAAACGTTGTTGTGATGCCTCGTGTAAGGAGGAGAAACGCGTACCATCACGTTTCCGACTTTGATAAAGGGCGGATTGTAGCCTATCGCGAATGCGATTTATCGTATTGCGACATTGCTGCTCGCGTTGGTCGAGATCCAATGACTGTTAGCAGAATATCGAATCGGTGGGTTCAGGAGGGTAATACGCAACGCCGTGCTGGATCCCAACGGCCTCGTATCACTAGCAGTCGGGATGACAGGTATCTTATCCGTATGGCTGCAACGGATTGTGCAGCCACGTCTCGATCCATGAGTCAACAGATGGGGACGATTGCAAGACAACAACCATCTGCACGAACAGTTCGACGACGTTTGCAGCAGCATGAACTATCAACTCGGAGACCATGGCTGCGGTTAGCCTTGACGCTGCATCACAGACAGGAGCGCCTTCGATGGTGTACTCAACGACGAACCTGGGTGCACGAATGGCAAAACGTCTTTTTTCGGATGAATCCAGGTTCTGTTTACAGCATCATGATGGTCGCATCCGCGTTTGGTGACATGGCGGTGAACGCACATTGGAAGCATGTATTCGTCATCGCCATACTGGCGTATCACCTGGCGTGATGGTATGGAGTGCCATTGGTTACACGTCTCGGTCACCTCTTGTTCGCATTGACGGCACTTTGAACAGTGGACGTTACATTTCAGATATGTAACGACCCGTGGCTCTCTACCGTATCTTCATTCGCCGTCGGCGTTGTCGTTGTTACCGTGAGACACCGTTATACCAAGAGGAAAGGCGCGTCGATCTTAGAGCATGAGATATGATGACCTTAAGCCATTGACAACACACAACGGTCACGGTAGCACCTGATTCCAGAATAGCTGCAGTAGTTAAGATCTACGAACTATCCCTTGTTGACCAGGTCCCCAAAACTTAACTCGTAACGAGAACCCTTCAAAGCAAATTGTCATAACGATCGTCTATAAAGGCTTCGTACAACGAGAAGAAATGTTACGGTTGATGGAATAATAACAGATACGACCAAAGTGTCTTGTCTCTTCTGCTTTATTTAATATAACTTCGTTCACAGTTTCATTTCGCATTCACCACTCATTCACCGAAACCCTTTGATGAACAGTTTTGGTTGCTTAACACCAACAGTCAATGATAATGATACAGCTTTTCTCCTTTTTATAAATTGAAGCCCGCTCTCCGTGATATAATAAGAAAAAAACCGGTCTCAATACCGCGTCCCTCGTGAGATGCGAATAGACTTATCCCGGAATTGACCGCCCTGTAGGTGTACTCATTTTAATGACCACACTTCGCTGTCCGCTATTTCGCGTAACTGAATGTCCATTTGTTAGTCTGATTATACACTGTAGCTATTTAAAATTCGCCCCTATATTTTTCACAACGCACAATTAGCACTTCGTTACTTATTTGTTTTCTTTCTAAGAGTAAACGAAAAAAAAGACGCCGTATAATCGGCTTAGTCGACATAAAGCAAAACACCTTAATATGCCCAATTTCACCTCTTCTTATAGGATCGGCTACCTTACTCATTAATTTACTACATATTGTTTCCAATAACACTAAACAGGTATCGCCGTTATATTTTAATTGTATTCAAAAGCATGTTACTACTATTATGACCAACCAAATCGTCACAAATCGCGCGGCGTGCGTTTTTAATGATAACTTTACGCTATTCAATTTCCGTTACAGCTATCTTGACTCGTAATGTTACAGCTCTACCCTTCATTCGATTCCTGCGAAACCCTACATTTCAGCAGGATAATGCACGACCGCATGTTGCAGATCCTGTACAGGCCTTTCTGGATACACAAAATGTTCGACTTATGCCCTGGCCAGCACATTCTCCAGATCTCTCACCAATTGAAAACGTCTGGTCAATGGTGGACGAGCAACTGGCTCGTCACAATACGCCAGTCACTACTCGTGATGAACTGTGGTATCGTGTTGAAGCTACAAGGGCAGCTGTACCTGTACACTCCGTCTAAGCTCTGTGTGACTCAATGGTTCAAATGGTTCAAATGGCTCTGAGCACTATGGGACTTAACATCTTAGGTCATCAGTCCCCTAGAACTTAGAACTACTTAAACCTAACTAACCTAAGGACATCACACACATCCATGCCCGAGGCAGGATTCGAACCTGCGACCGTAGCAGTCGCGCGGTTCTGGACTGAGCGCCTAGTTGACTCAATGCCCAGGCGTATCGAGGCCGTTATTACGGCCAGAGGTGGTTGTTCTGGGTACTGATTTCTCAGGATCTATGCCCCCAAATTGAGTGAAAATGTAATCACATGTCAGTTCTAGTAAAATATATTTGTCCAATCAATACCCGTTTATCATCTGCATTTCCTCTTGGTGTAGCAATTTTAATGGCCAATAGTGTATTATTTACACTGAGGAAAAAAATCACAACGTCAAGGAGTTGTGCGACATAAATGAAAATTGGTAGGCGTGTTTCTACATCTGAAATATGTTGTCTATTCAGATTTCGACTCAGTCGCATAAGGTGGCACTAGTAGCGCCACTATGAGGATGCAAATCAGATTTGCCTGAAATACAGGCTGTAACTACCGTGAGCGTTGGTTAGCTTTGAGACTGGACGTGATGAGTTGACGATAGTCAAGAATGCCTTTAAGGCGACCAAGACGCCAACATCAACACCTCAGTGAGTTCGAACGAGGTCATGTAATAGCGCGACGAGAAGCTGGGTGTTTCTTCTGCGATACTGCAGAAAGACTTGGCAGCAATGGAGCAACTGTACATGATTGCTTGGCAGCGATGGTTACGAGAATGTACGGTCGCAAGAAGACCACGCTCCGGACGGCCACGTGGCACTACCGAGAGGGAAGACCATCCTGTTCGGCGTTTGCCTCATTCGTTTATCCTGAGGTTATTTAGTAAATGTTCAAGCGCCAAGCTTCCTGCCTTCTTATACCACCCCTTAATCCATATACATATCCTCGTTTTCTTAAGCGAGTGCAGAGCCACCCCAAGAGCCAAATAACGGCTGGCGTCAGCAATCCGCCATGTTTGCACGTCCGATATTTGATACTGAGAGGTAAACATCACCAACTTAACCACACATTTTAAGGATAAAAAAACACACTAGCAGGATATCAGTCTCGGCAGTCGATCCCGTATGACGTCATAGGAACTTCAATGCATAAAAAACTAATATTTGCTTAAAATGGACCGCAGTAAAACTTCAACTTCAGGGATGGTTTTAATCTATTACTACTAACTGTTAGCAACACACTTTGCAGATGGTATCTATACAATTTATATCACCAAGTATACCTGCAAAATTGTATCATTGTACGACACGAAGTTCAAGAGACGTGACGCATAAACATTGAGATGCTTGAAAAACTAGCTTTTGCTTCAAATGAAGCGCAAATTATTATGATTCTCGTCGTCAGTTGTTACAATGACAGGTGGTCAATGCTAAATAGAAACATGTATTGCAGGTTTGGCAGTGAAGTCGGTAAGGAGCTGGCTAAATAGTCTGTATCTGCAACGAATGAATTAATTAGTAGTCGTTGGTAAAAAATAATATGTATTGTACTTAATTTGTGTTGCAGGCTTCTTCATATGCTGCATACATATAATTACAAACATATCTAGAGAGACATTACTTATGCCATACTTGACTAAGTGCCTTGTTAGAGGTTGCTTCCTATCAGCTGAAGGCTATGCTACATTCCTAGTGGACGTCCCAAGCATGACTGGACGAGAGCTCGTTAGATACTTGTCACAAGCCGCGGAGCGGAGCTAGTCGCGACTCGCGGGACCAGCGAAATCTACACTCCTGGAAATGGAAAAAAGAACACATTGACACCGGTGTGTCAGACCCACCATACTTGCTCCGGACACTGCGAGAGGGCTGTACAAGCAATGATCACACGCACGGCACAGCGGACACACCAGGAACCGCGGTGTTGGCCGTCAAATGGCGCTAGCTGCGCAGCATTTGTGCACCGCCGCCGTCAGTGTCAGCCAGTTTGCCGTGGCATACGGAGCTCCATCGCAGTCTTTAACACTGGTAGCATGCCGCGACAGCGTGGACGTGAACCGTATGTGCAGTTGACGGACTTTGAGCGAGGGCGTATAGTGGGCATGCGGGAGGCCGGGTGGACGTACCGCCGAATTGCTCAACACGTGGGGCGTGAGGTCTCCACAGTACATCGATGTTGTCGCCAGTGGTCGGCGGAAGGTGCACGTGCCCGTCGACCTGGGACCGGACCGCAGCGACGCACGGATGCACGCCAAGACCGTAGGATCCTACGCAGTGCCGTAGGGGACCGCACCGCCACTTCCCAGCAAATTAGGAACACTGTTGCTCCTGGGGTATCGGCGAGGACTATTCGCAACCGTCTCCATGAAGCTGGGCTACGGTCCCGCACACCGTTAGGCCGTCTTCCGCTCACGCCACAACATCGTGCAGCCCGCCTCCAGTGGTGTCGCGACAGGCGTGAATGGAGGGACGAATGGAGACGTGTCGTCTTCAGCGATGAGAGTCGCTTCTGCCTTGGTTCCAATGATGGTCGTATGCGTGTTTGGCGCCGTGCAGGTGAGCGCCACAATCAGGACTGCATACGACCAAGGCACACAGGGCCAACACCCGGCATCATGGTGTGGGGAGCGATCTCCTACACTGGCCGTACACCACTGGTGATCGTCGAGGGGACACTGAATAGTGCACGGTACATCCAAACCGTCATCGAACCCATCGTTCTACCATTCCTAGACCGGCAAGGGAACTTGCTGTTCCAACAGGACAATGCACGTCCGCATGTATCCCGTGCCACCCAACGTGCTCTAGAAGGTGTAAGTCAACTACCCTGGCCAGCAAGATCTCCGGATCTGTCCCCCATTGAGCATGTTTGGGACTGGATGAAGCGTCGTCTCACGCGGTCTGCACGTCCAGCACGAACGCTGGTCCAACTGAGGCGCCAGGTGGAAATGGCATGGCAAGCCGTTCCACAGGACTACATCCAGCATCTCTACGATCGTCTCCATGGGAGAATAGCAGCCTGCATTGCTGCGAAAGGTGGATATACACTGTACTAGTGCCGACATTGTGCATGCTCTGTTGCCTGTGTCTATGTGCCTGTGGTTCTGTCAGTGTGATCATGTGATGTATCTGACCCCAGGAATGTGTCAATAAAGTTTCCCCTTCCTGGGACAATCAATTAACGGTGTTCTTATTTCAATTTCCAGGAGTGTATTAAGGACCGCGGTCGATATCTGCAGCCCCTAACAAGTGTGGTATCGAATGTTGATACCACACAAATTACTAAGAGTACATTCATCCGGCGTTTCATAATGAGAATACTCAACGACTTTCAACAAACTTTAAGCATAATTTCAAACCTTTTCTAAACTTTTTTCGCTTACATTATCAACGTCATATGTTTGACACTCTAAGTCATTTGCAAAGTAATCAGACGTTTTAAGCCGTTTAATGGATGGGGAGTTCGATTCCTCAAAGAATAGTGGGTTTACTCTTTGCTCAGAAAGAGCCAGAAACCACGTGCCTCTTATTTCGAAACATCCACAAAATACCCCTGAATAATCTCTGAAACGCCGGCCGCGGTGGTCTAGTGGTTCTGGCGCTGCAGTCCGGAGCCGCGGGACTGCTACGGTCGCAGGTTCGAATCCTGCCTCGGGCATGGGTGTGTGTGATGTCCTTAGGTTAGTTAGGTTTAAGTAGTTCTAAGTTCTAGGGGACTTATGACCGAAGATGTTGAATCCCATAGTGCTCAGAGCCATTTGAGCCAATCTCTGAAATACTGTCAATGGAGTTCGGACTTAGCCTGTGTAGCATACCACAACAGTAATGGCGCTATCGTACTTCAGTGAGAAACACGTGCACTTACTTATAGGTTAGTGATTCAAAAAATGGCTCTGAGCACTACGGGACTTAACATCTATGGTCATCAGTCCCGTAGAACTTAGAACTACTTAAACCTAACTAACCTAAGGACATCACACAACACCCAGTCATCACGAGGCAGAGAACATCCCTGGCCCCGCCGGGAATCGAACCCGGGAACCCGGGTATAGGTTAGTGAATGATATGTCACGCAGGAGACCGTTCTGCATTTTGTTTGTCAAGAAGTTTTTAATCCAGATGCAAACCTCACTAGATATCCAGTAATTACGTATTTTCTTTTCTAAATACCACTGGGATACTGAACTGAAAGCTGCGCGCAAGTCTAGAAACACTCGATCCATTTGTTCGTCTATATCTGTGAATATCATGTGTCAAGGACATGAGTTGTATTTCGCATATTCACTGATTCATTAATACGCGCAGATAACCGCGAAGAATATAATTTCCTTCTAGTTAGGCCAATATCTTTAAACTCAGTATATGCCCCTAGAACCCAGTCAGTTGGAGATGAGTGATATAAGGTAGGACAGTAATTACGCTGGTTATTTGTCCTTAGGTAAGTGTAACTTGTGGTCTTTTTCTCTAGCCACTGGGCACTGTTCTTTGTCCAAGGTAAATTACAGTCAAAATCAGAGATAATTTACTTTCAAATTCATTATATAATCTGACAGAGACCGTGTTAGTGTTGATTGTTAGCGATCTGACCTGCCAAGGACGTAGCCAAAGAGGGGATCCAGGAGGTCTGGACCCTCCCCCTTATCAGCTACATGAAATTACACATGGGCTGCTTGCCATGTAGTGAAAACGTAAAGGGGGAATCTCCGTTGGGGTATGGTGTGAAAACGGGTGCTGCTGTTTCGTGATAACGCACGTTCCAACATTGCAAATGGTGTAGCGCAGAAGTTACGCCAACTTAAGTGGAAGACGCGCCCTGTTGTCCTGATCCCTCCACATGCGATTACCACGCCTTCGCTCCCTTACAAAAGACCTTGAATGGTCGATAATCCCTGTTGGACGAGGATGTGCAGCAGGCAGTTTTGGACTTCCTCACGCAGCAGGACACTGTGTTTTATCAAACGGGTATCTTCAACCTGGTGCGTCAGTCCGATAATAGCCTCAATGCCCTCGGCGATTTTGCCTGCTTGGCACACTAATTCTGGATTGTATGTCCTTCGAACGGAAACTTTTTATCACCCTTTATATTCCAATTTTCAATCATACGATGAAAAAGGCATGATTTTCGATCGTTGTGGAACTGGAGCAAATGGTTCAAATGGCTCTGAGCACTATGGGGCATCTGAGGTCATCAGTCCTCCTAGAACTTAGAACTACTTAAACCTAACTAACCTAAGAACATCAAACACATCCATGCCCGAGGCAGGATTCGAACCTGCGACCGTAGCAGTCGCGCGGTTCCAGACTGAAGCGCCTAGAACCGCTCGGCCACCGCGGCCGGCGTATCTGGAGCAGTTTGAAGACTATACACATCCATGAACGATTATGAAGGCAAGTGTGAATATTACTTACTACCGAAATGCTGCGTAGGCACTGTGGTGAAGAGAATAGTGATGGGACAGATGACTGATCCATCTAACAAGGGGTGTCCGAAAAGTGTCCCACCAATTTCAATGCATTTGTCAATGCATTGGAGTATGTGTTGTGTCGCACATCGAACATCATCTTGGAAGATTTTAATGCAGGCAACACCACAGTTGATGTGACCAAGTTCTTCATGTGTGTCCACCTTCATAGCATACACAGCCCCTTTAACCAACCCCATTAACAGAACTCTAATTGGGTTATTGGGTGATCTTTCAGGCTAGTTAATGGGTCCACCTTGGCAAATGTACCACTGAGGAAAAGTGTTATTCAGATACTGGGATATTTGTCTGGAACAATGAATTGGTGATCCATCATGTTGCAGGTACATTTGCCGTCATTGCTCTAATATCATGTCTTCCAAAAGTGTGGTAGGTCTATTAGGAAATGTGTGTACACTGCAGCTATCATGTGATTTAGCAGAAACATAGGCCCTATCACCAGGTCATCAACCATACTGCACCAGACCTTCACCGAGAACCTAACTTGGAATCTTGTTCCCTAGTGTCATGTGGGTTCTCCACTGGCCACGGATGAGAACTGCAAGTATTCATGTTACCATTGCCTTATCTGCAAATAAAGTTTTTTGCATGATGGTCTGTGCACAGACAACCAGTCACAAAATTTTTGTCTTCTTACTGAGTCACCGGCATGCAGATGTTCGCTGGGCTGCACAAGGAATGGGTACAAGCTCTTGAACTGTAATGTACGCCAAACTAGCACTTACAGAATATCGACCTGATGGTTAATGCACTGTGTGCTGGTGGCGGGACTCAAGTGTACCATTGCAATAATTTCTTCTCTATCCTCAACTGACTGGACGTCCACACGTTCTGATGTTACCTGTATGCTGGGTAGCGTTCCAGATTTATGTAACGTTTAAAAAACTCTGGGAAATACCCTGGCACAGGGGGTTCATCGGTCAGCGAAATGTCTCTGGTACCCTGTCACAGCTGCACGGTCACCACTATTACAGTACCTGTACACAAACATTAGGGCTGTGTATTCTATATGGGTGAACATTAGCAGCATGTTGGTATTCATGGACACAAACATTAGCAGCATGTTGGTATTCATGGACACAATGTATTTGTTAATTTAAACGACACTCAAGTATGACATGCACACAGCATTACAACTGCTCACTAATCCAACCCACGATTGCAAACTTAGTGTATGCAGCTGTTACCTTG
Source organism: Schistocerca cancellata (assembly GCF_023864275.1). Classification (NCBI taxonomy): domain Eukaryota; kingdom Metazoa; phylum Arthropoda; class Insecta; order Orthoptera; family Acrididae; genus Schistocerca; species Schistocerca cancellata. The sequence continues at coordinate 286,222,310 of NC_064628.1, read as the reverse complement.
GTGCAAACTCACAATGCTGCCATCTGTTGGAGAACCCCCACACCTCTTGTAGGATGGATCAGTCATCCATCCCACCATTATTCTGCCCATCATAGCGCCAACACAGTATTTCGATAAGTAATATTCACACCTGTCTTCATAATCATTCTTGAATGGGTTTAGTCTTTAATCCACTCTAGATACGTAATAGAATAACTTCACGAATTGTGTGATATTTTTCTTGAATCATATATATATATGGATAGCTGATGCCAGTAGGAATATATATATATATATATATATATATATATATATATATATATATATATATATATATATATATATGACGGGTTGATGCAAAACTTTTTGTATATATATTTACAGTCCCTTTGACTTTTCAGAGGTGTTGGTGTCACTAAACCCACCCAAAGATGTAAACGACCATGCATGAGCAGTGCCTATTAGATGGAGGGGTTCCAACAGCCGATCAGTTCCAGTCATTCCACCAGGAAGGAAGCACACAGCTCGTTTTGTCTGTAGTTCAACCATGCCTAGATGGCTCAACTTCACTCCCGACGTCCATGGCGAGGTCCATCTTTGCAAACACTACACTATGCAGCGCGATACAGATGGGCCCAACAACATGCAGAATGGACTGCTCTGGATTGGCATCACGTTCCCTTCACCGATGAATGTCGCATATGCCTTTAACCAGACAATCATCGGAGATGTCGTTGGAGGCAACCTGGTCAGGCTGAACACCTTAGACACACTGTCTAGCGAGTGCAGCAATGTGGTGGTTCCCTGCTGTTTTGGGGTGGCAGTATGTGGGGCCGACGTACGCCTCTGGTGGTCATGGAAGGCGCAGTTATGGCTGTACGATACGTGAATGCCATCCTCCAACCGATAGTGCAACCATATTGGCAGCATATTGGCAAGGCATTCGTCTTCATGGACGACAATTTGCGCCTCCATCGTCCACATCTTGTGAATGACTTCCTTCAGGATAACGACATCGCTCGACTAGAGTGGCTAGCATGTTCTCCAGACATGAACCCTATCGAACATGCCTGGGATAGATTGAAGAGGGCTGTTTACGGACGACGTGACCCACCAACCACTCCGAGGGATCTACGCCGAATCACCATTGAGGAATGGGACAATCTGGACCAACAGCGCCTTGATCAACTTGTGAAAAGTATGCCACAACGAATACAGGCTTGCATCGATGTAAGAGGACGTCCTACTGGGTGTTAGAGGTTCCAGTGTGTACAGCAGTCTGGACCACCATCTTTGAAGGTCTCGCTGTATGGTTGTACAACATGCAATGTGTGGTTTTCATGAGCAATAAACAAGGCGAACAGGACGGAAATGATGTTTATGTTGATCTCTATTCTAATTTTCTGTACAGGTTCCGGAACTCTCGGAACAGAGGTGATGCAAAACTGTTTGTGATGTGTATGTATGTATATGGTGTATCTGAAATGAATGTAGAAAATGAGAGGGCTGGTAGAACGGGTGATAACAAGCATATTTTGCATAACAGTCTATGTCTGCATCTCTTAGTATGCGCACTAGGTGTCATTGAAGAGTGTGGTGTACTGTGACGAGGGTAGGCACACAGCACGCCATCCGAGCTGACGTGGTAGCAGGTCTGCAGGGCAACGATTTCAGTGTGTTTTTGACATCAAGTTAAAAGGGACGTCAGGTTGAAGTTTTATGATCTGTATTCGGCAACGCTTTAGTCGACATAGTTTCAGATATTCCAGGTGGGACAACTCTGTGGGTTGTCTGCTCCTTACTAGGATTTGAACGCATTGCCTTTGTCTGTGCAAATGCCTGCTTGATAGGTGTTGCATAGAGGTCAGCACCTGTGCACTCTATGGAGTCTGGTTTGCCCTACATCAGTCTGTCATCAAACGGGAACACACTTGTGTTTGTTACTAAGTGGATCAGACAAGAAACTAAGTGCTGTTCTTGGGAGGAAATGGCAGACATGCACTATGCTGAGATACGTTTTCCACTGGCACGTTCTTGTACTGGCACATTTGTATTTAGGGCCTATGTCGAAACTCTATGTATTCATTTTTGGCTGCAGGTGTGAAGGCCTTGACAGATGTGGTCATCAATACAGAGAGTGTACACCAGTGCTTGAAGAGGAGGCGTTAGCACTACTGGAAAACACACACTCAACAAGCTCACAGTGTGTGGCTCGGGAAACGGGTGAAAGCTATTCCACAATTTAGCGTGTGTGGCATGAAGATGATTTGCTACCCAACTGCCTTCAGAAGGTTCAGTTCCTTAACCCAGACGATTTTCCACGTCGAATTGAATTCTGCCAGTGATTTTTGCAAAGGTGTGCCATTCAATCAGGCTTTCTGAACTGTGTACTTTTTATGCATAAGGCATCCTTTATATGAAAGAGTAAAATCAACATGTATGGACACAAGGAAACCCACATGCCTTCTTTGTTCATGGTCACTAAGATCGATTCACTGTCAGCATTTGGGCCAGCTTGGTAGACGGCAATCTGGTCGGTCCATACATGTTCCCCTGGCAACTGAATGCAAATAGATTATCTTTTTATGCGAAACACTGTCAGACTTGTTGGAATATGTTCCACTGAACGTGCGCCAGCGAATGCGGTATTAACACGATGGTGCACCTGTGCACTTCGCACATGCAGTGCAAATGCATTTGGATGAAACATCTGGTGAGAACTGGATAGAGCGTGGTGGGCTGGTGGCATGGTATGCACATTCCCCCAACGTGATGCCCAGTGATTGTTCTTCTGGGGTCACCTGAAATCTGTTGTCTGTGAAATCCTCATTGCGACTGACGAAGAGCTGATAGCTCGTATTATGGCAGCCTGCGATGCAATTTCCACTTTACCAGGAGTGTTCGAAAGAGTGCAACAGCCACCCCAGCGTCTTTGCACAGCGTGCATTCAAGCAGTAGGGCGTAATGTTGAGTACTTTTTGTAACTGTTTTCAAATAAAGATCTACAAAACTTCACCTCAATTTCTCATTTAGCTTGATGCCACAAATGCATTGAAAACGTTGCCCTGCAGACCTGCTACCATGATGGCTTGGATGGTATGCTGTGTGTCTCCTCTATGGTGGCGCACAACACTACGTCTACATCTACATACATACTCCGCAATCCACCATACGGTGCTTGGCGGAGGGTACCTCGTACCACAACTAGCATCTTCTCTCCCTGTTCCACTCCCAAACAGAACGAGGGAAAAATGACTGCCTATATGCCACTGTACGAGCCCTAATCTCTCTATCTTATCTTTGTGGTCTTTCCGCGAAATGTAAGTTGGCGGCAGTAAAACTGTACTGCAGTCAGCCTCAAATGCTGATTCTCTAAATTTCCTCAGTAGCGATTCACGAAAAGAACGCCTCCTTTCCTCTAGAGACTCCCACCCGAGTTCCTGAAGCATTTCCGTAACACTCACGTGATGATCAAACCTACCAGTAACAAATCTAGCAGCCCGCCTCTGAATTGCTTCTATGTCCTCCCACAATCCGACCTGACAGGGATCCCAAACGCTCGAGCATTACTCAAGAATAGGTCTTATTAGTGTTTTATAATCGGTCTCCTTTACAGATGAACCACATCTTCCCAGAATTCTACCAATGAACCGAAGACGACTATCCGTCTTCCCCACAACTGCCATTACATGCTTGTCCCACTTCATATCGCTCTGCAGTGTTACGACCAAATATTTAATCGACGTGACTGTGTCAAGCGCTCACTACTAATTGAGTATTCAAACATTACGGGATTCTTTTTCCTATTCATATGCATTAATTTACATTCATCTATATTTAGAGTTAGCTGCCATTCTTTACACCAATCACAAATCCTGTCCAAGTCATCTTGTATCCTTCTACAGTCACTCAACGACAACAACTTACCGTACACCACAGCATCATCAGCAAACAGCCGCACATTGCTATCCACCCTATCCAAAAGATCATTTATGTAGATAGAAAACAACAGCGGACCTACCACACTTCCCTGGGGCACTCCAGATGATACCCTCACCTCCGATAAACACTCACCATCGAGGACAACGTACTGGGTTCCATTACTTAAGAAGTCACTCACATATTTGGGAACCAATCCCATATGCTCGTACCTTAGTTAGGAGTCTGTAGTGGGGCACAGTGTCAAACGCTTTCCAGAAGTCAAGGAATATGGCATCCATCTGATACCCTTCATCCATGGTTCGCAAGATATCATCTGAAAAAAGGGCGAGTTGCGCTTCGCAGGAGCGAAACCAATGCTGATGCTTGGACAGCAACTTCCCTGTCTCAAGAAACTTCATTATATTCGAACTGAGAATATATTCGATAATCCTGCAACAAACCGATGTTAAGGATATTGGTCTGTAATTTTGAGGATCCGTCCTTCTGCCCTTCTTATATACAGGCGTCACCTGCGCTTTTTTACAGTCGCTTGGGACTTTACGTTGGGCAAGAGATTCGCGATAAATGCAAGCTAAGTAAGGAGCCAATGCAGTAGAGTACTCTCTGTAAAACTGAATTGGAATCCCATCAGGACCTGGCGATTTATTTATTTTCAACCCATTCAGCTGCTTCACAACCCCAGGGATGTCTATCACTATGTCCTCCATACGGGAATCTGTATGCGACTCAAATGGCGGTATGTTTGTACGATCCTCCTGCGTGAAAGATTTCTCAAATGCTAAATTTAAAATTTCAGCTTTCGTTTTGTCGTCTTCCGTTGCCAGGCCAGACTGATCAGTGAGTGACTGGATGGAAGCCTGTTCAATGATGCCTAGTGCCATTCACTACACATGGGTTGCTATGTGAAATATGCATATGACCTACTCTGCTAGCCCTCTCAGTTTCTACATTTATTTCATATACATCCTGTACATATATATATGCGTAAGATGGTGAACATTAATAAAACGGATAAACTGCAGGGTTGGTTCCTGACTGGAAATAGAAGAAAAAAAAGTCTTATGAACATATGTCAGAACTTCATCATTGGCACGGCAGATGGCGCTGATGAAAGACATGTCATGTGTTCTTTGTGTGTTGCAGGCTGTGTGATAGCTGCAGTGTACTGTAAGCAACAGAATTGTCTGGTATTCATGTTAGGAACAAGCTGAAATGGTGTTTGTGTACGGCCAAGCAGATGAAACTGGTCGAGAGGCAGCAAGCTATACCAAAACAAATACCCTCACAGACACCAACCATAGCACACAACATTTCAAGCCCTTTTTGGGCATTTGAGTGATCATGGCTCCTTTCAGACAGATGAACATGCAGGGAGGAGGTGGGCTGTACGTGCACCAGATCTGGAGAAATGGGTTCTGCAGGATATTGAGACAAACCCTGGTATAAGATCCAGGCACCAACATGGTGTAATCCAAAGTATGATTATGTGTACCTTTTATGGCAACTGCTATTATCCGTAACACTTGCAATGAGTATAATGTTTATTAGCAGCCTCCCTCTATGGGAAGGATTTTGTTGATGGTTTTTGCATCAGAACATCATAATTATGGGCTTTCTTTCATCAGTCCTTTTACCAATGAAGCAACTGTAATAGGATGACCGGAGTGGTGACGTGATCGGGGTTGTAGGGCATGGCTAGGTAAAAGAAAGTGGCTGTTTTTAGCAATATTCCATTTATTGTTGGTTCTTACAATCATTTTCCGGTAGCTCAGCCCCACCGCTCGTGTCGTGGTAGAGACGTGCTGATGCACGCAGTCCAGGGAACGCAACGCCGTGCTCGGTCAGTGGCTGTGCAGGTGGTAGGAGGTTAGCAGCACGAGGCCCGGCCCAGCGCGCCTCCTGCAGAGGCTGCGGCTCGTGACGACGCTGGGAGTCGCCGGTGCAGAAGCGGTCAACGCCCTCCACCGGCCGGTCCTCAGGGACAACGTCACTGATGACGACGATGTACAGCGATTGAACTCCCAATCGGTTGAACCGATGCTGATGCCCAACTCTGGTGCCCTTACATAGTGCAGACCGCTGCTGAATCCGCCGGTTACGCGGCGCCGTGTTTATTAGAACATTCTCAATGAGTTGGCTAACACAACCGTGCCACACGCGGCCCGTGCCTGCGTAATTCTGCTAATGCTGCGTTCTGGCTGTTGATGGCTGCCACGCACGTACACACATACCGACGCTCGTTGCAAACCTGTGTCATCTGCATAACGTGCCGGCCAGCCTTTGTCCGCCGTCTGCCGTGAGGCTGGCGCATCGCACACTGAAACACACTAAATCACAATTTCGCACCATATTTCCAAAAAATAATCCCTTGTCATCTACACAACCTTTACTACAACTGGCACCATAGATCTGCATAAGGGTCACCTGTGGGCTACAGAAACGTATTCGGAAATGGTTGAGGTGTCTCATCAGCATCAGCTGAGCATCCATGTGCGGGCAGGGATTCTTGGCGACCACATACTTTGACGTGTTATTATTCCGCAATGCCTCAATGGAGGAATGTACGTGAACTTCCAGTGAAATACTCTCGTTGGGCTGCTTGAGAATGTGCCTTTTGCAGTATGATAGGTTATGTGATTTCTGCATGACAAAGCACCACCCCAGTTCTACATTACTGTTCGCTGAAACCTCAACAACATCTTCCACAGACATAGGATACAAAGTTGAAGCCCTGTAGCCTGACCTGCTAGATAACCAGACTTAAACCCCCGGATTTTTATCTCTGCGGGCATCGGAAGAGTGTAGCATATATTGGACTGATTCCTGATGTGCAGATGCTTCGACAGCATGTTCACAACACCTTGGGCACTATTCAGAGATAGGCCAGAACATGTGAAAGAGCAGCTATTCATGATGCAACATGTGAACCCGTGTGTTACATCCCATGGAGGCAATTTTGAACATCTGTTGTGACATGTATCCGATGGAGCTCTGTATTGGTTTCTGGGACGATTGGTTATCGTTGTACGCACACTGTCTGTTACTGGACGCATGTTCATAGAGATTTCTTTCAGTCAGGAATCTGTCCCTGAGGCAATAGCACACATTTTCACGACATTCGGTACTTCAAAAGAAAGTTATGAAAATTATTACACTCAGGAAAACTGACCCACTGCAGACCATTGCTTATTGAATTAAAAATATTAACTGTAATAAACTTGTACATTTACATTGTTCTCTTGTCTACAAAGAATAAGTCATTAGGAAGCCAGCTGAGATGGGATTTTGGCCGAGCGGTTCTAGGCGCTATAGTCTGGAACCGCGCGACCGCTACGGTCGCAGGTTCGAATCCTGCCTCGGGCATGGATGTGTGTGATGTCTTTAGGTTAGTTAGGTTTAAGTAGTTCTAAGTTCTAGGGGACTGATGACCTCAGAAGTTAAGTCCCATAGTGCTCAGAGCCATTTGAACCATTTTTTTGAGATGGGATTTACACTCTCTTTACTAGAAATGATACATATATTGACATACCTTACTGTAACGTTTCTAAATCATAGACAGCTATGAAGTAGTAGGTATGAAAATGTTCAACAAAACGCCTCTAGAGTGGACAGAGGCTCCATTCGACTTATTAAAGCACAATGTGTACAGTAGGTTATCCATAAATTCTTTTTAGTCTGCTGATTAATTTTATGAATATGAAAATGTGACAGAATAGTGGTAACTGGTTGGAGAGTTGTAACCTTACTGTTCCATGCCTCACCAATAAATTTTCAGTCTCTTCATTAGTTTCAAAAGCTTCGAGAGGCGTAATATACACAATTTTTTTTTTTTTTTACTTACCTTCATTTTCTCGTTGTTGACTGCAGTATGTCTAGGGACAAATTCTTAAGGCTGCAATTTTGACTTTGTTGGTTCCAGTTAATTTTCTTATTTAATACTTGTTTTTTCGGTTTATATATCTTGTTTGTTGTTGTTGTAGGCGAGACAGACCAGTTGCCAGACGCCAATTCTGATGGGGACAATGACATGCCTTGATGTGTCACACAAAGGACCACTGAACTAGAGGAGGAGGAAAGGCGCTGTGGTCTAGCCCTATCAGATGATGATGATGATGACTTCTTTGAGGGTGTGGTGAATTCCCCCGGTGAAGTGTTAAAGCCTTGGAGCCAGAACGAAAAAAGTAATTACTCAGTCTGCTTCCAACCTTGTGATAGAATACTTCCTTTCACTGCGCCAGCAGCAGTAAGCAATGTACTTAACTATTATTTATTTTACCTCTTCTTCCACAGTGGTCGCGCCTCCACAGCCGCAACACAGTGCGGCGCACATACCAGTGGTGGCTAAACCTTCTTCCCCCCAAAAGCGGTGCCCAATAAGGCAGGCATCGCCTATAAGGGCACTGCTAGTCACCGCGAGGGAAGCCGCCGCCGCCCTGGCGAGCAATGTACCACCATCCCTCAAGCTACTGGGTCTGGTCTGCAGCAGCAACAGCATTGGGAACCACTACTGCAGCCTGGCTGTTCCCATCAGTCTGACCCAGTAGCACCGCAGTATCCTCCTCTGTTATCATCATCATCATCATCATCATCATATCAGCCTAATCAGAATCGGAGTAAACGCGAGGTATGTGTGCCTTGGTGCATACCGACTTGCCCCTCTCCAGCACCAACAACAACGGGGTGGAAGCAGAACAGCATTAACAGTAGTAGAGAAGATCCTGTGGCTAGTGGCAGTTCTCTCTCCCGTCCTTTTAGTGAAGGACATCAGGTCAGTGATACCGTACAGCAGTTAGAATACTCAGTGAGTGCAGACGCCTTTGAGGAGCTTATCTCGTTCACGAGGATTGAGAACCCAGCAGGAGAGTACCGTGACCCTGTTGTTTTCCTAAGGGCGTGCCTACCTGTCAGTGAAACGGAGCTTCTCAAAGTAGTCAATGATCTGCGGTATCCCGCTATTAAATGCAGTGCGGGGCTGTGCATCAAGCTATCGGCCCCCCGCCCCCAAGACTTGATCTGGTGTTGAAGTGACAACTCTTCATTACCTTTTGGGGGGGGGGGGGGGGGGAATGGCGTGATAACGGAGAGCTCGTCAATCGCCGAGTCGTTTTGTAAATCCACCTAGAATGCTACACTGGACCAGCTTTCACAGATGGAGGTCAGATGGTCAGCTAAAGCACTCAGCCAAATACTACACCTGGACATCCATACACATATCTATGATCCTGTAAATGGAGGGTCTAGCTATATCAAGGTACCTAAAGATATAGCTAACAAGAACGTCCCAGTATATACCAAGAAGGTAATAATATTCGTTTGTGTTATAACTTTGATGGTATCGAGTTCTCTATCAAGATCCAGAACATACCTAAATTTACTGCGCAGAATACGGAAATATCGGTTCATGTTTATGGCCTGGAGAAGAAAAGCAAGTCAGATGAGCAAGACAAGCACACTGTCGTCGGCCCCCTCCATTTCTCAAAATTTGTCAGTGAGCTTGAGTTGTATGTAAACAAGCTGCGCTCCTCTGAAGGTGATAATTACCACTATGTTTGGATCAAAGACATATCCTGACTCCTTTCCTCCCAACTATCAACTGATCATCGTGTAAAGCACATTTGCTTAAGGTGCCTGAATTATTTCTCCTCAGACAAGTTATTAGCGGCGCATCTAGTAGACTGTGCTTCCCAGGCCCTGGCATGTGTTGTTATACCTACTGAGGAAAATAAATGAAGTTTAAGAATCTTCACCACCAAGAGTGATGCCTGTTTGTAGTGTACACCGACTTTGAATGCCTCCTGGCTCCTTTGACCCACTGTGAAGGTGGCGTACCAAACTGTGTGGTCCTATGATTCCAGTCTTGTGTCAGGGATAACCCTGCAGTTTGGTTGCTGACTGAGCTCGAAAACCTTACATGGGAGGTTGATAAGCTTTACAGAAACAACGTTCCCATGATCAAATCGAAGGAGAATGTAGATTTGTATAGTGAGTGAAGTATCGTTGTAATTCTTCTGACGGTTGCAGCTCACCAAATGAGTCGAAATAGTAGACTATATCCGCATTTTTGATGACATATGACACCCAATGGGTGCGGGGCGACCAGCAACATCTAAATTCACAATACTACATTCACCAGTTTTCCACATAGTCTTCGGTAATGCATCTCACACAAACACACCACAGAATCTTGAAATGTTGAAATTTTTTCTGACAAACTTAAGAAGATCAGTATTTGTGAGTGGTCGATCTGGTAAGACCGCTAATGTTTTTTTTTTTTTTTAATTTATCAATAGATCAAACCCTTTCCTGTACGGTTTCAAGTACAGTACTTTTCCGATGGCTGCAGCTTCCATCATGTGGTTATGTCTTCTTGCCTCTTCTAACGGTGCTAGAGAGTTTTGCACGTTCTCGACCGTTCGAGCAATAGCTGCATAACCACCAGCGAGGGACCCTACTGTCGAGAGTGTGGACAGGGTTGGGATGAGGAATGGAAGAAAATAGCCAGATATCCTAGATATTGGTATAATTAGAGGTGTTTTTACTGATCTTCTTCTGCTTTTTCGCGCACTTTTCTGCTTCCGTGTGTTTTTAGCTGCAGACATCGCTGTCGGGATACAGTTCTTCAAACAGCTATGCTTCCCGCCCTTCTTCTTCTTGTTAGTGCACAGCGTGCAGCATTCATAACTCGCTTGAAATTCATCACTCCTATACCCAACTTAATTTTTCCACTCATGGTTTTATCAACTGCAAATGCTGCGATGTGTTGACCTATACCATATCCTTTCTTCTCCGTATCGCCTTAGCCTTATGATCTAAAATCCTATCTGCAATGTGACGATTTGAGAGTTCTTTATTTGCAGCGTATGCAGTGTCATGTTCCATCCACGCTTCGTCGAGCAGATTAACCCCCTTATCACTGCATGCCAAGCATTTCTGAAGCTTTGTTCCAGGTCCACAGTAGTTATATCCTGGAATGTGTAATTCCACTGGCAGTTTGTCTAGAATACCACCACTTCCTCTAATGTGTCTCCTAACATGCATGTTATACTGCTACAGTGGTTGTGGACTGCACTCTCCCCTTACATACCAAATCGTTAGCATCAATCCAGCTGTTTTGTGCTGCAGGAAAACCAAGCCATTTCACTAGTGCTATATTTCCTCGACGTCTTATGAGTCTCTCCACGAGAAACGCATCTGGTTCAGAACTCTTCTGCATTTCCTCAGTGTAGAAGCAACCAGGAATTTCTTTACCTTTACTATCCTTCAAGATGTAAGCTCTAGGATTCGTTCTTTGCACCTTTGAAACTGTAAATATCTCTGTTGACCAGTTCAGTAGGTATGGTTTCTCAAATGCTATATTGTGTTTTGAGATGCATACCAAATCACCTACATTAAATTTCTGACTGCGTGGATGCAGTATTTCAATGTGATATTACACCGTATCCACGAGTCCATTGTCACGAATGTCGAGTGGTCTCATTTTTATTGTGCTATGTTTGGTTCCATTATACTGAGCAATTATTTCTGAGAGAATATCTGTCCATTTGTATGAGCAGCATTCGACCTTTTATTGTTCTTTTCAGACGCTCCACGATACTTGCCTTCAGGTGACTGAATGTTGAGTAGTGATATATTCTGTACCGCTGCATCACGGTCTTGAAATACCTATTGCAAAACTCTCCACCATGATCGGTTTGGAAAGTTTTCTGGGCATCGATTCGTCCCTGTCTGTAACAAATGCTCAAACACATCCGTGACATTTCTACCCATTTTTGTTTTAACAGGTAATGCCCTTGGCATATTCGGAGAATGTATCAATATCCATTAAAATACACTCCTGGAAATTGAAATAAGAACACCGTGAATTCATTGTCCCAGGAAGGGGAAACTTTATTGATACATTCCTGGGGTCAGATACATCACATGATCACACTGACAGAACCACAGGCACATAGACACAGGCAACAGAGCATGCACAATGTCGGCACTAGTACAGTGTATATCCACCTTTCGCAGCAATGCAGGCTGCTATTCTCCCATGGAGACGATCGTAGAGATGCTGGATGTAGTCCTGTGGAACGGCTTGCCATGCCATTTCCACCTGGCGCCTCAGTTGGACCAGCGTTCGTGCTGGACGTGCAGACCGCGTGAGACGACGCTTCATCCAGTCCCAAACATGCTCAATGGGGGACAGATCCGGAGATCTTGCTGGCCAGGGTAGTTGACTTACACCTTCTAGAGCACGTTGGGTGGCACGGGATACATGCAGACGTGCATTGTCCTGTTGGAACAGCAAGTTCCCTTGCCGGTCTAGGAATGGTAGAACGACGGGTTCGATGACGGTTTGGATGTACCGTCCACTATTCAGTGTCCCCTCGACGATCACCAGTGGTGTACGGCCAGTGTAGGGGATCGCTCCCCACACCATGATGCCGGGTGTTGGCCCTGTGTGCCTCGGTCGTATGCAGTCCTGATTGTGGCGCTCACCTGCACGGCGCCAAACACGCATACGACCATCATTGGCACCAAGGCAGAAGCGACTCTCATCGCTGAAGACGACACGTCTCCATTCGTCCCTCCATTCACGCCTGTCGCGACACCACTGGAGGCGGGCTGCACGATGTTGGGGCGTGAGCGGAAGACGGCCTAACGGTGTGCGGGACCGTAGCCCAGCTTCATGGAGACGGTTGCGAATGGTCCTCGCCGATACCCCAGGAGCAACAGTGTCCCTAATTTGCTGGGAAGTGGCGGTGCGGTCCCGTACGGCACTGCGTAGGATCCTACGGTCTTGGCGTGCATCCGTCCGTCGCTGCGGTCCGGTCCCAGGTCGACGGGCACGTGCACCTTCCGCCGACCACTGGCGACAACATCGATGTACTGTGGAGACCTCACGCCCCACGTGTTGAGCAATTCGGCGGTACGTCCACCCGGCCTCCCGCATGCCCACTATACGCCCTCGCTCAAAGTCCGTCAACTGCACATACGGTTCACGTCCACGCTGTCGCGGCATGCTACCAGTGTTAAAGACTGCGATGGAGCTCCGTATGCCACGTCAAACTGGCTGACACTGACGGCGGCGGTGCACAAATGCTGCACAGCTAGCGCCATTCGACGGCCAACACCGCGGTTCCTGGTGTGTCCGCTGTGCCGTGCGTGTGATCATTGCTTGTACAGCCCTCTCGCAGTGTCCGGAGCAAGTATGGTGGGTCTGACACACCGGTGTCAATGTGTTCTTTTTTCCATTTCCAGGAGTGTATATTTGAATCTATTATTCTCATGTAAATATTCCATCATATCTACATGATCAGCTTGCCATAAGTCATCCAAACCTTTAATCATAATGTGCCTACGAGGGTATGTTTTGAATGCTGGTTTGTGCAGTTCTCGAACTACTGTCTCCGTACTTATTCAATAACACCTCTCTCTCTCTTAGCTCAGAGATGACTGAAACAGCCTCATTCGAATGAGGTGTATTACTGCAGCAGCTGATGCCATGAGCAGCTGTAGTCGATCTATTAGTTCGTTGGGATCGTCATAATATATCTACACTGTGGGATTCGATTGTTCACTGCTTTATGCTCAACGTCAAGACCGTGACCGTTGCTGATGGTGTCGTTTTAACCTTCAAGCATTGGTTTTATAATGTTTTTTTATTTCTTGTTGCTCAGGCTTTTCGTGATCTTGTGTACACTAGTCATGTGCAGTATTTCACGGTACATTTCCCTATCATTAATTGAATAATTTATAGGTTTTTTTTGGTAGGTCTTAGGAAAATTAGATTCATTAAGCCAGGTGTTCTCTGAAACCGCCTATCACCAATCTGTATTGTGTCATCAGTTACATTTATAGGATGCATTCCTAACATGTACAGTCTCCCACTGCTACCGCTGAATGTTCTGTCTACCTGACCAGGGACATGATGGATAATGAATTAGTCAATGGCAACACCATCAATAACGATGGTGTTACCATTGACTAATTCATTATATATCATGTGCCTGGTCAGATAGTGGTGTGGTTTTGTTTTTGCTGAGAGCTGCCTGAGAGATTCAGTATCCGGCTTAAAGGTCTCTGTTAGTGTTTGCTGTCGATCCATATGCCATAACCTTAGCAACTGAAATTTCGCACGAACTGCTTTGCTCTCTTGAATCACTTTCTACTTCGTTGACATCTCAGTGTATACTAATCAGACATCTTTGCAGCATGAGGCTTTATATATCTGCTCTTCTTCTTCCTCATAGTACATACCTGCTCCTCTCAATAGCCTCGACCTTTTCAATTAAGCCTATTACTTCCTTACCCATTTCATTAACTAACTCATTTAACACACTGACCATTGTTAGAAGAGGTTGGTAATACGTCTGTAATTCCCTGCACATACCTCCAACTTTATGCAAAATAGCCTGAATTTTCGCATCCATGTACAGGTGCATGTTCTATCTGTGTTCAGCCATTCTTTTGGGTTGAGAGCTAGACATTCGCGCGAATTTGTCCATGGTGCAGGGTATACTGATGTACTAACCTCTCTTACCAGGCCATATATACAGAAACCCTTGAAAGTTTCTTCTGTACCTGCCATCATTCAGTTTTCTTGTCTTATCAGTAATGAGGAACCCACACTGTGAATGATTCCATTAATTAGCACATATCTTTACAAAATCATTGAACGACATGTCAGTTCCTACATGTGCCTGATAATTGTGTTTTAAATTCAGATTGTCTTGTTTGAAGGATATAATGAGATTTACATTATCCATAACCAATTGTTTAGTGATTCTGGAATATGTTTGGCTTAGATAAAATACATCAGCACCCATGTGACAACCGAAAAAGAAATATTTTCGAATTTGTTCTTGGTTTTCCACAGCAACATCGTCAAATATGAAGACAGTGTTTGGCTTTGCTTTTTCAGGTGTGTGTGTGGGGAGGGGGGGGGGGAGAATATCCACACTTTCACTGAATGTCGTGTATATAACATCATCTACACCGCGCATTATCTCCTGTAATAACTGATAGTTGGGCTGAAACAGTGTTTTTGAGAATAACAGACATGTTCAAATCAGACTCCATCTACATGTGTTAGCAGTGTCATGAGGACATTAGTCTTGCCACAATTGGATGGACCTACAATAATTGTTCGTATATTATCAGGAAAGAGTATTCCAGTCTTCTTCTTGTACAGGTCTCGTTTTACATC
The DNA here is from genome assembly GCF_023864275.1 of Schistocerca cancellata. Lineage (NCBI taxonomy): Eukaryota > Metazoa > Arthropoda > Insecta > Orthoptera > Acrididae > Schistocerca > Schistocerca cancellata. The sequence goes on along the minus strand of NC_064628.1, from coordinate 286,207,195 downwards.
TTCGCAGGACCAGTCACTGACAACAAAGTCCTTGTGATGAGAATGTTTCATACACCCTGCCATGATACTAACTACACCAGATACTGACAAGCAGTTGGCATATATAGAAAGATACACTTGAAGGGATGGTAATAGTATGTGTAGCCACTAGTAGAGGGCCAATTAGTTAGTGTGGGTTGCCTACATCAGGAGCAGGTATCCACTCAGGGGCGAACCTATTGTTCTCCATTGAATGACAGGCACTTAACCTATTGTCCTATTAAGTGGTTTTCCATGTCACCGCCCTTAACCTATTGATTGACTACTTAATTAAGTTCATCACTTAGTTAACCTCTGCTCATCTGGTAAATCTCCATCCCCCCATCCTCCCCTCCCCCAGAAAAATGGTGGAAGTTCAAATTCGAACAGGATAATGCTTTACACCATGGTTATCTCTACTAACCTAAGAAAATCGTGGGAAGATAGGTCACTTGGGCTACCCCCACTAACCTTAGTCACTCAACTGCAACCTCTTCCTAGGAACTGCCGACATGCTTGAATTTTAGTGGTAAAGATAGGTCAATTCGTGTATCTCTAGTAAGCTAAGAAAATGGCGCGAAAGAAAGGACACTTGGACTAGCCTCAGTCACCCGACCGCCAACTCCTCCTAAGGATTCGTGGGAAAAGGACGCGACCAGTGCTGGACATAAGTCTTTATTTTGTACACATCAGTCTTTAAACAATTTCATGCAGCACAGCCATCCAGTGTGTTCACCATGAGGTCCGGACTCCAACTGACCTAGTACACAGTACCACCACCAGAGGGTGCTCTCATCTGTGATGTTATCCAAGATGGTGGGGGAAATGGCGGGAAACAGTGTGTTCGCCATGAGGTCCAGACTCAAACTGACCAAGTACACAGTACCACCAACAGAGGGCGTTGTAGTCCATCTCATTACGTGATCCAAGCTGGCGGCCATGACATCAACTGATGACGCAAGTATCATTATCCAAGATGACAGCAAACAGTGTATTCACCACGAGGTCTGGAGTTAGTACACAGTACCATAAGCAGAGGGCGTTGCTGTCCACTTTGTGCCACAATCCAAGATGGTGGGGGGAAATGGCGGGAAAACGACTCTGCCTGTGCTGGCATGAGTCTTTATTTTGCAGGCTGTGTCTCCACCATGAGATCTAGACTCCAACTGACCTAGTACACAGTACTGCCACCAGAGAATGCTGTCATCTCTCCTGTGACATAATCCAAGATGGTGGTCTGGGGGGGGGGGGGAATGGTGCGAAAATGACTCAGCTTGCGCTGGGTTGCTGGATAGAGTAAGGAAGGAGTGTACTTTATTTATTTTGGAACAATTTATTTAGGGTTGGAGTATATTTATTACACTGATACAAAACAGACACACTGACGTGCCTGGGGTCACGCCACACAGCCCACTGACCTGTGAACTATTCCTAAATAACGCTCTGCAGACAAGCAACCAACTCCTAATTTATCAAAATAATTCAGTACAGACCTGCAAACTGCTCCTAAATAATGCAGTACAAAGATCTGCAGACACAAAATGAACTCGTAAACTGTATAAATAATGCATAGCGCAGCCTACAGACCTGCTGACAAAATAATGCAACAGACATGCAATCAACACGCACAAGCACCGTACACCACCCCCTGTCCAGTAGAGCACACAGGAGGCTAGCGACAGCCCCCGTGAAGTAACACAGCTGTCAGCTGTCAAACTACACACAGGTACTTGGTACTTGGTACCTGAGAAATTCCTTTCCAAATACGTGATCACCTAGGCGTCATTGATGACATTACTGGATGCACGCATCATCACAGCCACGAGCCACCGCTGGACGCAAGTGAAAGTTGCCTCTATTTTCGAGTATACAGTCACTGTTATACTGATGTCACAGAACTCACGCAGACCCCCATATGTGAGACACATCCGGGCAGCACTTGTCTTTACCGTTGATGACAGAATAGCACAGGTTGCTTTCCCCCTAGCGATACTAACAGAACATACGAGCTGCGTTCAGCTGTGCGTACCCACCCCTGCATGACTGACAGCTCGCCGCGAAATGCCCACATGGCCACTCGCCATGTTATTCTGATGTCACATGGCTTTGTAAAAAATAAGAACCAAGTCGACCCTTTTGGGAATTCTATATTGTCTCACAAATTGTTAACGCTCGCTTTTGTAGGAGTTTTCGTGTTGTCCCAGCTTGTATGCACGACGGAAATTCTAGCCCTAACAGAACCTGTTTACGAAAATAGCGCAGAATAACATCGAATGCACGCTTCCCAGCGCTCCTAACGTGAAACCCTTCCCGCTCTCAGCATATGCAAATGTTCTCACCGCTGTGTAGAGGCTCCTATAACACAACGCAAAGGATGTGAATGAATCGAGCCTTATGATTGGCTCTTATCGAATTTACCCACCTAATTACTGATGCTGCCGGTATGGAAGCACCATCCACCTTTTCTTTCTGGGACTTTCAGTGGTAAAATTATTTTGCACAGATCGCTAAATTGCATTGACAGTTAAACCCGCAAAGCTGGCTACAGATCATCAAATACATACAAGACTCACAAGAATATTGGAAGCCTGGAAGATATTTACCAGTGTAGCTACAATTAAATATTACGATTGCTGCTACAGTCTGACACCGGTCGATGTACAGGTAATGCCTCCTCTTGACGACTGTGCTTCTGGAATGAATTTCAGTATCTACAGCGCAAATAATTTCCCATATAAAAAATCTCTCTCATACCCTCACGGTTATCGATGTGCTGAACCAATACATCGCTCATGATAGGACACACAGTCATCCTCTCTAGTCATGCCACAATATAAACCACAGTAACTTTACTGTGCAATATATACACAGCTTACACAACATAAGTCACAGTAACTTTACAATACAATATACACACATTTTACACAAACAGTGCAGTTATCTTTTATATCTGTACAACACCTAAAAAAATTATGTATGCCAGAATCACACCGGCTATATGTCATGATGCTCCTCAGTCCTAGGGAAGCACTGTCAGCCTTTTCTTTCTTTCTACAGATGTGACATTCAGCGGCAATAAACTATTTTACACTGATCATCATATTGCACCGACAACTAACCCTCGTAAAGTGCCATACATATAGTCAAATACCGAAAGACTCTTACTCAATTACACTGCTCTCACACTGAGGACAGGAGCTTGAATATTAGAGTGTGAACCCGATCTCCAACCCAGCAATATATCACCGAATACCATGTTGATGTAGTAAACATACATTTCATATCCCCTGCCATACAAAATCATCCCTTTTACATAAGAGCACCCTCAGCAGACCGAAGTCGCTCTCACAACTGTTCTACAAATCTGGGATCGTTTTCCCTCACCACAAACACATTACTGTTCCTGCTCCGAATCTGCTTCCTTGTTTGCTCGTTTTTCTACACACATCTGCAGACTTGGGGATTACAAGAACACATGTATTTTCGCATGGTTCGTCATAATATTAGACCATTTTCATGGTACTTCTCGATATCAAGCATTAGGCAGCATCCCGCCGATCGCTAGTGCAACATAATTCCCAAGATGTAGTCTGGATATTATTTCTCTACAAACCCCAAACTTTACCAAGGTGCGGCATGCTGTAAACCACTGAGAAATTAGAAACAAATAGAGGAAACTGATATTTCCACTCTTAAATACCGATATCGTTGATGTAACAGATTCCAAACCATCCCTATAATTTACAAGCCAACTAAGGTCTTTCCCATGTCTAGAGAACAGGCAAACGTGTCTTCCACATGCTAGATGCACACACCACAATCGATCTTCTCTCAACTAAATAAAGGCGCGAAATGTGCAGAAGCAGCCGACCAAACAATTTACATGGGAGGGAATAACAGTCCAGTGCAAATGCACCTCCATACACAATTTTCTCAAATTTTCACTTGATCACGAAAGCCGCCCAACACATACTGAATATTGGTTCGTATTCGGTTGTCTAGATGACAGCAAAGTTAACTCATATACATTCCTACACTCCAACAGGTCTCTGCATTCGGACGGCTGCTGCCGTTAGCGGGAAACGTGAATCATTCCCATCACAGGCCATGCATACATGGAATCATTCTAGAAAACCAGTCACATATATGTTTTATCATTATACTTACAATCAAATGTTATGATCATGGTCTCAATTTAATGGCAGTCGACAATGAGCAAAGAATTGGAAATACACCCTGCTGAAGGCTGTGGCTCTGGAAATGGAAATATCTGTACATTTCTTACCTCTGGACATAGTCATCTTCTTTACACATATCAGAACACAAACACATACATTATAAGCCTGATGCTTCGGTGCCTAGGTGACTTCTGTATCAGATGAAGTTAGTGGGGCTTTTACAGTTCGTAATTTTTCATGTTGGGGGTGTAGAGAATAACGATGATAACAGGTTGGGCTGATTGATTTGAATGGACACAGATCTGCTTCGGACTATAGTATCTGTATCTAGTTTGGAGATGTACCACATCATGCACATTACTTAGGAGCAGTTTGCAGGCCTGTACTGAAATTATTTTTATAAATTAGGAGTTGGTTGCGTGCTGCAGAGCGTTATTTAGGAATAGTTCACAGGTCAGTGGGCTGTGTGGCGTGACCCCAGGCACGTCAGAGTGTTTGTTTTGTATCAATGTAATAAATATGCTCCATCCATAAATAAATTATTCCAGAATAAATAAAGTACACACCTTCCTTACTCTATCCAGCAGCCCAGCGCAAGCTGAGTCATTTTCGCACCATTTTCCCCCTCCAGACCACCATCTTGCACTGCCTGCAAAATAAAGACTCATGTCCAGCACAGGCAGAGTCGTTTTCCCGCCATTTCCCCCCACCATCTTGGATTATGGCACAAAACAAACGACAGCACCTTCTGCTGGTGGTACTGTGTACTAGATCCAGACTTCGTGGTGAACACACTGTTTGCCGCCATCTTGGATAACGATACTTCTGTCATCAGTTGATGTCATGGCTGCCAACTTGAATTACGTAATGGGATGGACTACCGTGCCCTCTGGTGGTGGTACTGTGTACTTGGTCAGTTTAAGTCCGGATCTCGTGTTGAGCACACTGTCTCCCGCCGTTTCCCCCCACCATCTTGGATTAAATCACAGATGTGGGTACCCTCTGTTGGTGGTACTGTGTACTAGGTCAGTTGGAGTCCGGACCTCATGGTGAACACACTGGATGGCTGTGCTGCATGAAATTGTTTAAAGACTGATGTGTACAAAATAAAGACTTATGTCCAGCACTGGTTGAGTCCTTTTCCCATGAATCCTTAGGAGGAGTTGGCGATCGGGTGACTGAGGCTAGTCCAAGTGTCCTTTCTTTCGCGCCATTTTCTTAGCTTCCTAGAGATACACGAATTGACCTATCTTTACCGACAAAATTCAAACATGGCGCCAGTTCCTAGGAAGAGGTTGCGGTCGAGTGACTAAGGTTAGTAGGAGTAGACCAAGTGACCTATCTTCCCACGATTTTCTTAGGTTAGTAGAGATAACCATGGTGTGTAGCATTATCCTGTTCGAATTTGAACTTCCACCATTTTTCTGGGGGAGGGGAGGATGGGGGGATGGAGGTTTACCAGATGAGTAGAGGTTAATTAATTGATGAACTTAATTAAGTAGTCAATCAAATTGATAGTAGTGACAGGGGGGTCTATTCCAACAACTCAGACCTGAAAATGTACCTCTAGCAGTGAGGGGGTTGGGGGAGGGGGTGGGGGAACAATAGGTTAAGGGCAGTGACATGGAAAAGCACTTAACAGAACAATAGGTTAACTCACACCTGAAAGTGTACCTGTAGCAACGAGGGGTGGGGAGTTTCCTGAAAGGGGGAGGGGAGTGAGAGGGTGGGGGGGACAATAGGTTAAGGGCTGTGACACGGAAAACCACTTAACAGGACAATAGGTTAAGTACTCCTGATGTAGGCAACCCCACTAACAAAATGGCCCAGCACCCCTGTCCTGAGGGTATAGTAAAGTGGGAGGGGCAGGGGAGCAATTGGTTAAGTGCAGCAACATGGAGAACCACTTAATAACAGAACAATAGTTAAGTACCTGTCAATGAAAGGAGACCAATAGGTTCGCCCCTGAGTGCATACTTGCCCCTGATGTAGGCAACCTTCACTAACAAAATAGCCCAGAACGAAGGTAGTCCCTCTGCTGCCACTATGGCTCCCTCATTTAGCCAACTGAGCTGTATTGGCTACACAGAGAAATCGGCTATATATCTTTTACTCATGAAGAGTAACTTGATCACTCATTTTGTCAATGACTGATGAGGAGATGTTTGGGGTAACTGTCTGCTGCTGCATCATTATAGGTGTAGCATTGAAAAATAATGATATAAATATGTGTAATGAGAGAGGTATGGCATAAAACACAAACACAGTTTGAGATTATATATACATGCATTATTTATTTAAATATGCATCGGATGCACTATTTCAAAAAAAATCATCAGACTTTTCCTTTAGCTTCTTCTTTGTACCTGGACAGTATTTCCCAAAGAAAGCGTCTTGATATGCAATAAATTCTGCACCTATCTCCCTCAAGTCAATGGATGCCTCACTGTACTCAGGTTTTTCACAGGCACATTTAATCTGTCTCTCTTTCAGTTCAGCGTTCATGTGCAAACAAAGGTACTGCTCCAGATCTTCAACATGTACTCTATGCACACGTAGGAAGTTTACAACATTGCTGTATGCAGAGTCCATGCTCAGCAAACAACGATCCAATCTCTCCAATGCAAGATGTAGCACAGTATCCAGATCGTATAAGTTCATAACTGAGGCGTGCCATAGATAAACACACTTGTCACTTGATTTCACACATAGTGCAGAGCCATCATATACTGTTGTAATAGATAGTGTCATACCAGAAAGGTGAATGTCTGGGGGGGAAAAGAGTTGGACAATACCCTGTAGCTATCTGCTGATTGATATAGGCTCTGCATGGCATATTTCGTCCCAGTTGAACTCATAAATTGGCATTAAACGTCTTTTGATGCATTTTCAATTTCTGTTGTCACATGCAACCCCCAGATATTATGTGCTTCTACACCAACGTTCACACGTTTCATTCCACAGGGGGTTAAATTGTATCTAGAACTGAAAAGCATGGGTATACTTTGTGCCTTCTTATCCACAGCTCTGCACACTACCCCTGCACTAGCACAGAGATGTTCTGCTGGGATGGGTCATGTGTTGGTGACCAGTACTGTCCTCCATCTTGCTGTTGTTTAGGACCACCAACATCGTTAGATGTGTTGGAAGCAGACTGTGTCCTCGTCACACAAATCAATGAGTGGGACACACAACAACAGCTCCTTGTCCTGATTCAGCAAATGGGCTATGTGTGCTACAAGATACCATGTGGTCGCTACAGGTTCAGGCATGCTGGAGGTTGTTGTTGCTGCAGGTTCAGAGGCCAGTGCAGGTCTCGACAAGATGGCAGCCGAGGTTGCTACAGGTTTGGATGTGGCATAGGTCAGCATGTCGGTGCTCGACCCTGCAGGCTTGGACGCATCGAGGACTAAATTTGGAAATTTGCAGTAAGGTCTTATGGAACCAAATTGCTGAGGTCATCAGTCCCTAAGCTTACACACTATTGAATCTAACTTAAACTAACTTACACTAAGGACAACACAAACACCCATGCTCAAGGGATGAATCGAACCTCCGATGTGGGGAGCCACACGGACCATGACAAGGTGCCTCAGATCGCATGGCTACCCACACGGTGCGTTGAGGGCTTCTGGTGAACGAAGACGAGGAAGCATTACATATGGACCAATATGTAAAAACAATCAATAATAATAATAATAATGCTAACCACAGACAAACAGGTGATAGTGTGTACTTACATTTTACATTTCTTCTATTCTGCGGGGCTGTGTTGGATTGCGACTGCTGGTGAGACTTCATGGTTCTTCTTCTTCTTCTTCTGCTGCTGCTGCTGGCTGACTGAGAGAGACTGAGGTCCCAGAGCTGCTGAGCCTGCCCTATACCCACACCAATGACTTTACCAAATACTGGCATCCTACAGGCTGAAATCTGACACGTGACTGGATTTAGGGCTACTATTGATTCCCGCCATTTTTCCCAGACCGCCATCTTGGATTACGTCACAGGAGGGACGACACTGCTCTCTGGTGGCAATACTGTGTACTAGGTCAGTTGGACTCTGGACCTCATGGTGAACACAATGGATGGATCTACTGCCTATGACAACACAAGTTGTTTAAATAAACACTGCATGCAAAATAAAGACTTACATCCATCCTATCCAACAGCCCAATACAAGCTGAGTCCTCTTCCCATCAGTTCCAAGGAAGAGGTGGTGGTCAGATGACTTAGGTTAGTGGAGACAGCCCCAGTGACCTTTATCCCCATCATTTCCTTATGCTGATGGAGTTAGCCCAAGTGACCTTTTTCCCACCACAATTTGAACTTCCTGCCATGACGATATTGGATGTTGCCACATCTATCGCCGCCATATTGGATCCGCTATTTTGAATAAATTTGGCAACAGTGGAGAGTGGGGCCATACGGAAGTTGCCTTACTACTTTGAGCATCACTCTAAAAACATCAAAATTCAGTGTAGAAACATGCAGCAACTCATTACCTACAGATTACATGGAAACTTTTTGTTAGTTATTGGTCTCTGTATAAGTGAATATTATTATTGTTATTTTACATGATAATGAATCATCAGTTCATTCACTACGGCGGTGAATATTTTTAAATTAGTTATAAATTAGTCATAAAAGGAAGTCTTGCGTAAAATGCATGTTTTTGCGTAAAACTTGCGACATAATCATTACAAATCACCTAAAATCATTACAGCATAAAGAAAAATTTTCCGGCGTACAGAAAAAAATTCAAGTTTGAAACAACTGTGTCATAAGAATGGAAGACGACAGGATAAAGGAATTAATTATGAATTATTACCTAGTGGGAAGATTTTTAAAACGACCGAGAAAGATGTGGAACGATCAATAATTTCAACCAACAGGGTGTAACAGGTAAATCCCTAATAAATGGAGAAACAATAACAAAAAGAATTTGTTTGCATTTGTGCTTTGTTTATTGCTTTAGCATAATTTGCAAGAAACTGTGATTCCGAAACATACAACACTTTAAAAACACTATTCCGAAAATTTTGGAAGTTCATGTGTCACGTTATTAATTTAAGAATTGCAAAAGCAACAAACTCTCACAACTTTGACAGCGTCATCATTCACACAACTTAAAATAAGGGTGCCCTCATGATTATCAATATTGTTTTCATCTTGATTCCTCTGCAGTTCACAACTAAGTGCCTAGCAGAGGCTTCATCGAATCACCTTCAAGCTATTTCCCGGCCGTTCCGTCATAGAAAAGTGGGCGGGAAAAATGAACACTTAAATCTTTCCGAACCCTGATTTTTGTTATTTTATTATGATGATCTTTTCTCCCTATGTAGGTGGGCGCCAATAACATATTTTCAATTTCGTAGGAGAAAGTTGGTGATCGAAATTCCATGACAAGGTCCTGCTGCAACAAAGATCACCTTTCTTTAGTAACTACTACCCCAATTCACGTACCGTACCCTTGGCATTCTTTCCCCTATTTTGCGATACTAGAAAACAAACTGCCCTTCTTTTGACGTTTTCGGTGTCCTCCATCAATCCTATCTTCTGCGGATGCCACACCATGCAACAGTACTCCAGAAGAGGACAGAAAAGCGTACTTTAAGCAGTCTCTTTAGTAGACGTGTTGAATTTTATGTGTATTGTGCCAATAAATCGCAATTTTTGGGCCGCTTTCCTCACAACATTCTGCTGTTGTTGTTGTGGTCTTCAGTCCAGAGACTGGTTTGATGCAACTCTCCATGCTACTCTATCCTGTGCAAGCCTCTTCATCTCTGAGTAACTTCTGTAACCTACATACTTCTGAATCAGCTTAGTGTATTCATCTCTTAGTCTCCCTCTACGATTTTTACCCTCCACGCTTCCCTCCAGTACTAAATTGGTGATCCCTTGATGCCTCAGAAGGTGTCCTACCGACCAATCCCTTCTTCTAATCAAGGTGTGCCACAAATTCCTCTTCTCTCCCATTCTGTTCAATACCTCCTCGTTATTTACGTGATCTACCCATCTAATCTTCAACATTCTTCTGTAGCACCACATTCCAAAAGCATGTATTCTCGTCTTGTCTAAACTATTTATCATCCATATTTCACTTCCATACGTGGCTCCACTCCATACAAATACTTTCAGAAAGGACTTCCTCACACTTAAATCTATGCTCGTTGTTAAACAAATTTCTCTTCTTCAGAAACGCTCTCCTTGCCATAGCCAGTCTACATTTTATATCCTCTCTACTTCGACCGTTATCAGATATTTTGCTTCCCAAATATCAAAACTCTTCTACTACTTAAAGTGTCCCATAGCCTCAGCATCACCTCATTTGATTCGACTACATTCCATTATCGTCGTTTTGCTTTTTTTATGTTCATCTTATATCTTCAAGACACTGCCCACTCCATTCAACTGCTCTTTCAGGTCCTTTGCTGTCTCTGACTGAATTACAATGTTGTCGGCAAACCTCAAAGTTTTTATTCTCCGTGGATTTTAATTCCTACTCCAAATTTTTCTTTTGTTTTCTGTACTGCATGCTCAATATACAGATTGAATAACATCAGGGATGGGCTACAACACTATCTCACTCCCTTCTCAATCACTGCTTCCCTTTCATGTCCCTCGACTCTTATAATCGCCATCTGGTTTCTGTACTAAATATAAATAGCCTTTCGCTCCCTGTTTTTCACCCTTGCAACCTTCAGAATTTGAGAGAGAGTATTCCAGTCAACATTATCAAAAGCTTTCTCTAAATCTACAAATGCTAGAAACGTAGGTTTACCTTTCCTTAACCTGTCTTCTAAGAAAAGTCATAGGCTCAGTATTGCCTTGCGAACTCCAATCTATCGGAGGAATTCAAGCTGATCTTCCCTGAGGTCGGCTTCTACCAGTTTTTCCATTCGTCCGTAAAGAATTCGTGATAGTATTTGGCAACCGTGACTTATTAAACTGTTAGTTCGGTAATTTTCACACCTGTCAACATCTGCTTTCTTTGGAATTGGAATTGTTACATTCTTCTTGAAATCTGAGGGTATTTCGCTTGTCTCATATATCTTGTTCACCAGATGGTATAGTTTTGTTATGGCAGGCTCTCCCAAGGCTATCAGTAGTTCTAATGGAATGTTGTCCACTCCCGGGACCTTGTTTCGACTTACACTACGTGATCAAAAGTATCCGGACGCCTGGCTGAAAATGACTTAAAAGTTCGTGGCGCCCTCCATCAGTAACGCTGGAATTCAGTATGGTGTTGGCCTATCCTCTGCCTTGATAACGGCTTCCACTCTCGCAGGCATACGTTCAATCAGGTGCTCGAAGGTTTCTTGGGGAATGGCTCCCCATTCTTCGCAGAGTACTGCACTGAGGAGAGATATCGAAGTCGGTCGATGAGGCCTGTCAGGAAGTTGGTGTTCCAAAACATCCCAGAGATGTTCTATAGAATTCAGGTCAGGACTATGTGCAGGCCAGTCCATTACAGGGATGTTATTGTCGTGTAAGCACTCCACTACCGGCCGTGCATTATGAATAAACTGTGTTGAAAGATGCAATCGCCATCCCCGAACTGCTCTTCAACAGTGAAAAGCAAGAAGGTGCTTAAAACATCAATGTAGGACTGTGCTATAATAGTGCCACGAAAACAACAAGGCCTGCAAGCCCCTTCCATAAGAAACACGACACACCATAACACCACCGCCTCCAAATTTTTCTGTTGGCACTAAACACGCTGGCAGATGACGTTCACCAGGCATTCGCCATACCCACACCCTGCCATCGATCACCACATTGTGTACCGTCATTCGTCACTCCACACAACGTTTTTCCTCGTTTCAATAGTCTAATGTTTACGCTCCTTACACCAAGCGAGGCGTCGTTTGGCATTTACCGGTGTGATATGTGGCTTATGAGCAGCCTCTCGACCATAAAATCCAAGTTTTCTCACCTCCCGCCGAACTGTCATAGTACTTGCAGTTGATCCTTATGCAGTTTGGAATTCCTGAGTGATGGTCTGGATAGATGTTTGCCTATTACACATTACGACATTGATTGCCTCTTTCCATGACCATGGAGTCTTCTCCTTAATTTGGTCCCACGGAACAATAAATAAATAAATAAATAAAACGACCCTCTTCCACTCTCGGCAGTCTCTGTCAGTCAGCAGACGAGGTCGGAGTGTACGCTTTTGTGCTGAACATGACCCTTCACGTTTCCATTTCACTATCACATCGGAAACAGTGGACCTAGGGATGTTTAGAAGTGTGGAAATCTCGCGTACAGACGTATGACACAAGTGACACTCAATCACCTGACCACTTTCGAAGTCCGTGAGTTCTGCGGAGCACCCCATTCTGCTCTCTCACGATGTCTAATGACTACTGTGGTCTCTGATATGGAGTACCTGGTAGTAGGTGGCAGCACAATGCACCTAATATGAAAAACGTATGTTTTTGGTGGTGTCCGGATACTTTTGATAGCATAGTGCACGTCTTTCAGTGCTCTGCCCAATTCTTCGCACAGTATCACATCTCCCGTATCATTTTCGTCTATGTTCTCTTCCATTTCCATAATATTGCCCTCAAGTACAACGCCCTTGTATAGGCCCTCTATACACCTCTTCCCACCTTTCTACTTCCCCTTCTATGCTGATTACTGGTTTTCCATCTGAGCTCTTTATATTCATAAAGGTGGTTTTCTTTTCTCCTAAGGTCTCTTTAATTTCCTGTCGGCAGTATTTATCTTACCCCTAGTGATACATGTTTCTACATCCTTACATTTGTTCTCTAGCCATCCATGCTTAGCCATTTTGCTCTTTCTGTTGATCTCGTTTTTGAGTCATTTGTATTCCTTTTCGTCTGCTTTGTTTTTCATCAATTACATTCAGTGTCTCGTACGTCACCCAAGGATTTCTAGTAGCCCACGTCTTTTTATCTATTTGCTCCTCTGCTGCCTTCGCTATTTCATCTCTCAAAGCTACCCATTCTTCTTCTACTGTATTTCTTTCCATTGTTCTTGTTAATCGTTCCCTAACGCTCTCTCTGAAACTCTCTAGAACCTCTGGTTCTTTCAGTTTATCCAGGTCCCATCTTTTTAAATTTCTACCTTTTTGTTGTTTCTTCAGTTTCAATCTACACTTCATAACCAATAAATTGTGGTCAGAGTCCACATCTGCCCCTGTAAATGTCTTACAATTTAAAATCTGATTCCTAAATCTCTGCCTTACCGTTACATAATCAATGTGAAACCTACCAGTGTCTCCGGGCCTCTTCCACATATACAATCTTCTCTCATGATTCTTAAACCATGATTAAATTATGCTCTGTGCAAAATTCCGCCAGGCAGCTTCCTCTTTCATTCCTCACCCCCATTCACCAACGACTTTTTCTTCTCTGTCTTTCCCTGCTATCGAATTCCAGTCCACCATGACTGTTAAATTTTCGTCTCCCTTAACTATCTGAATTATTTCTTTTATCGCATCATATATTTCTCGAATCTCTTCATCACATACGGAGCTAGTTGGCATATACAGGGTTATTACAAATGATTGAAGCGATTTCACAGCTCTACAATAACTTTATTATTTGAGATATTTTCACAATGCTTTGCACACATATACAAAAACTCAAAAAGTTTTTTTAGGCATTCACCAATGTTCGATATGTGCCCCTTTAGTGATTCGGCAGACATCAAACCGATAATCAAGTTTCTCCCACACTCGGCGCAGCATGTCTCCATCAATGAGTTCGAAAGCATCGTCGATGCGAGCTCGCAGTTCTGGCACGTTTCTTGGTAGAGAAGGTTTAAACACTGAATCTTTCACATAACCCCACAGAAAGAAATCGCATGGGGTTAAGTCGGGAGAGCGTGGAGGCCATGACATGAATTGTTGATCATGATATCCATCACGACCGATCCATCGGTTTTCCAATCTCCTGTTTAAGAAATGCTTCTGCTTTAGCCTTTTCCGTAAGATTTTCCAAACCGTCGGCTGTGGTACGTTTAGCTCCCTGCTTGCTTTATTCGTCGACTTCCGAGGACTGCGCGTGAAACTTGCCCGCACGCGTTCAACCGTTTTTTCGCTCACTGCAGGCCGACCCGTTGATTTCCCCTTACAGAGGCATCCAGAAGCTTTAAACTGCGCATACCATCGCCGAATGGAGTTAGCAGTTGGTGGATCTTTGTTGAACTTCGTCCTGAAATGTCGTTGCACTGTTATGACTGACTGATGTGAGTGCATTTCAAGCACGACATACGCTTTCTCGGCTCCTGTCGTCATTTTGTCTCACTGCACTCTCGAGCGCTCTGGCGGCAGAAACCTGAAGTGGGGCTTCAGCCGAACAAAACTTTATGAGTTTTTCTACGTATCTGTAATGTGTCGTGACCATATGTCAATGAACGGAGCTACAGTGAATTTATGAAATCGCTTCAATCATTTGTAATCGCCCTGTACACTTGTACTGCTGTGGTAGGCGTGGGCTTCATGTATGTCTTTGCTACAATAATGCGTTCACTATGAAGTTCGTAGTAGGTTATCTGCGTTCCTATTTTTTATTCATTATTAAACCTATTCCTGCATTAACCATATTTGATTTTGTGTTTATATCCCTTTATTCACCTGACCAGAAATCTTATTCCTCCTGCCACCAAGCTTCACTAATTCCTACTATATCTAACTTTAAACTATCCATTTCCATTTTTAAATTTTGTAATTTGCCTGTTTGATTAAGAGATCTGACATTCCACACTCCGATCCGTAGAACGTCAGTTTTGTTTCTCCTGATTACATCTTCCTGAGTAGTCCCCGCCCGGAGATCCGAATGGGGGCTATATTACCTCTCGAATATTTTACTCAAGAGGACGCCGTCATCATTTAACCATATAGTAAGGCTGTATGCCCTCGGGAAAAGTTACGGCTGTAGTTTCCCCTTGCTTTCAGCTGTTCACAGTACCAGTACAGCAAGGCCGTTTTGATTGATGTTAGAAGGCCAAATCAGTCAGTCATCCAGACTGTTGCCCCTGCAACTACTGAAAAGGCTGCTGCCCCTGTTCAGGAACCATACGTTTGTCTGGGCTCTCAACAGATATCCCTCCGTTATGGTTGCATATACGGTACGGCTATCTGTATCGCTGAGGCACGAAAACCTCCCCACCAACGGCAAGCTCCGTGGGTCATGGGGGGGAATCCTGAAGTATGGAATCGAATTCTTAGCACCACTGTTATGAACACAGGTTTTCCCGACTATGGCTGTCAGTGTGTAAACGGGCGGAGTGGGAGGGGTGGGACGAATGCTCTTTACTTCACCTGTTTCCTCCTCCGTTCGTGATAATCGGTTGTTGACATGAAGACGGTTATACGCTCGTGGAACTTTCTTGTGTCACGAAGTTCAGTCAGATTTGACTCGCCAATAACTTCCAGATTGATAATGCGTAAGGAATGATTGAGTCCACAGCGGATCGATCATTTCAGTTTGTGTTTGTCGTGCAGTATTTGTTTTTGCTATTACATCACGGTACCACTGCAAGCGCACGCGCCTGATTGCTATGAATCAACTTTGTGTACAGTAAAGCTAGAAACTGGTGTAGGGTGTAAAGGCGTTTAGTTAGGACGTTGATGCTGAAGTCATTGTGAAGAGCTTGCGGAGAACTGCTGGGACCCAAACTGAGTCAATAAAAAAATATTCCCCAGGATATAACAGAAAATAGGCATTAAATTGAAAAAAAAATTAATGAAAGATGTCGTTTCGTATGACTCGTAAATATGCTCTGAATTGTAGGAAAAGCAAGTCAGAGAAAAATTAGTGGTGAATAGAATCTTAAAAACTGCAATACCGAGCGAAATTACGAGGTTGGTCCATCGGGTCAGCCAGTGAAAATCCGGGCTTGTGATTTATGTATTGTGTAGCCATTATACTACTACTCTGTGTAAACGGTTCATGAAAGACATTCATCATTAAATTACGTATTAATACGCAACACTTGTTTTGATTTTATGCCGAGATTTTCGTAAACAATCTACAGCGTGGATCTGAACCGGGTACACTGATTTTTTTTCTGTTCTTCCCTTTCAGTTCTTTCCTTATCCAAATTCGTATGTTTTGCCGATTCTAACGTAGATGTGTTTGTTGTTGTCGGCATGAACGGTCAAAATGGGAGCCTTTTCTTGGCTGGAATATTCTCCGCAGACGGCCAGAAAGCATTTCAGCGGTGCAACTGAACAGTATCCTGTGTTAAGCACAATTGCAGTTTTCTTTAACTCTTCTCAGTTTTCATGGTAATTTTCCGAAAGCTGACTGAGCAACTTTGAAACTTATGTTTCTAAGAATGTAAACTCTCTTAGTAAAATGTTCTCGGGGGGGGGGGGGGGGGGGGGGGGCGGGAGTCATGACCTCCCCCCACCCTTTGAATCCGCGCCTGACCCTAGCTGTCCTTGCAAGGAAAGTGATGAAGTAAGTTAGCTTATCTGAATTCAGTGCCACATTACACAAGTGGCGGCAAATTTAATTTGTGTGCGGGGAGGTGCATGTTACACAGCGATATCAAGTTATAAGAAGACTTATAATGAGACTTATATTTTATGTTGTCGATAAGAGATTAATGCGTATTATGTAGTGCTATTGACTGGTGTAATTATCATAGGGTCTACTGCTCCTATTAAAAGTAGTCTTTCGCGTTTCGTCGTAAGGCCTGACAGTGGGGAGCGAGCGTAGCCAACCTTGCAGCGTGCGACAAGCTATCTTTCTATCCATTTCGTTCTAAACATTCTCACATTACACTAACCTCACCTGTTCAGTGTAAGGAATTCCTCTCAGAAAATCTAAAATGTTGACTGACATTAGGGTTAAATTACTTGCTGCTAAAAACGTGTGCTGGACGTTCACTTGTGCATCTGCATGGCGGATCCCATTCGTTCTCAGCTATTGGCCAACCTGCGCTTCGCACACCCGAGCTCATTTGTCCATTTATCGATGAAAATAGTGCGTAAAATGTGATTGGCGAAAATACATTTTGTTACATGTTCCTCCGCATCTGTTCTGTGACAGGAGTACGTCAGAAGATAGTGAATCGAGGAGAAGTACGGCCTGTTTTCACTTGGAATTCGTGAACGAGGAACAAAATGGATCTTCGGAAAAGAGTTACAGATTGGTTTTCGCGAATGAGAAGCTGGAAAACAGGAACTGGAACTCAAGCTGAGGCATCTGTTGCTGTTGTTGACGATGATCCAGATTTGGAAAGAACTCTTTGGCGCTTTGAACCGTATGTCATGAAAGTTCAGAGCGTTTTAATATGGGAAAATCCAGTGATCAGTGTGTTTTGTGTCGTAGTGGTCAACATTTTATTTTGGTAAGGTGATGTCAGTAACTTTGAGTCAATCGTGCGCTTAAAACAAAAGTGTGTATTTTTATTGTTGTGGTTATTGTACACAGGTTGGTTGTCAATTTCCAGTGGCGTTTTTATGGCCTTTTGTTCACTCTTGCCCTTACAGCAATTCTTTACGACGTGTGGGCACAGAAATGTTGGCCAGAAATATCAGAATCCTTGTCGGAAAAGACGAGACGCACTTTGCAAGTTCCACCCATGCAAACAAGGTAAAGTTTTGAAAATTGTGCTGACTGCTTGTATTTCTAAATATTTACGAAATATTTGTGTTTTTCTTGGTAGGTGCGTTGCTCACTGTGGATATTATAATGTTTTGATAGAACGTTGCGCTGTATATATCGAATGAAATTTCAAGGGATCGAAACGCTCTTCTTATTTATTTATTTTCGGACGTCATTAAATAACAACCACTCCCCGCATTCATTTATTGATTATTATTGTTGTTTTTCATAGCAGTGGCTCACAAGTGTAAGTACGTAAACATAATGTTCACCGACGAGAACGATAATTTTTTTTGGCCCAGTAAGTCCTTCTCATGATGAATATTCAGCACCATTAAATCTTTTAAAAGATTCTCAAATCCCCGTTATTTATTTCTTAATTTATGTAACAGTTAAGTTATATTCCGCCGTTACATTCCGTGCCCATCAGAACAAAGGCCGCTGTAGTGGTGTCGTGAATCAGAAATTTTTGGATTCGTAAAGTTACAAGCTACAAAGACAGTCGCAGCTAAATAAATTCAGGATACTAGCCTTTGCCTTAAAAATGGAATAGAGAATAATAATAATAATAATAATAATAATAATAATAATAATAATAATAATAATAATGGTTAATGTTTAATGTTAGTTTCATTCCCACAGTGGATGTGGATGTCTTATGAATATTTTAGAAATCATTATTCAGGAATTCAACATTAGGAATGTAAATGGAATAAACAGTGCTTGTATGAAAATAAGGCAGTGGTATTGAGAAAATATTTATTGTAGAGTGACGTCTGACGGATGTGAATAGCACAAGAAAAGAAGAGTGGGCAAGAATGTGACAGTGATGTTTGCATTTTTACTGGAAGAGGATAGTGTTGTTTATAAGGTCACTTCAGACACTTGTATATGAAATGTTATGCCATCTCAGCTTTGTCGTATATTATCAAACAATTGGAAACTTTAAAAGTGGTGCACTATCTTATTTAGGGCTTACAGAATTTACAAATGACTGTGTAGCGGCTAGTTGATAGGTCTGTAAACGCATTGAAGGTGACAGACAGTTTACATTTACAAGTGTACCTCGTGTAGTTAAGAGCATACTCAGTTAGGGGCAGGGGAGGGCACCTACACCTCTATACTGTAAAAGAGAGTGACGAGAATTTTCACAAACTATACTTATATCCTGTCCTGCCAGGCTGACAGATTAATCAGTTCTAAGAAAACCAGGAGATGTAATGGACGCTGACTAGTAGAAAGTGCACTCGAGAGCCATTTGTTGTGAGATCTCAAATAATGATTCATAGCAAAATTACTATGAATCCCCCCTCCCCAAGCTCATATCCTGGGTATGCTCTTGTCTGTGGTTTTGCCTATAGGCCTATTGGGAGATAAAATCTTTCAGGTAATGGTACACAAATAAATAATTGGTGATAACACATCCATCTTTTTATTTATTCTATATATTAATTTTTTCAGAGCATTAACTGTTCCAGAGATAAGTCACTACCTGAGCCAAGCTCAGTCTATGTTGCGAGACTACTACATCTGGTTAAAAAATATGAGAGATGACCAGCCAGGCATGGTAAGATAAAATATTTTGTACTGCATCTTTAACTAGTGCTGTTCACTTGCTTTCCTTGGTTTTAATTGATGACTGATAACTCATCATTTTTCCTTCCTTCCAATTTGTTCCTACACTTTTGATGTTCATTTATCTTACTTAGTCCCTCCTCTAGCAATGTTGCTGCCTACTTTAATTTCAACAAATTTCTCACAATTCAGTTAGTTTTATGTTCAATTTGACATTTAAATTATTAGCTGTGTACAGCATATTTTCATGTAGAATACTTATGAAATTACAGGAACTCATTGACTAATAAAATATATCAAGTAATGTAGTGCTGTTTGTATTACTACTATTTCTTTGGGTGCAACATTTGGCTAGCCTTGTATAACCTTGTATCTTGGTGACAGATATTTCTTGCCTCCTTCTTTATAGGCTATATAACTGTACTTTTACTTAAGACCAAGAGAACATTGATCTGGTAGATGAATAGTTGAAAAGAACAGATCTCCACATAAAAGATGGCTTTTTAAAAGCAGGGGATACATGTTTCAAGCAGAGGAATTATATTAATGTATTATAGAACAACTTACAGTTTTGTTTCTTAAATGATGGTGACATAAGGGGAGCAGCATGAAATGGCTTTCTCATTTAATATAATAAACATAAGACACTTCAGAAAGCTGCTGTAAGTGTGTGGTAATGTTGCTGTAGCTTGTGCTACATTGTTCAGGTGGTTCCAGAAATTTTTTGGACTATGCAGACTAAGCCCTTGTGGTCTTTCAGGCGTGACTCTCACAGACATTAACTTCAGTACAGTTGAATAATGCTACAGACTTTGTGTGGCAGTTTCTTCATAATAGAAATGGAAATGAGCGTTTGGGGTCATTGGCCGAGGGGGGGGGGGGGGTGGGCTTGCAGGACAGGTCCGGCCGCCCCGGTGCAGGTCTTATTACATTCGACGCAACACTGGGCAACCTGCATGCTGGATGGGGATGAAATGATGATGAAGACAACACAACACTGAGTTCCTGAGCAGAGAAAGTCTCCGACCCAGCCAGGAATCGAAGCCGGACCCATAGAACGGCAATCCATCATGCTAACCACTCTGCTGTTGGGGTGGACAATTTCATCATAATTAAGTGTGATGATACCAGTATGGCCATTGCTTGTGCCTATAGAGTACAAATCTTGCACCAAGCAAGGTGGTGCAGCAATTAACGTGCTGGAGGACTCATCATTCAGGAAGATGATGGAACAAATCCACATCCAGCCATCTGGATTTATGTTCTCCCTGAATTCCCTATATTGCTCTGGTCAAATGATGGGATGGTTCGTTTGGAGAGGGCATGTCTAATCTTCCTTCCTTCAGTTTGTAGAGACCCTTTAAGAAAAGGTTGAATGAGCAGAAACATAAGAGTTGCTGCAGTTATTAGAAGGATCATTTTATTGAAATCTATTATCACCAAAGAAGAATTGTAGCTGTATTTAGAGGGGGGGGATGTTGTTTTGAAGCTGTGCTGAGTGGATTTTCTGGAATTCCAAGAGCAATGAATAATTAGCATGAAGTGCTTGAAAACTACCCAAACAAGCTTATTCTGAACATAGAAACTGAATAATTTGTGTCTGCAAGAAGAAAGGGAGGTGGGGGAGAGGCATTTGTTCTTCTTGGTCTTCCCCACTTTTTAGTTTGTGTACATGGTAAACTCTATTTTCGTCTTGAGTGTTACTTTTTCTTAATAGATCTGATGTTAGATGACAGCTGAATTTGTTGTCCATGATATTATTTCTTCATTCTTGATAACACATATTTTTTTGTACTTTCTTCTTTACAGTTTTGTTGCTTGATGTGTGCAAGTTTCTTGGTTCTTACTGTTATCGGCCGTACTGTTCCGGGCTGTGTTATTGGCTATATACTGATAATGACTGTTATGGTTGGTCCTGGTGTCTGCATTCATGTTTTACCTCCAACTGCAGTACAGAAGCTGAAAAATTTTTGTGTATCATTTAAGGAGAAAGGAAGAGGTGAGTGTATTAAGTGATTTAAGCTACATCTGTTTCAAAGAATATAGAAATTTGAGGTATTTTGTTGTCAGCAGATAGAATTTTTTCCCGTGTAGTTTTTTGCACATTTTGGCCATTTGTAATTTTTTGTACAACATAAAATGAAATATAAAATATTAATTCTTGTGTACAACATAAAATGAAATATAAAACAGGTTAGTTGAGAAATTGTATGAAGGGTAAATGTTAAATATGATTTTGGGTACATATTTTACAGTTAACTAACATGAAACTATTTAGAATTATATTACAGTAAATAAGTCTATTTCCTTGAAGTTGTTGTATCCACACAAGCACCAGAAAGTGCACAGATTACACAAAGTGAATTCTTAAAATTAACTGAAATTGTGGCCAGTTTGTAAGAATCATTAAGTCTTGGTTTGAGTTGCTTTCTGAAGAATTTGTGTAATCTGTAGAAACAGTGGTCAGTTAAATATCCCTTCAAACTGACTGTAAAGCATTTTAAAGCATTGGGAGACTTAATGTCGTGAGACAACATGTTGTAAATATGTTTATTATAATGCAATGTCATTCTCTGACTGAAGCTATTTTTCAGTGGAAATTCCAGGTAAGAATTTCAACAATGTAGGAAAAGATAGATTGCTACTAACTGTAAAGAAGACACGTCAACACATGAAAAGGCAAGCACACCTCCCGCACACGACTGGCAACTCTAGCATCTTGTGCCGGAGTGTGTTCTACACGTGTTAATAAAAAATATGTCTCTAATAGGCAGAGTCATTATTAAACATTGCTGCTTTAGTTGTGAGTAGTGAAGCAAACTACACCATACACTTATCTAAAATATTAAATGAGCTTATTTAAAGGATGCAACCTACATAAGCAGCATTCAGTAAGAAGTTGGTGTACATAATGCTTCAGTTACTTTGACAGGCCTACTTCTGACCAGAGGAAGTTGTAACTTGCATCTGAAAGTTATTTCTAAACTATCACAGTAAGATTCAGTACATCAACAGCTAGAGTGTATTTAAAAATTAGCTACACTTTTGCTCATTTCTAGTACAGCAACATCATGAAATATTACAGTAGTTTGTTTTAAAATCTAAATCCATCTGTTGCTGCTCCTAACGATTAGGAATAATTATTAGTGTCAAGTATGTTTGTACCACATTAATGATGTTGTAAAAGTGATGTTTCCTGTGAGCTGTTGTTGTTGGTGGTGGTGGTGGTGGTGCAGCAGCTCACTATGCCAGCCTATCCCCTGCAAGCCTCTTCATCTATGAATAGTTACTGCAACCTATATTCATGTGAATCTGCTTTCCTTCTGATTTTTACCAAATCGACAATTTCTTGATGCATCAGGATTTATTTTATCAGTTGATCCCATCTTTTTGTAGAGTTCCTTTTCCCCCTGATTCAGTGCTTTTTCTTTAGTTACACGTTCCACCCATCTAATCTTCAACATTCATCTTTAGCATTACATTTCAAAAGCTTCTGTTCTCTTCTGGTGTAAACCGTTTATAGTCCATGTTTCACTTGCATACATTCTAGATAAATAACTTCAAAAAAGTCTTCCTCACACTTAATTTTGTACTAGATGTTAACAAATTTCTCTTTTGCTGAAATACTTTTCCTGCTGTTGTCAGTCTGCATGTTGTGTCCCCTCTATTTCTGGCATCATCCATTATTTTGCTGCCCAAATCACAAAACTCATCTACTACTTATAGGCCTTATTCTCTAATCTGATTTCCTCAGCATCACCAATTATAATTTGACAAAATTACATAACTTTGTTTTACTTTTGTCAGATGTTCTTCTTATCACATATTTTCAAGACACTATCGATTCCTTTCAGCAACACTTCGCGATCTCTGACAGAATTACAGTGTCATTGGCAAACATCGTCTCTCTGAAATTTAATTCCCCTTCAGAATTTCTCCTTGATTTCCTCTGCTGCTTCCTCAGTGTATGGTTGGAATAATGTAGGGCTATAGAGCACAACCCAGTCTCATTCCTTTATCAAATTTTCCCTTTCATATCCTTAGTCCTTTCACTCTTTATAACTGCAGTCCAATTTCTGCACAAGTTATAAATAACATTTTGTACTCTGTTTTTTATCCCTGCCACTTGGACTCATTAAGCAGCATTTGTTGGATAGCCTCACAGACAGCACTTTGAAGAAAAAGGGTGGTGGTCGTCAGATTTAGAGGAAGTTGAGATTTTTTGCACTTTAAGAGAAGGCATGTCAGTGTACTAAATGAGAAGACAAGTGTCAAAGTGACATTTAGTGATGTCCTCCTTGAGAAGCAGCCACCAACTTATTCTACTTAGTGGCATTAGGTTTTAATGTTTCCTGTTGATCATTTCATAAGGATGTGCAATATTGGTGTTTGGGATTTGCCAGGACTTTACATGTAACATTCAAAGAGTTTGTGGTAGACAGTAGCGTCATTGGGGGCTGTGATATATGCATTTCAGGATAGTAGAATCTTTGGTAGGTGAAGGTAGCTGCCAGCAGTTTACAGCTGAGCCTTATGAGAGTATAATGTGGCAACATGAGATATTTAAGCGATTTCCCTGTTCGACAGTGCATGTGTGCTGCCAGCTTTTTACTCCTGACATTGCCTAATGCCATAGAAACTTTAAGGTATGTCATACTACAGCTTAGTATAGATATTCAGATGGTTGTCAGTATTTGTAGTACTGCGATGTATTGATTTGTGTGCTTGTTTTATAGCACTTGATAATGGGTAATGTTGTTCTGAAACTTGTTGCGGTAAATATGTCACACATTTCACAACTGGTGTTTAATGTTCTCAGTACAGGATAATGTAACTTACATGTAACTTCACTATGTGATTACTCTGCTATCCACAATAAAGTGTCTGGCAGAGGGTTCAGTGAACCACCTTCAAGCTGTCTCTGTTTCACTCTCGAACAGCATGCGGGAAACATGAGCACTTAAATTTTACTTTGCGAGCCCTGATTTCTCTTATTTTATTGTGATGATCATTTCGCCCTATGTAGGTGGGTGCCAACAGAATGTTTTCGCAATCGGAGGAGGAAACTGGTGATTGAAATTTCATGAGAAGATCCCGTCGCACGAAAAATGCCTTTGTTTTAACGATTGCCAATCCAATTCACATATCATGTCTGTCACACTATCTCCCCTATTTTGTGATAATACAAAACGAACTGCTGATAAACGTCTTCATAGATTTTCATGTAACAGCTTAATTCATGTCACACTGAAACAACTTCGTCTATGAATGTGCACAAGAAATAAATCTGTAGATACATCTTGATGTATTCAGCCATAACAAAAGTGCAGTGTCTGTGTTTCATACAAGGTCGGTTCCATAAGTAATGTGACCAAATTCATAAAAAATCATTTATTGAATATATTCATACAAATAATCAAAAATTTTCAAAATAGCCCCCTCTTGTGTCGATACACTTCTGGAGGCGGTGTTTCCATGCCTTTTCCGGAATGTCCTTTAGAGCTGATGTAACATGCGCTTGGATGCTTTCAATCTTGTCCCAATGTTTTCCTTCCATGATTCCTTTTAACCGAGGAAAAAAAGTCAGCGGGAGCCAGGTCAGGACTGTAGGGAGGCTGGGGAACCGAAGGGGTCTTGGTCCTGGCCAGGAAGTCATTGACAATGAAGGCGCTGCGACTTGGTGTGTTGTCGTGGTGAACTTTCCACGTGTCCTTGATGTCGTTTTGGCAGTGTGAGACCTTCCTTTTCAGTCTTTTGAGCACTTTCAAGTAGAAAGCTGAGTTCATTGTAGTACCGGTAGGTATGAATTCGTGGTGGACAATGCCTCTGATGTCAAAAAAGAAGACAATGAGCATGGTTTTGATCCTGGACTTGCTCATGCGTGCCTTCTTGGGATGGGGCGACAATGGGATGTGCCTCTCTGAACTCTACCTTTTTGTCTCAGGGTCGTACTCAAAAATCCACAACTCGTCACCAGTGATAACTGAGTTTCATTTTCACACATTTCCAACATTTGTCAGCACCAAAGCATACGCATGTGCTTGTGTTCGTCAGTCAACACTTTTGGGACGAGTTTGGCACACGCCTTTCTCATGTTCAAATCTTTGGTCATAATGCGGAAAACTGTTGTTTTTGACGTGTTTAGAGTTTGTGCTATCAATTGAAGGCTCAGCCGTCTGTCAGAGTTCAAACAATCGCGCACACGCGTCATATTTTCATCAACTCGTGAGGTTGATGGCCGTCCACTGCGAGGTTCGTAGGTGATCTCTCGGCCCTCCATGAATGACTTGTGTCATCGGAAAACTTGTGATTTGGACAAGCATTCGGTCCCAAGGGCATGCTGAATAATGGAAATGTTTTGGTAGCAGACTTCCCAAGTTTAACACTAAATCTGCTAGCGTACCATTTGCTCTACAGAATGATCCATTGTGCTGTGTTACATAAACTCAAAACAAGGTTGACAGAAATGCACGTCCTGACTCTTGACAGCTCGCAGCCGAATGAGACAAAGAGCGTTTTGAACTAACACCCCCCTCCACTTAGCCCAGCCGGTTACAACACGCTGGGGTGTACCGTTGCGTCAGAAAAAAAATGGTCTCATTACTTATTGAACACACTCTGTATGTGACCTGTCCTATTGGTCACACAGACAGAGATTCATTACAAAATTGCTTATCACATCCTGGCTAATTTGATGTTAGAAAATTGTGTTATGTAAATCTTGATCAATTTGAGGAAGGAGCCATTCTTGCACCAGTGTGAGCTATGCTGCATTCATAACCATGTTTTCATTTGTGAGTGTTTTTTACAAAACTCTTCCATTTTCAGGGAGTTATTTTTGTGCTCGACAGTTGGATGGGGATCATGCAAGCCTTAAAAGAAACTTTCCTATTATGTTTAAAAGTTCCCCCATAGCTCAAATTTGCACTTGACAGTAAACTGTTACTTTCTTTGTAGTCATGCTAAGAGTCTGCTTCAGTTGTAGTCAGTGTGGTTGGAACATCAATCCCTCAGTGCACACCATACTTACGTTCTTTACGTTGAAGTTCTCTGTTTGTCTCCAGGTTGATTTCTTTTGGCTCAAAAGACTCCTTAATTTGTGTGGTATTCTCTGCCAGTGAACATAGTCAACTTGTGCTTTCACTGTTGCACTGATCATCTTATCATATTGTTTGTTCAATCTCAAACAGTCTTTCACAGTGGAGGTAACGTGTTGATATGACGAAAAAATGCATACTTCACTATATTTGCCAATTTCATGTTATTCAGCCCATGAATATCATAAAATCTTGTGCTTATATTGCCGTCTTTCTCACAGCTGAAGCTGTTGTGCACTAAATGTGTTTCTACTAATTGAAACTCCATCAGAACTCAAGTTGTGCCATTTGAAAATGTGAGAACATCCATTTTCAGATGATACACAGTTATTCCAAATCAGATTTATGCTTCAGAGTGAGGAAAAATTTTAAATTGATTACATAATTTTAAATCTATCTGTGTTTGTTTAATGTAGTATCATTTGTAGATGTACAGTATCGCTGGTTACTGCTATCTCTTTTATTGTGCTTTTTATAATGGTGCAAAGATTGTGTCATTCGTTCAAACTCTTTGTAATCCTATGAACTAAAACATGCCAATTTCTTATGTCTTGCTCTTTCTCCTGCAGGCATTCCAGTTTGGAGTCCATTACTTCTGTGAGGCCATCAATACATCACATCCTCTCCCACCCTCTTCTTGCACCTTTGATTCTCCCCCAGCATTAACATATGCCTTCTCATAATCTGCTCAAAGTAGATCAGTTATTGTTTCAGTATCAGATCTTCCAAGGAGCAATCTGATTTTATTTGCTGTAATACTAATCTGCTTGTTCTGTTTGCACTCTGTAGAACTCTTAAGGAGTTGCCTCCAACACAACAATTTGAAAGTGTCTTTTGTGTGCCATTCCAGGTCTCACATCCTTATATGAACATAGAAACTCTCTCTAGGCTCATTCCACGCCAAAAGCAGGGGTCAGGAAGTAATTTTAGATGGAGTCAGGATACTTTTGGAAACTTTTTATCAAGGCCCATAAAAATCATCATATTCCTTAGTAATTTTTTATTTTAATTTTTACTCACAAAAAATATGAATTACAATATATAGGCATATTTGTATTTAAAAGTCAATGGGAGAAATTTTGCACTGAAGTGCCAAAGAAACTGGTATAGGCATGCATATTCAAATACAGAGATATGTAAACAGAATGCGGCGCTGTGATCAGTAACGCCTATATAAGACAACAAGTGTCTGGCGCAGTTGTTAGGTCAGTTGCTACAATGGCAAGCTACCAAAATTTAAGTGAGTTTGAATGTGGTGTTATAGTTTGCGCGCAAGTGATGGGACGCAGCATCTCCGAGGTAGCGATGAAGTGGGGATTTTCCCATACGACCATTTCATGAGTGTACCATGAATATCAGGAATCCAGTAAAACATCTAATCTCTTGCATCACTGAGGCCAGAAAAAGATCCTGTAAGAACAGGATCGATGACGACTGAAGAGAATCGTTCAATGTGACAGAAGTGCAATCCTTCCACAAATTGCTGCATATTTCAATGCTGGGCCATCAACAAGTGTCAGCATGCGAACCATTCAATGAAACGTCATGGATATGGACTTTTGAAGCCAAAGGCTATGTACACTTGATGACTGCATGACACAAAGCTTTATGCGTCGCCTGGGCCCATCAGCACTGACATTGGACTGTTGATGACTGGAAACATGTTGCCTGGTCAGACAAGTCTCATTTCAAATTGTATCAAACGGATGGATGCGTATGGGTATGGAGACAACCTCTTGACACGATGGATCCTGCATGTCAGCAGGGGACTGTTCAAGCCGGTGGAGGCTCCATAATGGTGTGGGACGTGTGCAGTTGGAGTGACATGGGGACCCCTGATACATCTAGATACTGCTCTGACAGGTGACACATACTTAAAACAGCCTGTCAGATCACCTGTATCCATTCATGTCCATTGTGCATCCTGACTGACTTGGGCAATTCCAGCAGGACAATACAACAGTCCACGTGCCCCGAATTACGACAGAGTGGCTCTAGGAACACACTTCTGATGGCTACCAAACTCACCAGAAAAGAACATTATTGAACATATCGGGGATGCTTTGAAACATGCTTTTCAGAAGAGATCTACACCTGTTCAGAAGAGATATCCACCCTCTTCTATTCTTTTAGATTTTTGTGGACAGCCCTGCAGGATTCATGGTGTCAGTTCCCTCTGGCACTACTTCAGACTTTAGTTGAGTTCATACCATGTCGTGTTACAGCACTTCTGTGTGCTCGCAGGGCTCCTCCACAATATTAGGCAAGTGTACCAGTTTCTTTGGCTCTTCAGTGTATTTGCAGTCTTGAATCATTTTCTTAAAGTTAGGTTCACGTGACGCACAGCATTATGCGAATAATGTCTTCAAAGAGGGGGGGGGGGCATTAATCTTGAGCAATACCTGTTATTCAAAAAATTCATTTTTGAAAATAAAATTTCACAAATATATGTGGAGCCAAACATAGTAACCATGTATATGGCTAATTTTTTTGCAGTTCTTATATTTTTCTGGGAAATGTTAATTCTAAAATTCTTTGGTAGATGCAGTTTTATATATTTGCAAGAAAACGTCTTCCTGCAAGTCTGTTAACTCCATTTGGAGTGAAGGCTTTGAAAGGCAGAACAATCGTGCAGCCAGCTCCGCCTATTTTGCTGCTGGTGAAACTTCAAACAGCAATTTAAAGAACCTCGACAGCTTCTCTATCTTCAATATTGCTGAAAATCCATTCTTAAGATCTGACATAAAATTTGGGAATATTGAAATGTCTATTTCAGAATTACTTTTATATTTAAAAATTGTTGGAAAGTGAAGTAGTTCTTGACTTGCAATGCCTTTTTCGAAGATATCCTACTTGTGACAGAAAGAAGACACACTTTTTATCAGATCACATAGTAATTTCCCATTTCCTTGTAGCTGGGTATTGAGTGCATTTAAATGTTTCAGAATGCCTTTCAAGAAAACCGCACCTGGCATACTGCATTGGTTTGCTAGCAACTCCATGGTTTATTGTGTCTTGTGAATCAAAGTTTTCTAAGAAAGACGTTACTTCTTCTCTTATTTGCTGAAAATGTTCAATCACTTGACCTTTACTTACAAGGGGAGGCCGGCAATTGTGAAATTCAGATTCGATTCATACTGCGCATAATAAAAGCTCATGGCCAGAGGTGTCATGTGGCAAAGCACCAAGATGCACTTCTCAGCCGTTGTCGAGAAAATCGACAGTTAAAAGAAACGTTTGCGGTGAAATACTCTCTACGATTAATGATTTCCTACAGCGTCGTGGCGCAGCGGTAAGCGCTGGAGTTCGTAATCCGAAGGTCGCCGGATCGAATCTCGGGACATGCAATTTATTTTTATTATTATTTTTTGTAATATATATATATATATATATATATATATATATATATATATATATATATATATATATAAACTATTAATGAATTGCTTATGCATGTTGGTGAAGGCGGATCGCTCTACAATTGTACCGCCTCCATTTTTCCGTTTGTTTAACAGGGTGTACCAAAGCTCTCCCATCCGCACTGATTTTCGACGATGTTACAAGTTGCGCTAGGGACCGCATCTACCTTCTTTCGAAGTTGGCACGCAACTACGCTGTTATGCGGCGGCTCGTTTCGGCCCATTCAACATCTGTCCTTCAAGTGTAACGAGCGAGTAACGGAGTTTATATTTCATACCTGCCACAGCAAGTTTGTGTTCGTGGGGTCTCTATTCTAATTCGAACGTTTGACTTACGCTATACGTATTCGTTTCGGAATATCGTTTCTACGTCTTCCGTTAACTATACGTGGTTAACATTAGGAAGACAATTAATAACCTTTGTGAAATACAATTTTGTTTGGGGAAAACGTAATGATGTTCGAAGTCGCCAGTTTTTCCACGACAAACGACTTTCAACAACTTATTATATGCATAATTGTTGCAACTGATGGCCGGGAATTATATATATATATATATATATATATATATATATATATATTTGAATTACAAAAAACAAATACTAAAAAAAAAAATGGTTGAATGGTTCAGGATTCGAACCGGCGACCTTCGGATTACGAACCCCAGCGCTTACCGCTGCACCACGACGCTGTGGAAAACTTTTACTCTTAGAGAGTATTTCACCGCAGCGGTTTCTTTTTAACTGTCGATTTTCTCGACAACGGCTGAGAAGTGCATCTTGGTGCTTTGCCACATGACACCTCTGGCCATGAGCTTTTATTATGCGCAGTATGAATCGAATCTGAATTTCACAATTGCCGGCCTCTCCTTGTTAGCCAACAAACATTTCTGCACTGTAATAAATCAGAATGCACTGAATCGCACTCGGAAAGAAACTCTTTAACTATCTGTGCTGAAGAGCATAATAAGACCTCATAAAGTTAATAAACTTGATCAATCTGTCCATTACTTCTTTCGGCCACACTAAGTTTTCCACAAGGGCTGCCTGGTGAAATATGCACAGGTAAGTTAGAAGTCCAGCAACCTCATCTTTGATTCTATTTACTAGCCGTTGTTCTCTGCTGATCATTGCTGGGGCCCTGGCAGTTGAAAGAACATTTTACCATAATCGTTGTTGACTTTTGTCAGGAAGTCATCAAAAGTCTTGAATAAATCTTCTCTGCAAGTCTTACCTTTCAGTGGCAATATTATTAGCCACACTTACCTAGATTCTTTACTTTCAGTGTACAAAAATCGCACAAAAATGGACATGTGTTCTTCGTCAACAATATGGCATGATTCATGTAGTGCTATGGCATAGAAAGGTGCCTCCTGCAGAAGTTCGATCAAACTAGTTTTATTGTCAGCAGCCAATATTTCGGTTCTTCTTGTATTACTTATTGCCAACAATGGAATACCTTGAATTGTGGCAACAACATCCTTCTTCTCTTCATAAAGTGCCATGGCCACTTCTAACATTCATTTTTTTACTATCTCAGACAGTGAAAATGGCTTCTGGTGTCTATTAAGTGTCCAACACACATCCAGCGCTGCATCTGCAGGTTTTCTTTGCTCGCTCATCAAGCAAATTAGGAAGGCGATATTTTTAAGATGCTAAATATGCCTGGAATTTTTCTTAGTGAACTTCATGGCCCAGAGGAAAATTTTTGTGGAACTGCTGATGAGTTGTTTCTTAGTGTCGCTTTAAATTTGCACTTTTAACAGGAGTGACAGTTCTGTTGCACGAGACAAACTGGAACAGCTCCAAACCTATAAGGTAGTGTAAAACAATATTGTTAAGTCCACTCAGTCAAAAACTTCCTATTTTCACTATTAATTTCATGCTTTTTAGGATCCATATAATCCAAAGAAAACATTATAAGTCTCGATAACAGTGAAACGCTCTGTATGAGATCACAACTACTACTGTCGAAGTGGTGATAAAAATTGTTTGCTTTGAAATGCCCAGCAAACAAGACATGCTGATACACCCACCACAAAGGAGTTACTTCTGTGTCAAAGTGTACACTGCCCCACACCAAAGGAGCTGCACTGCAGAGGAGGCACTTCATTGTCAAAGATTGCCACTGCCAACTGAAGTCACCCAAAGTCTCATAAAGTAGCTTAAAGCTGTCGTTCGATCTAAGAGCACAGAAAATGGTGTATAAATGAACACCCCTTCTCCGATTTAATAGAGGTTTCAGAGGTTGCCAGAGTCTGAAATCTCTTTATAACATTTCTTTGTTTATTGGAATAAAATTCTCGTGTTGCATTTGAATGTACAGAGCTTTTACATGGACCGACATAATATACTGCGTCATCCGGCCAGCTTGCTCCCTTCTGCCCCCACTCTTCAGTGCTCTCCCCTGTGGTGCGTAGCATAGCAACCATGTATTTAATCTACCTATAACTAACTATTAAGAATTATAATTATTCAGCAGCTAATTTTACACTAAGAGAAAAATTAGAAGGATAGCGCTCAAATTGTTATCTGCAGAAAAATATTTTTCAAATAATTTGAATATGCAATTTATAATTTCAATTTTTTTTTTGCCGTGTCAGTTTTTGACCTACCGCAGTCTGGACCTGGACCTGGACCTGGACCTGGACTGTGGTCTGCCAGTTGCCGGCTGCTGGTCTGGAGGTTCCGCATGCCCATCACAGATTTTGGTGAAATTTTCTGTGAACATTCACACGTGTTCCCAACGAACATTGATAAAGTTTCATGATCACTATTTCAATACATCTGGAGATACAGTCATTTGTATGACCACATATCGTAACCATCAACAATGCACCTGCGAGTTTTTGGCAACTTTGAGGTGTAATATTCCCAGCAATATTTTCCTGAAAGGAACAAAACTAAGCCATCTTGTACAACTTTATATTTAAAAAATTTCCTGAGCAATTTTCATATGGACAATTTTGAGGAAGGTTGGTCAAAAAAAGCAGACACACTAAAAAGTGAAGTTTAGCTTTTTATATCTCTGGAAGTAATTATGGGATAAACCTGAAAACTTTTCACATAGCAACTTACCGATATAAATTCTTAGAATGTACAATTTCATTCTGTTACTTCTTCCAATAGTTAACAAATTGAGGGAAGAGTTGAAGATTTTTCTAGAAACACCAAAAAATGGCTATTTTTGGCCCACTTTTACAAGAAAGAATTGTCTGCAAACTTTTTAAAACCATTTTCATTAGAAAGACTATGTACTAAACCACCCAAAAACTAGACTTGGTTTCATTTTCATTAGAAAGACTATGTACTAAACCACCCAAAAACTAGACTTGGTTTTGCAGTGTGAGCAAATAAAGGCCCTAAAAACTGACAAGGTGGAGTGCATTAAAGAGGGCCCATATTCCGGTGGTACTCAAATTAAGTCTGACATTTTTTATTATGGTCTAAAATTGTTTGGTACTCACTTGGGAAGGCAATATCGAAAGGCTTGATGACTGGGAAGTGAGGTAAAGAATAACTTGAAAAACTGAAAAAAGGGCTGTCTTTTGTCATGGCTCATCACGACACATTTCAGTCTGTCTTTCTGCTATAACTACAGAATTA
The DNA here is from genome assembly GCF_023864275.1 of Schistocerca cancellata. Classification (NCBI taxonomy): domain Eukaryota; kingdom Metazoa; phylum Arthropoda; class Insecta; order Orthoptera; family Acrididae; genus Schistocerca; species Schistocerca cancellata. The sequence continues at coordinate 286,173,715 of NC_064628.1, read as the reverse complement.
AACTGGCTATAAACTTCACAGTTTAATTGTATAGTACCATGAAGATCATGGTAGTAAAATTGTTGCATAATAGCAGCCCAATTGTATAAATACCCTTCGGGTTTTACGCCATTACAGCATTGTGAAAATTTTGAAACTCATAGCAATCTTCCGGACATTTTTTGCAATGTAGTCATGTTACAGAGAATTACTAGCATTTCTTTCATTGTGTGATGTTATTGATGTGCTAGTTTAATTTTGATTTAAGGTATAGTATAGTTTGTATTAGTGTAGTTCGCAGTTTATTTGGAACATTAGTGTGCTGATGAAAGATTGTATACCTGATTTGCTGTGGTCCTTGGTGACTCAACCACTGCTGGTTCCTTTCAAAGTGAGAAAACCATTATTGCCATTGCCATTATGGCCACACCCAATACCTGAGCAACAGCAGCCATAGCTAGGTTTCTTTACCACAGGTTCCCAAGCCTTATAAGGATTTCTTTCCACAGGATCCCAAGCTGAGAGGCCAAAGTTAGAAGATGTTTCTTTTAGGATTTTAAGCTTATGTTTACTTCAGGCTGCTTAAAAGTTTTATATGTTTCATTAATTTGCTGTAGCATGTCATGAGGAAAACTATATTGCCAACCAGATGATGTCACTGATAGGGTTTTTTGGAAAGAAGTTTTGGTAAGACAGAATCCAAGAAACTCTACTTTTCAAATGTGATTACTGAAAATTATTAGAGCCACAAAAAAAGAGAAAACTATTCTTTTTATTGGATTCCTTGTTCAATTTCATTTTTTATAAACTAATTTTGTAGAGCTGAATGCTCTAGAGATGTCTAAAAACAAAAGATGCTACTTTTTCTAAAACATAATAAGATAATGCTAGATTTAATTTGAGTACCACCAGAATATGGGCCCATTTTCAATGCACATCCAAAGTCACCTTTTTGTAAGGGTTTATATGCTCACAAGACAAAAACCAAATATAGTTTTTTGGTTGGCTTAGAACATGGTATATGTAATGAAAATGGTGTAAAGAGTTTGCAGAAGACTCTGTCTCGTAAAAGTGGATGAAAAATAGCAATTTTTATAAAAATTGTTAACTTTGTCTTTAATTTGTAAACTATTGGACAGAAGTAGGAAAATGAAATTTTATATTTCTATTTTTATATTTTATATTCCTTGTATTGGTAAATTACTAACATGAAAAGTTTCATGTGTATCCTGTAATTATTTCAGGGATATAAAACATTAAACTTCACATTTTTCTTCAGTGTCAAATTACCCATATGAAATTTGCTCAGGAAATATATATATTTTTTATTGTTTTGCTTAAGAGAGCAAAAAAAGTTCTACAAGACGGCCTTCTTGTTTCTTTCAACAAAATATTGCTGAAGATGTTAGTCTCGAAGTTTCAGAAAACTCGTGGGTGCACTGTTGTTAGCTGCAGTACGACGTCAAACAGTTGACTAAACCTCTGCAAGGATTAAATTGGTGAAAGTAAATCAGTGTTCATTGGGAACATGTCTAAATGTTCATACAAAATTTCAGCAAAATCGGTGACGGTCATGCAGGAATGTTTCCTTTTAAAAGATTCCTCATCTTCCCCATTCTGTTATTCTGTTCAGCTTCTATTAATCACTGCATTTAAATTAATTTTGAATGAGTGTGTGTGCATGTGTGCACAGCATTGTCGTGGGGGAGGGGGGCAGTCATAAGTTAAATTATTTTGATTTGTTGCTGTGTTAATGGAGGAATCAAAACGCACCTGAAGAGGAAAAAATCTGCAAAAGATCGCAACAGCCAACAGCTTCCCCCTTTTTCATGATTTACTCTGCATTGTACAAAATAAACAAAAATACCAAGCTTCATAAAGGGTTATAATATATGCTCTACATCCTCGGTAAAGATTGGATTTCGGAATTTAGTGAGCAGCCCCTTCCGTTTAGAGTGCCATCTATCTGCAAGTGTGTCCCACTTCAAACTTTCCATGAGGTTTATATCTAAAAAGAAAGATGATGAGACTTACCAAACAAAAGTGCTGGCAGGTCGATAGACACACAAACAAACACAAACATACACACAAAATTCAAACTTTCGCAACAAACGGTTGCTTCGTCAGGAAAGAGGGAAGGAGAGGGAAAGACGAAAGGATGTGGGTTTTAAGGGAGAGGGTAAGGAGTCATTCCAATCCCGGGAGCGGAAAGACTTACCTTAGGGAGGAAAAAAGGACAGGTATATATATACACACACACACACACACACACACACACACACACACACACACACACACACACACACACACACATCCATCCGCATATACACAGACACAAGCAGACATTTGTGAAGGCAAAGAGTTTGGGCAGAGATGTCAGTCGAGGCGGAAGTACAGAGGCAAAGATGTTGTTGAAAGACAAGTGAGGTATGAGCGGCGTCAAATTGAAATTAGAAATTAGCGGAGATTGAGGCCTGGCGGATAGCGAGAAGAGAGGATATGCTGAAGGGCAAGTTCCCATCTCCGGAGTTCTGACAGGTTGGTGTTAGTGGGAAGTATCCAGATAACCCGGACGGTGTAACACTGTGCCAAGATGTGTTGGCCGTGCACCAAGGCATGTTTAGCCACTGGGTGATCCTCATTACCAGTGTCCGCCGCTCGTGGTCTCGCGGTAGCGTTCTCGCTTCCCGAGCACGGGGTCCCGGGTTCGATTCCCGGCGGGGTCAGGGATTTTCACCTGCCTCGAGATGACTGGGTGTTTGTGTTGTCCTCATCATTTCATCATCATCCAGGAAAGTGGCGAAATTTGACTGAGCAAAGATTGGGTAATTGTACGGGCGCTGATAACCACGCAGTTGAGCGCCCCACAAACCAAAAATCATCACACATCATCATCATTACCAGCAAACACTGTCTGCCTGTGTCCATTCATGCGAATGGACAGTTTGTTGCTGGTCATTCCCTCACAGAAGGCTTCACAGTGTAGGCAGGTCAGTTGGTAAATCACGTGGGTGCTTTCACACGTGGCTCTGCCTTTGATCGTGTACACCTTCCGGGTTACAGGACTGGAGTAGGTGGTGGTGGGAGGGTGCATGGGACAGGTTTTACACCGGGGGCAGTTACAAGGGTAGGAGCCAGAGGGTAGAAACACACTCGTGATGGCTAAATGTACCAGTCACGAATCTTGCCGCTTTTCTTTGGACCTTCTCAGTCTCTTGAATCAGACCCAACTGGTAAGGGTCCAATACATATGAACAATACTCTCTACCGTAAACAAGTTTTTGAAAGCTAGGCTAAGAGTTTTGGCCTTCTGTTCATCATAATCAGTTACATTACCCATACTGTAAGCAAGATAAGGTATTGAATTATTTGTAGTGTTCATAGATTTTACGTCCGACCAAAATTTTTTGGGGCTATTTTTAGAATCTGCAGATAAAATATTGCTTTCAAATTCGTTAAAAGAATCTCTCATTGTCCTCCTGAGAGCTGCTTTCATTTCACATAATTTCTGTTTGTCAGCGGGGCAGTGATTACGTTTAAAATGACTGTGCAAAATTCTCTGCTTTCTCAGCAACTTCCTAATATGTTTGTTGTACAAATGTGGATCCTTTCCCTCCCCTATATTTTTGCTAGGCACATACTTCTCTAGCACATGGTGGACAATACCGTAAAATTCTGACCAAAGATGCTCAATATCTTTGTGTCCTGTCGTGAATGCTTGGAGCTGACTATGAAGATATTCATGAATGGCACTTTTATTTGCTTCCCAAACAAGAAAACTCCACGCTGTTTCTTTGGTGTTTTTGCAACTTCCACTGACATAGAAACCACAACGACATTATAGTCGCTAAGACCTTCTTCTAGATTAACGTCCTCAAAACGATCAAGTCTGTTTGTCACCAAGAAATCTAACATGTTCCCCTCTCGAGTTGGTTTTCTAACCAATTGCTCAAGGTTATATATTGAGAGTGCTCCTAGAATAACTTCACACAAAAAGATATGACGACAGAAACACTCAACAAATGACTTGAAAGTGAATTAATAAAATCATTCAGGTATTTCTTTAATATTCTTAAAAACAATCCTAGGATTGATCTGAAGAAATAAGTAGTCACTTTACTGATAGGTAAATTTCTATGCTCATTTCCTGTGATTGTTTGTTAATGTTTTTCTTTTTATCAAGCGAAAGTAAATAATGCTCTTAAAAAGTACATGCAAGTACAGTTTACTATCACATTTCCTAGTATTCTAGGACAAATAACATGACTAACTATTAATTTACACTGGTTTGTATTACAGTGAAGGTATCAGTAAGATGCTGTAGCTCAGAGAAAGCAATTGTTACATTTAAGATAAGATGTTGCAAGCATACAACACAATGGAGTGTGTTTTCCAGAAAATGTGGAGTACATGATAAACAAATGTAGATTATGATCTGCAGCAGCAAATATTTAGTGGTGACATACATTATTCTATTCGTTTTACAATCACAGGCCTTTGTTATTTTGGAATGAATATAATGTTATTACAGTAATAATTGTAAATTATCTCCATGCAGCTCCAAATCTGGCTGCAAGCATATCCACTGGTTCTCAGAGTCCCACAAATGTTCGTGCAATGTCAGTGGTGAAATTGTAAATAGGGTATTTTCTTGCAACATGTGGGAGTTTCCTTGATAACAAATCATTCTCCCAGTAATTCAGAGCATGGGGGAGGATATGATGTATGAATAACTGAAAAACACAAATAATTAAGATATTTTCAAGTATTTATTGAGGACAATGTCTTGTGGACAGGTAATAGCGGCATCGGCTGATGGGTGCATGCACTCAGGCAAGTCGTCTTCCACTGCTAATTTGGTTTAACATCTGCCACTGCCCCTAGCAGCCAGCAAGCCATGATATCAGTTCCCATGTGCACGACACACGTGCCTTTTTTTAGTTGCACAAATGTCTCCCAACCAGGTAATTGGCACATGAATAATTGGGAGTACACTGTAATTGTCTTCAGTTAACCTCGGAAATAAAAATAAATGAGTGCAAATGTCACTGTATGTTTTACAATGCCATCTTATTGAACTGAAGCATTAATAATTTTTCATCAGTTAACTCCCCTCCCCCCCTCTCCACCACAGACTCATGAATGATTTCACTATAATAATTGGAAAGTATACTATGCAGAAAATAGTGACACAGTATTTGTCTACTGAATATTGCAAGCCACACAGCAATTTTTTTTATCATAAAGTGGAATTTCATGGATAGCATATGGGCTGTTGACAAACAGTATGCAGGGGATCTTTACTGGAAGTTATTTTCACAACTTCCAGTTGCAGAGTACCTTTCCTTGACCCTACCAACATCAAAAACGCATTTGGAATGACATTACATATACATTACATTACATATACACGATTAACACAGATAAGCTCCTGAATCACAATTGTCCTATGCATCATCATGATGCCATTTATTCTACGTTGCACAGCAGGAAAAGAAAAAAAAGCCTCTATGGTTTGGGAGGGACAAAGCTTCAGGTGGGGAGCTTGGTGTCGAGCAGCAGTGTGTGTGAAGATTTCAATGTACATCTTGAAGTTCATAAAAAAAAAATACAGATAGTCATGCAACATGCATATTTATTGTGTACAGCATGACCATACTTATTTTATACAAGAAAGAGTAATTTAGTTTTTTACTAGAATTGAATAATTGCAGTCAACAGGGATTTGTCATATTACACACATTTGTATAATGTGGCTATGGTCCTTTTTCTGGTATTTCTAGAACAACTTTATTTTAAAGTGGCTAACGTATTCCAAATTATTATTATATTACAGTCTACCCTAAATCACTCATCCACTGGTTCTGTCACTTCATGGTTAACTTGTAATACTTCCTTTTCAATATCCTCATGTCAAAACTACAATGAGATCCAAATCAGAAGGCTTCAGTGAAGTACAATGCTTAGTACCACAAGCAAGTTTATTACTCATACAGCCAGAACAGAACTGAACTCCTGTACAGTGTGTGCAGATGTTTATACAGACATTGAATATTCCAGAATATACAAACATAATATATTTCAAGAACATCCCAGAAATGACCAATACTAAATAACAAATACTATATGGAGGACAACACATTTGAATTTGTGACCTGTCCCACAGCTTGCAGCATTGCTCTCAGTCCTGGAGAAACAGCAAGCCGATGTTTCAGAAGTTCTGATTACAGCAGCCTGGATCTCGACCTTGTCAGTGGTCCTCTGTATGGTGGTGCTGCCAGATCCTTCATCTGGTTGTATTTTTTTATCCTCTTAACTGTGGTGAGAACTGAAGGTAGCTTTTCCCATCGAACTTCGGCAATTGTCAAATGGATCTTCAGTTTCCTTCAGCCTCCCATCATCTCGACTATTTTAGGATGTCATATGGAGATTGTGGATGACTTCTGTGGTTTTTTTGATGAAGGGTCTTAATCCTTGGCTTCATATGCAACATTTGAGTGACAAAGAATATAATGTAGCCCGAAGTAGTGCTTTAGTTACTTTTGCGATAGTCCCATTCTCCGCACAGCCTAAAAATAACAAAGTGACTTGGACTGAGTCTCACTGGTCAGTGCTTTGCACTGTATAGCACTCTTAGTCCTTCACCATCCTGGGTCCTACAAGCCAGCTATCTTGTTTCTTCAGGCTAGGTGTTGAAGTGTTTCCGTAGTCATCCTGAGTAGCATCCAGCTGAAACAAAAACAGTACATCTGTTGTTTTTTCGGTCTTGGAGCAGAAAAAAATGGTGTGGAGGCCTGCTTCACAGTGTTATAAGTGAATCTAATGACAGGTAGTATTGTATCTCAATCTGTCTGTTCGACATCAGTGTACATCGGGTCCATATTTGCCAGCATCTTATTAAAATGTTCTGTGATGCCATTCGTCTGTGGATGGTAGGTAGTTACCACTCTGTAATAATGTCACAAGGTGGAATTAGCTTTGATACTAGCCTTGACAGGAAAATCTGATCACAATCAGAGATAATCGGACAGGATGCTCGATACTTCAGAATGATGTCTTCTAGAATGAACTTTGGAATTTCTGGAGCTTGGTCAGTTGGCACAGCTTTAGTGACAGCATAGCAGGTGAGGTATTCAGTGCACATTATTATCCATAAATTCCCATTTTCTGACTACAGAAACCTCCCCAAAAGGTCATTTCAAATTTGTTGGAATGGTGTTGCTTCAGGTTGGATTGGTACCATATACCCCATAGGTAGCTATGGCACGTGCTTCCATCAGTGTAATTCCTTACAGTGGCTCACATTGTGTTTACAGATCAATAAATACCTGCACCTGATTCTGTATAGGGCATTCATGAACCCCAGGTGACCAGATGTTGGAGTGTGATGGAAAAACTTCAGGATAGCTGGCCATAGGTGAGCTGGGATGATGACCAGTGATTTCTGCTGCTTTTAATCATAGCTCTTCTTGTGCATTGCTCCATTATTATCCTTTTGTCTCTCCCTTCTCCTGCAAGGCTTCTTTGGTTTCCAGCAATGCTGGACCTTTCCTCTGTTCAGCAGCAAAATCATTTAATGCAGTGATGACTGATTTCATCCACACTGCTGCGTTCCACCAAAGGATTCATTGAAAGACTGTCACCACCATTGTGTTTGCAACCTCTTTTATATACCACTGTGACAGTGTACACCTGAAGGGTCAATGCCCATCACCCCAGATGACCTGGTGGATCCTTTAGGCTAGTGAGCTCCCCAGAGAGAACGGTGGTCTGTCATAAAAAGTGAGGGTTTGGAAAATACTCCAGAAGCATAAGCTATCACCTCTTCAGCACTTTCCTGAATTTTTACTAGAACTGCCCATGTTCCTAAATTACTAGCATCAGAATGAAGTTCAGTCTCGGCATTCTTGTCATACAATGCTAGCACTGGAGAAGATATTGGCGCCTTCTAGAGAACAAAGTTAGATACTTCTCACACCTCATTCCTGGAAAATGTGGCATCTGTCAGCAATAGTTACGGCAACGGACATCACACATATGTCAAGGAGTCAGAAAAATCTGCTGTCATTTTCTCAGGGTCTGGATGGATTCCATTGCTATTCACTAGGTGCTCCATGTTTTTCCTTTCTTGGACAATGAAGAGGCACTGATTCGGATTTCTATATCTAAATGTACATCCATACTCTGCAAACCACCTCACTGTGTGTGGCGGAGGATACCTTGAGTACCTCTATCGGTTCTCCCTTCTATTCCAGTCTCGTATTGTTCGTGGAAAGAAGGACTGTTGGTATGCCTCTGTGTGGACTCTAATCTCTCTGATTTTATCCTCATGGTCTCTTCGCGAGATATACGTAGGAGGGAGCAAAAGCCCGTACTGAGCTACTAAGCGTCTCTCCTGCAAAATCTTTCACTGGAGTTTATCTATCATCTCCGTAACGCTTATGATCCTGTAACGAAGCACACTGCTCTCCGTTGGATCTTTTCTATCTCTTCTATCAACCCTATCTGGTATGGATCCCAGACTGGTGAGCAGTATTCAAGCAGTGGGCGAACAAGTGTACTGTAACGTACTTCCTTTGTTTTCGGATTGCATTTCCTTAGGATTCTTCCACTGAATCTGACTGGCATCTGCTTTACCGACGGTCAACTTTATATGATCATTCCATTTTAAATCACTCCTAATGCCTACTCCCAGATAATTTATGAAATTAGCTGCTTCCAGTTGCTGACCTGCTGTATTGTAGCTAAATGATAAGGGATCTTTCTTTCTATGTATTCACAGCACATTACACTTGTCTACACTGAGATTCAATTGCCATTCCCTGCACCGTCAATTCGCTGCAGATCCTCCTGCATTTCAGTACAATTTTCCATTGTTACAACCTCTCGATATACCACAGCATCATCCGCAAAAAGCCTCAGTGAACTTCCGATGTTATCCACAAGGTCAATTATGTATATTGTGAACAGCAATGATCCTACGACACTCCCCTGCGGCACACCTGAAATCACTCTTACTTTGGAAGACTTCTCTCCATTGAGAATGACATGCTGGATTCTGTTATCTAGAAACTCTTCAATCCAATCACACAATTGGTCTGATAGTCCATATTTAGGTGGAGACCTGCTGTCTGAACACACTTCAACATTGTTGTCAGTTGGCTTAGATGTGGTGATGTCATTTTGCAGCATCTTCTCTACTTCCTCTTGGATTTTCTGTTCTTCACTCAGTAACATCCTATATGATCACTTGCTAATTGGTGGACGATCCCTAGTGTTGATATGGAGTTTTATTATTGGCTGCTTGGTCTGTCTTTTCTTCACTCCAGATTTGAAAACATCCAATGATGCAGAACAGCTGTCACACTCCGATGATGTTTCTCGGTCAGGCCAGATCCTATTGACATTTAGATAGTAGCTTCCTTCCTTCGTTGTCTTTTGTCGTAGCAAAGCCTGATACTTTGTCAAAGGCACTAAGTTGCCCTTCCTGTCCTAAGCACATACCTTTAGGGATGAGTTGTAGATGTTCATGGCAGTGACAAAGAGTTCTCATTGACCTCCTACAGTGGTCATGATCATTCGCTGGCATTTCTTTTATGAGCCACTTTTTTGCAGTTGATAAGAACTTCAGAGTTTTAACTGAGCATCTCAATTGAAGACTGGAACTCATCTCATTGATGATGGCTAGATAATGTTGTCTTCTGCAGCAACATGCAGAGCGATCTATGGTATTTGCTTGTTGGAATAGTTTCGTCAGTCCGGTAGCTCTGACCTTCCACAGTCTGTGACAGCTTGTGATGCTTGCAAGAAGTTCAGTTCCAGAATAGCCTTATGACCACATTTCACTAAAATGATAAATTCGAAAAGCTGTATTGTCTTGATAGTTACTCTTAAATCACGTGTTCCTGTTGGCTGGACCATTTCCCATCAGTAACCTTCAGAAAAATTGCATTGTAGAACATAGCTTTCTTAGCTGACAACAATAAGCAGCCAACATTACAGAGAAAGGAGCCTCTCAAATGATTAGTGCCCAGACAAGTTGGCAGTCAATGATGTCAGTGAGATTTTGTGACGTCCTGGTGACTTGTCTCCGGAAGATTTTCATGTGCGGCAGTCTCACCTGTACATGGTCACCTGAATTAGTTTTTGTAAATTCAGCATCTAGGTGACGGTGTGCTGAGGAGCAACCTCATCCAGGATTCAGTGACGGGCTTCAGGTAGACTATAATCGTGTGCAGTTGATGGCCAGAATAGAACTATTGTGCGGTTGACGTCGTATAGTGTAACAACCGCCAAACACTTGTCTTCTCTCTCTCTCTCTCTCTCTCTCTCTCTCTCTCTCTCTCTCTCTCTCTCTCAGCAATAGTGTACAACGTGTCCAGCAAGATGCACACACCGAAAACATATCAGCATGTTTTTCTCCATTGTGTTTTTCTTTGGGGCATCATACTTGGCGGAGGTGTTGGTTGTTCCTAAGTTGTCCACATGCTAGGGTGTCATTTGATGGTTGTGACATAAGTTAGAGTTGAAGTCCATTCTTCCTGGTGCGTTTCTCTATTGGCAGGGCTTGGTGCCAGAGATTGATACACCTCCTCTTCATCATTCTCTATTACTTTCTAACATGTGAGGTCAGTGTTCATGGCTGCTATCCCTTTTGCACTGGGTGTGATATTTCTGGCTTGCATGTGCTGCTCTCTCTCTCTCTCTCTCTCTCTCTCTCTCTCTCTCTCTCTCTCTCCCTCCCCCTCCCTCCCTCCCCCCCCCCCCCCTTAACTACCTGATATCTAAGAGAGGCAAGCTCATTGTGGTCTTCTTCAACTGTCACATTGTCCACATTCGGCAGTCAGTCATACCTCTTTCTTCCACCCTTTTCTGTTGCATTTCGTCAATTTGCTGGTGCCAGTTCAAGAATTCCTCTCTGATTATGACATCCTTTACCAGAAGAGCCTGTGGTACTTGGCTTTTGTGAGTTCTTTCAGCAAGTGTGAGGTTTTGTCATCCTCTGTCGGTTCCAAGTCACTTACCACCACCACCACCACCACCACCACCACCACCACCACCAGCCATAACAGTTCGCAACAAATGGAATAAAAATTCATAGAATAACTTGTTACGAACATGTTTAACTCTCGCATTGTTACGAACATGTTTAATTCTCGCATTGGCTACGACATTCGCAGCAGAGCACTGAGAACACTATTGAGTGCTCATTTCACCAAGCAGCGACAGAACACACACACATAAGACTGTTGTGCTTGGCAAGCTTTCGGAGCCAATGGCTCCTTCTTGAGGCATAAGGGTTGAAGGGTGAACGAAAATGACTAGAGAGGTCTAGGAAAAGAGGTAGATTTTGGGAAAGTCACCCAGAACCGTGGGTCAGGGGAGACTTACTGTTACCCCTCCAGTCCTTTTCCTTTATCTTTCTTCCTTCCCCTTAAACCCTCCTGCCAGAAGAAGGAGCCACTGGCTCTGAAAGCTTGCCAGTCACAACAGTCTTTTAAGTGTCTGTGTTCTGCCACCGCTTGGTGAGTAGATTTCTTGAAAATTTTGCTGATATCTCTGTCCTGGAGGTTTAGAATTACCCTACTTGTACAGGTAGAGTCCAGTCTGAGGTGAAAACATAGTTTATAAAGTGACATAGCAAGCTGTAAACTGTCTCGATAATACAGAAGGGTTTTGGGAACCCCATTTCTAGTACTGAAGCACATGCAAACTTTTTGTGCAGTTAAGTCCAGGCAGAGGTGTAAAATTAGTTTTGTGCTATTTCAGTTTCACATAAGTAAATTATCAGTATTTTACTAAGCCATAAAGTTCTTCACACATGAATGACTTGCCCTGCTGTGATAGGGAAAAGAAGAGAACCAGTGGAAAAATGCTCCTATCAGAGCATAAAAAAAGGCGAATATACTCCTGTTAAGACTCTGACTGAAAAAAGTGGTACCAGCTGCCTCATTCTACCTTCCCAGCACCTTTTTGGATAAATTTTTAAATTAGGACATGCAAAAAAAAAATCACACATTTTGTATGCTGAGAGAGGAGGACCAGTGGCAGTGGGAATGAGATGGAAAAGTAATAAATACTGGAAGATGGTGGACAGTAGTTGTGTTATGGAAAGAGTGAAGGAGACAATGGTAAGGGACACAGTGGCAGTGGAACATAGTTGATATAGACGGAACAGTGTTAGGAAGAAAGTGAAGGAGACAGTGCCAATGGGAGAGGAGTAAAGAGGAGGAGGAAGTGGAAGTGTGTGAGAGCCAGTAGTAATGAGAGACAGAGTATATGACAATGATAGGGAGGAAGAGAGAGATAGTGGCATGAGAAGTGACAGCAGCAATGGGGAGGAATGAATGACATGGTAGTAGCAATAAAAGAGAGCAAGAGAGAGAGAGAGAGAGAGAGAGAGACATGACAGTGAGAGACACACAAAGATATGATGACAGCAAGTTGGGATGAATAAGTGAGAGAGAGAGAGAGAGAGAGAGAGGCCAAGTGGGAGTGGCTGGGTATGAGCGATTCCTAGTGGCTGTGAACGACTTGTAGTTAGAGGAGCTTGTGGGAATGAGAGGTGAGTTGTATGTTAAAGAGAATTTCAACGTGTTTGCATGCCATAATATTTTGGAAAATTTTTAAAGATGCAGAGGAAGTTATTAAGAGGCAGTGTGTTTTAAACAAGAGCATATTTGCCTTTTTTGCGCTCTGATAGGAGTATTTTTCCACTGGTTCTCTTTTTCTCCACGCACAAGGTGAATGTTTCTCTCTTATTTAACTCGGGTTTCCTGCAGGAATGCCTACCTCCATTAAACTTTCTGGGAATTATTTTCACTGAACAGGTCTGCACACTGTATAGTTGAGGCATATGGGAATAGACAAGCATGTAGATAAAACATAACTATTCACTTGGTGTGTGTGTGTGTGTGTGTGTGTGTGTGTGTGTGTGTGTGTGTGGGCGCACGCGGGGGAGAGAGAGAGAGAGAGAGAGAGAGATGAATACTTGTATTTGCATTATTACCAGTGCTGGCAGAATCATGTTGGCACTCATCAAATTAGTAATTGTGTAATTAAGTGAAATATTACTACTTTTAGATACAGACAGTGAAGTAGAAGATTACTTGCCGGAGCAGACGGGGGAAAATTTGGCACTGCTACAGCAAGCAGGAGAACCAGTTGAAGATGAACAGCAGGATGATTCTGTTATTCCAGAGGAGTTTGGACTTGAACTAGAGATGAGTGGTAATGATCCAACAGGTCAGTATGATTATATTCTCTGAGGAAATGTTGAACTATTTCATTTACTTTGGCCCCCCCCTCACACCCTATGTTTCTGCTGCAAAACAGGATCAGATTATAGTTTCAAGAAAAACATCTGTTACTGGCTGATCTTAACAAAACATGCACTCCCACTTTCCGCTTACTGCCTCACCTTATTCCTGGGATTGAACTGAAATTTAACAACCAGTGAAAAAAGATTTATTGGCGAGTCTTAATCACTTATATATATCAGTCATGTGTATTTCATCTGTCAGTTACATCATATCCCAAACAAAATTTACACACATTGTCACCGTTAATGTTGGAGAAGATTTCTAGCGTTGTGTACCATATAAGCAGCATATCCAAATTTATAAAAAAACACACATTCACTATGCTACCCTGGATTATAGAATGATAATACTTCTTAATCATTATCAGTTAAGACCAGAATTAACAGAGCATACAGCAAAAACATTGCAGAAATTCTAGATTACTCTGTGCACAGCAGTCTACTAAATGATAGCTCAGTATTATGAAGACATTTAAACTTCATTATACAACAGAAACAAAGAATGCAGGAAGAAGTGTGTGAAGTTCCCTTCAGTTCTACTAATCCTAGAATTCCTCTAAACTAATTTCATAATCTTGATGTGCTCGTACTTGACATTTCTGGTCCCTCTGTTTCTAACATACACCTTGCATTCCATCAGGTACCATTGATTCTGTGAATGCACAGGATTTCGTGCTAGCCATTATGTTGATATGCAAAACTCACTTACACTTAAAGTAATTTCTTACTGAAAATAAGAACAGCAAGCAGTCACTGTTGATTATACTCATTCAGAATGGAGCCAGTAGTGATTTTTAACTGACAGGGTAATCTTCACTCAGATATTTTCAAATATCCACCATCTCCCAATGTCAGTTTTTTTTTTTTTTTATAAAACTCCGTGTTTGTACAAAGACCATTTTCAAATGCAGTGCAGTGTGAAATCTGTGCAATTTTTCCCATAAATTTCTTCTAGTTTGTAGATCATATCACAATAGAAAATGATAAACAAATGTTTGTCATTTATTATTATTACTTATTTTACTAATGTTTTGATCAGTATTGCAGGTAGCTGTCATAAGGGTACTTATTACCACTGGGGGCAGGTAACTGTAGCTCAAATTTACTGTCTTTACACTTGCCCCTATAGTTCCTTAAAATGAATGTATGTAACATTCTTCATATAATTGAATATCAAGAGTTGAGTGGAAGAGAGCTGAGGCTCTTCATTGATAGTAATTTAAGATTTAATTTTAATGGCTCACATCAGAGAATCAGGAGAGAACTGCTAATGTGAAGCAGTGCTTTTCTCAGTACATTCTTTGCCAGTTAGGACAGGTCAGTAGATGTGCCTTCAATGGAAGTGTTTATAGATGAACATGGTGGGCAGCCTTGTGACCTCAGTGTGTTCCATATGCTTTACCATTGCCAGCTGAGACAATGAGATTATGTAGCCATCATCAGCTTCAATATTGGAATGCTGCTTTATTATCTTGATAGGCCCTCATGCCATTTTACTATATGATATTATCTGTGATGGAAAATAATTATATGGGAAGCAAAATTCTACAGACATACTATGCAATTATATTTCTGTATACTTATTTTAACAGTAGATGCTTTTAAAGTTATATGCAGATTATTTGTTTAATTAGTAATTTCTATGTAAACTGAGTACTTTTTCACGTGTTTAATTGACTGTTCATTTATGTAGCCCCAGATTCGTTGGTGACACAGACTTCTTTTGTAACTGGAATGAATGCAATGCCATCCCACGAGGAGGGAAGTACAGATGGTCTCGACATTAGTGACTTTGATTTGTCAGCACCACCATCACAACATGGAACTAACGATGGTGATCTGCGCACAAAACAAGAACTAGAAATTGAACATTCAGACACAGATGAGGATGACATTGGAGAAATTCATTTTCAGAGTTCACACTTCAATGGTGACAGCTCTGAAGAAGAAGAGAAGGACTTCGTGCAGGGTCTTAGCTTTGATGCTGCCGAAGCAGACAAGACTGCAGGTCATCCAAGCAAGGCCACTGTGAGTGGAGGCCTGAGTGATATCTTGACATCAACTGCCGTGCAGGCTGTGGCGAGAAACATTGCAGATATTACTGCGATGGGACAGAGCTTAATTTCTACTGTGATAGGCACAGGTGCAGCTTCAGTTCAAGAAGCCAGTGCCCAAACTCCTCGGCAGCAGTCTAATGTTTCTTCTGTGAAACCTTCTGATCAGTGTTCCTCCTCATCTTCAGACAGTGATGACTTCGAGATGATTTCACAGGATGATCTCTCGTAACACATACTGCTCTATTTCATGTGTATGTTGTGTCCTTTTAATATCTGATCTTTATTTTGTAATATTTGCCCACTAATTGTATGGACAATTAATTTACAAAACTAGAAATATTTATACCAAAATAATTATTTTTTATTTCAGGACTTTTTGACAAAATTCAGTATTCTGAATACAAATTGTATTACATGATGATTTTTGTAACTTGGCAGCAATTGTAATCTAGAACCCAATAAAGTACTTAAAAATTTGTTGTGCCGTATATGCTGCAACAAATTATGCTTAAGTAAGAAAGAAACCTTTTCCCTTTCAGTGAAATTTGGACAATATGAATAATAAACTGAATGTGATGTGTTGCAAAAAAAAAAAGATAGAAATTAGTATTTTTCCAATTTCTACAAGATTGAATGTTTTAGTAGATTGAATATTAAAAAAGATTGTAAATATGTAAATACTCATGGAAAAAATACTTGATAGTTATTGCTGCTGTGCTTAGTGTTATGATTTTTGAGTGTTCCTTATGAATGTGAGATATTTTCCTGAATTGCTTCTGTCATTGTGATACTTTTAACATATCTTTTTATCAGATGAATTTATACAGCAGCACTCCAAAAGTCTGGCTGTAATTTATATTATGACAGTCTGTTTTGGGTAGCAGTATTTCTGTTATTTTTTTAAAACTTTTAGATCTGTTGAGTGTACATGTAGCTGCAGTATTGTTGTTTCCACTTTTTTATCAATAGTTACAGAGTAATTGACTGGTCCTATGGTATATCAATTTTTCTTAAGAGGAAGAAAATATTTATATATTGCAGAGAATTTTATTAGTGTTCCAGCATAGAAAGTAAAATGAATCACTCTCTGGAATTTGAAGTACAGCCTCCATATCCTCTCCTTTCCAAAAGCAGTGTGTAACTTATTTTTAAAAAAGTGTAATTTGTGTATTTTTTATTATAAGTGTGAAGTGAAAATGTTACCTGTAATTTTGTTGTAATACAGAATAAGTATTTGCTGTGATTGAAATATTTGTAAGAAAATAAAAGCTAATTTATTGAACTGTACATATATATCAGTTAAGTTGCCTCTTAAAGATTATTGTTCATACACACCCTGTAACTGTAACTATCATTCTCTTACACACACACACACACACACACACACACACACACACACACAACACCTTCCCCTCTTCCACCCAATTTCTGTTGAAAAATGTAGTGCACTAAACCCACAAGGTGGTACACTCAAATTATTTTGATCAGAAACAGAAAAAATATGTAAAGATAAAACATCCGAGGTGCAAATATACTTCTTGAGTTTGCAGCTGTATAACATTGTGAAAATGTTACTGTATTCAGGGTGTATTCGTGGAAGAGGAAAAAAAATTCCCAGTTAAAAATACACTTTCTCCCAGATGAAAATACACTCTTTCTGTGCTAAGTAACAGTATACTTTTCCTTGGAACTGTAGAACTTATCAAGCTTTCAGTGGTTGTGTTTTTATACACCGGTATAGAATTTCCCGGCACTTTAGAGAACGAAACCCAGGGGGGGAAAAAAACACGTTTTGGAAAGATGTCTGATGTGTAGCAACATGAACAGGGGTGTAAGCCAGTCTTACCTCATGTCAAGCGATCTTGCCAACTGACTACAGCGAATATTCAGCGCATAGGACACAAGATGTAGTCAGCCAATAACAACATAACTGTTAAGTAGTGCGAACACACAAATAGGAAAGATAATGATATAAATGAATATACATAGTGTTGCTACAAGAAAAGAAAAGCTTTCACGTGTAATATTGTTCTCTAAGATTAATAAGCTGCAAGAGAAGCTAACACACAAAGTTGGTATTTTTTGCGTGCATTACACTTTAAGGTATATCACACAAATGTGCCAGTAAAATTTTTGACAATTACGTAATTGTCTGGACTTCTGGGCTCGAAATTATTCTAAATGATCATCCTCAAGGAGGTGATTTTTGAACGAGAGTCAAACACTCTGTGATTTAAGAAATTCAACATACATTCGAGCACAGAGTTCATCTTGCATAAAAGGAAATTTACTTTGAAAGTAACACTTTTCAAACAACCATTCAGAATATTTTTCCATGACCTGATAGAAATAGGTTCGCTTCAGCAGTTGCCAGAGAGAGCCAGATAACACGTGTCACTGCGCTTGCACAGCTACGATGACGCAGGAAGCCTGTACGTTTGTATGTGTAAATCGTTAAAAGATCTTACATTGTCACAAAAGAAACAAGACCCTAGAGGATACTCAAAGAGCATGGGAGTTTGGTGAACCATACTAAAATGCATAATTCAGCTTAAAGTGCACATTTGTATGTCCAGATTCATACGTAAATTTTCTTGGAGCACCAGTACCGTGCTGTATTACCTCATGTTTGGTTTTTATTATGGCATAATGGCATACGTGCTAGAAGATGAAAATGTGCACTTGCAGCAAACAGTTGAAACTAGCCAATAGTGTGAAATTAAACACACAGCCTCAGCAGAAAAGATTAGTAAAAGTAAAATTTCTTTAACAAACCGACAAAAATAACTTCATTGTTCTGCAACGCGATTAATGCTTGACCGTCAGAAAGGTGGAAATAAAATCTGCAACATATTTTAGCCTTCTGTAATTACGTGAATGTATTTTAATTCCCTTGATAGCTCCCAGCCACAGAAATCAGTTTTGTTTCCATCTGATGTGAGAGCAATAAACGAAGATGAAAGAGCAAAATCACTTAATGTTAACACGGGTCACGTGGAGACTACCTCCGCACTACAAATGGATCTGAGCACTATGGGACTTAACATCTGAGGTCATCAGTCCCATAGAACTTAGAACTACTTAAACCTAACTAACCTAAGGACATCACACACATCCATGCTCAAGGCAGGATTCGAACCTATGACCATAGTGGTCGCACGGTTCCAGGCTGAAGTGCCTAGAACCGCTCGGCTACACTGGCCGGCTCCCCACTACAACTCAGACTGCTCTGTGCATCGGGTCCAGATCTACGATATTCCCGAACCAGGGCAATATTAGATAGTGATGCTCCCCCTCCCTCGAGCGTTTGAATCAGGATGCCAAAAATGTAAAAAATCGATCTTTCAAGAATATCTTCATTTTTTTAGTACGCATTTTTCTGAAGAGTCTGATACACAAAACATATATGTTCGAGGGAATGTAAGACGTGTTATTTGGTCATAGAGTGCCAAAGTGCAGTGCCACGCCTCTTCACACAGCATTCTTCCATCACACGTCTTTGTACTTCGGTCTGTGGAATTCAAACGTGCAATATTTTGTAATGGGTGCCATCAAACTATATTCAGGCCATAGGAAATTAAAATGTCCTGTAGTGCCTCTCCCGCTCCTAGTCGGCCGATTTGACATCCTGCCCCTCTTTTTTTAAAAAAAACAAACCTCGCAATTAATAGTGGATGGGATTATTTGTAACTGGCAGAACAGGAACTCTTCAAAAAATTTGCAGTCTTTACAGCCTAGTAGCTAATAACTTGTGGTTTTGTGCGACGTAAAATTAAATGTAGGATACATAAAACCAGTAAAGACAAGCAAAACAGTACACATTTCTTCAATCTTTAAGTCCTAGCATTTTTTTCTCACTTATCTTGCCACTGCTTTATATGGCATACTTTCCTTTCTGGGAAATAATCTATTATCTCATCAAAGTTTTGCTACATGAAAAAGCGATATATCGTTATCTAATACTAGAAAAGCTGTTAATACAAATAGTACCCAAGACTGGTGTGGTTTCTCGATCTGATTACGTATATTTTGTCATTGTCTGCTAGATAAAACGGAATAGGCCTGCCTATTATTGCAGCAATTGTTACACACACCAAACAAATGAGACTGTTTTGGGACAAATGGCCATTTTTATAATGCAACAGAATATAATTCATGAAGTACCAAGATCAAATACCTATTGGGCCTACTACAAGCGAAAAGTTTTATGTTAGGAAACAGTTTCGCATTTCATTCATGCTCTCTAGCTTCTGAAGCATGAGATTGAAAAGTGTTAGTACAAAATTTTTATATCAATTTGAAATTGTCTTATTCTTCCATAATTTGTGAGTCCCCGTTCCTTTTTCTTCCTTGTTCTAACAATCTTGTCATCACTAATTCTGTAACTATTTCTGCCAGTGTCAAAACTTATTCTCCAGTTAACTTCACTAACCCTGCCACAATCACCGATTTAGTTCTCCCGCATTTATTCTCCGTGTTCGTACAACAAGTTTTCCGCGATACTCTCAGAATAGAACTTTAGCGGCTGCTAGCCGGGGACTATGTAACTGGCCCTTACTATTGTAGCGGTCTGGTTAAAAATTTTCTGTCAAAATTTCATCTTCTTGGATACACGGAGAAGGTAATATGTAATCATCATTACCTGTTATTCCTGTTCGTCGTTTATTTCCACTCTGGTAATCTAAATCTATGGGTGTCACTAGTAATTATAACAACGCTGAAAATTTGCAAACCCAGTCAACCCACATAAACAGCAATTGGCATTCACCCGTTCGGCATTATTTCGCTCAGCTCGTATAGCCCCATCCCCCTTTGTCTGCCGGAAAGTTTATTTCTAGATGTGATATGGATTTTTCTGGCAGAGACATCACGTACACTATGCATGTTTTCAAAAATCAACTTATGATTCATTCAGAAATGAACTTAGAAGTTGTTCAAAAACCAACAGGGATGCGTTTCAAAATTATATGAATAAGCGATAGACCAATGTGCGCTGGATACTAGGCGCTTTGTGAAACACGGTCTTTTTCCTCCATGAAATTGCCGCCCGGGGCAAATACCCCGGTTTATCCCCGCTCCCTAGCTCCGGGCCTGTTGCGCATATTGAATCTCACAGCTTAGGCGCACCAGTAAATTTTTTGCATATAGCATCTGGCTGTTTGCTGCTATTGCTTATACTGCCATACTTCTGTAGCCAGAAGTGGGAGAAGGTACTACTCATACGCAACTCAACTGCACATGTGTGCGTGAGCTCACTCGCAACCGCTCAAACGGATCTAAAGCCTAGTTTACACGACGACACTGGGTTGCGCCACTCGTTGCGTGGAATGAGTTGCACGCAAATGGTTTCATATTTGACTGTCGATACGGTGAAACCAGTATACACTGCAAGTTTCATCGTTTTGTGGGTTCTAGAGTCGTGTCTGAAATGAAAGTTTTGGCAGGTGCATGTAGCATGAGTTGGGATGGAGTTAAAACTTGTTGCATGGAATCGTTGCATAAGAAAAAAATAAAAAATGTGTTTTGATTCATGACTGGATGAAGAAAAGACGTCAGCTCGGTTACTCAGCATTCTTACTGAAATAATTTGTAATAGAAGACCCAAGAAGTTCTTTTAATTATCTTAGAATGTCACCAGAACTGTTCACGTTTCTTCAAAATAGAGTTAATTTTGTGATAATGAATAAAGATGCACTTTGTCAGAACTGAAATTACATTTCAGCCTGTGTGCATTACAATCGATAACACTCTGCATGCTACAAGATGCGGATTTAGTTGATGACACTTTTTCACTAACACCAATAATTATTAACATTCCCAGTAATAATAATTAATGTTGACTGCAGTTATTATTCGAACAGGCCGCATAAGAAGAGAATGGTTTGCAAACTACTCTCTTGAAGATAGATCTGTACAGTGGCAATATTTCAAAATTCAAACATATGTGAATGGGGAGCACCGCTGCGACATTTTAAATAGATGAATATTGAATAAAGAGTGCAGCTTCTTGATTTGTGTAGCCTTACCTCCTGTCAACAATATTCCTTAAAAAAAAAAATTGTATATGTGCTTCTAATTCAATAAATTTTGCCCTAAAGCTCAGATATTGTCAAATATTCTGTGTTCTGATCGTACGTGAAGGGCGCAGGAGCAGCAATATATTGCTTATTTTTGTAATCAGCATCACTGAAATCCCACAAACACCTATGCAAAGCATAGATATCCAAAAAGTGAACATTATTCTCCGTTCCTCACTGCGTATTTCAGTTTGCCTACACACTACAAACACACATAACCTTAAAAAGTCATGCATCTAGTGTCGACAAAGTTGGAACATGCCGAAAGTGCTTAAGCCTAGTTTACACGATGACACTAGGTTGCAGGCAATTGTGCTACTAGCCACTGCACATGCACGTCACGCATTTGTGCGACTTTTTGGTGAAACTAAACATTTTCGGCGTGTTCTAACTTTGGCGACACTAGTTGCGTGAGTTTTGAGGTTATGTGTGGTCGTAGAGTGTAGCCAAACTGAAATATGAAGTGGGGAACAGAGAATAATGTTCGCTTTACATAGGTGTTTGTAGGATTTCAGTGATGCCAATTACAAAAATAGCACATGCCGCTGAGACCGTCATGTGCGATCATAACATAGATGCTTTGACAATAACTGAGGTGCAGGGCAAAATTTATTGAGTTCGCAGCACATATAAAACTGAATTAAGAAAAATACAAACAAGTATAATTATAGCTGTGGCAATGCTCTCGTCTACAAGACAGCAAGTTGGCCATCTCTTTGTTAAGGAATATTGTTGACAAGAGCGAAGACTATACTAATTCACGAAGCTGCATTCTTTATTCAATATTCATCTATTTAAAACGTCGCTGCAGTGCACCCCATTCACATATGTTTGAACTTTGAAATATTGCCACTGTGCAGATCTATCTTCAAGAGAGTAGTTAGCAAACTGTTCTCTTCTTAATGTGGCCTGCTTCGAATAATTACTGTTTTGCTAAAGTTAATAATTGTTAATGTTAATAACAATTGGTGTTAATGAAATAGTGTCATCATAAACTAAAACCGTATCTTATAGAAAGCCTAGTGTTCTTGATTGTAATGCACGTAATATGATACTCAGTTCTGGCGATAGTCCTTCATGCATTACAGTACCTTTATTCCTTATCATATAATTAACTCTATTTAGAAGAAACTTGAACATTCTAAGATAATGAAAGAACTTCTTGGATCTTCCGTTATAAATTATTTCAACAAGAATGCTGAGCAACCGAGCTGACACCTTTTCTTCATCCAGTCACGAATCGAAACAAGTTTTTTATTATTTCGTATGTAGCAATTCCACGCAACAAGCTTTAACTCCATCACAACTCGTGCGACGTGCAGCTGTCAAAACTTTCATTTCATACACGACTTAGGGACCGACAAAATGACAAAACTGAAGTGTGTACTAGTGTCACCGTGTCTACAGTCATATATGAAACCACTTGCAAGCAACTCATTCCATGCAACAAGTGGCGCAACCCAATGTCGTCGTGTAAACTAGGCTTTAGTTTCACCGACGAGTTGCAAACATGCAGCACGCATGCACAGTGGCCGGTAGTGCAGTTGTGACGTCACAATCATCAAAGGCAATTTGTTATTATGAAGCATTGTATAGTCTTTCCAAAGCCTTTGACACATTTTGCTGTTAGCAGACACTTGTATGAGCACTGTGTTTTGTTGTTATATATGGTGCATACCCATTGCAACTTAAGTTTTATTTTCTTTTTTTCTCTCATTCATGTTTTATTGCTGCATTATTATTATGCAGTAGTGAGATACAGTAATATCCTTTGTTAGAGAATTGGTTCTTACCAGTCAAAGTTAAAAAATTTAATTGAAAACTAAGACAATGAAAAATTCCCGTAATTCTAAATAGTTCCCGGGTTTTCTCCCGGATGAAAAAATTCCCGGGTTTTTCCCAGGTCGTATACACCCTGTGTATTTCATTGACACAACTGTTTTATCTTCAGTAGGTGATGGTAGTTGCTGTCATCACTGGTGCAAGATGTGACTGGTGACAATTTTGTGGCAGGATTGAAGTTTATGGTGCAGGAGCATGGATTACGTGTACATGGGGAAACGTTCACAGTTGTATGGAAGTGGTACATATAGTACCCCCCCTAGTGGGAGCTGAGGAAAGGCCTTCTGCACATGTGCTGTGGGCAATGATTGTGCTGCTGAACATTCCTGTGGATAAAGGCTGAAATAAATCTGTGCAATGTGCTCCATCGGGTCATACATGGGAGAATCTTATTTCTCCTATTTTAATTTAATGACAGGTAGTGCTTAGTTGAAAGCCCACATCCCTGTTAAGATTGTCCACCATACAGATATGTATGGCCTCATTAAAAATACAGTTGCAGAATGGTGATGCTGAGGATAAAACTTCAGTCTCCTTGTAAAATATACAGTACTCTCTATTCTTTGCTCTGCTATCACTGATTCATCAGGTTGACCCAGGCATACATGAGGTGTTAAACACAATGTTCTTGCCTCTTGCATGTCTGACCAGTATAATATGCCCATCATTGACATTGATCTGATATATACCATGTTTTCCATGGACAAATCGTCTTTGATGGATCACAACAAATTCTTCAGTTGTCCTGGTGGATGAAAAATGCACTTGATGGTATGCCTCTTTAGGTTCTTCCTGTTCTTGAAGACATGCTACCAAAATAAGACAAGAAAGTCATTGCAGTCTGTGCCTCAGCATTTCATTTATATCTTTACACTGAACTTGCTATGTTTATCTGAATAACTGTTCTGTTGGAACACTGTTCTTAAGTGTTACAGCTCACGTGGGAGTCTGTTGAGATCTGAGATCAAGTGCTTGATGTGGCAGGAAGACAGCTTCTGGCTTGCAAATATAGGGCTATTACAAATGATTGAAGCGATTTCATAAATTCACTGTACCTCCATTCATTGACATATGGTCACGACACACTACAGATATGTAGAAAAACTCATAAAGTTTTGTTCGGCTGAAGCCGCACTTCAGGTTTCTGCTGTCAGAGTGCTCGAGAGCGCAGTGAGACAAAATGGCGACAGGAGCCAAGAAAGCGTATGTCGTGCCTGAAATGCACTCACATCAGTCAGTCATAACAGTGCAACAACACTTCAGGACGAAGTTCAACAAAGATCCACCAACTGCTAACTCCATTCAGCGATGTTATGCGCAGTTTAAAGCTTCTGGATGCCTCTGTAAGGGGGAATCAACGGGTCGGCCTGCAGTGAGCGAAGAAACGGTTGAACGCGTGCGGGCAAGTTTCACGCGTAGCCTGCGGAAAATTGGCTCGTGCCACAACTGGAGACTGACAGCGCCGACTTCATCTTTCAACAGGATGGTGCTCCACCGCACTTCCATCATGATGTTCGGCATTTCTTAAACAGGAGATTGGAAAACCGATGGATCGGTCATGGTGGAGATCATGATCAGCAATTCATGTCAAGGCCTCCACGCTCTCCCGACTTAACCCCATGCAATTTCTTTCTGTGGGGTTATGTCGAAGATTCAGTGTTTAAACCTCCTCTACCAAGAAACGTGCCAGAACTGCGAGCTCGCATCAACGATGCTTTCGAACTCATTGATGGGGACATGCTGCGCCGAGTGTGGGGGGAACTTGACTATCGGCTTGATGTCTGCCGAATCACTAAAGGGGCACATATCGAACATTTGTGAATGCCTAAAAAAAACTTTCTGAGTTTTTGTATGTGTGTGCAAAGCATTTTGAAAATATCTCAAATAATAAAGTTATTGTAGAGCTGTGAAATCGCTTCAATCATTTGTAATAACCCTGTATAACTCTGTGCAAGTTGGTTTGTGGTTGACGCTGTATCCCTGTGGCTTTTCTTTTAACCATCTAGTAATGGTTAGCTGCCAGTTTTCCATGTACATGGTGAACTGAATATTTGGGTGAAGCAAGTTCAAATGCTGTAGAAACATAGATATTGTCTCCATTCCATGAGGCACATACTGACAGCAGTGCTTTCTCATCAATCTTAATAAAATAGTTGACACCATGGAACATGGGACTTCTTATGGTGACATTCACTTGTTCAAAATACTCATTACTGAATAACAAACACACTGAGGTGCTAGGAAGATAAATGTCTAATGCATTATTAATTATTAGAATAATTCTTGCTAATTAAAGTGAGGACTGGCTGATCCTGAACTGTTCTTTCAAGCCAGTGGTTTTCCCCAAGCTGCAGTAATTCTGTGTTTTCCATGTAAACATGCAACTATCTGAAATAAAATAGGTGATTTCCAATGTCAGTACAATCCAAAAGGACAACTGGATGATGAACTAGTATATACACTCAAGTCTATCATCACTTGAAAACCACACAAAAAGTTACAAATAAAGGACGTGAGCTTTATTTATAGAACTAATAAAAGCAAAGGGGAATGGTCGAACAAGCAGATTTTTTTTTTTTTTTTAACTATTAGCTATGTTTAGCAATCTGAAATATGATTATGAGTCGTGATAGGCACAACAAAAAGAAACGCTTGTCGTGATGTTGTAGGGCAGATTGTACTGAGACATAAATGTTAAGAAAAAAATGCGATACGTTGTGCCATTTCTGAGTTATTTAGCATTAAAGTTAGCCAATCGGGGTGTCATGCGCTCACATTCAAGTGGCCTGCCAGGGGCAGTGTTACCTAACGAGTGCTTTGTTTGGTTAGCAGAAACTTGAATTTGCGCGTGCAATGACCTTATTGGCTAACTTCAATGCTAAATAACTCGGAAACGACGCAACGTATTGCATTTTTTTTCTTAACATTTATGTCTCAGTACAATCTGCCCTACAACATCACGATAAGCGTTTCAGACATTTTCTGACCACCCTTTTAACAAGAGGACAATGAATTATAATACTAAATTATAACCTTGGCACAAATGGGGCGCGGAGGATGAAGCACCGTTATTTTAATAATTTGTGGACATGGCCAGTAATTGTGTAAGTCACTAATTAGATGTAGAAAGTACATGGAAAGACAGGAGCAAATACCATAAGATACCCAAGAATGCACATTGAGTACAACATGCTAGATGCATGACTTCAAGATTGCATACTTGGCACCTGAAGGGAGTGAATAAACTTTGCATATGAATGAATGTTGAAACCTGAAATTGATAGCAGTGAGATTTTTGGGGAAATATAAGTATATATTGAAAAGATTGGGAAATGGAGGTGGTGTATTTGTCACAGTAGACAAGAAATTCATATCCGCTGAGATGGAAATTGATGCTCCATCGGAGACTGTTGAGAAAGACTCAGTATCAGGGGTGAGCATAAAATGATAATTGGATCCTTCTATAGCACTCCAGACTTATCTCCTGATGTAACCAAAAACTTTAGAGAAACCTCCATTCACATGTACCTAAGATCCCCAATCGCACTGTGGAGACTTTAATTATCCAACAATCAATTGGGAAAATTACAGTTTCATTAGTGGTTGGCATGATAAGACATCCTGTGATACATTACTAAATGCTTTCTCCAAAAACTACCTAGAACAGATAGTTTGGGACCACACTCATGATGGGAATGTATTGGGTCTAATGGCAACAAATAGACCTGACCTCTTTGAGGATGTCCACATTGATACTGGTATCTGTGATTATGGCACAGTTGAGGAAACAATGGTTACTAAAGTATGAAGGTAAACTAAAACAATCAGAAAGATATATATGTTTAGTAAACTAGATAAAAAATCAGGAGTGTCATATCTCAACGAGGAACTTGAAACTTTCAGCACAGATCCAGAAGCATGTAGAAGAAATATGGTTCAAATTTAAAAGAATAATTGACCTTGCACTGGATAGATATGTACCCAGTCGAACAGTTCATAATGGGAGGGACCCTCCTTGGTACAGTGCTGGTAAAGAAAGTTCTAAGGAAAGAGAGATTACTGTGTAACATATGTAAAACTAAACATAGAGTTATAGACAGAGAGACGTTGAATGAAATGTGCTTGGCTGTCAACACAGCAATGCATGATGCTTTGAATGACTACCAAAGCAGAATACTGTCAAATGGAATTCACAAAACCCAAAGAAATTCTGGTGGTATGTAAAGACTGTGAGTGGCACCAAAGTTAGCGTCCGGTCCCTAGCGTATGAGACAGAAACTGAAATTGAGGAGAGCAAAGCTGGACTCCATTTTCAAACGTTCTTTGCAAAGGAAAGCACAGGAGAAATGTCCAATTTAATCCTTGTGCCACTGAAAAGATGAATAAAATAAGTATTTGTGTCAGTGGTGCTGAGCAACAGCTGAAATCGTTAAAACTGAACAAAGCACCAGGGTCTGATGGAATCCCTGTCAGATTCTAGTTAGGTACATTTCTAACTATAATCAATTGTAGATCCCTTGAATAAAAAAACATGCCCAGTTCTTGGAAAAATGCACAGAGATCACACCCATCTACAAGAGGGGTAGTAGAAGTGATCCACAGAACTGTTGCCCAATATGACATTGATATGTTGCAAAATCTTAGAACATAATTTGAGCTCAAACATAATGAAGTATCTCATACAGAATGTCTTCCATGCCAGCCAACATGGATTTCAAAGACATTGATCATGTGAAACCCAACTTGCACTTTTCTCGCATGGCATACTGAAAGCTTTTTATCAAGGCAGTCAGGTAGGTGCAGTACTTCTTGATTTCCAAAAAACATTTGACTCAGAAATTGCCTGTTGCAAAAACAACGATCAGGGGTATCAAATGAAATTTGTGACTGCACTGATAACGTTTTGGTAGGGAAGACACAGCACGTTATCTTGGATGGAGAGTTATCGTCAGGTTTAGAAATAACTTCAGATTTGCCCTGGGGAAGTATGTTAGGACTCTTGCTGTTCAGGTTGTATTATTAATGGCCTTCCAGACAATATCAATAGTGGTATCAGACTTTTTTCATATGATGCTGTTATCTACACACATCAAAAAAAGTTTTGCATCACCTCGGTTCCGGAACCTGTATGGAAAATTGGAATAGAGATCAACATAAACATCATTTCCGCCCTTTTTATTGCACATGAAAACCACACATTGCATGCTGTACAACCACACAGCGAGACCTTCAGAGGTGGTGGTCCAGACTGCTGTACAAACCGGGACCTCTAATACCCAGTGCACGTCCTCGTGCATTGATACATGCCTGTATTCATTGTGGCATACTATCCACAAGTTCATCAAGGCACTGTTGGTCCAAAGTGTCCCACTCCTCGCCCACGATTCGGCATAGACCCCTCGGAGTGGTTGGTGGGTCTTGTCATCCATAAACAGCCCTCTTCAATCTATCCCAGGCATGTTCGATAGGGTTCATGTCTGGAGAACATGCTGGCCACTCTAGTCGAGTGATGTCGTCATACTGAAGGAAGTCATTCACAAGATGTGCACAATGGGGGCACGAATTGTCGTCCATGAAGACGAATGCCTCGCCAATGTGCTGCTGATATGGCTGCATTATCAGCCGGAGGATGGCATTCACGTATCGTACAGCTGTTACAGTGCCTTCCGTGACCACCAGTGGTGTACGTCAGCCCCACATAATGCCACCCCAAAACATCAGCGAACTTCCACCTTGCTGCACTCACTGGACAGTGTGTTTAAGGCATTCAGCCTGACCGGGTTGCCTCCAAACCCGTCTCCGACAATTGTCTGGCTGAAGGCATATGCGTCACTCACTGGTGGAGAGAATGTGATGCCAATCCTGAGCAGTCCATTTGGCATGTTGTTGGGCCCACCTGTACCACGCTGCATGGTGTCTTGGTTGCAAAGATGGACCTCACCATGGACGTCGGCTGCATCATGCAGCCTATTGCGCACAGTTTGAGTCATAACACGATGCCCTGTGGCTGCACGAAAAGCATTATTCAACATGGTGGCATTACTGTCAGGGTTCCTCCAAGCCATAATCCATAGGTAGCGGTCATCCACTGCAGTAATAGCCCTTTGGCAGCCTGAGCAAGGCATGTCATCGACAGTAGCTGTCTCTCTGTATCTCCTCCATGTCTGATACGCCTGGGTACTTCCCTTGTTGAGGACCCTTCCTGGCACAAAGTAATGATGTGGACGCGATTGAACCACAGTATTGACCATCTAGGCATGGTTGAACTACAGACAACATCAGCCATGTACCTCCTTCATGGTGGAATGACTGGAACTGATCGGCTGTCGGACTCCCTCCGTCTAATAGGTGCTGGTCATGCATTGTTGTTTACATCTTTGGGCAGATTTAGTGACACCTATGGACAGTCAAAGGGACTGTGTCTGTGATACAATATCCACAATGATCGTCTATCTTTAGGAGTTCTGGGAATCGGGGTGATGCAAAATACGTGTATAATGAAGTACTGTCTTAAAGAAGACACATAAATATTCATTGAGATTTTGATAAGATTTAAAAGTGGTGCAGAGATTTGCAACTTGCTTTAAATGTTAAAAACTGTAAAATTGTGTACTTCATAAAACAAAAGAAACATAGTATCATACAACTATAATATCAATGAGTCACTGTTGGAATTGACAACTCATACAAATACCTGGGTGTAACACTTTGTAGGGATATGCAACGGAATGACTACATAGGCTCAGTCACAGGTAAAGCAAGTGGTAGGCTTCACTTTATTGGTATAATACTGGGGAAATGCGATCAGTCTAAAAAGGAGATTGCTTACAAGTCACTCATGCAGCTGGTCCTAGAATATTGCTCACATGTGTGGGACCCATACCAAATGGGACTAACAGGGGATATTGTATGCATCCAGAAATGGGCAGCATGAATGGTAACAGGTTTGTTTGATCTGTAGAAGACTGTCATGGAGATAGTAAAAATACTGAACTGGCAGACTCTCGAAGATAGACGTAAACTATCCCTCTCGAAGATAGACGTAAACTATCCCGAGAAAGTCTACTTACAAAGCTTCAAGAACTGGCCTTAAACGATGTCTCTAGGAATGGAATACACTACATCCACCTATGTATTGCTCACATAGGGACCGTGAGGATAAGATTAGAATAATCACAGCACACACACAGGCATTCAAATGGTTCTTTCCACACTCCATTCGTAAATGAAATGGGAAGAAACTCTAGTAACTGCTACACTGGGATGTACCCTCTGCCAATCATTTCATCGTGGTTTGCTGAGTATCAAAGTAGTTGTAGATGTAGATGTAGATGTATACGTCGACGGCTGTGACAGTGGCTCATCTTACCAAAACACGCAGACTGTGAATTAGGTAGCTGATGGCAGTCGCAGGCTGGAGAATATGAATTCTGCTTTCTCTTTCTATTTAGCGCTTTAAAATAGATATCCTTCCAGTGGTAGCAAGGCTTGTATCATCAGTCATCTTTCCTGCCTAACATGACGACTTTACTCTATGAAAACCTTAACTGAAGTCATCACTGTGCGAAGACCTAAAACAAAGTGTACTTAACAAAACTCTAAAGCGATGTGTTTACTCTACCACTGCCTGAAAAGAAGTGTGTTTTCCAAAAGCAATCCATAAGTCAGCTGTCTTGCTGCCAGAACTGGAAGTTGTTGCCCAATGAGTGACGAGATTCCGACTTCAGATGAATGAGAAATATGTAACAGCATTAAACAGTCTCCCACTCGATTATATTATTCTGAAATTGATGAATGAAAAACTCTGATCATAGGCATAGCGTGAAAGTGGGCTCTCCTGAAATGACAGTATGACCCAATCAGAAGGCACTAACCTGAAAGTTCAAACCGAACATTACTCTGAGATAACACAACAAACATTTACATGCCCTGAGGGAAACCATAAATGCCTAGAGACTCTTATCTGGCTAAAAGGCTTCTGTGAGGAATTCCATGTTTCTTTTGACAGAACATGTGTTCCACAGCGATTCTGAAGAGCAGGCTGGGGAAACGAGAAGGCCAGCCTCACTAACTGCAGACAGGCACCTGCCCAGAGCCCAAAAATTTTATGGGGACAAATTCCTCTTAAAAGGACACTTACCTTGCACATTCAACTTGTAAACTTTCGGGTCTACAAAACATCCACCAGCTACATACGATAAGAAGAAAAACAAATGGCAAAATGAAAAACAGTCACACATGCTAATCCAGATCTCCAATTACAGAGCAGTGTACCTGAACAACTGCTTGATCAAGGAAATTTGCTTATCATACTCTGAAATATGTTAGTGAAAATTTTCAGAGAAAAATGTTCACATTACAAATTGTTCATTAACAACATAATTAGACATCCAGCAGCGAACCATACTTTTGGAATTTCAAGGAAGTTTTACTGGCCTCATCAGGTGTGATTTAATCCCACTGAAACAAAGGCCCTTCAGGCGGTTGGGGACCACAAAGATCCCTTGCAAATGTGTCTGTGGCCTTGATTTTGCTCCAAGTTCTGTGACTGATGTAACAAAGTATTCATTCAATTTGGGTGGATCATGCAGAATTTGACATACCATGCTGCTTTACACTTTTTGGCTTGTATGAGCTTAGCTTTGTAGTACTTTTTACTTCCAAAAGCATTGTAAACCAAATCCTCTGTGCAGCCCTTCAATTATCCTCACTGTCATATATTCAATAGAGTATGAGCAATTCTCTCTAATTTCTGTCAGTTCATTTTTTAAAAAAGTCATCAAAATTATTTTAAAATCTAATTTTTCCTGTTTGACACTCATATACAGATTCCCAATTTGTTTTCTTTACATTGTCAATGAGTAACATAATGTGCTCCTCTCTTTGACCTTTTAGCCATGCCACACTAAATTAATTTGAAAAAGTTGGTTGTGTATGATAAAGTGTTAAAAACAATGGAACATGATCTGCAAATACTGTGTCAGCCACACTAGTCACATATTTCTCTCTGTGCAAATTAACAATAATTTTGTCTAAACATGCATCATTATGAGTAGGACACTTGTTTGTGAAGTGTAAGTTTAAACATCTTAAAATATTCAAAAGTGTTCTGTAGTCTTGTTGTTTTGAATCTCCCATTTCAATATTAAAATCTTCACAAATAAACAACCTTTATTTTACTCTTAAAAAATCTGTTAACCATTAATTCAATCTGTTCATATATATATATATATATATATATATATATATATATATATAAATCCCCCCCTCCCCCCCATGAACCATGGACCTTGCCATTGGTGGGGAGGCTTGTGTGCCTCAGAGATGCAGATAACTGTACCGTAGGTCCAACCACAACAGAGGAGTATCTGTTGAGAGGCCAAATGTATGGTTCCTGAAGAGGAGCAACAGTCTGGATGATTGACTGATCTGGTCTGGTAACACTAAACAAAACGGCCTTGCTGTGCTGGTACTACGAATGGCTGAAAGCAAGGGGAAACTAGAGCCATAATTTTTCCCGAGGGCATGCAGCTTTACTGTATGAAGGTGTCCTCTTGGGTAAAATATTCCGGAGGTAAAATAGTCCCCCATTCGGATCTCCGGGTGGGAGCTACTCAGGAGGACGTTGTTCTCAGGAGAACGAAAACGGGCGTTCTATGAGTTGGAGCATGGAATGTCAGATCCCTTAATTGGGCAGGTAGGTAAGAAAATTTTAAAATGGAAATGGATAGGTTAAAGTTAGATATAGTGGGAATTAGTGAAGTTCGGTGGCAGGAGGAACAAGACTTCTGGTCAGGTGACTACAGGGTTATAAACACAAAATCAAATAGGGGTAATGCAGGAGTAGGTCTAATAATGAATAAAAACTAGGAATGCAGGTAAGTTACTACAAACAGCATAGTGAACACATTATTGTGGCCAAGATAGACACAAAGCCCACATCTACCACAGTATTACAAGTTTATATGCCAACTAGCTCCGCAGATGACAAAGAGATTGATGAAATGTGATGAGATAAAAGAAATTATTCAGATAGTGAAGGGAGACAAAAATTTCATAGTCATCGGTGATTGGAATTCAATAGAAAAAGAAGAAATGTAGTTGGTGAATATGGAATGGGGAAAGCCGCCTGGTAGACACACAGAGCATAACTTAATCATAGCTAACACTTGGTTCAAGAATCATCAAAGAAGCTTGTGTACATGTAAGAGGCCTGGAGATACTGGAAGGTTTCAGATCAATTATATGACGGTAAGAAAGAGATTTAGGAACCAGGTTTTAAATTGTAAAACATTTCCAGGGGCACATGTGGACTATGACCAAATCTATTGGTTATGAACTGTAGACAAACTGAAGAAACTGCAAAAAGGTGACAATTTAAGGAGATGGGACCTGGATAAACTGATAGAACCATTGGTTGTAGAGAGTTTCAGGGCGAGCATTAGGGAACAATTAACAAGAATGGGGGAAAGAAATACAGTAGAAGACGAATGGGTAGCTTTGAGGGATGAAATAGTGAAGGCAGCAGAGGATCAAGTAGGTAAAAAGACGAGGGCTATTAGAAATCCTTGGGTAACAGAAGAGATACTGAATTTAATTGATGAAAGGAGAAAATATAAAAATGCAGTAAATGAAGCAGACAAAAAGGAATACAAACGTCTCAAAATGAGATTGAGAGGAAGTGCAAAATGGCTAAGCAGAGATGGCTAGAGGACAAATGTAAGGATGTAGAGGCATATCTCACTAGAGGTAAGATAGATACTGCCTACAAGAAAATTAAAGAGACATATGGAGAAAAGGGAACCACTTGTATGAATATCAAGAGCTCAAATGGAAACCCAGTTTTAAGGAAAGGAGGGAAAGCAGAAAAGTGACAGGAGTATATAGGGGGTGTATACAAGGGCGATGTACTTGAGGACAATATTATGGAAATGGAAGAGAATGTAGATGAAGATGAAATGGGAGATATGATACTGCGTGAAGAGTTTGACAGAGCACTGAAAGACCTAAGTCGAAACAAGGCCCCTGGAGTAGACAACATTCCATTAGAACTACCGTATTTACTCGAATCTAAGCCGCACTCGAATCTAAGCCGTACCTGAAAAATGAGACTCGAAATAAAGGAAAAAAAAAATTCCCAAATCTAAGCCGCACCTGAAATTTGAGACTCGAAATTCAAGGGGAGAGAAAAGTTTTAGGCCGCACCTCCAAATCGAAACAAAGTTGGTCCATTGTAATATGAGACACAATTTAGGTCGAATGAATGACGATACAGCTGCAGTAGTTTGGTTCGAGTTGAAAGCTTAGCAGTTAAGCTTTACCAGGTAGCCATTGCTATGCGTCAGGCGCTCCGTCCATATTTATACGGATACCCTTCCTTTTTCACGTGCTTCGTCTGGTTTGAATCGATTGCTTATTTTGCTTTGATCTGATAAGTGCCGTTTTCTATGTTATAGGTGTTTACGTCAGTCACTCGAAGCTGAAAATGCATTACTATACTGTGTCATGCATTGTTTGTCGCATTCTGATACTGTGTGTTTACGACCTGTCGCTGCTCGCGGCATGGCTTGCTTTTGTGCGCGCTACCACCGCCTACAATTTAAAAAAGAGAGGAATCGTCTCATTAGCGAAACAATGGCAAGAGACTGCTATTTGTTGTTACTTACACTGCTGCTTTCTTTGATAATGATCAACAAGAACCAAATAATAGACTGCGTATGATAGAACATGTTCTGAACGAGAGTTTGGCGAAAATTTTTCTCCGTTTGAAAATCTTTGCGGCTGCTTATTTAGTACGTCAAATTCTGCACAGAAATTAGTCATCTTAGATTTAAAAAATCTAGTCAGTTGCCGTGCTTCATTTCTGACTGTATCACTATTAGGCATAAGAGTAATATGAATATAAACATGACACGATACGTATATTCTTCCGCGTCTGCTGTTGTCTCACTCTAGTTTCGTAGCTTATTTGGCAGACAGGATTTAAATGAGATAGAAGCAAACACGAAAGAATACATGGCAAAATGTTTATATTCGTATTATTCTTATGGTGAAGAGAATACTGCATGTGATTCACATTTCATCAGATTCCTATTAGCAACCATCTCTTCTCACAGGTAGGAAAAAATTCAGAACGTAGAGTTGGCCATATTGACAAAAATCCCAGTATTACCAGTCGGATTATCGTAGTACATTGAAATTCGAAGATGAACAATACGGAATTTGTATTTACTTCGTTGGATTATGTATGAAAAAGCAGTGGTCGAAACTCGGGCGGAGAAAAAAAGCTCGTCTTCCAATTTTTATTTTTTATTTTTTTTAATTTTATTTACTGACGCAGAGGTTTTGGCGCCAGTATTTGTCTTTGTGCCTACAAAGGATGCCTGTGTAGCGCTACATATATTCGACGGCAGAAGTTAGTTGTGGCGGCACCTATCAACATTTTTCAGAACTTCCGCTTGCTTTGCACTCGATTCTAAGCCACAGGCGGTTTTTTGGATTACAAAAACCGGAAAAAAAGTGCGGCTTAGATTCGAGTAAATACGGTACTGACAGCCTTGGGAGAGCCAGTCCTGACAAAGCTCTACCATCTGGTAAGCAAGATGTACAAGACAGGTGAAATACCCTCAGACTTCAAGAAGAATATAATAATTCCAATCCCAAAGAAAGCAGAAAACTGGTAGAAGCCAACCTCAGGGAAGATCAATTTGGATTCCGTAGAAATGTTGGAACACGTGAGGCAATACTGACTCTATGACTTAATATAGAAAATAGATTAAGGAAAGGCAAATCTATGTTTCTAGCATTTGTAGACTAGGAGCAAGCTTTTGACAATGTTGACTGGAATACTCTCTTTCAAATCCTGAAGGTGGCAGGGGTAAAATACAGGGAGTGAAAGGCTATTTACTATTTGTACAGAAACCAGATGGCAGTTATAAGAGTCGAGGGGCATGAAAGGGAAGCAGTGGTTGGGAAGGGAGTGAGACAGGGTTGTAGCCTATCCCTGGCGTTATTCGATCTGTATATTGAGCAAGCAGTAAATGAAACAAAAGAAAAATTTGGAGTAGGAATTAAAACCCATGGAGAAGAAATAAAAACTCTGAGGTTCGCCGATGACATTGTAATTCTGTCAGACACAGCAAAGAACCTGGACCAGCAGTTGAACGGAATGGACATTATCTTGAAAGGAGGATATAAGATGAACTTCAACAAAAGCAAAATGAGGATAAATGAATGCAGTCAAATTAAGTC
This sequence comes from Schistocerca cancellata, assembly GCF_023864275.1. Lineage (NCBI taxonomy): Eukaryota > Metazoa > Arthropoda > Insecta > Orthoptera > Acrididae > Schistocerca > Schistocerca cancellata. The sequence continues at coordinate 286,137,188 of NC_064628.1, read as the reverse complement.
GGGTGATGTGGAATTAGGTTAGGAAATGAGACACTTAAAGTAGTAGATGAGTTTTGTCATTTGGGGAGCAAAATAACTGATGATGGTCGAAGTAGAGAGGATATAAAATGTAGGCTGGCAGTGGCAAGGAAAGCGTTTCTGAAGAGGAGAAATTTTTTAATATCGAGTACAGATTTAAGTGTCAGGAAGTCGTTTTTGAAAGTATTTGTATGGAGTGTAGCCATGTATAGAAGTGAAATGTGGACAATAAATAGTTTGGGCAAGAAGAGAATAGAAGCTTTCAAAATGTGGTGCTACAGAAGAATGCTGAAGATTAGATGGGTAGATCACATAACTAATGAGGAGGTATTGAATAGAAATGGGGGGAAGAGAAATTTGTGGCACAAATTGACCAGAAGTAGGGATCGGTTGGTAGGACATGTTCTGAGGCATCAAGGGATCACCAGTATTGGAGGGCAGTGTGGAGGGTAAAAGTCATAGAGGGAGACCAAGAGATGAATACACTAAGCAGATTCAGATGGATGTAGGTTGCAGTAGGTACTGGGAGATGAAGAAGGTTGCACAGGATAGAGCACCATGGAGAGCTGCATGAAACCAGTCTTTGGACGGAAGACCACAACAACAACGACAACAACAATGTATCTCCATTTGGAGACAGATAGGCTAACGGTTATTATATTTTCTTCAATCAGTCTTATACAACTAAATTCTGCATCTATTTATGAAAAATATGGTGTAATGTCTAATTTTGAAATTTTAGACCAGGCTTGATGTAAATTCCAGCACCATCATTTTTACTCTGTTTTCTACACCTTATGTCAGTTAAAATATATCCTTGAGGAATGAAACTGTCAATTTGATTTTCTGTTAGCTAGTGTTCAGATACATACATCATATCTACATCCTTAAAACTACAAAAAGTTAAAGGTCTAAAAGTTTATTTCTTACACAACAGACCTGCAAAAGAGTAAATATTTTATCACTTTTTTCTTTCTCAAGCAAGCACTCATCTGCTTGTGGCATATCTGAATTAGACACACGTAATTGTCTATGTTGGAATGTTTACTTCTTCTAAAAAAGCAGTTTGATCATTGCTCCTGGTCTTGGTCCTGGTACAGATCACTACTGGTACTGTTTCATCACATCAGCAGCTAAATTCTAGATTCACACACTTTTGCCTTTTCCTTAATACCTCACTGCATGTTTGATTCATACGAACTGCATAAATTCTTCGAAGTTTCCAGCCAAATTTTAACTTCCACATATTACAATGGAGGGGAACACATTATCGTTACATGGGAGAACCCATTATTCACTGAAAGAGTTAAGTGCTTCACAAATCAATGAACACCATCAGGGGCAGTGGCAAGGAGGGGGGGGGGGGTGGTGAGTATAGCCCCCCCCCCCAAATGAAGTATCATATTACACTGGATAAAATGACTTCAGATGATTTTATGTTCATAACTAGATGAAATTTTTCAATTCCATCCCCATCACTTCCCTACAGATCTTCTAAGCTTTGTCTGTTACTTTTGTTAACACCAGCCAAAAACAGAAGACCAATGAAAGCTTTTAATTCAATCATATCTATAGGTTTTACGTCTCTCTCTCACTGAAAAGAAGCTTTGATGCTCTCAGTATACTGATTGGTATACAGAACTATAATCGACAAAATGTCGTCATCTATGAAGCAATTCCCACATTCCAAAGGCGTTCTCAATGCTTTCGCCGCACTTATAGGACCAGGTAAATTTCGAATAATATTGTGGGCCCTGAAACGTACTCTCTGCGATGGTGGAACTTTATTCCATTTTGTCTCTTTGTCCCTTCCAATATAATAATGCCGGCTTTCGTCAAGTACTTCCTCGTCATTTTCACTGTTGTTTTCCTCTGTTTCTGAATCTTCCTGCCGAACTTCAACTGTGTCATCACAATCTGTGTCTACTACTTCATTATCCTCTTCGAACAACATTTTTTGTAATTCTACAATATGATTTGGGTCAAGGAGGTTGTACATCTTACTGTAGCCTGCCATGATAGAGTGTCTCACACCTGAAATGATAAAATTCCTATAAAATAACGCAGTCAGGCGCAGTGTATCAATTTGATACCTGATACTCAAACATTCTTAACTGATGATTAAATGGTCCAAAAATAAAATAACTGCATTACACATTGTATATTAACATTGTACTACTTACTAAGTTATGTTGATAACCATAGAAATAAATTGTTGAAATACAACACGAATGGGTGCAGTGTATCAAACTGATCAATCAGCACATATATCGACAACTGAGCAGTCGTATCGACACTGAAGCACACAACAATGACAAGCGTTCGGGAAAGGCTAGCTACTAGCGAATAGGCGTCAGTGCTGCCACTCGTTGACAAATAATTTACAGTAAACATAGAGGTGTATCAATTTGAACAGCTGCGCCCGACGGAAAGTTAACAGCAAATCCTCCTCATACTCATTGAACTAAATCTGTTCCCAAGTATGGAATTGCTGATAGTATATTAGTAATTACTGTTGCACCTCAGAATGATATTTGGCCTCAAGGTAAAACGTATCCTATAAATGCAGTTGCTATAACTAAGAATAGAATTACTGTACCAATTATTAAGATGTGCATCCAAATATATAAGATCCATAGTAAATTCCTTGTCCTACACGCAAATAAAAAATATAGATGCTCCATTTGCATGTAAAGTTCGAATAATTCAACCGTTATTTACATCACGACAGATGTGTACTACACTGCTAAATGCTATTTCAATATTTGATGCATAATGTATAGCTAAAAATAGTCCAGTTACGATTTGAATTACCAAACACAGTCCTAGTAGGGACCCAAAATTTCATTAAAATGAAATATTTGTTGGTGCAGGTAAATCAACTAAAAAGTTGTTAATAATTTTAATTAAAGGATGTCTTCATCGTAAGGGTTTATTCATTAGTAAATTATCTTTTTTTACGAATAGGCCCCTGGTTAATATTAGTAATTTTAACTACTGCTAATAGTGCTAAAATAAATAAATTATTATTATTATTATTATTGTAATAATAAATGTTGGTCTATTATATAATTTTTCAAAGGATGTTGTTATTTCTTGGTAATTGATTGAATTATCAATATTTATGGTTTCGGTATTATTGAAGAAGTCTATAAATATTGTTCTGTCTAGGATAATTAATGTTGATATAATAAAAGACTCATATTGTTAAGGTGATAATTATAGTAATTGATTTACGTTGAAATATTTCGTTTGATGCAATTCTTGTAATATAAATAAATAGAACTAATATACCACCAAGAAATGTTAAGAATAAAATATATGATAGTCAATAGCTTTCCATTATTGTTGCTGTTATTAATCCAACTACGAAAGTTTGAAGGATAATGAAAAGTATTAGTCTTCAGAAGTGCCTCCTGTTCATTATTTTAGATTTCAGCAGGACACCGCTAACGTCTGTGGTAGCGATGTGCGCTGCTGACTGTGGTGTGGCACCGCGATCTTTGGACAATATCACGTTTTGTGTACTCCATTTTGCTTTGGGTTGCTTATTGTTTTTTAAAATTTTGAAATGAGTGAACTGACTACTCCTACTCAATCACGGTGTTCAATTCTCGCAGTATCAGAATGGATTGGCTATCACTATGTCCAAGTAAATGTCATTTCTGCTTTTGCAGCAGCACAAAAAACAGTTGTAGGCTGCCAGCTCTGAAAAAGAGAGGTGGGGCTTGTTCTGCCAGCACAGCTCTTTGCTCCTCAGGCAGTCTAAGCCCCCCCCCCCCCCCCTCCTTTAACGCTCATGCCCTACTGCCACATTATATAGCGTCCACACTTTATGGAAGGACAGTTATTTGTAATTGTTAACTTGCATACAAGCAACCAAAAAACCGCATTTCGCGTAATGTAAGGTCCATACTTTACAAAGAAAGTTGTTTACCCCACTACATCCCCTTAATAATGAGAGTAACAGACCATGTTTGTTGGAATAAATACAATTCCATTGCAATTTGAAAACATGACAGTACATTTAACTTTGTAGCAAATTATCCTGCATAAAAGTTGATTCAGGAGCCATATCACTATTCCACTAACTGTAAGCCCATATGTGGCATTGATAATTACAAGTCATGGTACTATTGCACAATACAAGTTCAAAAAACAGATTTCATGTAGACTTTGTCTCACTGTCTAGGTTTCAGTTTAGAATTATGTATTCTGGTGCAAAGATCTTCAACAAGCTTCAGTCTAAGTGAACCAGAGAATTGGAAAAAATTACCAATTCAAAGGAAAATTGCAAATTGTGGGCTGTTACACCAAGTGCAAATCTGGCACTGTGAATCGAAGAAAAAAAGCATTCACACCACCTGATAGAAATGCTTCCATATGGAACGGACTATGAACGCAATGGGGGTAGAAAAGGTCAAACAAGTGCGAAAGGCATAACACTGGTTTTATTATTAGACGCTGCTTACACAATTTGTTCAATAGGAACATCAGAGACATCAATAAAGTGCTGTAAAGGGCTTGATTTGTATCTGGTGGTCAAAATGGGAACCAATTTTTGCCAGCAATAATAATTAATGCATTAGAATATCTATCAAGTTTCGCTGCCATACAATAATTATAGTCCACACTGCACTCCGTGAGTAACCACACTTTAATTATAATCACCTGCTATATCTTATGAGCCACCTCTACAAGTTATATGATTATCCAGATTCAAGTATTGAAAAATGCTATTAACTGCATTGTAAACAGCATTGTAAAGCTGCATGGAAGGTAATAGAGTATTGCAAATGGATCTTTGTTACAGATGTATTTATTTTATTTTCAAAATATCAAGTATTCATGTAAATACGAAGTGATCAGTAGGATATTAAACAGAAGATAATATAACTGAGGGAACCCCGTCAATTTTCTAGATTGCATTTCACTGGTGATATCACAAAGAATCTTAAGCAGTTTAGTGATAGTGAAGTGACATGATTGTCAGTCTGGAGAAAGAGGTTATTAGAAAATTATTCATTGTCCTTTTATTATGCCAGATAGCAAACACTGGCTTTATTTTTACAATCACCAGTTTTAACTAAACTCATCTTCACATTGGCGCTGCCCCATAAAAAGTCTCACAACAAAATATTCAGAGCACAAGAACCATTTGTTTTCATTCTTTGGGAGTTTTCTAATTAAGTGTTACAAAGCGTTCTTTTAGTCCATTGCACGGAAGTTGTCTGGGGGGAAAATGTTGTGGATCTGTTCATCCACAAACTAATTGGAAGATGACCTCCTTGTAGACCGACGTGATAAACGTCATGATTTCTCAGTACTTTTCCTGCAATACAGGAGGTCAAACATTGTTTCAGTGTTGAAAAGGATGACAGTCCCATAATTGAATAACATCGTCTGCTAACACAATATACAGGATAATGTATAGATTTTTCAGGTTAATTCATGGGTGTTTTACCTACATCTTTGATATTACATATGGTTAAATGAGCAGTGCCAAATTTAAAAATTGCAATTCTCAGTAAATTGCCTTCGGTGCAAAAGCTACAAACTCACTTTTTAAGGAGTGGTAATCTACCTCCTCCTAAATCAACACATTAATGGAAAGTCTTAGCTTGAATACAAAGTAATGAATGAGTAAACACTATCTCCAACTGCATACGGATAGTCCAAGCAATACTTACACGTAGAAACAAGAAGTTTTAACAATATGACTTGCCCTTTATACTTACATTTTGTCTACAGACATACAGAAATCAACATCCTCTTTGTGCTGCAGACCAAACAGAATGATTATCTTGGAAACAGAAAGAGGGTATAACACTCCAGATAAGAGGGAATGTGAACCATGTCCTGTGCATAATACTCCAATCATACTGATTAAACAGTAGATTACACAGTACCAGCTCAGACTACAACTAAACCATATTCTCTGCCAGTGCACCCTCTACACCAGACTATAACATTCACTTTCACTGTTGTGTTCTAATACTGACTGCAACAGCTAAAACTTCTTGTGGTAGTCCCATGCCTCTCTAGTGTCAGTCTCTGTTTCTTCTGTGATATGAAGTATTCAGTTCTGCTAAGAAATAGTACATGCCCCAACATTACACATGCCTTCTGCAGTGCTTTATGAATTTATAGAAGGTAAAACAAACAGAGCGCTAGTAGCCAGACTTAAGGCAACATACTTGTATGAAGAGGTAGGCTTTAACAAAATCCTTGGTGCAGGTTTAGAAATAAGCTGTTCATGTTCATTCCCAGTAGTATATTTATGCTTTACACATCAATCACAAGGAAGAAAACCAAAGTGAAACAGCAGTTATAACAAGTTAAACAATTCCTCACATCACAGTAATGCACTGGAAACTAAAATTGTGTATGGCAGCAGTAGCAAAATGTTTATTTCAAAGGATGCTGGAGACAACTGAATGAGTTTCCCTTTAAAAGCTCCAGATCAGATCATCTCATCTCCTCAAATGCTGATCATGTACACAGCCCAGGAAGAAAGGACTGAGATTTGTAACTTTCTCAGTTCTGTCTGATGTAAGCACAAATAACCAGTATACTCCTAATTATTTGGGTTAAGAGTGGGAAAAGATACACAAATAATCAAAACACACAAGTAACAGATTTTTTAAACAGGGATTCTTTGTTTGAAAGTTTATCAAAGTTCTGTGCATGGGTACTGTAGGCCTATCTATTTCTAAAAATAGCCTTTGTCATTGGTCTGCTTTTTCACACAGCATTTCGAATTTTTCTTGAAGCAGTAATGTCATTGTACTGAAACCCCATCTGGCTATTAGAATCTAGAAGTGCATCTACACACTGCAATGCAGTACAATGACTAACAAGGTCACTGTCTTCATCCCCATTTTCCACCTTCACTGTTCTCTCCTTTCTTTTGCTGTGAAGTAGTGGTCACAATTACGGCATCCGTCATGTACTGGAAGCCAGGTTCCCATACGCCAATCTTCAGCTGCTCACTGAAATTTTCTTTATTTTCATCTTCAAACCCTGTTGCCACATTCATTATTTGTGCAACTGCTCATCACCGAAAGCTAGAAAATCACTTTCTTCTATAGCAGGGAGGATTTTCCTGCATGGTCAAACTAATATACGTGGCTTGACTTCCCGCCAGGCATTAAAAATCCTGTGTGTGGCTTCTAGAATTGTCAACTTCTTCCAGAAAGCCACCCATCATCTTCATCAACTAGCACTCTCAGTAGACCAACCCTGTAGTGCTGTTTTACCAATGCAATGACATCTTGGTTCATTGGCTGCCACGTTAGGAGGTAAAAATTTAGTTATGATGAGACCATCATACGAGAATCCTGTCATCAGGATGTGAAGGGCTGTTATCAGGCACAGCCTTCTGTGACAATCCTTCCTCTCCTAGAAATAGCCAACTTTGTGGTACAAAATGTGGGTGGGATCAGTTTTTGAAAATTTCACTCTCCGTTCAAGCTCCTTTTTGATTATAATAATGCACAGGGAGATCCTTAGCTGCAATATCTTTGAATGATCTAGGCTTTTTTATAATCAATAGCATAGTAGTTTCACTTCCTGGTTCCCAGGAGCATTAGCAGTGCAAAAAAATGCAATGTGTTCTTTAGATGATTCATCCAGGAGCACAAACTTTGCTATTAAAAAACCAGGTTTCTGGCAGGCAGACATTTCCAATACAGGTCACTTTCGCCGGCCGAAGTGGCCATGTGGTTCTAGGCGCTGCAGTCTGGAACTGCAAGACCGCTACGGTCGCAGGTTCGAATCCTGCCTCGGGCATGGATGTGTGTGATGTCCTTGGGTTAGTTAGGTTTAACTAGTTCTAAGTTCTAGGGGACTAATGACCTCAGAAGTTGAGTCCCATAGTGCTCAGAGCCATTTTGAACCAGGCCACTTTCGTCTGCATTATAAATTCCGTCTGGCATAAAATTCTCTTCTTCCACAAATTTCTGGAACTTTTTCCAGAAGGAATCAGCACCCATGACATTTGAACTCCCACTCTCCTTGCACAATAAGTTTGTGAATCCCCTGACATTTGAATCGTGTTAGCAAGCTAGAGGAGGCATTAAATTCTTCCTCTGACCACAGAGCTTCATGAAAAAATTTAGCTTTTTTGGCACACATCACACCTGAAACACTGACAGTTTCTGCTTGTTTTTGGCTAAACCACTGCAAAAAGAGCAGCATCTAATTCATCAAATGTAGGTCTTTTCACGCTTTTTCCTGCAGTTGGTCCCAAACTAGAATCTCATTTCCCCTTGAACAGTCTGCTTTCCAATACCATAATCAGCAATTAGTTTTGCACGAGTTTCACCCTTCTCAAATCTTTCAATTACTTCTCATTTTTTGTTTCAATGTTAACAAGTTTCTTTCATTTCACCACACTATCTTTTACAAATTTCTTTTAACTTGCTTCACTGACACACACTGATTAACACAAGAAAACTGAGTTTGTGTTTGATTTACACAGAACACACTGGTCAATAACAATGGAAATGGTACTCTGTTTTCACATGGCAGTGTATTGAACGATGTAAGTGGCACTTGTCATACACCAGGTTGTTTATAATTTTTTGCTTGAGAAAAATTTGCATTTTTTAAAAATTGATAAATAATCCTGACTAGACAACTTTCACTAGCTTAGCACAATGCTGACACGAAGCTGCAGGTAAGTGACAGAATTATAGATGTGACACCACTCAATTATAGAGTAACAGGGCTTCAGAATTATAGCTGCTTGTGAAATACTGGAAAAAATTAATCTGTTCTAGATATACTGAATTCTGTATCCTAAGTGAACCACTTATAGTGGGGCATCCGATGTGGACGACGGATCACGTTTGTGCTGGAACCTATGGTTGGCTGTAAGCAGCTTGCTTCAGCCACAAATAAAATAAAAGGCAAAGGAAGTTAAGAGTATTCAGGATTCAATTTGAAAGTGTACTCTCTGCATAACTCAGTAAGCCGACACGATTTTTCATTAATGTTTCAAAACTAAACTGCTAAATTTTAGAAGCACTATAAACGTATTACATACTTTCAACAACTATTTGTAAAATATTTCTATTCCTCTGATGTAGCATCAGCCTAAGATTACATTAACACCACCACCAGTGGCCGGCAGCATTTAAGGCGAGACTGCTGGCCCATTTTATTGTTGAACACTAATGACAAAGTTTCTTGCAGCTGATACACGTGCGGTGAAGTTCTAATGGCTAGCTCTATAATGCAAGTAGTAGTCTTTGAGGCCAAAAGACACAAAGTCATGTCGTGACACCCTCATGTCTAGAAGTTACAAAATCTCAGCACGCATGGCTGTTCTCAACTTATGTATGTGTGTGAGAGAGGTTTTCTTTATTTACACAAGTTAAAAACAGGAAACACATTGTGACTATGAGAACACAAGGGAGCTACCTGCTTACACTTAAACTATTTTCTCACATGTTTTCCAGGCACTTCATCTTTCTGCCAATTCATTCTGCCTTCCATCTTACTAGTTCCAAATCCCTGTCAATGACTTCATAAAACAGGATACTAGTTCGTGTGTTTTGCAGTTATTATATGCTACATTTTAACTCCTTTGTATGAATTTATGATCGTCCACAGTCTTGTCATTTTTAAAATTAGCAAATTTTTTATCTTATCTACATTTTTTCCTAGCTAATTTGCCTTTTAGTACCTCTGCATTTCTATCAGTATTCAAGGGCACATGTGTCAAATGCAAAAAAGGAAGATGGAACTGTAGCGGTGGAAATCCGAAGATGTACAACAATCATTTTAACAAAAGGAGGTCTACAATGAAACGAATAACATTCTGAGTAACACACATATGTCCAACTCTAAAGAGAACTATAGAAGGCAGGTAAAGGAAAGGAAAAATTTGTGGAGAAGCAAATGAATTTCATTTATTAACAACGTCATGATGCAGAATTTTCACATTTTCTTTTAAAAATTAAGGAAATCTTCAGACCATCTAAATTTTAATAGTTTGCCTTTGAGGCAAGTACACAAATATTACTCACATACAACTGTGCATTGTTACATGCTGCACTCAAGTTTTATCAGTGAGTATATATGTGGCATATAAGTATATTCACTGTTAGATACATCTGATGTAAAAAGCAAGTAAATCAGTAAAAAAATTATACATCCTTATAAAATATGAGTTTTACTACCAATGGGGAAAAAATCCAATACCTCAATACAAAGAAGTATAATCTCTTATAAGATTCATGATAGCTGCAGCTTTAGGATTAAAAAACTCTGTTGCAGGTTGGGAGTCACTAATTATGCCAGCTAATTTAACAAAAATCTCATCACCAATACCAAGTATGGCCAGAGTACGTTGTAATTCAACACAACGTGGGTCACACATCACCTGAGGAACACTCTCTGCTTTTGCCTGCAACTCCCGTATCTTAGCTGCTTGTGACTGTGACACTTTAGAAACCCTCGTAACAACGTCCTGGAGGCGGAAGAGAGAATTTTTCATGCCAGCAATCCTACGCTCCCTGTCCCAGAACCCCAGCTGGGCAGGTTGTGGGGCCTCTGCTTCTGGCACAGCATCCTCAGCATCATCTGCTAGCCGTACTACTTTGGTTGGAGGCTCAGCTGTAGTCTGATCTTTTGTGGGGCTTGATGTGGTGGTAGTTGGCTGACGAATGCTCTGATCTGCCTCCACATCGAGAGTACCGGTACTTGTAGATGCTGCTTCAGCTTGTGATGGAATGATTTGTTTCCGAAGCCGCTGTTTGGCCTGTGGAATTTGTTTTCAGTGGCTTAGTGAGAAACATTTCAGCTTTTGTATAATACTAAATGATCTTATATAAACCGAGAACAAATGTTAGTAAAATATAGCAAGTATAGTGGAGTATTGAAATCATACAAGCCCAATGGGAAAACAAGGAAACCTTATTGGCTTATATCTTACAAAATAAAAAAAAAACCCAAACTAAAAGCATTAAAATCCTGTTCTTACTAACTAATGAAGGAGGTGAAGCACTACACAAAATCTGTAAATTCCAACCACATTCAGCTCAATGTCTGTTAAATTTGGGGAGAATCAACATTTAGTTAAATGTTGCAATTGACAGCACACAAAAATGGCATTAAAACAGAGTTAGGGATCATGAAACATAATAGGCCTATATTTATGACAATGTACAGAATACTACTAACTCAAGGAAAACTTTTGTAATGCTATTTCTCCCCAACTCTGAACTAAATATCCCACACACATCATGCAGGACTTCCCAACATCATTCTACACTTAAACTGCAAGCATCTGCCTTGGAACTTAAATATTACACAACTGAGTACTGCTTTGATGTATGACTACATAAAATCAAAAAATATGGACAAACAACTCAATAAATTGATGTGAACCACTAAGGGTACTACAAGATCAATCCCAAAAGTGTTTCTACCGGCACAGACATCTGAGCTACACTAGAAAAATGCATCTGTGAAACATTATAACAAAATCACTGTCATTTACAGAACAAGAATTTAATCCTTAAGGGATGGATAGACATTTCATTTTTCTGCTCACTGCCAGCACATGGCATGTGTAACAGATTCTCCCAGGCATTGATGTAATACTGATGGTGTGTCAGCTGAAAAGAAGAAAAACTGGACATAGGAAGTTTACAGTATACTGTGTCTGTGAGACACAGTTCACCAAAGTAAAACAATGGTGTGGAGAAGCAGACCGACATGTAGTACATTCTTAGTGTAGGTCCCAAAAGCCTGTTGCTTGCTGGGCAAATAATTTCTGTGCATGACTCATTTGCAGCAGTTCATATCAGATGACTAACAGCACTTACAGTGTTGACAGCTTTCCCACGGCTTGCTGCTATTGGCATTCATTCACACAACAAACCATGGGAAGTCCACAAGACAAATCATGATGTAGATAGTCAATGAGATTATCATTTGTACTTTCCCATGGCTTGTAAGTAAAGTTAACTTGCACTTCATTGTCTAAGGTTAGAATTTAATCACATGATCAGAATTTTCATAAAAATTGGACATAAGACACACAGGTAGGTCATTGAACTGATGAATGTTTACCTCTGGCTACATTACATGTCAATCTATTATGGCACTCATTTTTTCACTTTGAGATTTGGCAACTTCTACTAATATGCAAATTATCACATGACAAACTAACCTTGGCCTAAGGGTTTGCTACTGGTCAGTTTTCATCACATCTTTTTTCTTCCAGTCACCACAGAAACATGAAAATAAGGCACTCTCCAAATCAAAAACAAAAGTCATCAATTTGTATCTTCTGCCGAAAAAAAAACATTAGTTTCAGTGATTATCACTGCCATGCTGTTAATCAATGCTGCTCCGCTGTCTATTTGCATCAGAGAAGAGCAACATTCAGTGATCCGTTTTTTTGTGGTCGGAAGGCTTGTCAGGGGCCGAAATTCACTGAAGACTTTCGGTACAATATGGGAACAGCGTTTTGCCATAACGGAGTGTCTACGAATGGATTGAAAAATTCCAAAATGGTCGCACAAGTTTTATGCACGATAAAGTAGGCAGATGACTGTTTACCACCACAAATGAAGAAATCACTGAGTGTTCACGTGTAATGATTCTCTTAGACCGATGATTAGCTATTGACAAAGTGGCACATCTACAAATTAGTCACAGTTCTGCTTAAGAAATCATCCACAGCAGACTTGGGTTTCATAAAGTTTGTGCAAGATGGGTCCCAAAACAATTCACAAGGTTGCATAAACAAACATGCTTGGACATCTGCAAAAACATTTGGATCACTATGGTAATGAAGGGGACAACTACTTAGACAGAACTGTTGCTGATGGACGAAACATGGATCCATCATTTGATGCCAGAGAGTAAACGGAAGTGTGTGGAATGCAAACATCCGAATTCGCCATGCAAGAAAAAGCTCAAGACCCAACCAACTGCAGGAAAACTGATGCTTATGGTGTTTTGGGATGTACAAGGTCCAGTACTGAAACAATTGGGAAAGGGGCACAATAATAAACAGTGTATGTTACAGTGAGATGATTACTTTTTCCTTGGACAAAGCAGTGAAAGAAGTGGTGCATTCCTGGCTTGCAGCTCAACTGAGAAGCTTCTTTTATGAGGGCATCAGGAAGCTTGTACACCGATGGACCAAGTGCATTGAAACGCAAGGAGACCATGTCGAAAAGTTGTAAGTTTCCTATTTGATTATAATTAAATTTTATAACAACTTTGCGGATAATAATTGACTTGCCCTTGTAATTCAAATTTCAGTGGATGGGCCAAATGTGAACTTGAAGATTTTGCTCAATTCATGATGTTGCAGTATTTATAAGCATTTCTAAGCAATGAAGAAGATAATCAACGACAAATGTTTCATTGTGGCACTTGCTCAGTTCATATAATGAACAGAGCTTTGAAAACTGCTCAAAATAAAAGTGGTTGCAGTATTAATGTATTTGTGATAGTGATCTTGTACTTCATTAAAGTAAGGCAACTTTCTCAAATATCACTGAGTTTTCCAAGTTTCCTCACAAATTTTGTTCTATAAGATCAATTGGAAATAGTGAAGCCATGAAGAGAGTGATTGAACTTATTTCTGATTTGAAGAAGTATGTTAATGAAACACATTAAAGCTCATGTGAAAGAAGGAACTTAAAAAAATTAAACCTCACTTAGAAGACAGATTCCTTTTTGTACAATTCTAGTTTCTTATATCATTATTAGCTGAATTTGCTTAGTTTTTAAGTAAGTGTTAGTCAAATGACTCTCTCAGCCCATTTTCGTACACAGATGCGTTCAGTTTAATGTATAGCACTGCTTCTCAGTTCATAAAGAAAACTGTTACGGAAATGGCAACAGATTCAGACAAATTACTTGCTGTTGACGTTACCAAAGTGTGTAATCATAAAACAACTCATTTCGTGGGTATGGATTTGGTGCAACTGCTGTGGGCAAGAGCTACACAGAAAAGGAAGTCTTTATTTCCAGAAATGATTGCACAGATCGTCGTCGTTGTTGTCTTCAGTCCTGAGACTGTATTCATCTCTTGGTCTCCCTTTACGATTTTTACCCTCCACTACTAAATTGGTGATCCCTTGATGCCTCAGAACATGTCCTACCAACCGATCGCTTCTTCTAGTCAAGTTGCACCACAAACTTCTCTACTCCCCAATCCTATTCAGTACCTCCTCATTAGTTATAAGACCTACCCACCTAATCTTCAGCACCACATTTTGAAAGCTTCTATTCTCTTCTTGTCCAAACTAGTTATCGTCCATGTTTCACTTCCATACATTGCTACACTCCATACAAATACTTTCAGAAACGACTTCCTGACACTTAAATCTATACTCTATGTTAACAAATTTCTCCTCTTCAGAAACGCTTTCCTTGCCATTGCCAGTCTACATTTGATGTCCTCTCTACTTCGACCATCATCAGTTATTTTGCTCCCCAAATAGCAAAACTCCTTTACTACTTTAAGTGTCTCATTTCCTAATCTAATTCCCTCAGCATCACCCGATTTAATTTGACTACATTCCATTATCCTCGTTTTGCTTTTGTTGATGTTCATCTTATATCCTCCTTTCAAGACACTATCCATTCCATTCAACTGCTCTTCCAAGTCCTTTGCCGTCTCTGACAGAATTACAATGTCATCGGCGAACCTCAAAGTTTTTATTTCTTCTCCATGGATTTTAATACCTACTCCAAATTTTTCTTTTGCTTCCTTTACTGCTTGATCAATATACAGATTGAATAACATCAAGGAGAGGCTACAACCCTGTCTCACTCCCTTCCCAACCACTGCTTCCCTTTCCTGTCCCTCGACTCCTATAACTGCCATCTGGTTTCTGTACAAGTTGTAAATAGCCTTTCGCTCCTTGTATTTTACCCCTGGCACCTTTAGAATTTGAAAGAGAGTATTCCAGTCAACATTGTCAAAAGCTTTCTCTAAGTCTACAAATGCTAGAAATGTAGGTTTGTCTTTCCTTAATCTTTCTTCTAAGATAAGTCTTAAGGTCAGTATTGCCTCACGTGTTCCAATATTTCTACAGAATCCAAATTGATCTTCCCCAAGGTTGGCTTCTACTAGTTTTTCCATTCGTCTGTAAAGAATTCGCATTAGTATTTTCAGCTATGGCTTATTAAACTGATTGTTCAGTAATTTTCACATCTGTCAACACCTGTTTTCTTTGGGATTGGAATAATTATATTCTTCTTGAAGTCTGAGGGCATTTAACCTGTCTCATACATCTTGCTCACCACATGGTAGGGTTTTGTCAGGACTGGCTCTCCCAAGGCTGTCAGTAGTTCTAATGGAATGTTGTCTACTCCCGGGGCCTTGTTTCAATTCGGGTCTTTCAGTGCTCTGTCAAACACTTCACACTGTATTGTATCTCCCATTTCATCTTCATCTACATTCTCTTCCATTTCCAGAATATTGTCCTCAAGTACGTCGCCCTTGTATATACCCTCTATATACTCCTTCCACCTTTCTGCTTTCCCTTCTTCATTAGAACTGGATTTCCATCTGAGCTCTTGATATTCATACAAGTGGCTCTTTTTTTCAAAGGTCTCTCTAATTTTCCTGTAGGCAGTATCTATCTTACCCCTAGTGAGATAAGCCTCTACATCCTTACATTTGTCCTCTAGCCATCCCTGCTTAGCCATATTGCACTTCCTGTCGATCTCATTTTGAGATGTTTGTATTCCTTTTTGCCTGCTTCATTTACTGCATTTTTATATTTTCTCCTTTCATCAATTAAATTCAGTATCTCTTCTCTCACCCAAGGATTTATAACAGCCCTCGTCTTTTTACCTACTTGATCCTCTGCTGCCTTCACTTCTTCATCCCTCAGGGCTACCCATTCTTCTTCTTCTTCTTCTTCTTCTTCTTCTTCTTCATTTCTTTCCCCCCATTTGTGACAATTGTTCCCTTATGCTCTCCCCGAAACACTGTATAACCTCTGGTTTAATCAGTTTGTCCAGGTCCCATCTCCTTAAATTCCCACCTTTTTGCAGTTTCTTCAGTTTTAATCTACAGTTCATAACCAATAGATTGTGGTCAGAGTCCACATCTGCCCCTGGAAATGTCTTACAATTTAAAACCTGGTTCCTAAATCTCTGTCTTACCATTATATAATCTATCTGATACCTTCTAGTATTTCCACGATTCTTCCATGTGTACGACCTTCTTTTATGATTCTTGACCCACGTGTTAGCTATGATTAAGTTATGCACTGTGCAAAATTCTACCAGACGGCTTCCTCTTTCATTTCTTAGCCCCAATCCATATTCACCTACTCTGTTTCCTTCTCTACCTTTTCCTACTCTCGAATTCCAGTCACCCGTGACTATCAAATTTTCGTCTCCCTTCACTACCTGAATAATTTCTTTTATCTCATCATACATTTCATCAATTTCTTCATCTGCAGAGCTAGTTGGCATATAAACTTTTACTACTGTAGTAGGCGTTGGCTTCGTGTCTATCTTTGCCACTATAATACGTTCATTATGCTGTTTGTAGTAACTTACCCGCACTCCTATTTTTTTATTCATTATTGAACCTACTCCTGCGTTACCCCTAGTTGATTTTGTATTTATAACCCTGTATTCACCTGACCAGAAGTCTTGTTCCTCCTGCCGCCGAACTTCACTAATTGCCACTATAACTTTAACCTATCCATTTCCCTTTTTAAGTTTTCTAACCTACCTGCCCGATTAAGAGATCTGACATTCCACACTCTGATCCGTAGAACGCCAGTTTTCTTTCTTCTGATAACGACGTCCTCCTGAGTAGTCCCCGCCCGGAGATCTGAATGGGGGACTATCTTACCTCCGGAATATTTTACCCAAGAGGACGCCATCATCATTTAACCATACAGTAAAGCTGCATGCCCTCTGGAAAAATTACGGCTGTAGTTTCCCCTTGCTTTCAGCCGTTCGCAGTACCACAACTGCAAGGCTGTTTTGGTTAGTGTTACAAGGCCAGATCAGTCAATCATCCAGACTGTTGCCCCTGCAACTACTGACAAGGCTGCTGCCCCTCTTCAGGAACCACACGTTTGTCTGGCCTCTCAGCAGATACCCTTCCGTTATGGTTGCACCAACGGTACGGCTATCTGTTTCGCTAAGGCACGCAAGCCTCCCCACCAACGGCAAGGTCCATGGTTCATGGGGGTATTTATTTGTACGAGTTGGCAGATTCCACCAGCAATTCATTGTTATTATAGTCATACGGTTTTGTAAAGTGCAAAATTTTACTTTTCTGATAATTTAAAGCATGTTACCAATCTTTGCACCATGTTGAAAACTTATCAAGATCTGAGTGAATATTTATGCAGCTTCTTGCAGACAGTACTTAATTTTAGACAACTGCATCACCTGCAGAAAGTCTGAGGTTACTATTGATATTGTCCGCAAGACCACTAATATACAATACGAATAGCAAAGGTCCCAACACGCTCCCTTTGGGCACACATGAAGTTACTTCTACATCTGATGGCTACTCTCCATCCAAGATAAAATGTTGCACCTTCCCTAACAAAAAGTCCTCAATCCAGTCACAAATTTCCCATAGGACTGTACTTTTGGCAATAAGCGTAGGTGTGGAATTGATCCAAATGCTTTTTGGAAATCAATAAATACTGTATCTACCTGACTGCCTTGATAAAAAGCTTTCAGTATGTCATGTGCAAGTTGGGTCTCACATGATCAATGCTTTTGGAATCTGTACTAGTAGGCATTGAGGAGGTCATTCTGTTCAAGATACCTCTCATTATGTTTGAGCTCGGAATAAATTCTAGATTCTACAACAAATTGATATCAAGGATACAGGATGATAGTTTTGCAGATGCCTTATTACCCTTCTAGTAGACGCATGTAACTTGTGCCTTTTCTTTCCTTCAAGAACTGAGCACGTTTTTTTGTTCAAGGGATCGAAAAAAGATTACAATTAGAAGACAGGCTAGCTCAGGAGCAAATTCAGTATAGAACCTGACAGGGATTCCACTGAGACCTCAGCTTTGTTCAATTTTAATGATCTCAGTAGTCTCTCAAAACCACTGACACTAATACTTATTTCATTCGTCCTTTCAGTGTTAGGAGGATTAAATTGGGGCAATTCTTCTAGGTTGTTCTTTCATGAAGGAACAACTGAAAATGAAGTTAAGGCGCTACCTTCAATTTCATTTCATGCCTAATTTGCTACGGACTGTACACAAACTTTGGAGCCACTGACAGCCTTTACATACAGCAGAAATTCTTTGGTTTTGTGAAAGATTATTCAATTATATTCTGCTGCGGAAGTCATCAAAGGCATCACGCATTTCTCTTGACAGCCACAGGCGTTTCATTCAGCATCTATCTATAGTCCAAAAACCACAAGCTTTCAGCAGAGTACTCCTCAGTCATTATCAAGTGACGGCAACTGCCTTTTGGTTGGTGCTACCGCCCTTATATAGCTGTGCTGCCTTCCATGACATCACTGGTGCTCATTCCATCAGCATATGATATGTAGTAATGTTTTTGTTGTGTGCCTGCTTCAACTTTCAGATGGCCAGATCCCAAGCTGTGCTTAACTACAGGCTGCCACCTTTATTAAGGATGTTATCACAAATTTTTATCTCACTTCTTTTATTATGCTATCCCAGAAACTCTTAGTCTGAGTAATAACATATGTCTCTGACTGCAATGTGATGTACATTTTCTAGAGCATGCTCTGCTACTGCCGATTTCTTAGGGTTCCAAAGGTGAAAGTTCTCAGGTTCTACACAGCACTGTTCAATAGTACGGACAGTCAGTCTGAATAAACTGTCCATGACCACACGGTATCTTTTATACTCCTGGCATTCTGACGTCTACATCTTTCACAAAATTCACTTGTCAAATTTTTGTTGGTTTCCTGGAAACCGAACCATCTGTGCCTCTTCATAACCTGGCTAATCTTTCCTGTTAATGAGCCACAAAATGGCAAAAACACAATCTTGTTTAACTCTTCCTTAGGGTCCTATAGCTTACGTGTTCTTGGAAAGATGGCTTGCTAAAGCTGGTGGTTGTTTACGACATTTTCCTTAGATACTTTCCTGAAATGTCTCAATTGCTACAACAGGTTTTCCGTGTCTGATACAGCTTTCACTCAATGCACCAAGATCCTCAGATCAGAACATTTCTGCAATGAGTGGTGATAGCTTTTTGCATGCACTGGCATTGGTCTGCATGGATGTGTTTCCAGTAAACGTTACAGCAGATGAGGACATCAAGAAACAGCAAGGCATCATCTGTCTACTTTCATTGTGAACTTTATGTTATCAGGATACTGTTGACATGGTCCAAGAATTCTCCTAGAAGAATCACTGTCCACAAAATCAGACAACAAATATGTTGATAAAAGCAACTAGGCTTTGCAGGAGCTGCATCCAGGGCAATGACCTCTAAGTACTTTATAAACAGGTTGGCTGTAACTGGAACCAATGGGCTCCCCATTGTGTGAGAGTGGACGTTCTGCTGGACACAATGAGTACAGTTGAACAGCACTGTAAAACACGAGAGATGCTTTAGCCTTCGGTACCCTGAGATATCAGCAGCAGCAGAGCAACCTCTAGAGACATCATATTGCTTTGAAGATATCAGTTATTACACAGACTGAGTTTCTGGGATAATAGCATAATACAAGAAGCAACAGAGATAATTTGAGAGAACACATGCAATAAAGATGGCGGCCTGCAGTTAACTTTGGCTTGGGAGTCAACTTTATCAGTGCATATTGCTGTAAACCATGCATTCATATGTTATAAATCCCTTGCCCGTCTAGCCTGCCCTACCTTTTTTACATTCCTCATCTTACCCTGTCTTTCCTGAGGAACAGACTATTAGTTCCAATGATTATGATAATATCTGAACGAGGGTGGTTTGTTAAGTCGGGCAAAAAAAGGAAGAAAATACATTTGTTTTGTAAACAATCCATCTTACTTCTCAACTTGGTTCAGCAATCCTCCAGCTTCCTCATCCTATTGAAAAATATTATGTTCTATCAAATTCTGCAAAAATACTCATTGACTTCAACTATAATATCCTCATTTGATGAGAATTTCTTCCCAGCAAGACAAAGTTTCAAGCTGGGGAACAGGAAAGTCACTTGGGACAAAGTATGATGAATAGTGTGGACATGGAACCAGTTCCAAGACCAAATCACACACTTTTACCATTGTTATTGCTGATGTGTGTAATGGTGGATTATCTCCGTGAAACAGTGCTTTTTTGCCTGTCAACCTTTTTTTTTCTTTTTAGCCAACAAGTATCAAATGATTCGATAAAGTTACATTTCTGCCCTTTTCCAAGCAATCTATGAGGATTATTCCTTGGGAATGCTGAAAGACAGTGGCCATCACGCTACCAGCTGATAAAATTGTCTTTGCTTTCTTGGGTGCACTTTCACTAGCCTCTGTCCATTGTTTTGTCGCGTCATGGATCCAGGTTTCATTGACAACCACAGATAGGAGCAAAAAGTCTCCTGGATTGCAATTAAACTTCACCAGACATTGTGTTTACATGTGCCAGTTGTGCTTTTGCTTGCCTGAGCAATCATGGCACCCAGCTCATGCACAGCTTAGTAATAGCCAATTCTCCATACAGGATATTAGGCACTGACTTAGTTGAGATGCCTCCAGTCTCAGCAACCTCGGGAATTTTGATTCAACAGTCTTGCACTGCCATATCATAGATTTTGTCAATGGTTTCCTTAGGGGTGACCTCACTTGGATGGCCAGAGCACACTTCACCATTGGTGCTTGTACAAAAGTAAACAGTCTTCAACAATAGTGTCGAGTTCACATGAACTTTATCCAATTCTGTCTATCTGTGCAGCAGTCGAAGCCTTCAAATTCTGTTTTCTCCATTTTCTATCACTGTCAACACTGACCAGTTCATATAGTTGTCAATGAACTGTATATTGTACAATGTGAAATTCTTTATACGAACAATCGAGCTAACCAACCATGAAACTGCGACAAAAATTTTCAATCATTTCACGAAAATTTACCAGACTTCTCTAATCACCCTCATACTTTTGTGAGTGTCTGTACAAGTGCGAAATGCCTGATAAATTCTCTATTACCAAAAGTCTCAAACAACAACATGTCCTCATGCCAACACTGTTTGCCCCATACCTTACAGTCATGTTTTAAGAGAAACCATCTGAACAATGCAGGTGTAGAAAAATACAGAATTGGTAAGGGACTATTTAATCAGTCTGGATTCCATTCTAGAATGTTCACAAATCTCACCCAGGTAACTAACTGCCGTATGCAGATGATAATGCTTCTCCTGGTTATACATCAGCGAAGCTGCAGCCATCTACATTGTTTCAGTGGTGCACAAACGGTTTGGCTTGATCAATTTTAAAAAAGGCCCTCACAGAACTAGCCCTTGAAATTGCCTTTCCCAATTTCAATATCTATTTCCAGCACTTCCTCTCCCTACAATGTGCATTATCAACTAACTGATCATTGGAAAAGGATGTGGAGAAAATAATGCTTGATGCCCGCATTGCTTTTGGATGACACACACACACACACACACACACACACACACACACACACACACCCCTTCGTCAACAAAGAGATCCAACACTGTGCACCAAACTGATGGTGTCTGAGCAGCAGTTGTTTCTACTTTGCTCTATGGTTGCAATACATGGATGCTACAGCACTGTAATCTTAAAAAACTAACAGTTCAACACAACCTTAGATACCTTATGAAGATAAAATGGAACACATTCATACATGTGTTCCTGAAGTGACGATTAGTAACACTTGGAACCCACAATCACTGGTCACCAACTCAGATGGATTGTTTATCTCGAGACCACCTTGCCAAATTTTGTGTGCACACATGCAGAAAGCCCCATAATACTGCTCTGAATCAGGATTAATTCAAGAAGAACCATAAGAGCCTAAATATTGATCTGTGTAACTGGTGCACCATAACAAATCATACTAGCAGGCACGTAACTATTTCCACTACCGTTTTAGATTTTGAGCAGGAACTTCAAAAAATGAAAGCTGTCAGAGATGTACACTTTACCAGGCTCAGCCACACAATCCACACACTATAATGTGTAATCTGTGTCACCATATATTTTATGCAAGGAGCAGTGTGCAAAGCCATCAAAGGCATTTTCACACTTTAACTGCAATGCAATAAAGGAAACACAGTAGAAAAATGGAAACTGGTATGATTATCAAGCAATGATTGGCAGTAGCCCACTGAAATTTAATGTGTTACAGGTAAATATCCAACAGCAATTCTGTCTCGTATTTTTATGATTAAATTTAGATTATTGTCCAAAGACTAATACACTAAAGAGGGAGAAAATCCAAAAAACTGTAGAAAGGAACAAACTTTTAAATGTCTCTCTGAAATTTAATGATGTATAACTATTTGTAGCTAAATGACACTTTATAATTTAACATTTTCTCAGTTGGACACTACAGACAACTGCTGCCAGATTCTTTGGTAAATCAAAAATAAAATAATGACGCCTGAACATCAACATGTTGTAAGTAATTGTGAGCTGACAATCAGATCATTTATGAAAGCATTGGCCAACAACCATCTTACCTCACTGTCTAGTACTGCCATTGACGACACAGAGACAATTTTTGGTGTGGGCCAAAGCCGGGAACTAGATGAAGCATCAGGTGTTCCTTCTCGACTAGATATGTCGTCTGCACTGTTCACAAACCCGTCTTCCTCATAATTTCCCTTCTTTACACTGCTTGTGGATGAGACTGCTGCTCTGGGTGGGCAGCTAGAAGGCCTCTGACGTGTAGGTTCCTCAATATCCACATGGAACCCTAATTCAGGCTGTGAGTGATCAGGAGGTTTGCCCGATGAATGAGCTCTTGCTTTCAGTCTCTCACTTTTGTTGGTTTTGTGTGTGCCCATAACTGGCACTTCTTGTTCATCAGAGTGAGATGCTGTACTTCCTTTCCGTTTTGGACGAGAAGCTGCGACAGGACTTGAGCCACTGGAGACAACATTTTCTTGCACACTTTGCGTTTTCAGAAAATCTATGCTGATTTTGCGCCTTGGTGGTAGTGGAAGAACCTTTGTGACGGTTGTGGCTGCTTGTGTAACTTGTTTCTTGGGTTTCGACAGATGGTATTTGCTCAGGGATGTCAGATTCAAACGCTCCAACACAACCTTTGGCTGATATTTTGGGGAATGGTAGATGCTTCTAAGTGTTGGCTTCAGTTTTTTTCGCCGCATTTTCAAAGGCAACCTGAAAAAAAATGTAAACTTATTTTTCATTCTCTAAAACGCAAATCTTTAATACATTTCATACTACTTTCATACTAAAATTTAACCTAACTTTAGCACTTCATGTTTAGTGTAAGTGGGGAGCAATGTGGTCTGCAGCAAGGTGGTTTTATATGCACTTCTTGGTGATGTAAAATGCCTGGGCACTTATAAGCTGGGGTAAATACTCAGGATAAATTCCTGGATGAATGACCAAAATTCATAAATACCCAGCATTTTACATGTTTAACAGATTAATTGATACACTGAGCTTAATAAAAGCTACTTGAGAGCTAAGGAAGAGTTATTGGGTGAAATAAATCACACTATGCATTATTAATGAGGACAATTTTTAGGGCAGTACATAATAAACAAGAAAACAAAACCCAAGTTTAAAAGTAATTCTTGAAATATTCATTACATTAAGTAGGTAGCCTGTAAGCAGTATTTTTGCTTATTCTATTCTACTGAAACAATCAGAGTAAAGAAAGTTTATCCATAACAATTTTAATTAAAGATGAGTCATGCACAGATACCAACTCCATGAGTCCAAAAATCACCAAATTCACAGCAGTGCAGTCATACAAAATTAGATGAAGAAAGGAGCAGAACAAAACATACAGCCTGTCTGAAATGCCAGTAAAACTGACAAAGCATTTTTTTAATCATTGATAACAGTTTAACATTTAAGGATACATTTATTATTAAGAAACACGTGCCAACTGTTAATACCTTCAGTAATAATTCTGTTACCAATAACTGTTCTTGATATTTGACATGGATTTGTAAAGTGCATTGCATTACAAAGCGATGACCTACTGACAATGTTTTTATACTGGCTTATCACTACACAGCTATTCAACACTGTGTGTGTGCGTGGAGGGAGGGAGGGGGAGAGAGAGAGAGAGAGAGAGATATATTCTCTCTTCTGATCTTTCATTCTTTGTAATAAAAGCAATGAATGATACACACATGTTTACATGTAAACATTTACTGGGAGTATCGTCCCACCCCTTATTTTGATTGATAAATTACACATTCTCGCAGTAAAACGACACAGGACAAGACAGACAGAGATCAGACAAAAGGAATTAAAATCTCACAGAGTGTGACAGTGGTTGGCCGACCATAGAGACAAAAAAGGAAAAGCCCACCACCGAGAAACATACTAAAAAACCCAATCTACAATTGTAGTTCAAAGGCCAGACTCAACACAAAAAAAATGACAAACACTTAGATTAAATGATAAAAGCCTCCTGCCCGAATAAAACAGTAAACTAAGCCTGCCATGGCAATGTCATCTGTTAAAAGGGCAGGGAGCAGCGCGAATGTCTGCCTGAGCACAGCTAAAAGGGGACAGGCCAACAAAATGTGGACCACCATCAAAGCGGATCCGCAGCGACATAGAGGTGGGTCCTCACGGCGCACTAAGTGGCTGTGCGTCAACCAGGTGTGCCCAATGAGCAGCCAGCAGAGGACAACAGACTCCTTGCGAGAGACCCGCAAGGAGGAGTGCCATGCACCGGTAGCCTCCTTGATGGCCCTAAGTTTGTTTGGTGAAGGCAGGGTGCGCCATTCTTCACCCCAGGTGCGAAGTACATTCTGCCGCAAAACTGCCCTGAGGTCACTCTCCGAAAGCCCAATCGATAAGGCTGGTGCACAGACAGCCTGTTTGGCCAGCATGTCAACACGTTAATTGCCCGGGATGCTGACATGACCAGGAGTCCACACAAAGACCACAGAGTGGCCGCAACGAGCAAAAGTATGGAGGGACTCCTAGATAGCCATCACCAGACGAGAGCGAGAGAAACACTGGTCGATAGCTCATAAACTGCTCAGGGTGTCGCTACAGATAACGAAGGACTCACCTGAACAGGAGTGGATATACTCTAGGGCATGAGAGATTGCGACCAGCTCAGCAGTGAAAACACTGCAGCCAGCCAGCAATGAGTGTTGTTCGTAATGGTCCCCTAGAGTTAGAGCATTACCGACACGACCAGCAACCAACAAACCGTCAGTGTAGACAACGCCAAAGCCCTGATGCGTGGCAAGGATGGAAAGAAAGCGGCAGCGGAAGGCCTCAGGAGGGACCGAGTCCTTCAGGCCCTGTGCCAATTCGAGCCAAAGGCATGGGCGGGGCACACACCACGGGGGTGTACGCAGAGCGGCCCGGAAAAAGAGGTGGAAGAGGGAAAAGCCCCAAGTCCAGAGAGAAGCTCCCTGACATGAACTGCGATCGTACAACCCGACCAGGGCCGACGTTCTGGGAGATGGAAGACAGACTGAGGGAACAGGAGATGATAATTGGGATGCCCAGGCAAGCTACAAACATGTGTAGCATAAGCGGCCACTAAACGTTGGCACCGAAACTGCAGTGGAGGGACACCTGCCTCCGCAAGTATGCTCTTCACAGGGCTGGTCCAGAAAGCTCCAGTGGCAAGTCGGATCCTGCTGTGAAGGATGGGGTCCAGCACCCGCAACGCAGAAGGAGATGCTGAACCGTAAGCCAGGCTCCCATAATCCAGACGGGACTGAATTAACGCCTGGCAGAGTTGTAAGAGGGTAGACCAATCGGCTCCCCAGCTGGTGTGGATCAAGCAATGCAGAGCATTAAGATGCCACCAACACATCTGTTTAAGCTGCCGGATATGAGGGAGCCAAGTCAACCGGGCATCAAAAACAACACCCAAAAACTGATGTGTCTCCACCACAGCAAGAGGTTCGCCGTCAAGATAAAGCCGTGGCTTAGGGTGAACAGTGCGTCACCGGTAGAAATGCATAACGCAGGTCTTGACAGCCGAAAACTGGAAGCCATACACTACAGCCCAAGACTGCGCCTTGCAGATAGCGCCCTGCAGTTGACGTTCAGCAGCTGCAATGCCAATGGCGCTATAGTAGAGGCAGAAGTCGTCAGCATACAAGGAAGCTGAGACAGACATTCCCACCGCTGCAGCAAGCCCATTAATTGCAATTAAAAAACAGGCAGACACTTAAGACAGATCCCTGTGGTACCTCGTTCTCCTAAACTCGGGGGGGGGGGGGGAACTATGGGAGGCCGCAACTTGCACGCAGAAGGTACGATGAGACAGAAAATTTCATATGAAAATCGTCAGTGGACCCCGAAGACCCCAACCATGAAGCATAGAGAGGATGTGATGTTGCCAAGTCATATCGTATGCTTTCTTCATGTCAAAAAAGACAGCGCCGAGGTGCTGACGGCGGGCAAAGGTCGTATGGATGGCAGACTCCAGGCTCACCAGATTATCGGCGGCAGAGCGGCCCTTACGGAACCCACTCTGAGACGGAGCCAGAAGGCCCCAAGACTTGAGTACCCAACTCAACCGCCGGCTCACCATGCGTTCAAGCAACTTGCAAAGGATGTTGGTGAGGCTAATGGGGTGGTAGCTGTCCACCTCCAGTGGGTTCTTGCCAGGTTTGAAAACTGAGATTATGATGCTTTGCCGCCATTGCGACGGGAACTCACCCTCGACTCAGATACAGTTGTAAAGGTCTAGGAGGCATTGCTGGCAGTCCGCCGTGAGGTGTTTGAGCATCTGACAGTGGATGCGATCTGGCCCGGGAACCGTATCAGGGAAAGCGGCTAGGGCACTTTGGAATTCCCACTCACTGAACATAACATTGTAGGATTCAGGGTAGCGTGTGTGAAAGGAAAGGCTCCGACTTTCCAACCGCTCTTTCAGGGAGCGGAAGGCCAGTGGGTAATTTGCAGAAGCAGAAATCAGAGCAAAATGCTCTGCTAAGCAGTTTGCAAGTATGTCAAAGTCAGTAAAAACTGCTCCATTCAGTGATAGTGCAGGGGTCCGATAGCTGTAGAGGCGCCTAATCTTGGCCCAAACCTGCGATGGAGAGATATGGAGGCCAATGGTGGAGGCATACCTTTTCCAGCACTCCTGCTTGTGTTGGCGAATGATGCGGTGGGCCCGCGCACAGAGCCGTTTAAACGCGATGAGGTGTTCTAATTAGGGATGTTGCTTGTGACGCTGGAGCACCTGCCGGCGATCTTTAGTCACCTCAGCAATCTCAGGCGACCACCAAGGCACAGTCCTCCGCCAAGGGAACCCAGAAGAACAGGGAATGGCAGATTCTGCGGAAGTAACGATGCCGGTGGTGACAGAGTGAAACACCACATCAATGGTGTCATTGGAAAGAGGCTCAATAGTAGCAATGGAGGAGAACGAGTCCCAGTCAGCCCTATTCATAGCCCATCTGCAAGGGCGCCCATAAGAGTAATGCTGTGGCTGTGACAGAAAGATCGGAAAGTGGTCACTACCACACAAGTCGTCATGCACACTCCATTGGACAGACGGTAAGAGGCTAGGGCTGCAGATCGAAAGGTTGATGGCTGAGTATGTGCCATGCACCACACTGAAATGTGTCAAGGCACCATAATTTAAAAGGGAAAGGTTGAGCTGTGCCAATACATGCTCAACAGTGCTGCTTCGGCCTGTTGCCACTGTTCCATCCCATAGAGGGTTATGGGCGTTGAAGTCGCCCAGTAACAGAAAAGGTGGCGGCAATTGGGCTAACAGCGCAGCCAGGATATGCTGCAGGACATCACCAGCCGGTGGAAGATTCAGACTGAAGACAGTAACAGCCTGTGGGGTCCACACCTGAACAGCGACGGCCTCTAAAGGTGTTTGTAAAGGGGCACACTCACTTTGAAGGGAGTGAAGAACATAGATGCAGACGCCATCAGACCCCCTTTCATAAGCTGCCCAGTTCCTATAATAACCCCGATAGCCACGGAGGGCAGAGGTGCACATTGCTGGAAACCAAGTTTCTTGAAGAGCAGTGCAGAGGAAAGGGTGAAGGCTGAGAAGTTGTCAGAGCTCAGCAAGATGGTGGAAAAAACCACTGCAGTTCCACTGGAGGGTGACATTAGCCATGGCCGAGAAAGAAATGAAGGGACCGGGGAGGCACATTACGCCGCTTGCTCACCTGCCGCCACCGATTGAGCACCTGTGCAAGCGCTATCCATTGCACCGGAAAAACTGGTGAGATCCAGGTCCTCAGCAGACGCCAGGATCTCCACCTAATCCTCAGACGCAGAGCTTAAAGGTTGCGGTGGGGCGGGTGCCACCGCAAGTTCCTTGGTCTTAGAGGTCTTTTCTTGGACTTATGCCTATTTTAGCATGTAAATAATAAGAAGCCTGACTAGATCATGGTAAATCACAAGAGGATTCTCTCTTTTTTAGCTTTACCTAATCTTAACTAATCTTATTTGATTTGAACTAAGTGTTCATGGATAAATGAAACTGCTCTGCTCACCAAAGTACGTAAAACACTTATTTATGGAAGACACTGAGGAACATAAGCAGTTACTGTTGTAATTGTTTGAGTGTATTATGTCATAGGCTACGAAGTGACAGCAAATAAAAGTGCAGCACTCTGTCATGCTGTATTCCCATGCAGGTATCCTTCGTAACTTCATCTGCAGCCAAATTTGTTTTAACTACTATGCACCCAACAGAATTACAGCTTGCTCACCATTCTATGTAGGTGGAGAACCAAGTTCACGTACTGAATAACTTTAAAAGCACTTGAGGAGACAGAATGGATGAGGAATATTGTAGCATGCTTACATCTCATCAGCTTCAGTGTCTGACATTGTATACTGTTCCACAGCATAAACTATAAATCCATTTGCCAAGTGAATCCTAGGAAAGTACTGTATTTCTGATGCACACAAAAGAGCTCATCCGTTTGGATCAATATCTGTAAACATCATTAGGGGTCAACCAATGTGTTTGATTCCACCCGTCGGCTTTGACCCGTGACGTAAGGCTGTTGTGGTGTGTGACATCACGATGGCGCAGAGTTTAGTTTGTGAGAGTCGCGTGTTTGTAGGTGTCGTTTTGATGTGATCGATGGTGCTCTCTGGTGGTGTGTTTATGGGTTATGTGATGTTTTCGGTTTAGTTTGCGTGTGTGGCATGTTTATTGGTGGCGTATTGTTGCAGTCGGTGGTTCTACCTGGTGGTGTGTTTATGGGTAGTGTGTTATGTGGCATATGGCGTTCACTTGCGTGGTAGCATTGCACGTGTGTGGTATCGGTGGTGACTGCTTTCAGCAGAATATTTTTCAGCGAGTTAACGATTTTGGTTGTCAGTGATGATGGGGAACAGTGCATTGTCTCTAATAAAATTTCTTCAGCTATTTCGCCTGTTGGCTGAAGTCTTGACGTGTTCAGTGTGTTGTCAAGAAATGAGGCTTACTAAAGTTCCGGCGTCTCTAACCAGGTACGGCTATATGTGGAGGTGTCGTAAGGATAATAGGTCAAGGGAAGTGTTCGATTGCAATTTTGATTTTCTAGTTTTTTTGGTGATACGATTAAGTGTGATGATGGTGAAAGTTTTGAGATTCATAGTGTGGTATTGGTTGTTTCTATTGACATATATAGGTTAAGGGAAGTGGTCGATCCCAGTCTACTTTGTGTATAGTGGAATTTGGGAAGGTTGTGGTGTCTTGTTTTCTAGTGTTTTTTGTCATTTGGTGTAGTGGCCTGTGTTTAGTTTGTCCCCATTCAAAAACCCCCGATTTCCCACTCATGTCCCATTAGTTTGATTAGGTTTTCTGTGGAAGGTGTTTGTGTGTGTTTTTTGTTCTTCAGTGTATTTTTGTGTTTGCTGTCTTTTTTAACTAATGACGTCATAGCCGCTGGTCGTTTCCACCATATTTGTGATGTCATGGGTCAAAGCAGACGGGTGGAATCTGACGCTCCCGTATTTCCCATTAGGGTATTCCTTTAAAATCTTAAAACATGGACATAAAAACACTCCGAGGCTCATTACTTTCGGTATCCCAATAAATTAAACACTTTTTGCAACCAGCTGGAGACAAAAAGGAAAGAAAAAAAGCCCTATGTGTATCAAACACAACAAAGTGCTCTGAAGAAACCCTCAATGCTTGTGAAAGATTTATAAAATATTTCATTAATACATGGGTAAAGCTCTTTATGGTTCTGATAACAATTGAGAGCTACATGCACAGCATTCAACCTACAGTCACAGTTGGCTCACAACCCTCAATTCTACTGCTATAAACCTTTGCATCGAATAGGCTCTATTTCCAGATGTTATGCCATTTTCATCATTTCAATTCCAATTATTGCTATTTACAAATTACACAGAAAATGACCTTCCTCCAGGCAATGACATAACCGAATTTTTTTGTCTGCTGGGTTGCTTAGCACATTGCGACATTCATTTATTCAATTCCATATCTGTTTCAATGAAAGTTTCATTTACACATCACTTGCTGATACAACATAAAACCAAACAACAAAAAATGGAATTGACAAATACCCGGATAAACATGACATCTATGATCATGGTTCTCCAACAGGACCACAGCTACTAAAGCAATGTGGTGTTCAAAACACTCTTCAGATTGACAACTGCTTTACTTAATACAAAGAATAGACTGTCACAGACTCAAAAGAAAATTAATTATTTTGCAAAATTGAAAACAGCTAACCTGCAGATAAAGAAAAACACAGAAAGGATATGGAAAAATGCAAAATTACTCAAGAGGATATCCAACTTCTTCCATTTTGATTGAAGAAAGAAGGGAATAGGTGTGGAGGACAATGAAAGTAAGAAAAACTTACAATAGTCAGTAACAACGTATAGGATTTTACTACAGTTAGCAAGTCTTCATAATGGGCATAGAAACAGAAATTTCAGTGACAGCCAATAGTTGAAATTAACAAGACATATGCATGAAATGATTTGGTTAACACAAGAGAAATCCACATCAGGATTACTGAGCTAGGTAAACAAAACAGAGTTGAAACATCTTCATAAGAAAATTTTTTGCACTACCAAATTAATTTAATTGCTTTCTCTTATAAATACAGCATGTCCAACATATCTATATACAAAAAAGTGTATTTACTTTTCCAATAACTTCACTGAATCACATGCCCCTATAATGAACTGAAATGGACCTCAAGCATTACTGTAGTTCATAGAAAAATTTGCCAGGAGGAAAATTCTTCCAATTCAGTTTGTAACTCAGCAAATTTTCCTTAACAGCGTTCATGAATTGTGCAAGCCTATTGAAAATATATGTTGTTGGGTGCTACATACCGTTTCGAAAGTATCCAGCATTTGCTTGCAACATACAGATCACTCTTATATAGGTGTTCATTGAAAATATGCTGCTCTTCATTTTAAAGACATTGTTGATATCAATAAAATCTCGCAGGCAAGTAACATTAATTTAAGACTCCCCAACTTATTAGGCCTGAACCAAAAGCTACTTTAACTACACAAATTAACACACTGTGTATTCTAGGTAGCTCACTTCTGGGCTGATATAATTTCTGCCTGACCAAAGTATGCTCAAAATATTACCCTGTTACATGACAGGAAATATTAAACCTACAAATATCGTCCATCTGCTCTGACTCTTGACAGCAAAACCACTTGTCAAATTCAAATATTTCTCAAATACGTATCATAACAAGACTTACAGTTATTTTCATGCAGTCACATTTGCTGGCTTCACCAGCTCATTACCAAACTGTTCCCATTAAATTTAACCTAACCTGCATTACAGACCGGTAGGTCACCAAAAATAAGACTCCATATTCACAGTTGCTGGCTTTACTGACTCACAAGCAAACTATCACACATTTCAAATATTTTTCAGGAAATTCATTACACTTGGCTGCATCAGAACAATTTGTTAATTTGCTACTAGTTTCAGTCACTTGCCATTTTCTATTCTCCTTAGTAAATTACTCTTTCTAGTTTATTTTTTAGCTATATAATATCGATTTCCAATCGCTGCAAGGATAACACAATACACAAGCATACTACATGGCACAACTAAAGGCGTTCAGTTAGTGTGTAATTTAATTGGTACAAATGAGACAGTTCACTCACTTCAAGTATGGTACTACTACTACTACTACTACTACTACTACTACTTTACTGAAACCCCCCCCCCCCCCTCCAACTACCTGTAAGAGTCCACAAAGATTCTGCATAAACGAGTTAACAGAAATGGAAGCCCTAGTACGAGTAATGTAAGTATAAAGGAAAGTTATTAAGTTTCGAACTTGCCTGTGCGACTATACCCAATAGGAATCCGGCAAGTTTCTGAGCAAGAACTGTCTATTTCTAGCACACTTAATCTACAGAGGCGCAATTATTACGCTACCGGTATTTCACTCCTTACTGCAAATCTCAGTATCTCTAACGAACAGTACATTATGTTTCTGGAACTCAATTCACCACTTAGAATGTTATCGTCATTAAGTTTTCAATCATAACATTGTATTAATTATCTGGAACTTAAGTATACGTTGATACAAAGCGTATTTACGGACTTTTGGTGAGCAGATGATTCCATGACGCACACACAAGTTCAACCGCCGATTCGCTGGCAGAAGAAGAAACCTTTAACTGTGACAGATTGGTAATGACAACCAATTTATGTCCCACGAGCAACACGGTACTTTCACAATGCTACCTTAGTTGGTAACAAACGACTGGATGAAGTTGCTGACATGTGACACTACATTGCACTTATTCAGACGTTCTTCCACTTTGGTTTTTCCCCAAAGACCATAACACAGTTTCATCACGCAGTCTACCATTGACAAATTGAAATAAGCACAACAAAATAGTCTCGATCGCCACCTGTGTCTATACGATGTTTCGCCTGCGTAGTATTGTACTGCTGTTTCTTTATAACTGACTTATGTAGTTTACCACAACATTAATTTCCGAACCTCTAAGAAAATTATATTCTACAACCTGTTAAGAATTGTTTAACCTGCCTAAGCAATAATAACATCGAAAATCTGTCGTAATAAAACCCATTAACTGAATATTCATCTTTATCTGATTGTGTACTTTCAAATACACACTAATACCATAACACCATCGCGTAACCAGCACTTGACTTAATTTGTGCATACTAATACTATTTTAAACATACAAGTATCCAAAGCAACACGCAAGGAGTAATGCGCGGTTCCTTCAAGTGTCGACCACTAATTACCTACTCACGAGGACAATAATGAAATATTTTTTCCAAGCAATTAAAATAATTAAACTAGCGAAACAAAGTAGTACACAATAACGCATAACATTGTAATTATAATAGTGTTCTACTCACTTATTACCCCTTGGCTTTCTACTTGTTCCACTACTCGTCCGTCACTCTAACTTTGTAGTAGCGCCCAACTATTTTATTCCAAACATTATCAGTTGTATATTACACTTGCTGAAGATAAACCACTGCGTACCATGAAACATCTGATAAAAATAAAGCGCTTGAAGAAAGGAAAAAAATTTAGCATAAAACTATACTTAAAAAGAGTGAAGTGTATATATAATCATAATTGTAACATAGCCAACAATAAGAGGCATTTTTACTGCAATATGGTACAACTTTAAGCAATATTAAGTAAGAGCTGTAGAGGGTACACTCACAATTCCTACACTGTAGTTACAGGAACTTTTTACTTAGCATTTAGTGGAAAACTCTCCCTAAATTGTAATATGATTGACCCTAATAGACGAGTTAATTTTCGTAAGTATTCTGGGCCAAACGATATGAGCATTTATTTCACCGTTTATCTAGACCTAGCCCAACATATGTCTCCAGAAAAAAAGTATTGCTGCCCATTGCTATTCGATGTTGTGTTCTTGATCAATAGTTCTGTTCTGGCCTCTTCCCTATTGTACCATGTAAATGGGAAGTTCCTTACCAGACAGAGATTACATTATAAAAGGCAAAATGTGTATACTTAGTACTATAACATATTCATTGGTGAAGAAACATTTTCGTTGATTACCGGTAGTCATTTGGTACCATGATCGAATTTAATCCAAGTCTAAGTACTGTAGGTGTGCCATACGTAATCCTCTTCAAAACAGGCAAGCAAATGTCACAAATGAGGACCAGCCACGGAAGACCAAACACACATGAGCTGAGTTAGCAGTCTGAGGCTCGGCTTTCTCATCTTTGCTCAGTACTTCTCGGAAATAAACGGTAGATCGCGATGCTTCCTTTAGTGCTGCGATGTGGCATTTTTTGGTCGACACAACTCTCTTCTGTCCGGCAGAATCGTGGTGTCAGTGTAGTTTACCCTTCGCTATTTGTTCGTGGTATAAGGGACGTTCACAAATCCGTTGCCTGTTTGCACAAAAAGAGGTAATCTAGGGATCTATTGTCACAAGTCTTTAAAACTGAATGGCGATAACAGAAGAGAGGTATGAGAATATTCAGTAGCTAGTATGCACTCACATAAGTGATGGGTACTGCAAGAGCAAAAAATTACAACGATCGCTAGGCGGGATTCATTGTTCTGTACATCAATAAGCACTTTGTGCTAACTTTGGAAGCACAGTACGTATGAAGAAATTGGTGGTATGAACAGTAAAGTTTCTGAAATTGCACATATTATACCACTGTCAGCTGTGACAGTTTTCAATGGAATTGAACGAACAGTATAAAGACTTAATTTAGTATTGTAAAGTACCTTGATTAAGTAAAGGGCCATACCTATAACAGTTTTTTGATGTGAAATCCGCAAATTAGAACAGCAGGAATGGATTTCAGATCTCACATCCATGTAAACTTAACTGTCCACTGCACACAGTAAGATATGGCAAGATGTGAAACAATTTATTTCTGTATTCCATGATATTTTGAGAGTGCATCCATGACACTATTAACTCATATACTGATATTTTGGCTGATAGCCTTTCACTCATTCTCAAGCTGAGTCGCTTGCGAATTTTTTAACGCACTGGACACTGTGGAGTTCGCATGTAAAAAGAAAATTACTTTGTAGGATGGACAAATTTTGAGAAGCACAGACCAATTTCCTAAACTCACTTACATTAATGAAAACACAAGGTCTGAAGAATTCATTGTCTCCTGGAAAGAAATATAGGCATAGTTTTCTAAAAGTTTTGAAGACCCTGTCAATCTTATATCTTTTTCTTTTGGGCTGCTTTCGAGGCCATTTGCTGTTTCAGTTGGATGTGGCCCTGTGTATATGCAGATATAACTGATTGATCTGCAGTGTAATTTCTGTTTTAAAGATAAATCCTTTTACATTGAAATTTTCGAGAATTCCTATACTCAGAATTCCTACAATGAGTTTGCGAAAATGCTGTATTTTGATCAACATATGTGTGTTTGTGTGTGTGTGTGTGTGTGTGTGTGTGTGAAAGACATTTTATCGATTATGAAACCAAATAAGTTGCGATTATGTGACAGTGTGACTGAGAAAATCTGTGATGTTGTCTGTTCTTGTCTGTATATTGAGAGTTTGTACCAGATAATAGTTATATTATTTCTTCAGTGTACCAAATATAATTATTTTTTGCCTTTGATCTATGTTGTTGAGAAAAGTGAAATATGAAACATGTTGTATACAGTGCGATTTCATTACCATTGAAATGTGGTGAATTCACATTTTCCCCCTCCCCATGCTCAGACAGTGTGTCATAGTGGTGGGGCGAATATGCAGCTAGGATGAACGCCATGGAACTCATGCCAGGGCACAGCTCATGTGCCGAGTTCTTGGCTATCCCTGCCATAAATTTTGGAGAGCTGCAATCAGCAACTTATTTACTAACAAAAGTGAGGCTGCATGATTACTGAATCTCCTCTCCATCTCTTCTTGCTTCTCTTTCTTTGTGTCTCTCTTTCTCTCTCTCTCTCTCTCTCTCTCTCTCTCTCTCTCTCTCTCTCTCTCTCTCTCTCTCTCACACACACACACACACACACACACACACACACACACACACACACACACACACATACATAATTGATTTTATTGCCCAAAAAGGAAACATTTTTATGAGTATAATACTTGCATAGGCAAGCCAGTAAATTTACACAAAGAAGACAATGTATACATATATAAATAAAAAATTATAATCACACAATTCTTCAAAATTATAGAAAAATTATGAATTAATAAATTGTTTACAAATTTCTCAAACTCCTTCAGCTCCAGAGTCTTGACTGAGTACAGTAGTTTACTAAGTAACCTAATGGACGTGAATTTGAAGTAGTTTAGAGATTTGGCATAGAAACAGTAGTTTTTTTATGTCATTGCAATGTTGTGTATCATAGCTATGGACCTCAAAATCCATAGGATACCTGGACATGGTTTTCTTAAAGTGTAAGAGAGATTGAAATATGCATGTACTTAGGGAGGTTATAATATTTAGCTTAATAAATAAATCCTTACAATGACTTATAGCTGGGACTTAGCACCTCAGTCTGACAGAATTTTTCTGAGCTACAAATAACCATTCAGAATAGCAGTTATTTACCAGTGTGTGAGAAGGGAATGAATATTATCATAATAGACAGAGAATGAAATTTTCTCACCTATTGTTGCTTGTAACTTTCTGATCATAAACATTCCCTCAGAAATTTTTCATGTTAAATAATTTACATGTTGCTGCC
The DNA here is from genome assembly GCF_023864275.1 of Schistocerca cancellata. Lineage (NCBI taxonomy): Eukaryota > Metazoa > Arthropoda > Insecta > Orthoptera > Acrididae > Schistocerca > Schistocerca cancellata. Next base: position 286,100,382 of record NC_064628.1, on the reverse strand, counting down.
AGCCTAAATTATTTTGCAATCACAATGTCTAGAAACTTTATGGTCACCTTCTCTAAGGTGTTTCTAATGTTGTAGGAAATATTTAGTTCCTGAATTTTTTCTATGTTCGTAGACAGGCTATTAGCATTGCACCAATCGGATAGCAAATTTATTTTGTATTTGGTACAGGCATTTAAGCTGCTATTAAGAGAACTTCTAACTCTTAAACTGATTCCATCTTCATATAGATAAAGTCTGAAGAATAGTCTATTCTTCTGCTCTGTAAGTCATTCACATGTAACATTAACAAAATTGGTCCCAAAATTGACACTTGAAGAACACCACAATTACTGGATAGAAACCTGGAATACTGGTTGTTGAAATAAACAGTTTGCAAATATTTACTTATCATTTGAAAAAAATTGTGTTTCTTGCACAACATTGCTCTTTCATTTTTAGAATTGTTTAACAATTAATAAATTGAGCTCATGTAGTAAATTAATAATTCACACCTCATCAACAAACTTCAGCGACTTCACTGTGGAATGCTCAATCGAAGAGGCACCTCATATTTGATGAAAGGACTTGAAAATTATCTAACCAATGACAATTGTCTACAGTTCAAGAATCTTTATAACTAAAAGTGGTTACTTAGTAGCAAAGAATTGTAAGGCTTCATTGAAAGTGGTGATTTAGTATAGTCATGTAGTGAGGATTTTGTTGTCTATTGACCCAGTAAAATTCCAATATCTTCATGGAATCAATACTTGAAGCAAATTTTCCTGTCTGTTCCATGTTAATTTTACACCTAACCTTTATGTCATGTGTCAGAAGGCTAATGAACACACAGCAATTAAATTTCTGTAAGACATTAGGTACCTGCTACACTGAACCTAAAAAATATCCTTCCTTCCTTTCCAAAATTTTGACACATTTCTCTTTATTTATAATTTTATTTAAAAATAAACAATTTTACATTGTTTGTGGTACCAGAGGTGAAGAAAGTTGTTATCTAAATGCATACTGAAAATCAATGAACTGTCTTGAATAGCTCTTCAGAAAAAGGAACTTTTCTTATACAAAAATGTTATAGCTGGGAAAACACTTTTATAGAAAATAAGCTGAGTTTAAACACTACAGATTATTAAAAACAACCTAATGCATAAATTTTGTTTTAAAAATAAACAATTTTACATTGTTTGTGGTACCAGAGGTGAAGAAAGTTGTTATCTAAATGCATACTGAAAATCAATGAACTGTCTTGAATAGCTCTTCAGAAAAAGGAACTTTTCTTATACAAAAATGTTATAGCTGGGAAAACACTTTTATAGAAAATAAGCTGAGTTTAAACACTTACAGATTATTAAAAACAACCTAATGCATAAATTTTGTTTTTGTCTGACTACAGTGTGTGCTCCAGCTTTGTATTGTTACATCTGGCTAAATGTCTTGGAATTTTTGCCATTACTCTCAAAGGTCTTTCAGCATCTTGCACTCTTTAGCTGCAATGATGAAGACCTGGGACCACATTCTCCCCAGGAATAATCCCTATTTTTTTGTAATACCCAACATTTCGCTATATTTCCGCAGTTGTATGTGAGAACAGCATCATGGACTCATATTTTTAGTGCCTACATATCTACAAAAACAGTTCTTGGTTAGACGATTCCAAATCAAGCTGCTGAAACACTCATTTGGATTTTGTGTTTCTCTATGCCAACACTTCTTCAGTAGCTGAGGGCTGTGCAGATATCCAAATATGAGCTTTAAAGCACCAAAGAAAGTTGCTGAAAGATTGTGCTTAGGTGAATAAGCGTCCTGTGTCACTTTTTCCCTGTTGAACTTGCATCATGATGTGTCACCTTTTGGGAAGAGATCATGACGGAATTTCAGCTGTAGAAGATGTAGAACTAAGTTGCCCAAAAAATTTCTACCCACATTTCAAAAGAGCTTTTAATTCTGATTAAAAACTTCCTGGTAGAGTCGCCATTTTATGCAAGGTGATGGATGATTCAGCCCCCTTTGAATCTGAGTTTGACAAGTGTCTGCCCCATCTTGGCATATACCTCCCACGATCCATCCATCCACAGTATGCGCAACAGATCGCTATTGACTGTGATTCTAACTAATGGAACTACATTAAGATAAATGAGAAGGAAAGGTTGAACATAAAATCTTACTGTCACAGCAAATTGGGGCATGAGAGATAAACACTCAATGTTAAATAAAACAAATGTGCTAATAACAATTTTTCAGGAAAATACATTGGAGAGTATATGATCACATACCAAAGATTCAAATTCCATTAATACATTTCTTTTTTTTAAACCAGTTTGACTTGATGGGCGAAAAACAGCGAGATTATCGTTTTTAACCACTACTATGTATTGGTTCTCTTAAAATACGCACTGAGGAACAGAACAGTGGTGGTGTAAAATCAGTGAAGCAAATAACAGATATCAAATACTAAACTTTTCTTGCAATATTACTTCTTTTATTTCTTTTTGTAATATCTATGATATAAGATGAGAAAAATTAGGAGTGTGCCTGACAAACAAAGTGAACACACATAGAAACATAACAATTTACCCTTTGGAGACAATACATGTGAGAATTGCACAGACACAAACTATCACGTTAGCTGTCCACATTACAACTACAGGTGCTAGACCGAAATTAACTTATTTCATAGTATTGCAACAATTCCTGGTGGTTTGCATATGCTTCTGCATCTTTGCTGTTAAAGCTTATTTCAGTTTGGTACTTTTGATCATACACTATACATGTTCTTATATATGCAAAAACTCTGCTCGATTAATGTGATGGTTTTATGTTAATTTATATCAACTAATCAGTTGTTTATATTTATGATACTTTTGAGGAAATGAATGGCAGTAAGCAATGAGCAGTTGCAAAGTTGTCTTGAGAGCAAGTAGTGGACAAGGCAAAACTCAAACCTGGCCATTTCTCATCCAAAAAAGCTTTCCACCAAATGTTCAAAAAAAAATGAGCAAAATATTATTATTCATGAATAAGAATTACACGTAATTGCTGAATATTGTATTTCATTGGTTAGTTGTCAGTTGATAGCTATCTAGAATGGTTAGCTCCAAACAGGCGAAAAGTTGAGAAGAATTAATAAAAGATTCAAGAGAATTATTAAATTACTTTATTAACTGATTTGATACTTTTGGAGAATATTTGTTCTTCATTTTGTAGTAGACATAAAAAATGGAAGATTCCATTCTGGGTAAGTTAAATAGGACTAAAACTGTTGATTGGATCCACTTCAGCAACCAGAGGAAGAAAACCGATTTTTTAGCTGGTGACTATCATTGAGTGAATGCTGAATGTTCGAAAGTAGTTCAAAAATAATATCAGTTATAGCATAGAACATACTATTTAGAATAATCTTGAAGAAGAATATCCTAACTACAGTTAAAATAATTTTTGATTCCAATGAACCTATAGCAGAAGACGATCTGTCAACCAAACTAAGGAAGGTAATCCATAGGAAACAATGTATAAATAAATATAAGAAAAGAGGTAGCTACTGTCAGTAGAGACAAGTTAGTAAGGAACTTGTTGTGGAAGTAGGAATCTAAATTTTCTAGTGTTGCAGCAATCTTTTTAACAGTTATGTTCTATCCCATGCATAGTGGCAAGTAGAAGAAAGAGTTTTTTTAAAAAGCTATAAGTGAGACTTTTATTTATTTATTGCTATGACTCGTTTCATGTGACTGATGTCTTTGACATAAACGTTCTATGTTCATGTCAAACTTGCTTGTGGGTGTGACAGACAGTCAGAGGTGTATACCAGTTGCATAGCAAGGCTGACCAGTGTTTATGAACAAAACGTCCTTATCGTCTATCTACACTTCAGTAACGTAATGTTATACATGATCTAACTACTTTTAAGTGTACAGTAGAGTCCTGATAATTCGAGCCCTGATATTACAGGGTACTGTGTAATTCGAGCTCTCTTAAGAAAATTAAATTTTTTCGTAAAACTAGAATAAAAACTCATTTCCATGCGTTGTCTGAGTGTACGTTTTACACACTTTCGAATGTGTTGCATTTTGAACTTTCTTTCAGTTTTCCATATAAAATGCAGACAAAACTGTCCAACTTACGATAGGCGCACGCAGGCGATTTTCTGTCGCGCCATTGGTTTGTCTCAAGAACGAAACAGTGTGGCTGGAATATGAGCGCGCGCACATGCGATCAAACAGCAGTGCTGATTTCAGAAACGCAGCCTGCTCTAATTCACGTGAGACGCGACAGTCGCAGATGTTGAATGGATCACACGCACTGGCACGAGCCCACATGCACTGGCGACGCTGTTTCTCAGTCGCTCTCGCAGTGTGTTCGCAGACAGACACGTTCTGCTCGCCAGCAGCCTGTCTGACAACGGGAGTTGCGTTGCGGAAGACATTGTAATTTATGCTGAGATCAGTTATTGCAGAAGGAAAAAATAGGTCAGCTCTCTACAACAGGAAATTAAAAGAATAACGTCAAAGAGAAACTATAGGGTGAGTTTGCTGCAGCGTCATTCGGAGCTAGACTGAATTGCCTGGTCCAGGAAAGAATAACAAAGGTACTTCAAAGTCCACTAATTTTAATTCATTCACGTAGACAATGTCACTACCATAATTTATATTTTGTCATATTGGCAAGGTCCTGATCCCTGTGGAGTCACAAAGTAGTTTGCAAAGTAATTCCTAATCTGCATCCCACACATATCAACTACAATTCCTGTAGGCTCTCAGTGTTCCAGAAGGCATTCATATGACTCATCATCGATTCATACACTCTCATTTCATTCTTACGAAATTGGGTAGAATACATCCTTTTACGAGTATGTGTATCCACATCAACAGTCCGATGACATATTCTCTATTTGTCAACCAAAATCCCAAAGGTATATTCCAACATTCTATAGTTATAAAAACACTGTTTCATTGTTAGATTTTTCTTTGAATAAGGCTGCAGAAGATAGCGCAAATGCTTCATCTCCTACAAAACTAAAAGTCTGAAGTTCTCCTTCCTCATCATGAGGTAATTTTTGAGGATTTCGAAAGTTTAATCGATTAGCTTTCAGTCTTTCATAGAAGTCGGATTTCTTGAATACATTAGAATCCCCACTGGCGCCATATGAGCCTAAAAACCGTTATCGAAAAAAATTCTTGTAATTATAAAACTCTGAGGCACTATTAACAGGGTTCTTCAGTCTTACATGCTTTCTGTCCACAGAACCAATGCAATTTGGAAAAGTCAGTTCTGTTTAAAAGCTCTTTGACAATAAGCGTCCAGTCACCCTGAATTTTTCTGCTATATGAATAGGCTGTAGAAATTTCCCAACTATTCGCATGTGTTGTTGTAGTTGTGGTCTTCAGTCCTGAGAATAGTTTGATGCAGCTCTCCATGCTACTCTATCCTGTGCAATCTTCTTCATCTTCCAGTACCTACTGCAACTTACATCCTTCTGAATCTGCTTAGTGTATTCATCTCTTGCACTCCCTCTACGATTTTTACCCTCCACGCTACCCTCTAATACTAAATTGGTGATCCCTTGATGCCTCAGAACAAGTCCTACCAACCGATTCCTTCTTCTAGTCAAGTTGTGCCACAAACTCCTCTTCTCCCCAATTCTATTCAATACCTCCTCATTAGTTATGTGATCTAGCCATCTAATCTTCAGCATTCTTCTGTAGCACCACATTTCGAAAGCTTCTATTCTCTTCTTGTCCAAACTATTTACTGTCTACATTTCACTTCCATACATGTCTACACTCCATACAAATACGTTCAGAAACGACTTTCTGACACTTGAATCTATACTCGATGTTAACAAATTTCTCTTCTTCAGAAACGCTTTCCTTGCCATTGCCAGTCTACATTTTATATCCTCTCTACTTCGACCATCATCAGTTATTTTGCTCCCCAAATAGCAAAACTCCTTTACTATTTTAAGTGTCTCATTTCTTAATCTAATTCCCTCAGCATCACCTGACTTAATTCGACTACATTCCATTATCCTCGTTTTACTTTTGTTGATGTTCATCTTATATCCTTCTTTCAAGACACTGTACATTCCGTTCAACTGCTCTTCCAAGTCCTTTGCTGTCTGTGACAGAATTACAATGTCATTGGCGAACCCAATGGGTCTGTTTACTATGCTGCGAATGGTCAGCTCTGCTTTCATCTTCAGCTTTCTGCTTCAGCTGTGGTTGAATCAGTGAAGTTCTATGAGAACCTTAGAGTGGAATGGGGAAATCTCTGTTATTATTCTGTCTTCATGGACAGAGAAAAGTATGAGTCACTTATCAGCAAGGCTAAATCACTAAAATCTGGACGAAAAAGGGATGGCAACGACTACAAGTTATTGAAGAGATATGAAGGCCGGAAGCGAATGGAGTAACCAAATTAATACAACCGGTAACTGAAGAAGGTAAGATTAAATATTATGTTTATGATGAAGAACTGTATGATGATCATGTAATGACTGGCGACAGTGGACGCGATCAAATGATGAAATGCTTGAAGTCAAAGTTCTGTAATATAACATACAGAGATGTCCAAATTTATCTTAGTTTGTGTGAGCCTTGTATACGAAAACAAAAAGGCGGGAAAAAGGAATAGAAGTGAAGCTAATGCTGCTCAAGGAGCTACATTCCAGATGTCAGTTTGTTGTCATCGACTTTCAATTGCAAGCTGATGGAGATTACATATTCGTTATTGTTTATCAGGACCACATCACTCAATTCGTTGCTCTCTGGCCACTGAAGCCCAAAACAACTAAAGAGGTATCCAATGACATTATTGACATTTCTACATTGTTAGGCGCTCCCTCAGTATTGCAGTCTGACAATAGTAGAGAGTTCATTAACAAAATAATGAGCAGTTTAACTGAACTATGGCCTAATTTTAGGACTCTCCACAGTAATCCTAGACACAGTCAGAGCCAAGGCAGCGTAGAGCGAGCGAATCAAAACATAGAAAATATGCTAACTACATGGATGCAGGAGCACAATACTGCAGAGTGGAGCCGTGTATTAAGATTTGTGCAGCTAATGAAGAATAGCGTTGTACATTTTGGAATTAAAAGATCTCCTTACGAAGCGATGTTTGGTTGCCCTCCTAAACTTAGTTTGTCTTCAACAAGTTTACCTCTTGAAGCGTTGATGCATGTTCAGTCTGAGGATGACCTTGAAAATATAATTAACCAAGTCAGTGTTAGCAGTGACACAGGGACTGAAACATTGCAGGATAATGATCACAGTAAATCTCCACTGCAAGAGGATAACATACCAACAGGAACAGAGATTGAGAACAGAGAGAATCAAAGTATTCCTGACAATACTGACTACTGTCTGACTGATTTAGACGAGTCATCTCACGCTATTAAAAAACACAGAACTGAAGCGTACAAGTACTTAGGAGGACGAGCACAAAGAATGAAGTAGTGTTCAGATCGCTACTTTCCAACAGTGGAAGAGGGCTGTACTGTGAGAGGTGCAGTTCCCGACTTCGACAGAGGAAGAGGAAATGCTAGTTCGATCTTGGGTGTCGTCCTCGAGACAACGGCTAATGGCTTCTACCGAATCGGGATGAGAGATGGTCTGTTGAGCCAACTATATGCATGGTAATAAATTGATTGTTTTTAAATGATTATGGAAGGGTCGATACGATATGCCACTATGGATACAACTACAACATTTTGTTTCAGGTCCCAGTTCAGCATTTGCTCTCTAAGAATAATCTCAGAAGGGGAAGTTCCAGCAGAGAAAACTGTTACCCTGAGGATAGTTTTGACGTCTCAGTCGATGGGAAGCGGCCAGGGATTCTTCAAATGCAACTGCCAGCAAAAATGGCAGACTCTGAGATGCTTTTGCAAAAACAAAAATGTGTTGTGGAACTCAAAGTGCCATGGTACCCATCCTCTCTGCAGTAAATGAATTGTAGATAATGTGATTATGTTTTCAAACTACAGGTGATAAATGAAATTTTCGAAGTACGACAGTTTTGTTATTACACCCAAAGTTCACATTCCTTACCTCTTGGCAGTGAAGGTATACATTCACTAGTGATAGTACACCGTCCCTAATCAATGTGTATTGTTTGACAGAACTGGAATCAGTAACCCGTTTTCAATAAATGGGCCAGTGAAGGTGCACTATCACCTGTGATGGTACACTTTGCCTGGAATTTCCATAACATATGTATGTACAGTGTACAGTACATAGTTAACTGTGTGCTTCTTAATGTTTTAATTCATACATTACCATGAATGATAGGAGTAAGAGGAAATTTGTGCTGTTGAATGTCAAACTGGGGGCTTTGAAAAGATTAGATAATCGGATACATGAAAAAACTCGCTGCTGAGTATGGAGTCAGCGAAGTGTCAGTTGGATATTGGATTAGAAACAGAGACAAAATTGAGAAGTTTCCATCAAACTAGTGTTCTATTTCGTCATCTAGACGGAAATCAGTGACGAAATCTGAGTATGAAAAAACGAGTGAAGCTTTGTTCTTTTGGCTTACTCAACAAAGACCAAAAGGAAATCCAATTTCAGGGCCTATTCTGCAAGAAAAAGCTGTATTTTTTAGAAGTGAGTTAAAAGAATGTGAGGACGATTTCACTGCAAGTTTAGAATGGCTTCATCCCTGGAAGAAGCGATACAATGCAAGGCAGCTTGGAATTTGTGGTGAAAAACTTTCTGCAGTTTCTCAAACTGTTACACAATTTTGTTAGAAATTAAGAAAAATTGCATAAGAAGGAAATCTTCCTCCTGATCAACTGTGTAACTGCGATGAAACAGAGGTAAATTATAAAATGCTCCCATCTAAAACTCTAGCCTCAAAAGAAGAAGAGGCTGCCCCGAGCTACAAAAAGCATAATGCCAAGTTAACAGTTCTTGCTGCAGTCAATGAAAGTGGAAACCATAAACTGAAGCTGTTGGTAATACAGAAGTGTGCTAAGCCTAGAACTTTAAAAAAATGTCACTGCTTCTGCACTGCCTGTTACGTATGTCCACCAAAAATCTCCTTGGATGCACAAAAATATTTTTAAGAAATTATGTTTCGAATATTTATTATTTTTTTGAAGAGACCAAAAATTACCTAAAGAAAAAGTGCTTGTCTTCCAAACCAAACTTAACCTTGCCAACACTAGTTCACAATCTGATAAGGAAGAATTACAATGTGATGGTATTGGTGCATTCTTCTTACAACCAAACATGACGAGTTTGATACAGCCTGTAGACCAAGACCAGTCAAGACAAAAGTAAACCAAAGTCACAAAATAAATACTGTGCCATTCCTTCTAATGTGACAGGTCTAAGAAAACTAATATGAAAACACAGATTCTTCGAAAATGACTGTACAGTGTGAGTAGCTAGCTTTGTACAGCTATAGTAGTCATATCCATTATTGACAGCACATGTTCTGTCAAGTTGTTGCAGCCTCCAGCTCGAATGCCACTTCCACTGTTGAGTACAATTATACTACAATCACTGTGTAATGCTGTGCCTGTAACCATTTACTGTCCTAGCCACAAATGGGGAGACACGTTTGCAGACTGAGTGGGATAGGCACCTAATATGTAAACTCTCTGAATATATTCTGAGTCAGAAAAGTATCGCTATGTACATTGCGTGACAGAGGTGATGCACACAGAAATTCTAGGAAATGTCAAGAAACCTAATCATTGATCATATTGATTGTCACTTTAACGAAAATCAGTCTAAAGGATACAAATGCCAATGAATATCCATCAGTGTTTTCTTTGAGAGTACCCATAAAAGATCAAAAACGACACTACTGCTATGGTAAAGTATAAAAATTACATCATGAATTACTGTCGAGAACTGAAATAAAGTTGAAACTTCCTGGCAGATTAAAACTGTGTGCCAGATCGAGACTCGAACTTGGGATCTTTGCCTTTTGCAGGCAAGTGCTCAGTTGGTAGAGCACTTGTCCACGAAATACAAAGGTCCTGAGTTCGAGTCTTGGTCTGTCACACAGTTTTAGTCTGCCAGGAAGTTTCATATCTGCGCATACTCCGCTGCAGAGTGAAAATTTCATTCTGCAAACATCCCCCAGACTGGAGCTAAGCCATGTCTCCACAATATCCTTTCTTCCAGGAGTGCTAGTTTTGTAAGGTTCGCAGGTGAGCTTCTGTGAGGCTTAGAAGTTAGGAGAAGAGGTATTGGTGGAATTAGAGCTATTAGGACAGGTTAAGAGTTGTGCTTTGGTAGCTCAGTTGGTAGAGCACTTGCCTGCAAATGACAAAGGTCCGAAGTTCGAGTTTCAATCTGGCAAACAATTTTAATTTGCTAGGGAATTTCATAACAGCGCACACTCTGCTGCAGAGTGAAAATTTCGTTCCGGAAACACCCCCAAGCTGTGGCTAAGCCATGTCTCCGCAATATCCTTTCTTCCAGGAGTGCTGGTTCTGCAAGTTTTGTAGAAGAGCTTCTATGAATGTTGAAAATAGATTGGATACTGGTGGAATCAGAGCTATAAGGATGGGTTCCGAGTTGTGGTTTGGTAGCTCAGTTTGTGGGGCACTTGCCTGAAAAAGATAAAGGTCCTAAGTTCGAGTCGCGGTGCATCACACAGTTTTAATCTCCAAGGAAGTTTCATATCAACGCACACTCCGCTGCACAGTGAAAATTTCATTCTAAAATAAAGTTACCATAATTTAAAAAGACATTAATAATCTTTTGAATAGAAAAACTGAACTTAAATTGCAGAATTTTTTAATGGTGGTAATCGAACTCACAAAAAACAGAATAATAATAGCTATTTTGCAAAAATATATTTAATAATAACTATAAAACAGCTCAAGTAACATGCAGAAGTGTCTCAGGATGAATAATATCAACTATAAGAAGATTTATAACAGGTCAGTGATGAACTAGTCTGATAAAAGACTCATTATAAAAATGAAGTGGATAAAAATAATGAAGCATCAAGAAAGACATAGGTAACAGTGTGGTTGATCTTAGAAGAAAATTTCTAGTTATCATTAATGCATACAAACGTGTAATGGGAAATGCTCCATTCCACTTAATATACAAATTAGAGAAAGTAAATTTAACATTAGATTCCCTTAAGAAAAAAAGGCCACAGAATGCATTAGCTAAAATTAAAATGGAGCTCCAAGAAATAGGTGAAGTATTTTCTGAAATATTGTATCACTGTTTTAAGAGAATGTAGCTTTTAACAATTTTTTTAGTACAACAGTCATCAAAATTTTGATTTTTATTTGGCATAAAGACTATTTTTATTGCTAAATTGCTTACATTTACTGCTCCATTACTTACAGCTACTTGTTTATTATAATAATTCGATTGTTTCTTCTTTGTTGTGGTGTTCCACATACTTAACTAATATGAGTAAATGAGAATGGAATTATTCTAGGTCACTGCCTTCCCATCATTCCTCTCATGACATGAACATATCTTCTCATTGCATTACCTTCAATAAACAGCTCTCACTAGTGTCTCATCAGCAAATTTCATTCTCTTTAAATAAGGTTCAAAGAATTTTCTGTATCCATTCCAACATTTACTATTGAGTCCAATGTTGAGGCATTCTTGAGCTAATTTCTGTTGGTTATTCTGAGACCAGTCTATTCCATTAGAACATTACATTAAAATCTTCAAACTTCTTAATTCCTTTGCATTCAGCACACACCACTTCCATTATCAAAAGACCAGTAATGAAGCTAACACCTAATTCCAAGAGGATAATACTGCACTTTCAAAGATTTTTAATAATATAAAAGGATATCATATTTACTGGTACTAGACCTTTTATTGTTGTTCTTGATTTAATACGCACCTCCAATAATTCAGTTGTTGCAGCACTGTATGCTGAATTTGACTGGAAGTATATTGTGTAGGTGAAGAGCATTTTACAAATAATGTAGGGAAGTCTAACTCCTTTAGTTATTCACTATCTATTATCCTTAGAAAAGTTTTACAGAGTATTAAAAATAATGAAGTGGTTGTGCTTTTGATCAATTATGGAATTTAACAGACAGAGTTCTAGGTATCCTTCATATGCCTTCTTGTTTGGTTTGAATGAAAATTGAAGCAGAGAAGGTGGGATAAAAGTGAGCAGCTAATAGACTGCAAAATATTCGGAAACAAACAACCCAAATGCTACTATGAATATAAAGTTGCGTGGATTAATTTAAATCACAGTCAGGGGCGGTGCAATATGATAAAATTTGATCTCACCTTTTTGTTAAAATGAAGGGAAATAGTTTACTAAACGACCACAACATTCCATCTTCAAGTCTTTTCATGTTTCGCATGGATGTTTATTCGTTCTTCCTGCTTTGGGTTTGGTAGGTTACAAATCATCTTTAAATTTCCTTCAGGTCTCTCTGAAACCAACGAATTTTCTCATTAATACACTCATCTTCTTCATTGGCTACTTCTTTTGAATGTGCATAGAGAATGCCCAATAATCTTATATGAAGGTGAGTGATATATTTTTCATACTTTTGTTACCTTTTTACTGGCTATTAAGACTGAAAAAAAGGAAAAATTATATCATGGTATACAGGAGCTGAAAGCTTTTTAGTAACCTGTCATTATTTCTAAGGACATTCATAAGGTTACTAGCAATGTATTGAACAGTTCTGTAAAATTGTGTGATATAGGTGTATTTGCAGGAGGACTGTCAGATATATCAAATGTGGCGATTGTTACATTAGCAAAGTGTTAAGTCATTTCTTAGAGCAGCAAAAAGTAAACCTACAATTTCCATCCCTTAGCCTAAAAAAAAAAAACGACTCCAAAGTGTGAGGCAAGACTTCTTTACAAGTGAGGTTTCTTGAAGGTAGGTAAAATAGGTCCTTCTCTTCTGGATGTATCTTCTTTATCTAGTTTGGCAGCAATTTTTCTTTTACCCTTTTCCCTTTCCCTTACCTTACTTCTGTGTGGAAATCAATGATCTATATTCTGACGTATGTTCCATTCAATGAACTGTTCTTGGTTTTTAATTGGTGATATCAAAGCAGTTTATACACCAAGCCTACTGATGTTCCTTGACGTTTCTTACAGTCAAATTTATCCAAAACTGACTTGAATGTCTATGAGACGTCAACATAATTTAAACACTTTGATAAAGTTAGATTGGAAGCATTTCCAAAAACACATAATTGTAGCCACACAGTAACAGCCAGCACATCTCTTCACAGTCGGCAGATAAATGTTTAGATTTTCAAAATTTTCCACATTCTTTCGCCCTGGAGAGCATGACTTTTTAAAAACTAAATCTTTTGCAGTTGGTGATTGTATTTTCTGCCATTTTCTCTTGATGATTTCTTAAACCTCATTCTTCTTGCACTGTCTATGTGATCCTTGCTATTGAATTTCTATAGGCAAGGCTGACTCATCTGAAAGCATTACGATCTTTCTCTTGACTCATTATGTTGCCAGAGAACGTTAGGTTTCAATTAAAAAACAAGAACACAACTATTCCTAGATAAGACAGTATTTAACTGAAGAATATGGTGAAACAAGCAAGTCAGTTGCAACAGATGCACCATCTTCACTGCCATTTTTCATGTACAGTATGTCTTCTCTGAAATAACGTAATCATTGCTACCCACTTTGTAGCATCAGGTCTGGTTCCCTTCAGGGAAGTTATGAGATTGTTGACTTGTACAGTCAGTTTTACTTGATCAGTTCCACTGTCAAGCAATTGATAACATAAAGCTGGAACTGAAGAAGGAAGTTTGAACATGACAAGGTGCCAAAACAAAGACACACACTAAATCTCTTTGGGTGCTGATGGTTGGTGGAACTGAAACCTATAATGGAACAGGACTGTGCTGCACGAAACATACAATAAAGACACCACCTGACCCAGTAACTGTTTTCACACAACATTGTCTATTATTTTTTTATGTTCAAGCAGATGGTGACATATAATTTGTTTATATTAAAATTTAACTACATGAAATGAGGAATTGTTTCAGATAGAGGACTGTAATACTATAAATGTGTGAAACTTATTTTAAATCTTGAAAAACATCAATGACTTCCTCAGCCAGTTGGATGTATTTTTCAATTTTTTCTCCTGTTTTCTTCTGTATAGTTGTTGTATTGGGTATGGATATTTCGATTAGTTGTGTTAATTTCTTCTTTTTATTGGTGAGTATGATGTCAGGTTTGTTATGTGGTGTTGTTTTATCTATTATAATGGTTCTGTTCCAGTATAATTTGTATTCATCTTTCTCCAGTACATTTTGTGGTGCATACTTGTATGTGGGAACGTGTTGTTTTATTAGTTTATGTTGTATGGTAAGTTGTTGATGTATTATTTTTGCTACATTGTCATGTCTTCTGGTGTATTCTGTATTTGCTAGTATTGTACATCCACTTGTGATGTGATCTACTGTTTCTATTTGTTGTTTGCAAAGTCTGCATTTATCTGTTGCAGTATTGGGATCTTTAATAATATGCTTGCTGTAATATCTGGTGTTTATTGTTTGATCCTGTATTGCAATCATGAATCCTTCTATCTCACTGTATATATTGCCTTTTCTTAGCCAAGTGTTGGATGTGTCTTGATCGATGTGTGGCTGTGTTAGATGATACAGGTGCTTGCCATGTAGTGTTTTCTTTTTCCAATTTACTTTCTTCGTTTCTGTTGATGTTATGTGATATAAAGGGTTGTAGAAGTGGTTATGAAATTGCAGTGGTGTGGCCAATGTATTTATATGAGTGATTGCTTTGTGTATTTTGCTAGTTTCTGCTCGTTCAAGAAAGAATTTTCTTAAATTGTCTACCTGTCCATAATGTAGGTTTTTTTATGTCGATAAATCCCCTTCCTCCTTCCTTTCTGCTTAATGTGAATATTTCTGTTGCTCAATGTATGTGATGTATTCTATATTTGTGGCATTGTGATCGTGTAAGTGTATTGAATGGTTCTAGGTCTGTGTTACTCCATTTCAATACTCCAAATGAGTAGGCCAATATTGGTATAGCATAAGTATTTATAGCTTTTGTCTTGTTTCTTGCTGTCAATTCTGTTTTCAGTATTTTTGTTAGTCTTTGTCTATATTTTTGTTTTAGTTCTTCTTTAATATTTGCATTATCTATTCCTATTTTTTGTCTGTATCCTAGATACTTATAGGCATCTGTTTTCTCCATCGCTTCTATGCAGTCGCTGTGGTTATCCAATATGTAATCTTCTTGTTAGTGTGTTTTCCCTTGACTATACTATTTATCTTACATTTGTCTGTTCCAAAAGCCATATTTATATCATTGCTGAATACTTCTGTTATCTTCAGTAATTGGCCGAGTTGTTCATTTGTTGCTGCCAGTAGTTTTAGATCATCCATGTATAGCAAATGTGTGATTTTGTGTGGGTATGTTCCAGTAATATTATATCCATAATTTGTATTATTTAGCATGTCGGATAGTGGGTTCAGAGCAAGGCAGAACCAGAAAGGACTTAATGAGTCTCCTTGGTATATTCCACACTTAATCTGTATTGGCTGTGATATTATTTGAATTTGTTTGGATATTAAGTGTGGTTTTCCAATTTTTCATTACTACGTTTAGGAACTGTATTAATTTAGGATCTACTTTGTATATTTCCAATATCTGTAGTAACCATGAGTGGGGTACACTATCAAAAGCTTTTTGGTAATCAATGTATGCATAGTGCAGCGACCTTTGTTTAGTTTTAGCTTGATATGTCACCTCTGCATCTATTATCAGTTGCTCTTTACGTCCTCGTGCTCCTTTGCAGCAGCCTTTTTGTTGTTCATTTATAATTTTGTTCCGTGTTGTATGTGTCATTAATTTCTGTGTAATGACTGAAGTTAATATTTTGTATATTGTTGGTAGGCGTGTTACGGGGCGATATTTTGCTGGGTTTGCTGTGTCTGCTTGATCTTTAGGTTTCAGATAAGTTACTTCTTGTGTAAGTGTATCAGTGACTGTGTATGGGCCTGCAATGTAATTGTTAAATAATTTAGTTAGATGTGAATGTGTTGAGGTGAACTTCTTTAGCCAGAAATTTGCTATTTTATAATTTCTAGGGGCTTTCCATTTGTATGTAGAATTAATTGCTCGGGTGACTTCATGTTGCAAAATTATCACTTCAGGCATTTGTGGTATCATGTTGTATGAGTCTGTTTCTGCTTGTATCCACCATGCATGTCTGTTATGTTGTACTGGGTTTGCCCATATGTTGTTCCAGAAGTGTTCCATGTCTGTTATATTTTGTGGATTGTCTATTTTAATGTGTGTGTTATCTATTGTCTGGTAAAATTTCTGTTGTGGTTTTGTTTCCTTCTAATTTCACTTTTTTTTATCTTCTAAGTCGTTTGGCTAATGCTTGTAATTTCTGCTTCTTTTCATCTAATTGCTCTATCGCTTCTTGTTGTGAGATTTTACCTAACCTTTTTCGTTTTTTGTCTGATATTTCATTTCTTATAAATTGTGTTAGCTGTCCGATGTCTTTTCTCAGTTTTTCTATTCTGATCTGTAGCCTGTGCTGCCATGCTGGTTTTGTGGTTTTCTTCTGTCTGTTGGTTGGTTCTGATCTCTGCCTAGTGTGTATATTTAGTGTAGTGAGTGCTCCTACATAAACCAGTAGTTGTATTTTCATTGATTTTGTTGTGTATGATTGTGTTGATAGTTTTTATTGTTGCTTCGACTTGTGGGATATTTGGTGGTCTACGCAAGAATGGTCTAATGTCTGTATTTGTGTCTTTGTATTCTATATATGTCAAATGAAGTTTTTCTTCTATATCTAACATGTGTGCTACTTCACTTTCTATTTGTGCTTGTTCTGGTGGCTGTCTTAAGATTTAGTTTTCCTCTGATTGTTTAATTGATGCGTGTTGTTCTTTGTTTGTTTGCTCTGGGATGTTTGAGTCCATTACTGTATTTTCTTCTTCTTCTGATTGCACATTATTTTGTTCCAGTATTTCCTGTACTTGTTGTTTGATGTTTCCTAATTCTGACTGGGGTATCCTGTTATTTTTGATTATTACAAGAATCTGATAAGCTAGTCGTTGTTCTGTTAAAAATTTTAATTCTGGGTATCTCCTAATAAATGTTGTGTATACTTGTGATCTGTATCCATTTGTGTTGGTTCCTACGTTTGTTGCTTGGTAATAACAGAACGTGAGGTGTCGATTAACTTCATGTGACCATCTCTTCCTCTGTCTTTGTTTTCCTTCTAGAGTGGTTGCAGGAAGCATATCCTGCAAAACACCTCTATTTGGATTCAACTCATTTGCCGTGTGGCTAGCAGTTTCGTTACCATTGTGGACGAGCATAGGGTTCAAGCGTCGTCCCTGATCATGACAGCGCTTGTCTGAGGCTTCATTAGTTCTGTCCTGAACCAACTAATCACACTAAAAGGGGGGTTAGCCCTATTAGTGGTTTGTTCTTTTCGTCACATTTTATGACTGGCCTATTCTTTTCCCGTGCCTCCAAGGGGTTTATTATTATTACTATTTCTATTTTTCTCAGACCTTAGGTCTGGTTAAAAATGGAAAGTGACGCAGACCTTCATCAAGCGTGACTTCCTTTTAACTGTATGGTATATGTTACATTGTATTTAGGAACTTTCAGGTTATTGAACACATATCAATAATTATGGATTTCTGTAGTTGTATATATACGTTTGGATGTAGCTGTATTGCATTGATGTACTGGTGGATATTGTGTGGTATGACTCCTGTAGTTGATAGTATAATCGATATAATGTCAACTTTATCCTGATGCCACTTGTCCTTGACTTCCTCAGCCAGTTGGATGTATTTTTCAATTTTTTCTCCTGTTTTCTTCTGTATAGTTGTTGTGTTGGGTATGGATATTTCGATTAGTTGTGTTAATTTCTTCTTTTTATTGGTGAGTATGATGTCAGGTTTGTTATGTGGTATTGTTTTATCTGTTATAATGGTTCTGTTCCAGTATAATTTGTATTCATCATTCTCCAGTACATTTTGTGGTGCATACTTGTATGTGGGAACGTGTTGTTTTATTACTTTATGTTTTATGGCAAGTTGTTGATGTATTATTTTTGCTACATTGTCATGTCTTCTGGTGTATTCTGTATTTGCTAGTATTGTACATCTACTTGTGATGTGATCTACTGTTTCTATTTGTTGTTTACAAAGTCTGCATTTATCTGTTGCAGTATTGGGATCTTTAATAATATGCTTGCTGTAATATCTGGTGTTTATTGTTTGATCCTGTATTGCAATCATGAATCCTTCCATCTCACTGTATATATATCCTTTTCTTAGCCATGTGTTGGATGCGTCTTGATCGATGTGTGGCTGTGTTAGATGATACGGGTGCTTGCCATGTAGAGTTTTCTTTTTCCAATTTACTTTCTTCGTATCTGTTGATGTTATGTGATATAAAGGGTTGTAGAAGTGGTTATGAAATTGCAGTGGTGTAGCCGATGTATTTATATGAGTGATTGCTTTGTGTATTTTGCTAGTTTCTGCTCGTTCAAGAAAGAATTT
This sequence comes from Schistocerca cancellata, assembly GCF_023864275.1. NCBI lineage: Eukaryota > Metazoa > Arthropoda > Insecta > Orthoptera > Acrididae > Schistocerca > Schistocerca cancellata. Next base: position 286,081,880 of record NC_064628.1, on the reverse strand, counting down.
TCTTAAATTGTCTACCTGCCCATAATGTAGGTTTTTTATGTCGATGAATCCCCTTCCTCCTTCCTTTCTGCTTAATATGAATATTTCTGTTGCTCAATGTATGTGATGTATTCTATATTTGTGGCATTGTGATTGTGTAAGTGTATTGAATGGTTCTAGGTCTGTGTTACTCCATTTCACTACTCCAAATGAGTAGGTCAATATTGGTATAGCATAAGTATTTATAGCTTTTGTCTTGTTTCTTGCTGTCAATTCTGTATTCAGTGTTTTTGTTAGTCTTTGTTTATATTTTTCTTTTAGTTCTTCTTTAATATTTGTATTATCTATTCCTATTTTTTGTCTGTATCCTAGATATTTATAGGCATTTTTTTCCATCGCTTCTATGGAGTCACTGTGGTTATTCAATATGTAATCTTCTTGTTTAGTGTGTTTTCCCATGACTATGCTAATTGTCTTACATTTGTCTGTTCCAAAAGCCATATTTATATCATTGCTGAATACTTCTGTTATCTTTAGTAATTGGTTGAGTTGTTGATTTGTTGCTGCCAGTAGTTTTAGAACATCCATGTATAGCAAATTTGTGATTTTGTGTGGGTATGTTCCTGTAATATTATATCCATAATTTGTATTATTTAGCATGTTGGATAGTGGGTTCAGAACAAGAAAGAACCAGAAAGGACTTAATGAGTCCCCTTGGTATATTCCACGCTGTATTGGCTGTGATGTGATATTATCTGAATTTGTTTGGATATTAAGTGTTGTTTTCCGGTTTTTCATTACTTTGTTTAGGAACTGTATCAATTTAGGATCTACTTTGTATATTTCCAATATCTATAGTAATCATGAGTGGGGTACACTATCAAAAGCTTTTTGGTAATCAATGTATGCATAGTGTAGCGACCTTTGTTTAGTTTTAGCTTGATATGTCACCTCTGTATCTATTATCAGTTACTCTTTACATCCTCGTGCTCCTTTGCAGCAGCCTTATTATTATTATTATTATTATTATTACTATTATTTTATTATTATTATTGTCAGCCCTACAATTTTTATGATCAATTATAATATTTTTAATATAAGTAATCAAGATTATAAATTACCATAATATTATGTTTGTCTGTATAGACCGATTCCAAACAACGTCTTCGTATAACAAAATACATCGCTGATCTCTTGATCTTTGCAGTACATTTTCAGCAGTGTTTATTGAGAGGGATGTGTTGTGTGCTGATGAGTTCTTAAACTGGACATTTTGACGGAAAAAATTCTACAATTCAAGTTTTTGTCTCTTATGATCTGTTCTTCATAATAATGTTTTAAAAATGGTCATTATCATGAAAAAAGTTTCACAACAGTCATTCCTAAAGCTGCCACATAACAAAAAAACCATGGTCCTTGTTCCCTCTGTTCTAACAGTAAATATGCATCTAGACATACTCTGCCATTAAGAAACTTTGAGGAAACTACAAACGTAAGTATTAACAATTATACCAGTTCTGTGAATTACTATATGTCTTCTTCCATTGGCACTACATTCCAAGATGGGACTCGGCCTCCTCCATGATTTTCGGCCATTCTGCTCTGGAGTTCACTGCAGACCTCCAGTTATGGGATCCAACTTGGCCAGCGTCTTTTCCAAACTCATCACTTCATCTCAACCTCAGTTGATGAGGTATCGAATATATTGCTTCCCCCTACTTACATCTCCCGAGGAGATCACGAATGTAAAATTAGAGAGATTCGAGCGTGCACAGAAGCTTTCCGGCAGTCGTTCTTCCCGCGAACCATATACGACTCGAACAGGAATGGGAGGTAATGATAGTGGCACGTAAAGTGCTGTCCGCCACACACCGTTGGGTGGCTTGCAGAGTATAAATGTAGATTTAGATGTAGATGTAGTCGTCCTGTTCTTCTTCCAGGTTCAATGCACCAGGCTTTCCTTGCAGGATCTGTCTCATCGAAACAGCTTTATGAACGTGACCACACCATCCTTCTTTTAACAGTCATAAAGGTCATCATTCCGTCGTCTTCTCCAACTTCCATTTTCATAACTTCGATTAGAAGCACATATGTAGGCCATAATTTCAGAGAAAGTGCCGCCGTTTGCTTCTATTTTTACACCCAGACAAGTGAAATATTCCATTCGCTCAAAATTAATTCCATCGAGGGTTACTGCGGGCTGTGAAGGTTGATTTGTACCATTATACATATACTAGGTTTTTCCTTCATTAATTTTCAGGCCCATCTTCGGTGCCCTGAGTTTTAGAGCTGAGAAGGCACTTTGTAGATCTCTAAATGTTCCACTTGTAAGAGGGCCATGATTAAAGAATTTGTTGCTAGCGCACTCGAGCAGATGTAATTTCGATGGATTGCTCACGTGCTGCCTGCGATATGTAAGCTGTAAGAGAATCTCAGACCAGAGAGCAGTGTTGTATGCAGTAGGAACTGTGTAGCAGTTGTAGTAGTAGTGGCAAGCAGTCGTGTGTATGAAGTTGGCTGGGCCGGTCGTGGGGAGTGATGATGGAGCCTGAGCATTGTAGTATAAGGTAAAAGCAGCTATCGCGCATATGTAGTATTGTTATATCAAGTCCCTTGGAAATGTTTCAAAAAATATTTTAATAATAATCTTTCTTATAAAAATTAACTTTGACAATTATTCATCTCAATTTAAAGAATTTACTAATTTCTCCAATCCGTGGTCACCCCGATTATTGCAAAGAAAAATCAGTTTTTCTTTTTATCCATGACAAATCTATCGGCCACCATTGCACTGGGCTGTGCTAGAAACATTTCTTATAGGAGCAGATATATATGCGTTATCTGGCGACTTAATTGAGACAAGAATTTTCACTTTTTATTCAGAATGATCTTTCAGGGCCATGACGCAGCGCTGCTGACGTCCAAAATTTACCAGTTTAAATTCACAATCAATTATTGAAAGGTTATAACTGAGCCATAATTTTTTTATTTAGAGATTAGTCACATTTTATTATTTATAGGTTACGCAATTTATTTATTGGGAGGTTTCGCTAAATGTCAATGTTATAGTTATATTTTTTTACTGTTGGGAGTTTCGGAACTTTTCTGTTGGGAGGTTACACTAAATGTGAATATTATTTATAATATTTTACTGTGGGGAGGTTACACTTGTCGACAGCCTGCCAGGATCGTATTTTCTTTGTGAATTTCTGAGAAGTAGTCATATATCTGCTCTTATTTACTTAATGTTAAATGTAGTTTGCATCTGGCTCAATACATTTACTAACTTGTCACTCTTTCTTTCGCAGATCATCGGCGATTTATTGCTCTTCGTTGGTATTATATTTGTTCCATTTTGCTTTGTCTTTGATTTTGTGCCTACCTTTGAGTTGTGAAAATGCCACAAAAAACTGTACATTGCGATGCGTAATGAGTGAAAAAGTTGACTTGAGTAATTTGACCGATAACACTAGCGTCACTCAGTGCCATAATGACAATGCTCCAATTATAGACAATCAGTGCAGGACTTTCAGTGCAGCTATGTGCAACCCATTGTGCTACAACCATGATGCTATCCTTCCCATTCCTTTTCTAGTTCTTGTAAAATGTTAGAGACTTATACAGTGCATATGCACTTTATTTCATTTCCTGATGTATTCAGTTCTTGTAAAAATGCTGAAGACTTCTACAGTGCGAGTGCACTTTATTTCACTCCCTGATATATTTAATTCACGTAAAAATACTAAAGACTTTTACAGTGCGTGTGCACTATATTTAATTTGTTAATGTATTCAGTTCTTGTAAAAAATGCTAAAGACTAATACAGTGCATATGCACTTCATTTCATTTGTTAATATAATCAGTTGTCCTAAATATGCTAAAGACTTTTACAGTGCGTGTGCACTTTATTTCTTTTCTTAATTTATCCAGATCTTGTTAAATGCTAAATACTTTTACAGTGCGTGTGCACTTCATTTCATTTGTTAATATGATCAGTTGTTCTACATATGCTAAAGACTTTTACAGTGTGTGTGCACTTTATTTCTTTTCTTAATGTATCCAGTTCTTGTAAAATGCTAAAGACTTTTACAGTGCATGTGCACTTTATTTCATTTGTTAATGTTTTCAGTTCTTGTAAAAAAATGCTGAAGACTTACACAGTGCGTGTGCACTTCATTTCATTTGTTGATATGACTAGTTGTCCTAACTGTGCTAAAGGTTTTTACAGTGCGTGTGCACTTTATTTCGTTTCTTAATGTATTCAGTTCTTGTAAAAATGCTAAAGACTTATACAGTGTGTGTACACTTTATGTCATTTGTTAATATATTTTGTACTCATTGAGTATACATCGTGTCATTTCTTAATATTTTCTGAACTCAGTGCATGTGCACTCTATTTCATTTCTTAATACGTTCTGCACTTATCAATAATGTATATACTCTCTGACTGTAGTCTTAGTAAACTAAATAGATTATAGATTAATTTGCTGCTCATGGCAAGTCCAATTGACTCACCATCGCTGCCAAATTTTTGACCGCCCCAGTGGAGGGTTATGTAAGAGGTCCATGATTAAAGGATTTGTTGCTAGCACACTTGAGCAGATGTAATTTCCATGGATTGCTCACGTGCTGCCTGCGATATGTAAGCTGAAAGAGAATCTTAGACCAGAGAGCAGTATAGTATGCAGTAGGAACTGTGTATCAGTTGTAGTAGTAGTAGCGAGCAGTCATGTGTATGAAGTTGGCTGGGCCAGTCGTGGAGAGTGATGGCGGAGCCTGAGCATTGTAGTATAAGTTAAAAGCAGCCTCGCGCATATGTAGTATTGTTATATCAAGTCCCATGGAAATGTTTCAAAAAAACTCTTAATAATAATCTTTCTTATAAAAATTAACTTTGACAATTATTCATCTCAATTTAAAGAATTTACTAATTTCTCCAATCCATGGTCATCCTGATTATTGCAAAGAAAAATCAGTTTTTCTTTTTATACATGACAAATCTATCAGCCAGCATTGCACTGGGCTGTGCCAGAAAAATTTCTCATAGGAGCAGATATATATGCGTTATCCAGCGACTTAATTGAGACAAGAATTTTCACTTTTTATTCAGAATGATCTTTCTGGGCCATGATGCAGCGCTGCTGACGTCCAAAATTTACCAGTTTAAATTCACAATCAATTATTGAAAGGTTATAATTGAGCCACAACGTTTTTATTGAGAGGTTAGTCACATTTTATTATTTATAGGTTACGCAATTTATTTATTGGGAGGTATCGCTAAATGTCAATGTTATAGTTATATCTTTTTACTGTTGGGAGGTTTCGGAACTTTTCTGTTGGGAGATTACACTAAATGTGAATATTATTTATAATATTTTACTGTGGGGAGGTTACACACTCATTAGATCCAAATTATTTGCATATCCCAACAGTGGTATGGACTTACAATAGATAGTATTTTTTGCCTTGATATCCGATTCAAGCACTACTTTTTCGAGAGCTAAACTGAAGAGTAGGCAAGAAAGTCCATCCCCTTGTCTTAGCCCAGTTCGTGTGGGAAACTGGGTTGACAGGCTAGATGGCAATCACACAGTACTTTGGGGGGTGCCTTAGGATATCCTCTATTAAACACACCAACTTCTCAGTCACCCAAAATTCCCGCATTCCCTCATAGAGTATAGCCCAATTTATTGTATTGCGTCATATGCAGATTTGAAATCAATGAAAAGATGGTGCAACACCAACATTAAATTCGTTGATCTTTCCTACCATTTGTCGGAAGGTAAACATCTGGTTAACAGTTGACTTTTCTGGTCTGAACCGCATTGATAACTTCCAGTAAAGCTTTCTGCTATGGCTGAGAGTCTACTAAACAAGATATTTGACAATACTTCATTTGCAATATTTAGGGGTATTATACCTCTGTAGATAACGCATTTAAATATATCTCTTTTCTTGTGTATCAGACACACTATTCCTACATTCCATTTTTCTGGCAACTCTTCCTTTTCTGAGATAAGGCAGAAAATCTTGTATATCCTGCGATTTAACTCAACTCCTCTGGCTTTCGAAGTTCTGATGTTATATTATCAGTCACTGGTGGTTTATTGTTCTTCAGTCAGGCTTTTGCTTCTTTTACTTCTCCTTGAGAGAGGGTTTGGGGACTATGGCCTCATCAGCTGCTTCTGGGTGGATTACAATTTCTTCTATAGGGGGTTCTGGAGCATCCAGCAGTTCACTGAAATGTTCTACCCAACTTTCTGATATATCTTGGTCATCAGTTAGTAATTCCCCATTTTTTACTTTAAGTTATACTAATACTTGGCTTAAATGTTCTTCTTTCACTGTTACTTATCTGATAGAATGTTCTGGCATCATTTGTTTTTCCAATTATCTCCAACTACTCAATCTGCTTTCTTCCCCTTTCGCTTTTCTCCTTCCAGTGCAGTTTCTTCTCTTCTTCCCTTTTATCTTGATAATTTTTTACTGCTAAATGTGTATACAATATATCAAGTTTTTCGGATAAGCCAAGTTTTTCTCGTGACTTATTCTCTTACAATCTTCTTTAAACCAAGAATTCCTTGGTTTTCTCATTCTTTCCTTAGAAATTGTTCTGCTGCTTTAATGACTGCATTCCTGCAAGCACTCCATTCCTCACTTATACAAGGAGTGTAGTGTGCAAGGTTCTCCGTAACCTCCTCAGATCACATTTTAGCAGTCTCTTCATTTTTTAGCTTTAATACCATATAATTATTACACCACAATACAATAATTCACCACTCTATTGTGTTCTCAAGTTATTCAGAATTATTTACACAGACCATACATACTAAGGTTTGCTGAACGATTTTAAATATAATTTTTATCCCTTTACAAAAGAGTAGATTAGAATTACGTGACATCAGCCAGAATTTAAAAATAATGATATACATTAATGTAATGAAAATGTCACAGGAACAATGTCAATAACAACAACGAAACTTTATTTTAGACTGGGAATTAACGAAGGACTTGTAATTTTCTGTTGGCAATGACAAATGGACTGGAGCATGTGATGAGAAGTAAAGCCACATGCAAATAATGTAGAGTCTTTAAATTACTCTTTCTCTGTTATTTTGCATGTGAAGAATATTAGTAAGTATGAGTGCTGATGACCTTGCTGTTCAGTGCCATATACATATCATCAGCAAGTGACATTGGCCATAACAGAGCAAAAAGTGGAATCACAAGTGGAGAGGCGAGTGAAGACACAGTGAACATGGGATAATTAGACCAAACAATAAAATTATAAATAGGAATTGTTGAACAGCAGAACTGAGTAAGTAACATTTTTTTTAGATAAGCTAGTTTATGAAAAAAGCAACGAACATTCAATAGACATGGAACAATCAACTATGGAAACTTTTGAATACTATATGGGCAAGAAAGTTTCAAACCTCGAAAAGTCTATGGACAATATGGACAGGAACATTTCAGTGATCAAACAATCAATTGGCGAAAAAATAGAAATTCTATCATGTTGTTCTTGTTGTTGTGGTCTTCAGTCCTGGGACTGGTTTGATGCAGCTCTCCATGCTACTCTATCCTGTGCAACCTTCTTCATCTGCCAGTACTTGCCGCAACCTACATTCTTCTGAATTTGGTAGTGTATTCATCTCTTGGTCTCCCTCTCAGATTTTTACCCTCCACACTGCCCTCCAATGCTAAATTTGTGTTCCCTTGATGCCTCAGAATATGTCCTACCAACTGGTCCCTTCTTCTTGTCAAGTTGTGCCACAAACTCCTCTTCTCCCCAATTCTATTCAGTACCTCCTCATTGGTTATGTGATCCACTCATCTAATCTTCAGCAGTCTTCTGTAGCACCACATTTAGAAAACTTCTATTCTCTTCTTGTCCAAACTATTTATCATCTACATTTCACTTCCATACATGGCTACACTCCATACACATACTTTCAGAAACGACTTCCTGACACTTAAATCTATACTCCACGTTAACAAATTTCTCTTTTTCAGAAACGCTTTCCTTGCAATTGCCAGTCTACATTTTATATCCTCTCTACTTCGACCATCATCAGTTATTTTGCTCCCCAAATAGCAAAACTCCTTTACTACTTTAAGTGTCTCATTTCCTAATCTAATTCCCTCAGCATCACCTGACTTAATTCGACTATATTCCACTATTCTCGTTTTGCTTTTGTTGATATTCATCTTATATCCTCCTTTCAGGAGGATACATTCTGTTAAACTGCTCTTCCAAGTCCTTTGCTGTCTTTGACAGAATTACAATGCCATTGGCGAACCTCAAAGTTTTTATTTCTTCTCCAAGGATTTTAATACCTACTCCGAATTTTTCTTTTGTTTCCTTCACTGCTTGCTCAATATACAGATTGATTAACATTGGGGAGAGGCTACACCCTGTCTCACTCCCTTCCCAACCACTGCTTCCCTTTCATGCCGCTCGACTCTTATAACTGCTATCTGGTTTCTGTGCAAATTGTAAATAGCCGTTCGCTCCCTGTACTTTACCCCTGGCACCTTTAGAATTTGAAAGAGAGTATTCCAGTCAACATTGTCAAAAGCTTTCTCTAAGTCTACAAATGCTAGAAACGTGGGTTTGCCTTTCCTTAATCTTTCTTCTAAGGTAAGTCATAAGGTCAGTATTGCCTCACGTGTTCCAATATTTCTACGGAATCCAAATTGATCTTCCCTGAGGTCGGCTTCTACCAGTTTTTCCATTCATCTGTAAAGAATTCTCGTTAGTATTTTCCAGCTGTGACTTATTAAACTGATAATTCGGTAATTTTCACATCTGTCAACACCTTCTTTCTTTGGGATTGGAATTATTATATTCTTCTTGAAGTCTGAGGGTATTTCGCCTGTCTCATACATCTTGCTCACCACATGGTAGAGTTTTGTCAGGACTGGTTCTCCCAAGGCCGTCAGTAGTTCTAATGGAGTGTTGTCTACTCCCGGGGCCTTGTTTCAACTCAGGTCTTTCAGTGCTCTGTCAAACTCTTCACGCAGTATCATATCTCCCATTTCATCTTCATCCTGTTCCATTTCCATAATATTGTACTCAAGTACATCGCCCTTGTATAGACCCTCTATACACTCATTCCACCTTTCTGCATTCCCTTCTTTGCTTAGAACTGGGTTTCCATCTGAGCTCTTGATATTCATTTTCTCCAAAGGTCTCTTTAATTTTCCTGTAGGCAGTATCTATCTTACTTTTAGTGAGATAAACCTCTACATTCTTACATTTGTCCTCTAGCCATGCCTGCTTACCCATTTTGCACTTCCTGTCGATCTGATATTTGAGACGTTTGTATTCCTTTTTGCCTGCTTCATTTACTGCATTTTTATATTTTCTCTTTCATCAATTAAATTCAATATTTCTTCTGTTACCCGAGGATTTCTACTAGCCCTCGTCCTTTTACCTACTTGATCCTCTGCTGCCTTCACTACTTCATCCCTCAGAGCTATCCATTCTTCTTATACTGTATCTCTTTCCCCCATTCCTGTCAATTGTTCCCTTATGCTCTCCCTGGAACTCCGTACAACCTCTTGTTTAATCATTTTATCCAGGAGCCATCTCCTTAAATTCCCACCTTTTTGCAGTTTCTTCAGTTTTAATCTACAGTTTATAACCAATAGATTGTGGTCAGAGTCCACATCTGCCCCTGGAAATGTCTGACAGTTTAAAAACTGGTTCCTAAATCTCTGTCTTACCATTATATAATCTATCTGATATTTTCTAGTATCACCAGGATTCTTCCACGTATACAACATTCTTTATGATTCTTGATGATTAAGTCATGCTCTGTGCAAAATTCTACCAGACAGCTTCCTCTTTCATTTCTTAGCCTCAATCCATATTCACCTACTATTTTTCCTACTCTCCCTTTTCCTACTCTCGAATTCCAGTCAGCCATGACTATCAAATTTTCGTCTCCCTTCACTACCTGAATAATTTCTTTTATCTCATCATACATTTCATCAATTTCTTCATCATCTGCAGAGCTAGTTGGCATATAAACTTGTACTACTGTAGTAGGTGTGGGCTTCGTGTCTGTCTTGGCCAAACAATGCGTTCAGTATGCTGCTTGTAGTAGATTACTTGTACTCCTATTTTTTTTATTCATTATTAAACTTACTTCTGCATTACCCCTTTTTGATTTTGTATTTATAACCCTGTAGTCACCTGACCAAAAGTCTTGTTCCTCTTGCCACTGAATTTCACTAATTCCCACTATATTTAACTTTAACCTATCCATTTCTCTGGTTAAATTTTCTAACCTATCTGCTCGATTCATGGATCTGACATTCCATGCTCCGATCTGTAGAACGCCAATTTTCTTCCTCCTGATAACGGTGTCCTCTTGAGTAGTTCCCACCCGGAGATCTGAATGGGGGACTATTTTTCCTCTGGAATATTTTACCCATGAGAACAGAATCTAAACTGAGCAATAAAATGAGACTAGGATAGAGGAACTAAGAGCAACAAAATATTAATCTTGTAAATATTGAAATTGAGATCAAAAATGTGATTGGACTATAATTTGATTTGGAAGTTGAAACTAACATTGTTGTTAATGCTGAAAACTGTGATGAATATGAGGGAGTTAGGAGAGGAGAATGTAATAAATTCATATAGTACTGTAGGAGTTGATGATATGAGTGATGTGCTCAATGTTGATAAACAGAGTAACTATTTTCTGGTTTTTAAAAATATGTTTTTATTTTAAGAAAATGAAAATGAGGTACAGATATTTGAGTTGACAGTAGCATATTAGTGTTCAACGTTCAGTGCAGAAAATTGTTTAAAATATAAATTTGATAAAAATGAATCTGTGTGGAAAGATTATCTGAATTTAGTAAACAAATACAAACCGACTATTGGAAAAAGTACCTGTAAGCCTTCTGTGAGCAATTTAAAAGCAATTCAAAAAGCTTTGTGTTAATTTAGTAAACAATTTTATGTGAAATGTTTGGTTCAATGAAAAATTTCGAAACTACATCTACATTGAGGGAAATAATAATTACAATATGAAAAATAGAGGTTAAGATTCACAGTTTTGGTTTGACAAAACATTGCTGGGATATGTATTTGTGTGATGTAATAATGGCATTATGTATGATTATAAGAATGAAAGGAAAATGTAGTGCAGAATGTAGTATGAAATGAGTGAGAAAATCACTAGATAAATTGAGGATCTTTTTCACAAAAATCAACAACTACAAAATTTGCCAAAATCAGTTATACACTTTTTGTGTACATCTAAATGATCTAAATCCACTACAGTACACATATTTTATTAAAATATACTATTTGCTTGTTTAATTTCGCACACAATACTGTGAAATACTTCTTAAGCTGCCAACTACCTAAAACTAACTTTGTCGGATATTAATATCTACTATTTGTTGTAGACATTTATTGTTATGCATATATTAAGGCTTTACTTTTTCTGTATATATGTTGTTACACTTTGTTTTGATTGTGAGCAAAAGGCAGGAATTAGCAAAACTACCTTTTACTCTCAGCAGATATTACTCTACAACTATACAGTGACACAGATTAATGAAAATGAAGTGGATGATATATATCACTACACATGACTTGAAACACAGATGGGACATAGAGCTAATGAAATAAGATCTGCTATGAAACACTTTGCCAAATTTAGGATAGAAGCTTCTAAAAGAAAGCAATCTCATAGCCTTGTGAGGCGCAAAATAAAAAAAAATTATCATAATATCAGTTGTATTACGACTTTTTGAAACACCCAAAGTTTTCCACAAAGTAGTTCACCACTTTCGAATCAGGGGTCAGAGTTATACATCCCCTGATAGGAAACATGGTCTAACTGAATAGTAACTGAGAAAACTTGAAAGTATAACTTTACCATCGCTCTATCAAGAGGTTCTGAGTCACCATGGTACCTGTATGAATCTGGACAGGGACTGATGTGTATACAATTTCAGGACCACTGCTAATAAATTACTGAAAAAGAAGCCACCACTCAAAATCTATGAAGTCTGAGTTCTTAACGAAGAAAACTAACACAGGTAGTTTCAACACATTGATCACTCAGCTGTAATAAACCTAGAAACCATGTGAGAGTCGAAAAAGCTGAAAATGTAAAGAAATTAATGAGATTTTTTGATACTTCATCAGAAGAAACCTGAGAGTTTTATGGGAAATCAGCAGAGTGTAGTGATGAACAAGATAATGAAAATAGGGAAGTACAGTTCCTTCATGAACATATTTATTAAATTATTATTTGTTCAGTAGGTTAAACTAAACTGTAACATTAATGTCATAAAATAATTAGTGTTTGGATGTTCACATTTGGAAAAAATCACGATTTTAAGTAACAGCTGACAGAAATGTTTTTCAATGCTGTATTGTGTATCTGATTCAGAAGGATGTAGATTGCAGTAGGTACTGGGAGATGAAGGAGCTTGCACAGGATAGATTAGAATGGAGAGCTGCATCAAACCAGTCTCGGGACTGAGGTCACAACAACAACAACAACAACAACATTGTGTATCTAGAGCTTATTTGTGAAACAGAATTTTGTAACATATCATCACATTAATGCACAACCATGGAGTATAGATAGTGTATTCAATTATAAATCAAAACGTCTTGGGTCCCAGGTATGGGCCCAACCACTGCCTACATTTTGATTAAGAATCGTCTGCAATGGTGGCCAAAGACTTCCAGCATTAGACGTCACCCTCGTTCTGCCAACGAACTTGTGAAAGAGAGCAGACAAGCGAGTTTTACAGCACTCTTTTGCCGTTTTGGTGGGAAAATGTGCTTAAAACATGGAAGATCAGCAATTATCAATGGCATGAGTTGCAAAGGCAATGGAAACTATTGCATTACAGACACATAATATGTATTCACATGGTATGTGGCCTATAATTGAGAAATTGAAAAAAATCTGTTTATGGTCTATCTAAAGACATAATTACAATATGAAAAATAGAGGTTAAGAGTCACAGTTTTGGTTTGACAAAACATTGCTGGGATATGTATTTGTGTGATGTAATAATGGCATTATGTATGATTATAAGAATGAAAGGAAAATGTAGTGCAGAATGTAGTATGAAATGAGTGAGAAAATCACTAGATAAATTGAGGATCTTTTTCACAAAAATCAACAACTACAAAATTTACCAAAATCAGTAATACACTTTTTGTGTACATCTAAATGATCTAAATCCACTACAGTATTCTGTATTAGTCCCACATTAGGATCTCTTGGAGGGTATTGCGATCAGGAAGGTGACTATGAGAAAAAGATGGAATAATCAATGACAGGATGATGTTCTAAGAGCCGGATCAAGGAATGGCAAAAGCTCGAATGTAGTAGGAAAGCTAGAAAATCTTAAAAGAGAAATGCAAAGGCTCAATATAGATGTAGTGGTGGTCAGTGAAATGAAATGGAAAGAAGTTAAGAATTCCTGGCCAGCAGTAGAAAATAGTATATCAGGAGTAGGACTTGTTACAAATAGCAAAGTAGGACAGAGAGTGAACTATTGTGAACAGTTCAGTGACAGGGTTGTTCTCATCAGATGTGATAGCAAACCAACAACGACAACGATAATTCAGATATACACACCAATGTTGTAAGCAGAAGATGAAGGGATAGTGAAAGTATATGAGAATATAGAACAGGTAATTCAGTATGTACAGGGAGATGAAAATCTAGTAGTCATGGGAGATTGGAACACAATTGTAAGGGAATGAGTAGAAGAAAAATTTATGAAAGAATATAGTTTTGGCAGATGGAATGAGAGAGGAGAAAGACTAATTGAGTTCTGAGATAAATATTAGACGTTAATAGTGAATACTTTGCGCAAGAATCGCAAGAGAAAAGATGTGAAAGCATGGGATTACATCATGGTCACACAGAGATTCCAAAATCAGATACTGGATTGTAAGGCACGCCCAGGAGCAGATAAGATTCAGATCATAAGTTAGTAATGATGAAGAGTAAACTGAAGTTTAAGAGAATCATATGGAAGAATCAGTGTTAAAGGAAGTTGGATACTGAAGTACAAAGGAATGATAACTCACATTTGAAGTTTAAAAGGATGTGGATACTCCAATAAGGAATATTACAGTGAGCAGTTCAGTTGAAAAAGAGTAGATATCTGTAAAAAGGGCAGTGACAATTGTTGGACAGTCAGGCGTAGGTACAACGAAGAAAACTCTGAAGAAACCTTGGGTAACTGAAGAAATGTTTCAATTGATCGATGAAAGGAGGGAGTATAAAAATGTTTAGCGAAAGTTGGAATACAGAACCACAGAAATCTACTAGGAATGACACTGATAGGAAGTGCAGGGCAGCTAAGACGAAATGGCTGCAAGAAGAGTATGAAGAAATCGGAAAAGCAATGACTGTTGGAAGAACAGACTCAGGACATAGAAAAATAAAAAAGAACTTTGAAGAAATTAAAAGCAAACAGGACAACATTAAGAGCGCAGTCGGAATTTCACTGTTAAGTGCAGAAGAGAGAGCAGATAGGTGGAAGAAGTGCATTGAAGGCCTCTCTGAAGTGGAGGAATTGTCTGATGATATGTTAGATTAAGAAACTGGAGTCGATATGGAAGACATAGGGGATTCGGTATTAGAGTCAAATGTTAAAAGAGCGTTGAGAGCTTCGAGAACAATCGAAGCAAAAAGGATAGCACTCCATCAGAATTTCTAAAATCAGTGGCAGAAGTGGCAACCAAAAGACTATTCAAGTTGGTGTGCAGAATATGTGAGACTGGAAATATACCATCAGACTTTCAAAAAATTATCGTCCATAAAAATTCAAAGATAGCAAATAAGTGCAAAAACTAACGCACAACCACCTTAATAGCTCAGGCAACCACGCTGCTGACATGGATAATATACAGAAAAGTGGAAAAGAACAATGGTGATCAGTTACATGACGATAAGTTTGGCTTTATGAAAAGCAAAGGTTCCAGAGACACAGTTCTCATATTGCACTTGATAGTGGAAGCATGGCTTTAAAAAATCAAAACACACTCATAGAATTCATTGACTTAGAAAAAGGGTTCGACAATAAAAAATTCTACAAGATATTCGAAATTCTGAGAAAAATATGAATTAGCTGTAGGAAATGTGGGTAATATGCAATATGTGCAAGAAACAAAAGGAAACAATACGACTCGAACATCAAGAACAAAGTGCTGGAATTAAAAATGCTGTAAGTCAGGGACCCAGTCTTTCACCCCAACTGTTCAATCTGTACATCAAAGAAGCAATGACAAAAAAATAAATGTTTAAGAGTAGGATTCAAATTTAGGGTGAGAGGACATCAAGGATAAAATTCGCTGATGACGTTGCTGTCCTCAGTGAATGCAAAGAAGGATTACAGGATCTGTTGGATGGAATTAACAGTGTTATGAGTACAGAAGATGGACTCAGAGTAAACTGGAAAAATACAAAGGCAAAGAGAAGTAGCAGAAATGAAATAGCAAGAAACTTAACACCAATATTGGTGATCACGAAATATTTGTAGACAAAGTTGTGAAATTCTGCTATCGTGGAAGGAAAATAACCCATGACAAATGAAAGAAGATAGACATAAAAAGCTGACTTTCACAGCCAAAGAGGGCATTCTTGGCCAAGAGAAGTCTACTGATACCAAACATAAGCCTGAATTTGGGGAAGAAATTTCTGAGAATACACGTTTCGAGCACAGGATAGGACGGTAGTGAATCATACACAGTGAGAAAATCAGAACGAAGGAGAACTGAAGCATCTGTGATTCGTGCTTCAAGAGAATGTTGATAATTAGATGGAGTGATAAGATAAAGAAATAAAGAAGTAGGAGGTTCTCAGAAGAATCGACGAAGAATGGGGTATATGGAAAACATCATCAAGAAGAAGAGACACAAGACATCATGGAATAACCTTTATTATGCAATAATGGTCTTACAAATCAAGAACTGTGCCAAGTGTAATTATCAGTAGAGTATGAGTTTGACTATTTTGTGTTTGTCAATTTAATTCTGCATTATAATTGAGAGTACATTTTACATGGACATCTTAGGGGGACAACCACATCTTTTATGTATGTGGTATCCACAGTCCTTAAGCTGTTGTTACACTTTTTTGTGTCTTAGTTTCTTGTGTAACTATCCTTCATCTATTATCTGTGAGTCTGTTAATGATATCTCTTTCTATCGATGACATCCTTCCATAAGTCGTAAATCTTGAGTCAAATATTGTTATGAGCAATACTAAACACGGAACTTTAAATAAGTTTTAACTGTTGGAAGATACTTGTCTCATATCCTATTGACAAAAACCAATATTACTGATTGGAGCTTACGAATTTTTCTATGTTATGATAGTTGCTAAGGCTTAAACTGTGCTATGGCTTTGATCATTAATAGGTTTCATTATCATTATTAGATAATTAGATGCTTTAATTGTAATTTAATTATTCAATATATTTCCCATATTATACAGCCTGTCAGGAAATATTACATTCTGACTTATTTTTGAGGCTATGAGGTTGCTTTGCTCTTTAAGAACATTTGACATTACTTTAATTTAAAAAGGGTTAGGAGACTAATACTGAGTACTGACATCATGTATGAAGGAAGGAAGAAGATGCGTTTAGTGAGATTTATACTTTTTTCTGGTTTTGTATTACTATGATTCGACAATATGTATTTCATAGCTTTCACTTGCAACTAGCTTGTATAAGTTAGTCATTCGTTAAGGTTTCTATTTTGAAGTTCCTTGTAGTTGTGAAAGCAATATGAGCAAACACAGGGAACAGAATTGTCATTTTTACTGTCTACATCTACATCTACGTGATTACTCGGCTATTCATAATAAAGTGCCTGGTAGAGGGTCCGTTCCACTCTCGAACGGCACTCGGGCAAAACGAACACTTAATTTTTTCTGTGCGAGCCCTGATTTTTGTTATTTTATCGTGATAATCATTTCTCCCTATGTAGGGTGGTGCCAACAGAATGTTTTCGCAATCAGAGGAGAAAACTGGTGATTGAAATTTCATGAGAAGTGTCACAGACATGATACGTGAATTGGAGTGGCAATCATTAAAAAAAGGCGTTTTTCGTTGCGACGGGATCTTCTCCCCAGCTTCGCGATAATACAAAACGAGCTGCGCTTCTTTCTACATTTTCGATGTCATCCGTCAGTCCACCTGATGCGGATCCCACACCGCACAGCAATACTCCAGAACAGGGTGGACAAGCGTGGTGTAAGCAGTCTCTTTAGTAGACCTGTTGCACCTTCTAAGTGTTCTGCCAATGACTCGCAGTTTTTGGTTTCCTCTACCCACAATATTATTTATGTGATCGTTCCAATTTAGGTTATTTGTAATTGTAATCCATAAGTATTTAGTTGGATTTACAGCCATCAGATTTGTGTGACTTATCGCGTACTTGAAATTTAGCGGATTTGTTTTAGTACTCATGTGAATAACTTCACACTTTTCCTTATTCAGGGTCAACTGCCGCTTTTTGCACCATACAGATATCTTATCTAAATCATTTTGCAAGTTGTTTAGATCATCTGATGACTTTGCAAGACGGTTAATGACAGAATCATCTGCAAACAACATAAGACGGCTCCTCAGATTGTCTCCTACGTCATTAATATGGATCATTACAGTAGAGGGCCTGTAACACTTCCTTGGGGAACGCTGGATATTACTTCCGTTTTACTCGATGACTTTCCGTGTATTACTACAGAAAGGATCCTATCCTTTCTGAAAGGAAATCACGAATCCAGTCGCACAACTAAGGCGATACTCCGTAGGCACGCAGTTTGGTTTGAAGGCGTTTGTGAGGAACGGTGTCGAAAGCCTTCTGGAAATCTAAAAATATGGAATCAATTTGACATCCCCTGTCGATAGCACATATTACTTCATGAGTATAAAGAGCTAGTTGTGTTTCACAAGAACGATATGTTGTGAAATGGTGCTGACTATGTGTCACCAAATCGTTTTCTTTGAGGTACTTCATAATGTTCGAATACAGTATATGTTCCAAAACCCTACTGCAAATCGACGTTAGTGATATAGGCCTGTAATTCAGCGGATTACTCCTACTTCCCTTTTTGGGTATTGGTGTGACTTGAGTAATTTTCTAGTCTTTAGGTACAGATCTTTCTGTGAGTGAGTAGTTGTATACAACTGCTAAATATGGAACTATTTTATCAGCATACTCCGAGAGGAACTTGACTGGTGTAGAATCTGGACCGGAGGCCTTGCCTTTATTAAGTGATTTAAGCTGCTTCGTTACACCGAGGATATCTACTTCTATGTTTCTCATCTTGGCAGTTGTTCGTGATTGATATTCAGGAATATTTAGTTCATCTTCTTTTGTGAAGGAGTTTCGGAAAACCGTGTTTAATAACTCTGCTTCAGTGGCACTATCATCAGTGACTTCACCATTGTTATCGCGCAGTGAAGGCATTGATTGCGTCTTGCCACTGGTGTGCTTTATGTATGACTAGAATCTCTTTGGGTTTTCTGCCAGATTTCGAGACAGACTTTCGGATGGTACAATGTGATACATTTTTTAATAGGTCTTTAGGAGAGGAAATGAATTAGCAAATAAAAAATTCAGGGTGCCATTTAAAAAAAGTCATATCACTGTTCATATCTTTGTAGAAAACAAAGCTACAAGGAAGGCAATCATGTTGAATGATGTCCCCTAGACATTTGCTTGAAACATTTTGTAAATTAATTTGCATCTGGACAAACAGTTATTTAGGGTGGTCAAGATAAATGGCTCACCCTGTACATATATATATATATATATATATATATATATATACACTCCTGGAAATTGGAATAAGAACACCGTGAATTCATTGTCCCAGGAAGGGGAAACTTTATTGACACATTCCTGGGGTCAGATACATCACATGATCACACTGACAGAACCACAGGCACATAGACACAGGCAACAGAGCATGCACAATGTCGGCACTAGTACAGTGTATATCCACCTTTCGCAGCAATGCAGGCTGCTATTCTCCCATGGAGACGATCGTAGAAATGCTGGATGTAGTCCTGTGGAACGGCTTGCCATGCCATTTCCACCTGGCGCCTCAGTTGGATCAGCGTTCGTGCTGGACGTGCAGACCGCGTGAGACGATGCTTCATCCAGTCCCAAACATGCTCAATGGGGGACAGATCCGGAGATCTTGCTGGCCAGGGTAGTTGACTTACACCTTCTAGAGCACGTTGGGTGGCACGGGATACATGCGGACGTGCATTGTCCTGTTGGAACAGCAAGTTCCCTTGCCAGTCTAGGAATGGTAGAACGATGGGTTCGATGACGGTTTGGATGTACCGTGCACTATTCAGTGTCCCCTCGACGATCACCAGTGGTGTACGGGCCAGTGTAGGAGATCGCTCCCCACACCATGATGCCGGGTGTTGGCCCTGTGTGCCTCGGTCGTATGCAGTCCTGATTGTGGCGCTCACCTGCACGGCGCCAAACACGCATACGACCATTATTGGCACCAAGGCAGAAGCGACTCTCATCGCTGAAGACGACACGTCTCCATTCGTCCCTCCATTCACGCCTGTCGCGACACCACTGGAGGCGGGCTGCACGATGTTGGGGCGTGAGCGGAAGACGGCCTAACAGTGTGCGGGACCGTAGTCCAGCTTCATGGAGACGGTTGCGAATGGTCCTCGCCGATACCCCAGGAACAACAGTGTCCCTAATTTGCTGGGAAGTGGCAGTGCGGTCCCCTACGGCACTGCGTAGGATCCTACGATCTTGGCGTGCATCCGTGCGTCGCTGCGGTCCGGTCCCAGGTCGACGGGCACGTGCACCTTCCGCCGACCACTGGCGACAACATCGATGTACTGTGGAGACCTCACGCCCCACGTGTTGAGCAATTCGGCGGTACGTCCACCCGGCCTCCCGCATGCCCACTATACGCCCTCGCTCAAAGTCCGTCAACTGCACATACGGTTCACGTCCACACTGTCGCGGCATGCTACCAGTGTTAAAGACTGCGATGGAGCTCCGTATGCCACGGCAAACTGGCTGACACTGACGGCGGCGGTGCACAAATGCTGCGCAGCTAGCGCCATTCGACGGCCAACACCGCGGTTCCTGGTGTGTCCGCTGTGCCGTGCGTGTGATCATTGCTTGTACAGCCCTCTCGCAGTGTCCGGAGCAAGTATATATATATATATATATATATATATATGTGTGTGTGTGTGTGTGTGTGTGTGTGTGTGTCTTTGAACTTTTCGTTTATTATGAAAATCATGCTCTGAAATCTGTAAAGATTGTGTTTCAGCCCCAGATATGACAACTTCAAGTGTAAAAATGTACAATCTGTATGTATTGAATGCTATTATGGAAACTAATTCACTAATGTCTTTTGTAGTTGATGTAGATGAGACTGTAAGAGATGTTGAGTTAGACACTGAATTACCATGCAAGTGATGTAACAGTAATGAAAGAGACACTGAATGATCATGTAAGGATACAAGTCTACCACAAGAGATATTGAATTATCATACAAGAGATGTTAGTCTACACTAAAAGTGATGATAACCATTAATTCAAAGCATGATTACTGTATTGTATAACTGACAGAAACTCATATTTTGAACAGTAATGAGTAGAATATTTCGGATTTATTTTATGAGCATAACATGGAGTCATAGGAGCAATGGCATACATGACATAACTTACTACAAAAAAGTCATCTATAAAGTAGATAAAAAAGGCCTAAGGCCGACATTGTACAATCATACATGAAATAAAGAGAATGACAGCTGCAGGCATCAAGAAATCTTTAAAAAAAATTTTACCAGTTGAAAATTGTTGGACTCACAACATATAAACACTTTGCCAAAGAAACTTTACATTCAGAAAATAGCTTATTCGACAAAAACATTTCCATTACTTTTCAAAATTAAACATTGATCAGTACCATAGCATCGATGTCAGAATTATGCCCACATCACATGTTTTAAAAATTGTTGGATGTTTATTATAATGATCTGAACATTAGCACAGTTTTCGTTTTTAGTATACAACACAACACATACAATAAACTTATCTTACCTTACCTTACCTACGCAACACTAATTAGTTAATTTCATTCATGTTTAAACCTATGGTAACGTATAATTTGTTTACATTTAAATATAAAATATGCAATGAAAAATTGTTTCAGCTAGGCAGTTGTAATACTAAAAATTTGTCAAACATTTTACATTGCATTTAGAAATTTTCAGGTAATTGAACATGTATCAATAATTACAGATTTCTGTAGTTGTATATATACATTTGGATGCAGCTATAATGGATTGATGTACTGGTGGAATTGTGTGGTATGACTCCTGTAGTTGATAGTGTAATTGGTATAATGTCAACTTTATCCTGATGCCACATGTCCTTGACTTCCTCAGCCAGTTGGATGTTTTTTTTTTCAATTTTTTCTCCTGTTTTCTTCTGTATATTTGTTGTATTGGGTATGGATATTTCGATTAGTTGTGTTAATTTCTTCTTTTTATTGGTGAGTATGATGTCAGGTTTGTCATGTGGTGTTGTTTTATCTGTTATAATGGTTCTATTCCAGTATAATTTGTATTCATCATTCTCCAGTACATTTTGTGGTGCATACTTGTATGTGGGAACGTGTTGTTTTGTAGTTTATGTTGTATGGCATGTTGTTGATGTGTTATTTTTGCTACATTGTCATGTCTTCTGGTGTATTCTGTATTTGCTAGTATTGTACATCCGCTTGTGATGTGTTATTATTGTTATTATTATTATTATTATTATTACTATTTCCAAAATTATTTATGATCACTTTCAACACATATAATATCAATTAAGAGAAATATAAATTACACATAAAACTGTCTTTGTGTGTGTAGATTGCTTTCAGAAAACATCTGTGAATAACTAAATACATCACTGATCTCTTGGCGTTTTTGGCACACTCTGAGCAGTCATTGTTAAAAAGGGTGTGTTGTGCGCCAATATCACATTAAGGAGGACATTTTTGTAGAAAAGTTTGGTAACTCAAAATTTTGTGTGTTGTAATGTCTTCTTCACAAAGAAGTTTTAAAAGATGAAAATAATTATAAGAAAAAGTTTGAAACATATCCTTGCTTAAGTTGACATATAACTGAAACCATGATCCTGTATGTATTTCTTTTAAAGAGGTAATGTACTTCTATATATACTGCACCAGTGAGAAAAATCAAGAAAAGTTCACAGAAGAGACAAAGATAAGTAATAAACATATTTACAAGTTATATAAATTATTAAACACATCACACTAATTACCACTCTTTTGTATGCTTCACATAATGAGAATTATTTACACAGTCCACATCAGTGTTCGTCACATCATAGTATGTAGGGAGACTCTAAATGTTTGAGAGAACAGACACCATGCGGAATCTACAGCTTTGAAACATTATATATAAATTGAAGGGGGATAAAACTGTTTATTACTTATAGTTGTCTATTTTGTTGAAGAGGGACACTTCTGTGTGAGAAATAGCACCTGAAATGATAAGACACATCTTCAGTTCCTTAGCTGTACAGAAAACCAGAATTATGCAGCAAGCCTTACATCACTGATGACAGATTCAGTGCATCATTGCAGGGACTCCAAGACAGTCTTCTGCAGACTGTCAAACGAATGTTGATTTCCAGAGAATAAAGGATGGAAGGGGGGAGGGTTAGGAACTACAAGAATGTTATTTCTTGCCAAAAATTGTTCGATGAATATTGTCACAGGAAAGAGTAGATTATGGTCATGTAACATCCTAGTGATCGCAATAGTACCACACATGCCAACCTTTTGCTTTCTTCCAAGGCATACCAGATAAGAAAAATTAATTGTTATTTACTCCTGGAGACACAAATAATTTGCAAGCAATCCACCGGTTAAAAAATCGATTATATTTTTCAATTTGCTTATCCTCACTTTCATGGTGTGGGGAGAGTTTACGGTATGCCAGCCCCAAATTTGGTGTTTTGTATGCAGATTATATTCGAAAACCTATGACTCGTCAGTTATGAAAATGTGCTCGAAGAATTATGGGTCATGCTGAAGGTGAATCAAAAGTGAAAGATACACGTGCTTTCGAGTGTTCTGCTCGGATGTGGGTTTCGCTGGATCCATCTGTGTATACATATCACATGTTCTAATCCTAAGTTAAAATTTGTCATCACTACACATATTCAAATTTGACTCACAATTGTCCATTGTCAGTGACCCAATCTCACCAGATACTGCACGCTTTTCACATTGTTATTCGTTCGTGAGATGAATGGTCTTCTTCCACAAGTTTCGTCTTCCATTTCTCTTTGGCTTGCTGAAAGCGCTTGAGCCATCCAAACACTTGTGCTTTAGATAGGATGTATTCTGCACAAGATCATTGTAACTTTTCTTAAGGCAGAGTAGCGGTTACATCAAGTTTAAAAGAAAATTTTATGGGGAAGCGACACAGACATTTTCGACAGTCCAGTTTCGCATGCACTGGAAAAACAGATCTTCACTCCAGACGCTCTCAATACTTGTGCATCACCTGTTGCAAATTTAAACTAGCATAAGTCAAGGATACGATTCAACATAACTACCATGCAAACTGTGGAAGGTATTTTTGGATATGGGGATGGCAGACAACTGTGTTGTCAACTCATGTGCAGTGTCATCAGTTTGTTTATTTCTCTAATACACTGCCTATTTTGTTATTGGTATGTATGTGTTCTTGACGAATGGCATTCCAAATGTCCTTGCAAGAGCCTAAAGTTCAGCTGTAGGGACTGTGTGCAAAATGACTATCATTGCCACTTGCAGCCCAATGCAGTACCAAATATGCACCATGAGCGACATATAAACTGATTGTGAAAGATTACATTATATCATCACATATATCATTGTGCAAGTTTGGTCAACCACATACATTCTCTTATGAACAGAACGCGTTTCACATTCAACAATGTTGATATTTTGTACCTCAGGCGCTTGAACTTTTTATGTGGAAGGATCAACAGTAAGTGCTCCGAAATATTAAGCAGCCTTCATTTTAGACATATTATATGTAACACATCGTCACATGTAAAATTAAATGTAAATAAAGATGAAATTGTCCTCAACATTAAGGTTATTTTAAACATCACATTTTTTTGTGTGTGGTATCCCCCTGCCTTGCTCTGACCTCTGACCTGACTTTCCCAACCAGCTGTAAGGAGCGCATAATTGAAAGAGCACTCCAATCAGTGGTGTAATCCGGCATTTTTCACATATCCAGTTCACTGTCACAGGGGATGGAAGTGAAAAGTAACAGACAAAACCCTGATATTAAATTACGATTTCCCAATATGGTGTGACAGTTGAAGATGGCAAAATGAAACCCAAAGTTTTAAATTTCACGTTCAAGAAATCGTTCACACAGGAGAATCATACAAACATGCCATCATTTGACCATTGGACAGAATACAATATGGACGACACAGTAATAAGCACCCCTGGCGTAGAGAAACAACTGAGAGATTTGAAAGCAAGTAAATCATCAGATCTGCATGGAATCCCAATCCGGTATTACAAAGAGTACTCTATTGCATTAGTCACTTACCTAGGCTGCATTTATCGTGAATCTCCCGCCCAGTACAAAGTCCCAACTGACGGAAAAAAAGGGCAGGTGACTCCAGCATATGATAAGAGTAGAAGAAAGCTACCGCAAAGTTACGGACCAATATCCCAAACTTCTGTTTGCTTTCTAAGGACTGAGAGGGCTTATGCCCACGAATCAGCATGTTTTTAGAAAGCAACACTCGAGCAAAACTCAGTTTGCCCTTTTGTCACGTGATATACTACGGACTATGGTTGAAGGGCAACAGACAGATGCCACATCTCTAGATTTCCAGAATGCATTTTACACGATGCCCCATTGCAGGCTTGTTAACGAAGTTGTGAGCACATGGAATACGTTCACAGGTACGTGCGTGGCTCGAATACTTCTTAAGTAATAGAACCCAGTATGTTATCCTCAACGCCGAGTGTTCATCAGAGACAAATGTATTGTCGGGAGCACACAAGGAAAGCGTGATAGGACTGCTGTTGTTCTCCATGCACAGAAATGATTTGGCAGACAGGGTGGGCAGCAATCTGTTGTTGTTTGCTGATGATACTGTGGTGTACGGTGAAGTATAGAAGTTCAGTGACTGTCAGAATATACAAGACGACGTAGATAAAATTTCTAGTTGGTGTCATGAACGGCAGCTAGCTCTAAATGTGGAAAATTGTAAGTTAATGAGGATGAGTAGGAAAAATATACCTGTAATATTCAGATACAGTATTAGTAGTGTCCTATTTCACACAGTCAAGTCGTTTAAATATCTGGGCCTAACGTTGCAAAGCGATACATAATGGCATGAGCCTGTGAGAATTGTGGTAGGGAAGGCGAATGGTCGACTTTGGTTTATTGAGAGAATTTTAGGAAAGAGCGGTTCACCCGATAATAAGACCGCATGTAGGACTCTGGTGTGACTTGTTCTTGAGTACTGCTGTAGCGTTTGGGATCCTTACCAGGTTGGATCGAAGGGAGAGATCGAAGCAATTCAAAGATGGCCTTCTAGATTTGTTTCTGGTAGGTCCGAACAACAGGTAAATGTCACAGAGATGCTTCTCGAATTCAAATGGGAATTCCTGGAGGGAAAGCGACGCTCTTTTCAAGAAACACTATTGCGAAAATTTAGAGAACCGGCATTTGAAGCTGACTGCCGAACGATTCTGCTGCCAGCAACATATATTGCGTATAAGAACCACGAAGATAAGGTAAGTGAAATTAAGGCTCATATGGAGGCATATAGACGGCCGTTTTTCCCTCGCTCTATTTGCGAGTGGAACAGGAAAGAAAATGAATACTGGTGGTACAGGGTACCCTCCGCCACGCACTGTATGGTGACTTGCGGAGTATCTATGAGGATGTAGACGTAAATGTAAATGAACCCCAGAACTTCCAGTTGGTAGGCTGACACTTTTCTTCTTATTCCAAGATTCACACACTTCGAGGCAAAGACGGGGGTTTCAGTTTAGTCACTTACAATAGATCTCTTATCTCAAGTTCAGGGGTGCCTTGTTACACCTGAGAAATTGTGTGAAGTTATTCCGTCCACTCCCTACCCACCCCCCTCAGCTCACGAGGTTCTTATCCTGCCCACACACCGGTGCCACTTCCACCCCCTGGATCAATGGGGTTCCATATCCCCCTCCTCATATTCTGTAGAACCAGAGCAACTGCATAGGATTCATCATAGTGACAGGATCGTCATGAAGCATTAGTAGCCTCCAGACACCATCTTAAGCAGAATAAGAAGGCATGTAAGAACACTTGACCCCTTCCTCTCACAATTAATTACTATTTTACAATTTTAGGTAATTTATTACAATTTTAATGATTTTTCCAAATACCTACAGCTCCATTCGAAGGTATATGTAAATACGATGTTAAGCAAATTATTTCAGCACAGTATTTAACAGATTATCTTAATATCCTAAGTGAAACAATTTCTGCAATGCATTATTTAGTAACAAAGACGTTGCTGGCGAGATATTGTATGTTTAACAGATTATGTCAATATACCAACTTTAATCATTCCCGTTATGCATTATTAGCAACAGATATGCTGTTGTTCAGGATTTAAATGTTATCACAACAGGATATACTAGCAAATAAGCTCTTGCTATGTACCAAATCAACGCTATCTCTGCATTACTAGTGTGACGCCATGGTGTATACGTTAAAATGATTGCCTTTGTACAGGGAGAAATACAGCAACATAATGATGTCATGGTATATTCTGCAAAATCTAGATAAATGTCATTAAGATTTATAATGTAAGGCACTTTGACAATGTGGTGTGTGACTGTGGTGCAGTTGAATTCCTATAATGTTATGACATCATAGGATAACCTTCAAATTGGCGCAAAATTTTGAAAAATTGTTCCAGTAAAGTCGAAGACTCCAACACACTCATTAAAAAGCATGAGATTATTTCTAAATTTGATTCTTGTGAGTTATTAGATGTTTTTGCCTTTCATATTATGTAAAAATGATGGAAAATATAAGTCCATCCACACCTCTAGGCGAAATGTGTGTGACTGGGTGCTATACTACTTAAAAATGATAGTCATAATTACAATAATTAATTGTCCAAAATGACTACCTTCAAGGTTTGTATCTTAATTAAAGCAATAAACAATGAAGTATTGGGTGTTTTCAGTAATTTGCTATAATTTTAGCGAATTCATACCAGTCTTTCGCTGTCGGAAAAGTTCTTGCCAATCCTACTACCATTCAGAAATGAATGGAAAAGTTTTTAATAATTGGTTTATTCGACTGTTGTCTATGGTGGAAGAAGGGTCAATCATCGTGATGGATAACGCCAGCTACCACTCCATTCAGACAGAAAAGCTGCCACGTTCAAATTGTCGCAAGGCAGATATTATGGCGTGGTTAAAGAGAATGTTTCATTTTCAGTCGATGAAACGAAGGCTGAACTCCTGTCTAAGGAAGAAATCGTAAGTGCCAAAAAGACTTACAAATTAGATCAACTGGTAAACGAAATGGGACACCAAGTGGTACGTCTACCACCCGTATAATTCCAATGAATTGATATGTGCCCAAGTAAAGCGAGAAGTGGCGAAAAGAAATACTACTTTCAAACTTGCTGATGTCCAGAAGCTAACATACGAAGCTCTTGACAATGTTACTCGGCAGGACTGGGAAAAGTGCGTAAAATACACACAAGGACTGCAAGAAACTGGTGTCTCGTACCAGGCTTTAAGAGGCACCGTAGTGATATCTGTGACGATACACCTGGCTGAAACAAGCGACAATGAATCTGAAGACACGGAGTCA
Organism: Schistocerca cancellata; assembly: GCF_023864275.1. NCBI lineage: Eukaryota > Metazoa > Arthropoda > Insecta > Orthoptera > Acrididae > Schistocerca > Schistocerca cancellata. The sequence goes on along the minus strand of NC_064628.1, from coordinate 286,053,959 downwards.
GAAGATTCTTCAGTTTAGGTAAGTGCCATCTATGTAAAAACCTGACTTGATTTAAATGTTTGTCTATTCATTTCATTTACAGAGGACATACTGCGAATGTTTTCTCTTACAGTAGATGTCTGATAAATTTGTCACAAGTGGTGGCGATTAGTTAACTCGACAGTAACTGTCAATTAAAATAAGACTGTCAATTCTGCATTAATTAACAACAGTTTTTCCTAAAAACCTTTATCGAATGCTTTACATTCGGAGATAACTTTACTGCATTCTGTTTACTTGTACATTCGAAATTTAACTACTTTTTTCATAGAAGGATTTACTGGCTGTTACGTAGTAATCGTAATGCGGTTCATAAAATGACAAAACGCTGTCATGCTTCTGTATCGACTGTATATATAAACAGTGCAGTAACATCAGAACAGTATCAGTACTTACTCTGATTCTCCGAGAAGAGCATATAAATCTATGATATTTGACGACTATTACAAAGGCTGGAGCGTAGACTTGTATTACTTTAGTATAACAGAGAATAGTATCCCATGGCTAGAGAAATACTGGGTAATGTCCGTGATAAAATTGATTATTTTGGCCAGTCACTTCAGTGCACTGTCTTCTCCACCCACAAGCACGTATTGCGTGCTGATTTAAATAAATTTTTGCTCGACTTCAGTGAAAATATTGGCTTCAAAATAACTACAATTATTTTTGTGTAGCGTGTATTGGCGTTTTGAGTGATGGCTGCAATGACGAAGGATATGTATTAGCAGCCAGTAAAATATTTTCGGGAAGTAGGGAATATTCTTGGTCATATTAAAATGTGCTATCCGAACAAAACTCTTGGCGATGGCCTACAACGACTGGCGAGCTGCTGCTCACGGAATATCTCGGAAGTAATTTGCCTCTGCACGTGATATGATACAATAATGATGTCTAAAATGTTACTAAAAATAATTTTGTAGTTTTATTAACAGCTTTCTCGCGGGAAGTTTCTTTGCAGTCCTACAGAACGAAAATTGATTAGCGACTGCATTTTTCGTTACGCAGTCGGCACAATTTCACACGACTTATAATATTTTATTTTTTATCTCAGAATACTTTTATGTTTCTGAAATAAAAGATGCAGCATATGTTCATATTTTTTTCAGCCCAATTACATTAGTGGTTGTGTTACTACCACTGGTTGAAGTAAAAAATTATTTTCCTCCTAAACTTCTGGTAACGTTAGTTTTCATTGTTACCCCTAGTAGCTAGTGAGAATTTTCTTTTAGAAAGTACTCCATCATATTCTAGACTAAAAATAGAGTTTCCCAATATTTCTGTTTTGAATTTTTACGAACATTTGAAACTATCACTATAAAAAAACTGGTAATGCTGTAAGATGGCGAGATGACCTTGAAGTCCTATTTTCGTGGCAACCATTATAGTGCAAGAGGAAACACGTCCCCATGCTGTCCCCATGTTTGAAACTATCTCTAACAATTCTCCTGTATCCACCTTCTCGATAAGTTCAGGCTGGTGGGAACATCTATCAGTTTCCTTTAAAAGTGGGCAGGAGTGGAAAAATTTGAAAGTCGAGAGGAAAATACCACATTCCCTTACACAGGGACCACACCTCATCAGCAGTAGGCACATAAGAACAAATTTAAACATAAATACATCCCTGCTTGTACCTTCTGCAAGTTCACTGACAAATGAACACATGCCTTCATTTCTGTTTACTGGTATCTTGGATGGACAATGAGAGATTACATGAAATGAAACACTTGGTCATGTCACTAATGGCCTTGGGAATCTACCACACCCCATCTTTCTCACTGGACCAATAAGAAACAAGCTTCCCCTCCTCCCCACCACACTTTTCTTACTAGAGCAAATGAGTGGGTGGCATCTCCAGCCATAGAGAATGAATCATCACGGAACGCCAGCAACAGCTGAATCAACCTGCACCCCTCGAGCAGAATAAAAAGAGTAAGAAGGTTTTTAAGTACAATTAACCTACCACAACACAATATTTAAACAAATTAACTCTTGCTGCATCCCAAACATATATCACTCTTACATTAACAACGTATGTGCGATTTTGTGGTGCCTGTTTAAAACAAGTGCGTTGCCCTATCATTAGAATTACTTTAATTTAGTAAGGTGAGCACGTTTTCTATATGTATCACAAAGCATGAGACCCAACCAGCATTCCAAAAGACAGTGTATGGACGGCAAGCACGTATTGGTCGCCAGTAATTGCTGGAAAAACTTTGTAGATAAAACTGTTAAATGAGGAATCGTCGACCTGTGTTGTTCTCATTAACGGTTCAGAATTCCTCTCGACGACATTACGCCCGCACAGGCCTCCTCCAGATAAAGATTTCACAGCCTTATAAAAGACAACCATCTAGTACCCCCACGCACACATAGAGATTAGACTCATATGCGTGCTATCTGAAGCAACCACTGAACGCAGTATAGAGGCAACCTTAAGGGGAGTTAGAAAAAAAAATTTTTTTCATCTTTTCGGATTTTTATCTCATTATAACATTTGCAATTTTCCAAATAAAATTATATATATATATATATATATATATATATACTCCTGGAAATTGAAATAAGAACACCGTGAATTCATTGTCCCAGGAAGGGGAAACTTTATTGACACATTCCTGGGGTCAGATACATCACATGATCACACTGACAGAACCACAGGCACATAGACACAGGCAACAGAGCATGCACAATGTCGGCACTAGTACAGTGTATATCCACCTTTCGCAGCAATGCAGGCTGCTATTCTCCCATGGAGACGATCGTAGAGATGCTGGATGTAGTCCTGTGGAACGGCTTGCCATGCCATTTCCACCTGGCGCCTCAGTTGGACCAGCGTTCGTGCTGGACGTGCAGACCGCGTGAGACGACGCTTCATCCAGTCCCAAACATGCTCAATGGGGGACAGATCCGGAGATCTTGCTGGCCAGGGTAGTTGACTTACACCTTCTAGAGCACGTTGGGTGGCACGGGATACATGCGGACGTGCATTGTCCTGTTGGAACAGCAAGTTCCCTTGCCGGTCTAGGAATGGTAGAACGATGGGTTCGATGACGGTTTGGATGTACCGTGCACTATTCAGTGTCCCCTCGACGATCACCAGTGGTGTACGGCCAGTGTAGGAGATCGCTCCCCACACCATGATGCCGGGTGTTGGCCCTGTGTGCCTCGGTCGTATGCAGTCCTGATTGTGGCGCTCACCTGCACGGCGCCAAACACGCATACGACCATCATTGGCACCAAGGCAGAAGCGACTCTCATCGCTGAAGACGACACGTCTCCATTCGTCCCTCCATTCACGCCTGTCACGACACCACTGGAGGAGGGCTGCACGATGTTGGGGTGTGAGCGGAAGACGGCCTAACGGTGTGCGGGACCGTAGCCCAGCTTCATGGAGACGGTTGCGAATGGTCCTCGCCGATACCCCAGGAGCAACAGTGTCCCTAATTTGCTGGGAAGTGGCGGTGCGGTCCCCTACGGCACTGCGTAGGATCCTACGGTCTTGGCGTGCATCCGTGCGTCGCTGTGGTCCGGTCCCAGGTCGACGGGCACGTGCACCTTCCGCCGACCACTGGCGACAACATCGATGTACTGTGGAGACCTCACGCCCCACGTGTTGAGCAATTCGGCGGTACGTCCACCCGGCCTCCCGCATGCCCACTATACGCCCTCGCTCAAAGTCCGTCAACTGCACATACGGTTTACGTCCACGCTGTCGCGGCATGCTACCAGTGTTAAAGACTGCGATGGAGCTCCGTATGCCACGACAAACTGGCTGACACTGACGGCGGCGATGCACAAATGCTGCGCAGCTAGCGCCATTCGACGGCCAACACCGCGGTTCCTGGTGTGTCCGCTGTGCCGTGCGTGTGATCATTGCTTGTACAGCCCTCTCGCAGTGTCCGGAGCAAGTATGGTGGGTCTGACACACCGGTGTCAATGTGTTCTTTTTTCCATTTCCAGGAGTGTATATTGTGAATAGCATCACTCCCCTACGGCACACCTGAAATCACTCTTACTTCGGAAAACTTCTCTCCATTGAGAATGACATGCTGCGTTCTGTTATCTAGGAACTCGTCAATCCAATCACATAATTGGTCTGATAGTTCATACGCTCTTACTTTGTTCATTAAACGACTGTGGGGCACTGCATCAAACACCTTCCGGAAGTCAAGAAACACGGCATCTACCTGGAAACCCGTGTCTATGGCCCTCTGAGTCTCGTGGACGAATAGCGAGAGCTGGGTTTCACACGATCGTCTTTTTCGAAACCCATGCTGGTTCCTACAAAGTAGATTTCTAGTCTCCAGAAAAGTCATTACACTCGAACATAATATGTGTTCCAATATTCTACAACTGACCGACGTTAGAGATATAGGTCTATAGTTCTGCACATCTGTTCGACGTCTCTTCTTGAAAATGGGGATGATCTGTGCCCTTTTCCAATCTGTTGGAAGCTACGCTCTTCTAGAGACCTACGGTACACCGCTGCAAGAAGGGGGGCAAGTTCCTTCGCGTACTGTGTGTAAAATCGAACAGGTATCCCATCAGGTCCAGCGGCCTTTCCTCTTTTGAGCGATTTTAATTGTTTTTCTATCCCTCTGTCATCTATTTCAATATCTACCAATTTGTCATCTGCGTGACAATCTAGAGAAGGAACTACAGTGCAATCTTCCTCTTTGAAACAGCTTTGGAAATAGACATTTAGTATATCGGCCTTTAGTCTGTCATCCTCTGTTTCAGTACCATTTTGGTCACAGAATGTCTGGACATTTTGTTTTGATCCACCTACCGCTTTGACATAAGACCAAAATTTCTTAGGATTTTCTGCCAAGTCAGTACAGAGAACTTTAATTTCGAATTCATTGAACGTCTCTCGCATACCCCTCCTCACACTATATTTCGCTTCGTGTAATTTTTATTTGTCTGCAAGGCTTCGGCCATGTTTATGTTTGCTGTGAAGTTCCCTTTGCTTCCATAGCAGTTTTCTAGCTCGGTTGTTGTACCACGGTGGCTCTTTTCCATCTCTTCTTGCTTGGCACATACTCATCTAATGCATATTGTACGATGGTTTTGAACGTTGTCCACTGATCCTCAGCACTATCTGTACTTGAGATAAACAGAAAAATCTTCCTGCCTTTTTTAATATTTATATTTACGGCTGAGATCATCGATGGCGTAACCGCTTTATGATCGCTGATTCGCTGTTCTGCGTTAACTGTTTCAAATAGTTCGGGTTTGTTTGTCACCAGAAGGTCTAATGTGTTATCGCCACGAGTCGGTTCTCTGTTTAACTGCTCAAGGTAGTTTTCAGATAATTCACTTAAAAAAATTTCACTGGATTCTTTGTCCCTGCCATCCGTTAAAAACGTTTGAGTCTCCCAGTCTATATCCGGCAAATTAAAATCTCCACCCAAAACTATAACATGGTCGGGAAATCTACTCGAAATATTTTCCAAATTTTCCTTCAGGTGTTCTGCCACAACAGGTGCTGAGCCAGGGGGCCTGTAGAGACATCCAATTACCATGTTTGAGCCTCCTTTAACCGTGACCTTCATCCAAATTATTTCACACCTCGGATCTCTGTCAATTTCCTTCGATACTATTGCACTTTTCATCGCTATAAACACGCCTACCCCTTCACCGTCCAGCCTGTCTCTGCGGTATACATTCGAATCTGAGTTTAGAATTTCATTACTGTTTATATCCGGTTTCAGCTAACTTTCCGTCCCTAGTACATCTACATCTATATCCATACTCCGCAAGTATGGTACTTTGAGTACTATGTGGGCATTGTGACCGTTTATTAATGAGAGCAGTTCTGGGACCTCACTACAGACGCTCCTGCAGTTTACTATTGCCACATTAATATTGTCATTCCCTGTTGCATTTTGCCTACTGCTACCTTGTCGTGTCTCAGGAGGCGTCATGTCGGGCCTAGGGAGGGAATTCTCTAACCTAAAAAACCCATGAAACTTCCTCTCCCATTTCTTATGTATAGTTATAGTAGCAAGAGTTCTAGAAACATCCCATCTATGGCAGTGTTATTGCGGAGAAAGCACAAATCAGCTAATATCATATCTAATTCAGTATACATATATTGGCACTTTATTTGGAGCTAAAATAAATGTCGTGTGATTAGGGCCTCCCGTCGGGTAGACTGTTCGCCAGGTGCAAGTTTTTCGATTTGACGCCACTGTAGTGACTTGCGCGTCGATGGGGATGAAATGGTGATGATCAGGACAACACAACATCCAATCCTTCAGCGGATAAAATCTCAGACCCAGAGGGGAACCGATCCCGGTTCCTTAGGATTGACATTCTGTTGCGCTGACCACTTTTTTTTTTTTAAATCTCATTTTGTTCGTTTTCGTTCGTTGAATATGCTCGGAGCGGACGTCGTAAGACATCCGTTTAAGTTCGTTGTTGATCGATTCAGCTACCGATGTTTGTAACATTTGCATGTGATTATTTCCTGTTATAGTCCGCACTCTACTGTGTAATAGCTTGTGTGATAATTGTGCTCAATACTATTGTATCTATTAATCCTGGTAAGAGTCTCAGGCTTAACACATGACGAAAAACGCATTTGAAAATTCGTAACGTTTATCTAACCTTATTATAGTTATAAATAATTGCAGATCGATAAAAATTTCACGGGATTCCAGCCTCGTCAAGTGATTAAAATTACAAGAGCTTGTGGCCAAGCACTGCTTGGCCATTGTAAAGTGACGTTACTGCCAATGGGTTGCTGTTATGTTCATATATATACACTATTTGATGGCTGTGACATCAATGGTGCTGGTAGCATCGCCATGTACGGGCATACGTTGACTTGGTGTTCGATGTCCCCGCTTCAGCCATGCAATTGCTGGATCCCAAGCCACGATGTGGTGCTGTTTAACGTGTTAACGGTAATTATTATTGCATACGTTCTTTAATTACACAGTCCCAATAGAAGTTCCATCAAATTTTATCCGTTGACCGTTTTTTAATTTCGCTGGACAGTGTAGACGATAATATCATCTCTCAGCTCCTTTCTGCGTTGTTCTACAGTGTGTACTGTTTGTCCGACATAAGACTACCACGTATTCTGAGACCTGCTGCGTCTTTAATTCGTCTCATTAATCGACGGATTTTTGTCCGAGGCCTAAAGGCCGTTTTGATCTTAAGCTTTTTCGGCAGCCAGCTTTCCTTGGCAGACAACGAGGCACAGAATTGGCAAGAGAGAAAGATTCTTTTCCTGCTCTTCGTAGCTCGGCTTAGTGTGCTACTTGATTGAAATCAAATCCATCTTCAGATCTCCAACTGTTTCATCTAGGGCCAGAAAACGGTGAACAGCATATTGAACATGTTTTGCGCCAGTCTCATGACGGTTAAAAACCAATTTCATTGTTACTTTTTATGCGGTTTTCGGCCTGTGCAATTAAAAACCGATTTTTCTCGTCCGATTTGGTACGACGTTGCCATGGTGGATGGGCTTACCTAACAGTACCACAACTGTTCAGTGCCATATTTGTGCTGTCATGCACATTGCACAGTATGGTTGCTTAAATGTCCAACTCACACTACAGCCGTTGTATTGCTATTTACCTGTCATTTGCACCTGAACCCATTCACCTTATGATGCTTACAGTGACACCCAGAGGGAAAGTTTTTCTTATTTTTTCATTCCATTCAAATTTGACGTCATTCTAAGCATCAGTTCCTTTTGTTTTTTACAGTGTTTTGAAATTGGAACTTTAATTATAATCAACCTGTGTATTTAACCAGATGTTGTTGTCAAACGTTCCATTGAAACTACACGCACACACACACACACACACACACAAATATATTTAAAATTGCTACACCAAGATGCCTCGTGATGACTGGGTGTTGTGTGATGTCCTTAGGTTCGTTAGCTTTAAGTAGTTCTAAGTTCTAGAGGACTGATGACCATAGATGTTAAGTCCCATAGTGCTCAGAGCCATTTTTGAGCTACACCAAGAAGAAATGCAGATGATAAACGGGTATTCATTCGACATATATATTATACTAGAACTGACATGTGATTACATTTTCACGCAATTTGGGTGCATAGATCCTGAGAAATCAGTACCCAGAACAATCACTTCTGGCCGTAATAACGGCCTTGATACGCCTGGGCAATGAGTCAAACAGAGCTTGGATGGCGTGTACAGGTACAGCTGCCCATGCAGCTTCAACACGATACCACAGTTCATCAAGAGTAGTGACTGGTGTATTGTGACGAGCCAGTTGCTCGGTCAACATTGACCAGACGTTTTCAGTCTGGAGAATGTGCTGTCCAGGGCAGCAGTCGAACATTTTCTGTATCCAGAAAGGCCCGTACAGGACCTGCAACATGCGGTCGTGCATTACCCTGCTGAAATGTAGGGTTTCGCAGGGATCTAATGAAGGGTAGAGCCACGGGTCGTAACACATCTGAAATGTATCGTCCAGTGTTCAAAGTGCCGTCCATGCGAACAAGAGGTGACCGAGGCGTGTAACCAGTGGCACCCCATACCATCACGCCAGGTGATATGCCAGTATGGCGATGACGAATACACGCTTCCAATGTGTGTTCACCGCGATGTCGCCAAACACGGATGCGACCATCACGATGCTGTAAACAGAACCTTGATTCATCCGTAAAAATGACGTTTTGCCATTCGTGCACCAAGGTTCGTCGTTGAGTACACCATCGCAGGGGCTCCTGTCTGTGATGCAGCATCATGGGGAAACCGCAACCATGGTCTCTGAGCTGATAGTCCATGCTGTTACAAACGTCGTCGAACTGTTGGTGCAAATGGTTGTTGTCTTGCAAACGTCCTTATCTGTTGACTCAGGGATTGAGAAGTGGCTGCACGATCCGTTACAGCCACGCGGATAAGATGCCTGTCATCTCGACTGCTAGTGATACGAGGCCCTTGTGATCCAGCACGGCTTTCCGTATTACCCTCCTGAACCCACCGATTCCATATTCTGCTAACAGTCATTGGATCTCAACCAACGCGAGCAGCAATGTCGCGATACGATAAACCGCAATCGCGATAGGCTACAATCCGACCTTTATCAAAGTCGGAAACGTGATGGTACGCATTTTTCCTCCTTACACGAGGCATCACAACAACGTTTCACCAGGCAACGCCGGTCACCTGCTGTTTGTGTATGACAAATCGAATGGAAACTTTCTTCATGTCAGCACGTTGTAGGTGTCGCCACCGGCGCCAACCTCGTGTGAAAGATCTGAAAAGCTAATCATTTGCGTATCACAGCATCTTCTTCCTGTCGATTAAATTTCGCGTCATCTTCGTGGTGTAGCAATTTTAATGGCCAGTAGGGTGGTCCATTGATAGTGACCGGACCAAATATCTCATGAAATAAGCATGAAACGAAATAACTACAAAGAACGAAATTCGTCTAGTTTGAAGGGGGAAGTCAGGTGGCGCTATGGTGGGGCCCGCTAGATAGCGCTGCCATAGGTCAAACGGATATCAGCTGCGTTTTTTAAAATAGGGACCCCCATTTTTTATTACATATTCGTGTAGCACGTAAAAAAGTATGAATGTTTTAGTTGGACCACTTTTTTCACTTTGTGATAGATGGTGCTGTAATAGTCACAAGCGTATAAGCACATGGTATCACGTAACATTCCGCCAGTGCGGGCGGTATTTGCTTCGTGATACATTACCCGTGTTAAAATGGACCTTTTACCAATTGCGGAAAAGGTCGATATCGTGTTGGTGTATGGCTATTGTGATCAAAATGCCCAACGGGCGTGTGATATGTATGCTGCTCGGTATCCTTGACGACATCATCGAAATGTCCGGATCGTTCGCCGGATAGTTACGTTATTTAAGGAAACAGGAAGTGTTCAGCCACATGTGAAACTTCCACCACGTCCTGCAACAAATGATGATGCCCAAGTAGGTGTTTTAGCTGCTGTCGCGGCTAATCCTCACATCAGTAGCAAACAAATTGCGCGAGAAACAGGAATCTCAAAAACGTCGATGTTGAGAATGCTACATCAACATCGATTGCACCCGTACCATATTTCTATGCACCAGGAATTGCATGGCGACGACTTTGAACGTCGTGTACAGTTCTGCCACTGGCCACAAGAGAAATTACGGGACGATGACAGATCTTTTGCACGCGTTCTATTTAGCGACGAAGCATCATTCACCAACAGCAGTAACGTAAACCGGCATATTATGCACTATTGGGCAACGGAAAATCCACGATGGGTGTGAAAAGTGGAACATCAGCGACCTTGGTGGATTAATGTATGGTGCGGCATTATTGGGGAATGGATAATTGGCCTCCATTTTATCGATGGCAATCTAAATGGTGCAATATATGATGATTTCCTATGTAATGTTCTACCGATGTTACTACAAGATGTTTCACTGCATCACAGAATGGCGATGTATTCCTAACATGATGGATGTCCGGCACATAGCTCGCGTGCGGTTGAAGCGGTATTGAATAGCGTATTTCATGACAGGTGGATTGGTCGTCGAAGCACCATACCATAGCCCACACGTTTACCGGATCTGACGTCCCCGTACGTTACCGCTGTTGGTGAATGATACTTCGTCGCTAAATAGAACGCGTGCAAAAAATCTGTCATCGTTCCGTAATTTCTCTTGTGGCCAATGGCAGAACTGTACACGTATTGCCAACTGCATTGAGGTTGACGGACATAATTCTGAGCATTTATCGCGTTAATGTGTCATTTACAGGTAATCACGCTGTAACGGTATGCGTTCTCAGCAATGATAAGTTCACAAAGGTACATGTATCACATTGGAACAACCGAAATAAAACGTTCAAACGTATCTACGTTCTGTATTTTAATTTAAAAAACCTACCTGTTACCAACTGTTCGTCTAAAATTGTGAGCCATATGATTACGACTATTACAGCGCCATCTATCACAAAGCGAAAAAAGTGGTCCAACTAAAACATTCATCTTTCTTTACATACAACGCGAATATGTAATAAAAATGGGGGTTCTTATTTTAAAAAACGCAGTTGATGTCCGTTTGACCTATAGTAGTGCCATCTAGCAGGCCAACGATAGCGCCATCTGGTTTCCCCCTTTAAGTTAGACAAGTTTCGTTCGTTGTAGTTTTTTCGTTTGACGCTTATTTAGTGAGATATTTGGTCTCGTCACGATCAATGGACCACCCTGTGTGTGTGTGTGTGTGTGTGTGTGTGTGTGGGTGTGCTTTGATAGTGGAAAGCTAGCGCATTCTAAAGATATAATGTCACAATGAAGCTAATGTACTCTCCTACATTTGGATCAACTGCTGCAGCAATACGTATATCGACAAAATTTTAGAGGGATGCACTGGAAACCATTTAGAGCAATGTCAAAAAAAATCTATGGCTACATTAAAAGCAGACGTTAAATGCTTGTTCTAATGGATCAAACGCATGGAGACTATTATCACCTGTATGGGAAACAATTATACATTATAGTTTTCTTCACAGAATGAGGCATCTTTTTGTAAAGTAGGACATCACATGCATATACCAACATTCTACATACAGAGATACCATAATATATAGATAGCTTAATTCTTAATATGTAAACATGGTGACCTTGACTCTGCCTTCAGAATACAGATCAGCGCTAAGAAGTTATTATTTTAGCTCTAAAATGTGGAACTGGCAGAAAATACTAGTGTTTATCGACTTGTGCATTACTCTTCGGTGTTAAGACATTATGTAATTCCTCATATACTGTGTACAGAAACACATTTGCTCTTCATCAGAGATGTCTAAAGCTATGGTCTACCATACATGTTACATCATGTGTGGTATGTGATCGATGTCTTCACCCAGCAGTGTTATCAATCTAGGAGTCAGCAACTGACTGCCTATCTGCATCTTATGGTTTAATGGTTAAAATTTGCCACTATGCATTACTATTATTATTTTAAATAACCAAAATAAAACTCTGCTACAATGTGGTACTGGTCAATGTTAAAGTGAATGTCCTAATGGATTATTGTAACAGATTCTTGTAGACAATATGTAGATTATCTATAAATGGCATATTATTAAAAGAGTGCTGTAGAAACACATTTATGCTCTGTCTACAGTACACCATACTAAACTAGGATTGACAGAGATATTATGTTTGCACATATTCAGTTTCATTGATCTGCTTGGTGACTGCATATTCTTCTTAAGCAAAATCAGGAGGGACACACATACACACACACACACACACACACACACACACACACATATATATATATATATATATATATATATATATATACGAGGGTTGAACCAAAAGTAAGGTTCCCATATTTTTTACAAATAGAAAACATTGTTCAGTGTTATTAATTTATACATCATTTAAAAGCTTACACTTTTTTTCTATTTTTCAACATAGTCTCCATTTTTTCGACACACTTTTGAAGACAGTGCTCCAGCTTTCGTATTCCTAAGTTGAAGAAGTATCCCACGAACCTGTTTAAAAAGCGTGTGACCTCTGCTCGGACTTCATCATCGCACTTGAAGCATTTGCCACCTAAGTGTTCCTTTAGCTTGGGGAAGAGGTGATAATCGCTGGGGGCTAAGTCCGGGCTGTACAGGGGATGGGGCATAACAGTTCACACAAATTTCTTCAAAAGCTCCTGTCTTTGACGAGCGATATGGTGTCGAGCATTGTCCTGAAGAAGCACTACTCCTTCCTTCAGTTGTCCTCTCTGACGAGTCTGGATTGCTTGCCGGAGGTTGGTCAACGTTTCACAATATCTGTCTGAGTTTATTGTCGTCCCAGGTTGCATGAAATCGATGAGGAGCACCCCTTTCTAATCCCAAAACGCAGTCTCTATAATCTTTCCTGCCGACTGCGTTTGTTTGAATTTCTTTGGTGCTGGTGAACTGGAGTGACGCCACTGACGAGATCGTTGTTTTATTTCAGGGCTGAAATGAAACACCCACATTTCATCTCTCATGACAATAGAGCCCAACAACTTCTCCTTGTTGCCTGCCCCCTCACTTTGTTGAAGAAACTTGCAAACACAGTCAAGGAGGTTGCTCCTTGTATCCATCAGTCAGCATCCAGGGGACCTAATGAGCACACACCTTGGGATAACCCTAAGTTTCTGTTAAAGTTCTTTCAATTGTGCTATGGGAAGATTCAGGAATGAGTTCAACAAGTTCACAGGCAGTGACCCTCCAATCTTCGTGTAGCTCACTGTTGATCTGGACAATTGCATCCAAAACCGACTGTCTTCCACTTCCTTCTTCATTGTGAACTTCCGTGTGACCCTCAGCAAAAGCCCTGCACCGTTTGCAGACTTGATGAACTACTTGCACTCTTCACCATAAACCTCAGTCAGTAGCCACTGGATCTACACAGGCAGTAACTTCCTTGCTTGGAGAAACCGGATTACTGCTCGACCCTCGCACTTGGCAGGACTGGCGATCAATACTTCCATCTCTGACAGCTGCCAAGCTGAGAGTGGGGGAACCACTGCACACGCAATTGTTGTCGGATTTAGCCTAGCATCTTCCCTCAAGGCTGTAGCTCTTTGGGAACTTTACTTTTGGTACAACCCTTGTATATATTGTTAATTATATCTGACAGAAGGCCATAGTCACATGATATTTTATTGTTAATAAATGAAGAACACTAACATAAGCAATATGGTGCTTTTCATTTATTTTATACTTCATATATATATATATATATAAATATATAAATAAATAAATATATATATATATAAAATAAATAATAAATAAATATATAATATGTAATTTATATATATATATATATATATATATATATATATATATATATATATATATATATATATATATATATATATATAAAGAAACATATTGCTTATGTTAATGCATTTCATTTACTAATAATGTTGTTCTACCAAGAACTGTAACTTTAATGGTGCATTTGGTAATGACATATGATGAAATACATACATTCAAGGTTCATCCACCATGGTGGACAATCCAGTTAAACTTTTGGCAAAATCACTAACGTCTGATTCACATTATAAAGTAGAACCACTGCTGGATATTTATACATAACGGCGTCTTACACATAGAAGTACTGAGGAATATTGAGAGAGTGGTTCCCATTCTTGTGAATCATCTGGGTGCTTATGGACTATGGGGTTAGTTAGTTGCTAGCTGTGTCGGACAGCTCAAGTGTGGACCATAGCCAGAAGCAAATGGTATGTATTCATCTCACAACAAGCACATCCTGGAAATTAGAGGTAGTATATAGGTTTACCAAAAATCATTCTTTAAGTTTATTAATGGGTTATTTTTAAGCCTTTTGGGGTAACTGTATTTAATGCACTTTGTTTTGGTAGAGTGGTACGATTTGTCAGCAGACTTACTGGGGGTCAGATACATGCTATGTTGCTGATAGAACCAAGACTGTCTAAGGTGATGATACAGGGAAATACATTTACTATTTGGGGTTATGCATTCGCAACCAAGGCAAGCAAAAGTTCCACCTTCCCAGAGGTTTCTGCTTACTGATACAGACAATCATCATCAAGCACCCAGTATAAAGCACAGCTGTGGTTAGCATGAATTAACAGTCTTGTATCAGGGCAATCTGTTTACCAGTCCAGCAGAACTAATGCATACCTGATCTGCAGCTTTTGTGGAACTACAGTTTTGGTACTGGCATGTGAATTCATTATATGTTTCTGTATAATGGCTTGATAGTTACTTTGTGGTGAACGAGAGTAGAATCTGAGTAGTAAATTGGGCACTTCACTAACTTAGTAACAACCTGAGGCTCGAGATCGATGTATAAAGCAGAGAAAAATATCTGATTCTGCTAGCACGTGACCACCCCATAACATAACAATGACATAATTTATTCCATAAAGCTATGTGTCAAAATAGTTACACATTTACTGTTTTGTTGACATGATACAGCAGCTAGACACATATTATATTTTATATGAGAAACTGCTTGAGATTGTACTGCTGGACTGATTTATGCTTATATGTTGATCATGATGTCACTTAAGGTCATGAGTTCTGGAATTAGAATACATATTGAGATTACTGATTAAAAAGTGCATTATGTGATTGGCAGGTTGGTTCATGATGTCATGTTCCACCTATATGTCAGTGATGATGATAGAAACACGAAACATGAGAAAAAGAAAATGAGGATATCCATTAAATCTTACTGTCCAGCACTTTAAACATGATGAGTTTATAGCAGTATATGGAAAGCATCTGGAATGTGAAGATGAGCATGGCTACATACCAAGACAGTTCACCTACTGCTACAAATTACTTGGCGACTCCATGGAGTGTTCTGTGCACCACAACCAGATAATGGATATAATTGGAAGGAGAAACAGCATTGGTAGTATTTTTTTGTTTTATTATACGCAAAATCGATTTTCAGTCACTTAGTGACCATCCTCAATGCTGTAATATACAATTTAAATTGGTAGGCACTGGTATCAACAAGCTTAGGGCGATCACATAAACCAATTTAAATTGTATATTACAGCACTGAGGATGGTCACTAAGTGACCGAAAATCGACTTTGAGGATAATAAAAAAAAATTACGACCAATGCTGTTTCTCCTTCCAACTATGTATTTACAGCTCATACAAAGTAGATAAGTATTTAAAAGTTGTACTGACCTTCAAAGTAGTCGCCATCATTGTGTATAACCAGTTGCCAGCGATGTGAAAGTCGTAGGATACTGTTAGCAGTGCCAGTTGTGTTGACAGTTCAAGCGGCTTGGTCTATTGCCCGAAAAATTTGTAGCAGTTCTGAGCTGAATGCCGTGAAGTGTTTCCTTCAGTTTAGAAATCGAGTTGAACTTACGAGGGCTTAAGTCAGGGGAGTGCAGTAGGTGGTATAGCACTTAGCAGACCCATCATCAAACAAATCAGTAACAGCTTGTACTGTACGTGCTTGAGCATTGTCCTGCAAAATGATGATCAGGTTCTGCAGAAAGTGTCATCACTTCTCTCTCTATGCTGTTCATTTTTGGAACACAGCCTACGACCAGATTAGATACGGAAGTGATGACACTTTCTGCAGGCCCTGACCATCATTTTGCAGGATAATGCTCAACCACATACAGTGCAAGCTGTTACTGATTTGTTTGACTGATTGGACTGGTAAGTGCTATACCACCTATTGCACTCGCCTGACTTAACCCCACATGAGTTCAACTCGATTTCTAAACTGAAGGAAACATTTCACAGCATTCACTTCAGAACTGCTACAAGTTTGCAGGGCAATTGACAGCGCCACTCGAACTGTCAACACAACTGGCACTGCTAAGAGTATCCTACGACTTCCACAATGGGCTATACACAATGCTGGTGATTACTTTCAAAGTAACTAAAACTTTGAAACACTTATCTATTTTTTATGAGATGTACATAAATAGTTGCCACTACTAAAGTTCCAACCCCCGTGTATATATATATATATATATATATATATATATATATATATATATATATATATATATATACGAGTTCAGGAAGAGGAAATAAAAGTATTGACGTTTGCCAATGACATTCTTAAGTCAGTGAGAGGCGGCAAAGGAGGTTAAATAAAGTTGAATGATGAGAATAGTGTCTTGAAAAGTCGTTATAAGATGAAAATCAACAAAAGTGAAATCTGGGTAGAGGAATATAGTTAAATGAAATTAGGTAATGCTGAGGAAATAAGGTTAGGAAGCATGACACAGAAAGTGACAGACGAGTATGTTTCTTGTAGGCGACAAAATACCTGACGTCAGTTGAAGTACAGAGATATAAAATATAAAATGCAAGATAGTAATGCAAACATTTCAGAAAAAGAGAAGTTTGGTAACATCGAATGTAAATTTAAATGTAAGAGTGCCTTTTCTGAACGTTTTTCTATGGAATGCAGCCTTGCAAGAGAGTGAAACATGGACGATGAATATTTCAGGCAAGAAAGAAATAGAAGCTTTTGAAACGTGATGGTAAGGGAGAACGCTTTAAGATCAAATAATTGATGAGACATCGAACTGACCTGGAGAGAAAAGATATTTATTCCACAGTTTGACTAATAAAGGGGCTTGGCTCATGAGACAAACCCTGATGCATCAAGTAAACGTCTCGTTCATAATAAATGGAATTTTGGGAGGGGGCAAGAACTGTTGCGAACCACCGAAGTTTGAGTACAGTAACCAAGTTCAAACGGATGAAGCTAGAGGTAGTTATGCAGAGACAGAGAGTTTTACACAGGATATGCTGGCGTTGAGAGGTGCATCAAACCAGTCTTCAGCCTGAAGACTCCAACAACATTCACTTACAATGTTACGTACTGTTTTTTAGCCTCGAGAGAATGGTTACCACAGAAGTAAATTACTCGAAGTTGTTTTTATGTCAGACAGCAGTTTCACGTGCTCTGAGTACATCACAAGATTCAACTGCAGTATGACCGTAATTTACTGCCTACAGAACCCTGATAAGCGTGTCCCATTCACATAATCCAGTTCACTTTTAGACTGTGGTGTCCGTGAGGACGATACCATCTGCAACTGAGTGAGCTGCACTAGGCCACGCAAAGCTGGTTTTGTAGTGTAGAATTATTTGCAAAGTGTTGCCAGTCTAACGCACCCCCCCCTTTTTGATATTGGTGTGAATGTGCCTTTGATGAATGGAATTCCAAATGACTTCTACCAGAGCCTGAAGTTCAGCTCTAAGGTGCAGAATGACCTTCACTGGCCACTTGCAGACCTAGGCAGTACCTGATATGCACCATGAGCGACATATAAACTGACTGTGAAAGACTGTATTTTATCATCATAGACATCATTGTGCAAGTTTTGCCAACAACATATACTCTCTTATAAACAGCATGCCTTTTACACGCAACAATGTTGATATTTATTACCTCAGGCAATTTCTTTAAACAGGTTTGTGGGATACTTCTTGAACTTAGGAATACAAAAGCTGGAGCACTGTCATCAAAAGTGTGTCGAAAAAATGGAGACTATGTTAAAAAATAGAAAAAAGTGTAAGCTTTTCAATGATGTATAAGTTAATAACAATTAACAATGTTTTCTATTTGTAAAAAAATATGGGAACCTTACTTTTGGTTCAATCCTCGTATATATATATATATAATAAATTAAAAGCACCATATTGCTTATGTTAGTACTTTCAATTTATTAATAATGTTCTTCTACCAAGAACCAATGAAAGAATTATCTAACATATGTACATATGCCTTCTGATTTTGAAATTTAATTTGCACATGATGAATGATTAGTCCTCCAACAGAGCAACGGAATCTGATGTGTACCAGAGAATTCCACCAAGAGATAAACTAGAATTCCATCAAGAGATAGTCTACAATATAAGTCACTGTAGCTATTTTATTATTAGCTCTTACGATTACCAAAAGTTAAATTGTTAAATTGAAACTATGATGTATATATATATATATATATATATATATATATATATATATATATATATGTGTGTGTGTGTGTGTGTGTGTCCCTCCTGATTTTGCTTAAGAAGAATATGCAGTCACCAATGAGATCAATGAAACTGAATATGTGCAAACATAATATGTCTGTCAATCCTAGTTTAGTATGGTGTACTGTAGACAGAGCATAAATGTGTTTCTACAGCACTCTTTTAATAATATGCCATTTATAGATAATCTACATATTGTCTACAAGAATCTGTTACAATAATCCATCAGGACATTCACTTTAACATTGACCAGTACCACATTGTAGCAGAGTTTTATTTTGGTTATTTAAAATAATAATAGTAATGCATAGTGGCAAATTTTAACCATTAAACCATAAGATGCAGATAGGCAGTCAGTTGCTGACTCCTAGATTGATAACACTGCTGGGTGAAGACATCGATCACATACCACACATGATGTGACATGTATGGCAGACCATAGCTTTAGACATCTCTGATGAAGAGCAAATGTGTTTCTGTACACAGTATATGAGGAATCTAATAATGTCTTAACACCAAAGAGTAACACACAAGTCGATAAACACTAGTATTTTCTGCCAGTTCCACATTTTAGAGCTAAAATAATAACTTCTTAGTGCTGATCTGTATTCTGAAGGCAGAGTCAAGGTCACCATGTTTACATATTAAGAATTAAGCTATCTATATATTGTGGTATCTCTGTATGTAGAATGTTGGTATATGCATGTGATGTCCTACTTTACAAAAAGATGCCTCATTCTGTGAAGAAAACTATAATGTATAATTGTTTCCCATACAGGTGATAATAGTCTCCATGCGTTTGATCCATTAGAACAAGCATTTAACGTCTGCTTTTAATGTAGCCATAGATTTTTTTTGACATTGCTCTAAATGGTTTCCAGTGCATCCCTCTAAAATTTTGTCGATATACGTATTGCTGCAGCAGTTGATCCAAATGTAGGAGAGTACATTAGCTTCATTGTGACATTATATCTTTAGAATGCGCTAGCTTTCCACTATCAAAGCACACACACACACACACACACACACACACACACACACACACACACACACACACACACACATATATATATATATATATATATATATAGTTATAGATATAATCTATAATTATTTATCACTTGCATCACACGTTTGGGAAATTTTTCGAATGTGCAACTGCATTTTTCGTCATGTGTTACCTAAAAATAGAAGAGGTTACATGATTTCCTTATCAGCCTGAGATATGATGGTGTTGGGCATAATTATTGCACAACCTATTTGACGAGTAAAAATATGTTCCCTCCAAGTCACACAATAGAGTGCAAACTATAAGGGGAAATCATCATATGCAAGAATTACAGATATCTTCCAAACAAAGTGCCATATTTACAAGAGAAGAAGAAAAGATTTAAATGAGTCTATATAGGTAATATCCTATCTGCAGGTTTCTCATCTCGGTATTATCATGTATAAACACTAGGGCTTCTGAATTTGACTCCGATATTAGCTGACTTGTGCTTCATCTTCAATAACACGACCATAGATGGGATGTTGTCAGAGATTTTACTGCAATAACTATACACAAGATACAAGAAAGAACAGGAGAAGAGGATTAATAGTAAATATGAATGTTCAGCACTTTAAACCCGATGATGCTATTGTAGTGACAGGAAAGCATGAGTACATGTAAGAGCATATTTGTCATTAAATAATTCATTGCTGAAATTGTTTAACATGTGATATCAACGTGTTTTGTTAGTCACACTTTGTTCGCAAAACCAATAATAATAGTGTTAGAATATTTTTAAGGTCGTCTCCATGCTGTGTTCATTGGTTGCTTCTGAGAGCATACATGCATCTCTAATCTCGATGCATGAGTGACACTGCCAGATGCTCGTCTTTTAAGAGGCTGAGTGAGCGTTATCTGGAGAAGGCAGGTGCGCGCTTAATGTCGGCATTAACGAACCAACACATATCGATGTTTCCTCATAAATCAGTTTTGCCTAGGATGTTTTCCAAGCAGTTGCTGGTAACCAGTTTCTTCCACTGTCCGCACGTTGAGGGCACGGAGGTTCTTCCCTCAAGTAGATGGTTAACATATATATGAGGTAGAGACGCATTGGACTTCTCCAATAGATCGGAGTGACTGTGATGAAGAGTGCTTTCTTAATGAGAGACAGTGATGGGGTGTGGTGGCATCGCATGTTACATGTTAACACTGGCACTTGATAAGTAGCATTAGTTTTAATTTTTGCAGTGTATGTTAGTAGTTCAGTCGAGTATTTACGTCTTTCTTCTTGAAAAGATGGGAGATAATAAGTCAAAATATTGTAAATGGCAATTGGTTTTGTATACTTGATTGTTTATGCCTTGTTTCTTAACAGTATGACTGCGCATGTTAATAGTGCAGGGATAGTGTAGGTTTGACACTTAGCAAGTGGATATTTGTTGATAAATAACGTATTGTGTAATTTATTAAACATTCAAGCATCTCGTGTTTTGGGATGTTGGTTGGGGCTCATGCTTTGTAATTTATATAGAAAATGTGTTGTAATTTTAAAATTATAATAGTTCTGTCGATAGGACAACACACTCGTTTTTAACACACAGTGCAACGACAGACATAGATTAATAATATAAGAGCGATGTACACTAGGTATGTATAAAGAGTTCATTTGTTTAAATATCATGTTTTAGATTAATTGTACTTTCAAACCTTCCTACTCTTTTTATTCTGTCTGAGGTGCGCAGGTTGATCCTGCTGTTGCTGTGTTTCATGATGATTCACTCTCTCCAGTTGAACAGAACAGGAGAGATGCCACCCATTCATTTGCTCTAGTAATAAAAGCTGTTGCTGTGTTTCATGATGATTCACTCTCTCCGGTTGAACAGAACAAGAGAGATGCCACCCACTCATTTGCTCTAGTAATAAAAGTGGAATGGGGTGGGGAGAAGGGGAAGCTTGTTTCTTGATGCTCCAGTGAGAACAATGGAGTGTGGTAGATTCCCACGGCCATTAGTGACCTGACTGAGTATTTATTTCACAGTCTCTCGTCAGCCATCCAAGATACCAGTAAACTGAAATGAAGGCACATGATTGTTCATCAGTAAGCTTGCAGAGGGTACAAGGACATATGTATTCATGTTTAAAGTCGTCCTGATATTCCTATTGCTGATAAGGTATAGTCCCGGTGTAAGGAAATATGGTATTTTCGTCTCAAGAATCGCATTTTGCCACTCCTGCCCACATTTATAGGAAACTGCTAGGTGTTTCCGCCAGCCTAAACTTATCGAGGTGACGGACACAAGGACTGTTGGAGGCAGTGCTAAATGTGGAGAGTGCACGGGGACATGTTTTCTTGTGGCAGTGGTTTATTTCTTGCACTAGTCACGTACTTAGAGCAGAGATTTGTGGAAAAAAATCCTTAAAATTATAGTAAATTACAGAATGTACCCATTACTTTGCTGTTTTCTGTTAATTAAGATATGAGACTTGATATCAGCCATTTTGGACTATTAATTATAGTAATATTGATATTGACTACCTTTTTTAAGTAAGCTAGCACCCAGTTGAGTCAGTTCGCCTAGTAAGTGGATGGACTAACATTTTCCATCATTTTTGCAGAATTCGAAAGGCAAAAAGATCTAATAACTCACAAGAATCAACTTTAGAAATAATGGTGTGCTTTGTCATGAATATGTTGGCGTCTTCCACCTTACTGGACTAAATCTTAAAAATTTTCCGCCATTTTGAAGGATATATTGACATCATTACATTGTACTAACTCAGCCACACCACAGCCACACACTGCATTGTCAAAGTGCCTTACATCATAAATTTCGTTAATATTTACAGACATTTTGCAAAATATTTCGCAACGTCGGTAAACTGCTGTATTTCACCCCATTGGACTACGTGCTCATTTTAACACATCCACAATGACGCCACAGTACTAATACAAGGATGGACTGGAATATGAGTTTATTTGTGATAACATTCAAAGCCTCAGAAATAGCGTATTTATTGTTAGTAATGGTTTAAGTCAGGATATCGACGTAATCTGTTAAATACGTCATCTACATCTACATCTAAATCCATACTCCACAAGCCACCCGACGGTGTGTGGCGGAGGGTACTTTGAGTACCTCTATCGGTTCTCCCTTCTATTGTAGTCTCGTATTGTTCGTGGAAAGAGCGTGTTTGCCATTTAATAATCAGTTTTGGAAATTGTTTAGCTCAGGATAGTAACAATATTTGGTAAATAATGCGCTGAAGTGCTTGATTAACATCGTATTTAGGTATATCTTTGGACAGAGCTGCAGGTATTTGGAAAAATCAGTAAAAGAGCAATAAATTATCTAAAACCTGTAAAATAGTAATTAATTATGAGAGGATGGGGTTAATTGTACTTACATGCCTTTTTATTCTGCCTGAGCTTGATGGACAGAGGCTGTTAGTGCTACATGACGATCCAGTCGCTATGCCTTATAGACCTCGAATGATGAAACCCACACAGTTGCTCTAGTTCTACAGAATATGGGGAGAGGGAGATTGGGTAGGAGGGGGTCTTTCTGGGATGAGGGGGATGGAGGGGGGGTACCTCGCACAATTATCTCAGGTGTAACATGGTACGCTTGGCCTTGAGATAAGAAATCATTGTAACTGACAAAACTGCAACCCCCGTCCACACCTCGACGTGTGTGGACCAGCATTGTTTGTCGACCCAGATATAAGAAGACAAGTGTCAGCCTCCAGACTGAATATTCTCAGGTTCAATCATCATTTAGTATCAGGATTTTTTCTGTTAGTTTTCGCATCCTTTCCCCTGTCTATTATTTGCGTATCTGAAAAATGCCAGATTACATCGTGAATTAGAGTCCACTTCCTGAACTTTGATTCCCATTCCAAATTTCTCCTTCATTTCCTTCACAATTTGCGTTGTTGTGATCTTCAGTCTGAAGACTATAAGAATAAACCTGACGCGATGATTGGTCAGAAGCCATAGCACACGAACACTGGTTTTGTTACTCTCTAGCAAGTAGGTCCTAATTATGTAGTAGGAATTTTATTACTAAGTTAGGTTAAATTAAACTTTAAGGATGCAGGGTACTTTTCTGGCTCAATATTATGTAAAAATCAACACCTATGTCTTCCAGGCACTGTTTATAATGTATATGTTTTACAGATTTTTTTATTGATACCAGGTAATGCAGCACACTTTCCCAATACAGAAGTCAAAAACTATTCAAGGTTCGCTGTACTAGTTGGATTAAATAGTACCTCAATTTGAGGAAGCATCCATACGTACTATGCTGGGGCAATGGCGCTCGTATGATCATAATGGTGGAGGGGGCTCGATCTGGGGGCATGGACTATTTTTAGTATTTTGGAAGACAAATGGCGACCAGCGACTGGTTATAAAAAAGTTCGATCTTCGGTGCTGTTGGAAACATGCATAATACCGATTTCCTTCCTTTTTCTTGAAAGAAAAACACCTGAATACTCTGTATGTTTTCCATTTTTGGAAATTTGTGGTAAGATTCTAAGGAACCAAACTACTGAAGTCATCAGTCCCTGAGTTTACACACTAATTAACGTAACTTAAACTAACTTATGCTAAGGACAACACACCCACCCATGCCCGAGGAAGAACTCGAATCTCCGACAGGGGGAGCCGCGTGAACCGTGACAGGGCGCCCATGACCATGTGGCTACACTGCACAACATGAGCTGGGGGGCGGGAGCAGGGGAGAGCAAGGAGCTGTATGCCCAATATGAAAAAGTAGCTAACCCATGCTCGCAGATAACTCTCAGAGATATTAAGTCTTAGATATATTAAGTGCCAGCCGCTGTGGTCGAGCGGTTCTGGGCGCTTCAGTCCGGAACTGTGCTCCTACTACAGTCACAGCTTCAAATCCTGCCTCGGGCATGGATGTGTGTGATGTCCTTATGTTAGTTAGGTTTAAGTACTTCTAAGTCTATGGGACTGATGACCTCAGATGTTAAGTCCCATAGTGCTTAGAGCCATTTGAACCACTTGAACATATTAAGCTGCAGCAGAACATCCAGCTTGAAGGAAACACTTGAGAATGAGGATTTCACTAACACCAGTCTGGAGCATACAGAGAAACAACTGGGATAAAACAAGGCTGAGTAATAGGGCAAAGAGAGTGTCGCTCCACTCTCCATTGTTGTCAAATTTATTCAAGATGGCGGATCCAAGATGGCGGCGATAGATATGGCAACATCACAATGACGCCATGGTGGGAAGTTCAAATATTGGCAGGAAAACAGGTCAAATGGGCTACCTCCACTAACCTAATCCCCTCCCCTCCCCTCCCCTATCCCAGGAAATGGTGGGAAGTTCAAATTCCAGCTGGACAATACAACACAGTAAAGTTCTATGTACTGACTTGGCAGAAAATCCTAAGAAATTTTGGTCCTATGTCAAAGCGGTAGGTGGATCAAAACAAAATGTCCAGACACTCTGTGACCAAAATGGTACTGAAACAGAGGATGACAGACTAAAGGCCGAAATACTAAATGTCTTTTTCCAAAGTTGTTTCACAGAGGAAGATTGCACTGTAGTTCCTTCTCTAGATTGTCGCACAGATGACAAAATGGTAGATATCGAAATAGACGACAGAGGGATAGAGAAACAATTAAAATCGCTCAAAAGAGGAAAGGCCTCTAGACCTGATGGGATACCAGTTCAATTTTACACAGAGTACGCGAAGGAACTTGCCCCCCTTCTGCAGCGGTGTACCGTAGGTCTCTAGAAGAGCGTAGCGTTCCAAAGGATTGGAAAAGGGCACAGGTCATCCCCGTTTTCAAGAAGGGACGTCGAACAGATGTGCAGAACTATAGACCTATATCTCTAACGTCGATCAGTTGTAGAATTTTGAAACACGTATTATGTTCGAGTATAATGACTTTTCTGGAGACTAGAAATCTACTCTGTAGGAATCAGCATGGGTTTCGAAAAAGACGGTCGTGTGAAACCCAGCTCGCGCTATTCGTCCACGAGACTCAGAGGGCCATAGACACGGGTTCACAGGTAGATGCCGTGTTTCTTGACTTCCGCAAGGCGTTCGATACAGTTCCCCCAGTCGTTTAATGAACAAAGTAAGAGCATATGGACTATCAGACCAATTGTGTGATTGGATTGAGGAGTTCCTAGATAACAGGACGCAGCATGTTATTCTCAATGGAGAGAAGTCTTCCGAAGTAAGAGTGATTTCAGGTGTGCCGCAGGGGAGTGTCATAGGACCGTTGCTATTCACAATATACATAAATGACCTGGTGGGTGACATCGGAAGTTCACTGAGGCTTTTTGCAGATGATGCTGTGGTGTATCGAGAGGTTGTAACAATGGAAAATTGTACTGAAATGCAGGAGGATCTGCAGCGAATTGACGCATGGTGTAGGGAATGGCAATTGAATCTCAATGTAGACAAGTGTAATGTGCTGCGAATACACAGAAAGATAGATCGCTTATCATTTAGCTACAAAATAGCAGGTCAGCAACTGGAAGCAGTTAATACCATAAATTATCTGGGAGTACGCATTAGGAGTGATTTAAAATGGAATGATCATATAATGTTGATCGTCGGTAAAGCCGATGCCAGACTAAGATTCATTGGAAGAATCCTAAGGAAATGCAATCCGAAAACAGAGGAAGTAGGGTACAGTACGCTTGTTCGCCCACTGCTTGAATACTGCTCAGCAGTGTGGGATCCGTACCAGATAGGGTTGATACAAGACATAGAGAAGATCCAACGGAGAGCAGCGCGCTTCGTTACAGGATCATTTAGTAATCGCGAAAGCGTTACGAAGATGATAGATAAACTCCACTGGAAGACTCTGCAGGAGAGGCGCTCAGTAGCTCGGTATGGGCTTTTGTCAAAGTTTCGAGAACATACCTTCACCGAAGAGTCAAGCAGTATATTGCTCCCTCCTACGTATATCTCGCGAAGAGACCATGAGGATAAAATCAGAGAGATTAGAGCCCACACAGAGGCATACCGACAATCCTTCTTTCCACGAACAATACGAGACTGGAATAGAAGGGAGAACCAATAGAGGTACTGAGGGTACCCTCCGCCACACACCGTCAGGTGGCTTGCGGAGCATGGATGTAGATGTAGAACACACCATGGCTACCTCCACTAACCTATCTGACCGCCAGAGGGATGGAGTTCTACCTAGGATTTGGTGGGAAAAGGACTCAATCTATGCTGGGCTGCTTGGTAGGATGTACATGTACATACAAAGACATACAGAAAACAGAGCAGACACTCTGCAAGTGTGGAAAATGTGGGGTGGAGGCGATTGGATACAATCGAGGAGAGTGCTATACTCTGCCTCCCGATCAGTGCATTAGTGCTAGGTGTTGGCAGCTGTACCATATTTACAAGCAATTTTAGAACGCGGAACGAGTGGTTATCTCATGATTGCATGGGTAGACTAGCATAAAAAAATCAATACAATTGTGGAGAATACATATAATTTGCCCCCCCCCCCCCATGAACCATGGACCTTGCCGTTGGTGGGGGGGCTTGCGTGCCTCAGCGATACAGATAGCCATACGTAGGTACAACCACAACGGAGGGGTATCTGTTGAGAGACCAGACAAACGTGTGGTTCCTGAAGAGGGGCAGCAGCCTTTTCAGTAGTTGCAGGGGCAACAGTCTGGATGATTGATTGATCTGGCCTTGTAACAATAACCAAAACGGCCTTGCTGTGCTGGTACTGCGAACGGCTGAAAGCAAGGGGAAACTACGGCCGTAATTTTCGCCCGAGGGCATGCAGCTTTACTGTATGATTAAATGATGATGGCGTCCTCTTGGGTAAAATATTCCGGAGGTAAAATAGTCCCCCATTCGGATCTCCGGGCAGTGACTACTCAAGAGGATGTCGTTATCAGGAGAAAGAAAACTGGCGTTCTACGGATCGGAGCGTGGAATGTCAGATCCCTTAATCGGGCAGGTAGGTTAGAAAATTTAAAAAGGGAAATGGATAGGTTAAAGTTAGATATAGTGGCAATTAGTGAAGTTCGGTGGCAGGAGGAACAAGACTTCTGGTCAGGTGATTACAGGGTTATAAACACAAAGTCAAATAGGGGTAATGCAGGAGTAGGTTTAATAATGAATAGGAAAATAGGAATGCAGGTAAGCTACTACAAACAGCATAGTGAACGCATTATTGTGGCCAAGATAGATACGAAGCCCACACCTACTACAGTAGTACAAGTTTATATGCCAACTAGCTCTGCAGATGACGAAGAAATGTATGATGAAATAAAAGAAATTATTCAGATAGTGAAGGGAGACCAAAATTTAATAGTCATGGGTGACTGGAATTCGAGTGTAGGAAAAGGGAGAGAAGGTAACGTAGTAGGTGAATATGGATTGGGGCTAAGAAATGAAAGAGGAAGCCGCCTGGTAGAATTTTGCACAGAGCACAACTTAATCATAGCTAACACTTGGTTTAAGAATCATGATAGAAGGTTGTATACATGGAAGAACCCTGGATATACTAAAAGGTATCAGATAGATTATATAATGGTAAGACAGAGATTTAGGAACCAGGTTTTAAATTGTAAGACATTTCCAGGGGCAGATGTAGACTCTGATCACAATCTATTGGTTATGACCTGTAGATTAAAACTGAAGAAACTGCAAAAAGGTGGGAATTTAAGGAGATGGGACCTGGATAAACTGAAAGAACCAGAGGTTGTACAGAGTTTCAGGGAGAGCATAAGGGAACAATTGACAGGAATGGGGAAAAGAAATACAGTAGAAGAGGCATGGGTAGCTTTGAGGGATGAAATAGTGGAAGCAGCAGAGGATCAAGTAGGTAAAAAGATGAGGGCTAGTAGAAATCCTTGGGTAACAGAAGAAATATTGAATTTAATTGATGAGAGGAGCAAATATAAAAATGCAGTAAATGAAGCAGGCGAAAAGAAATACAAACGTCTAAAAAATGAGATCGACAGGAAGTGCAAAATGGCTAAGCAGGGATGGCTAGAGGACAAATGTAAGGATGTAGAGGCTTATCTCACTAGGGGTAAGATAGATACTGCCTACAGGAAAATTAAAGAGACCTTTGGAGATAAGAGAACCACTTGTATGAACATCAAGAGCTCAGATGGAAACCCAGTTCTAAGCAAAGAAGGGAAAGCAGAAAGGTGGACGGAGTATATAGAGGGTCTATACAAGGGCGATGAACTTGAGGACAATATTATGGAAATGGAAGAGGATGTAGATGAAGACGAAATGGGAGATACGATACTGCGTGACGAGTTTGACAGAGCACTGAAAGACCTGAGTCGAAACAAGGCCCCCGGAGTAGACAACATTCCATTGGAACTACTGACGGCCTTGGGAGAGCCAGTCCTGACAAAACTCTACCATCTGGTGAGCAAGATGTATGAAACAGGCGAAATACCCTCAGACTTCAAGAAGAATATAATAATTCCAATCCCAAAGAAGGCAGGTGTTGACAGATGTGAAAATTACCGAACAATCAGTTTAATAAGCCACAGCTGCAAAATACTAACACGAATTCTTTACAGACGAATGGAAAAACTGGTAGAAGCCGACCTCGGGGAAGATCAGTTTGGATTCCGTAGAAATGTTGGAACACGTGAGGCAATACTGACCTTACGGCTTATCTTAGAAGAAAGATTAAGGAAAGGCAAACCTACGTTTCTAGCATTTGTGGACTTAGAGAAAGCTTTTGACAATGTTGACTGGAATACTCTCCTTCAAATTCTAAAGGTGGCAGGGGTAAAATACAGGGAGCGAAAGGCTATTTACAATTTGTACAGAAACCAGATGGCAGTTATAAGAGTCGAGGGACATGGAAAGGGAAGCAGTGATTGGGAAGGGAGTAAGACAGGGTTGTAGCCTCTCCCCGATGGTATTCAATCTGTATATTGAGCAAGCAGTAAAGGAAACAAAAGAAAAATTCAGAGTATGTATTAAAATCCATGGAGAAGAAATAAAAACTTTGAGGTTCGCCGATGACATTGTAATTCTCTCAGAGACAGCAAAGGACTTGGAAGAGCAGTTGAACGGAATGGATGGTGTCTTGAAGGGAGGATATAAGATGAACATCAACAAAAGCAAAACGAGGATAATGGAATGTAGTCAAATTAAGTCGGGTGGTGTTGACGGTATTAGATTACGAAATGAGACACTTAAAGTAGTAAAGGAGTTTTGCTATTTGGGGAGCAAAATAACTTATGATGGTCGAAGTAGAGAGGATATAAAATGTAGACTGGCAATGGCAAGGAAAGCGTTTCTGAAGAAGAGAAATTTGTTAACATCGAGTATATATTTAAGTGTCAGGAAGTCATTTCTGAAAGTATTTGTATGGAGTGTAGCCATGTATG
The DNA here is from genome assembly GCF_023864275.1 of Schistocerca cancellata. Lineage (NCBI taxonomy): Eukaryota > Metazoa > Arthropoda > Insecta > Orthoptera > Acrididae > Schistocerca > Schistocerca cancellata. The sequence continues at coordinate 286,024,035 of NC_064628.1, read as the reverse complement.
GAAGTGAAACATGGACGGTAAATAGTTTGGACAAGAAGAGAATAGAAGCTTTCGAAATGTGGTGCTACAGAAGAATGCTGAAGATTAGATGGGTAGATCACATAACTAATGAGGAGGTACTGAATAGGTTTGGGGAGAATAGAATTTTGTGGCACAAGTTGACGAGAAGAAGGGATCGGTTGGTAGGACATGTTCTGAGGCATCAAGGGATCACCAATTTAGTATTGGAGGGCAGCGTGGAGGGTAAAAATCGTAGGGGGAGACCAGGAGATGAATACACTAAGCAGATTCAGAAGGATGTAGGTTGCAGTAGGTACTGGGAGATGAAGAAGCTTGCACAGAATAGAGTATCATGGAGAGCTGCATCAAACCAGTCTCAGACTGAAGACCACAACAACAACAACAAGACATATAAATTGAGGGAATATACACCGAAATGTGGGGAAATTGAGGAAGTACTTGCGTGTCTTCTGGTTGGTGCAGATCAATTTGCACATGGGAAGAAGTATGCTACAGCAAGAGGAATACGAGAAAATTCTACTATACATATATTGAGGTAACAGTGATTCAGGCGAGTTGACAACTGTATTTGACGCTTTTCAGGAAGACAGAGAACCATCTGCCTCTAAACCTACTTGCATCTGCGTTAAAGGATTGCATAGAGTGGATGAAGTGGTCGGTTGAGATGGAGTTGTAATGAGATACGATTTAATGTAGACTGATGGTGCATTCTAGAGAGAGAGAGAGGGAGAAGTTGCTGCAGGTCATTACACCATTTTTTCCTCATGTTCTCTCAGGATGCATCAGTTGCGTGACATAGCCTGCATTCAACTTGTATACAACCGTACGTTCTGTGTTGGTCATAGAGTAGTGTCTACTTGCAGTCGTTAACAGTAAACCTCTCAGTTATCAGAGGACTTCCATCTCACATGTCATGAGGTGTAACACATTCCTCTAAAAGAATGAAGATTTATGCAATGTACTCCATTCCCCTGTCGGATCTTGAGTGTAAAATCGATACTACAGTTTCATAACTAAATTAGTGATAGATGTTTGTGAGACACTGCAATCCCCATGTATACATCTGCTTGACAGATGTGCTGTTTACAGAGTTAGTGGTGGCATGACTTGTAATTTCACACGTCGGACGCTGCTCCTATGCGTTTATCTGTTTCCTTGTAAGAGGTATTCTCCATTACTAACGATCATTTTATATAGGAATGATGTGGACATAGTATAATTTCTGAACTGTGATTGGATGTGGACACTATACATATCTGGAAAGCTATACTGTGCATGTATCACACAGAGCCATTGTTTTAAGGAAGTAAATTTTTCGTTTTACAGTTTATTACTGTAGTTCATCGTAGAGAAACCTGCAAGAAGGATCGACGTCATGTGCTGGAAATATATTTCTTATATTTGGCATATTAACAGCTCTGCATTCCACATGACTGATAAGTCGGAAACTCAAGCAATCTAACATTATAGCCTGTTTTAAGTGCAGAACCGTGTAGCCTTAGGAGTGCATGTGTTAATGTTCTCTCTTACCAATACCCTCCTGGTACTGATCGCAGACACTAGAACAATACTTTAAAATTGATATCATAGTTGATTTACATGAAATGCTTCGAACTCCATCCCTCTGGAGCTGCATCATGCATAAAAATCACCTTTTTCTGTTTCTTCTTGACTATCTGCTATTACATCACAACACTTTCAAATCTGTTACTATACATCGATACGGAGTGCTAACCTCCTCAACATGGGTGCATCTGGAGAAACCTTGTGCACTTGGTGGGCGAGGACTTGGCAAGCTCCACTCATTCACGAGACACAGAATTAAATTGGTAACAGTGCTGCAGGGTGGGTTGGTCAAAGACAGACAGACAGGTCTTTCAGTCTCTAATTTTATCCTAAGACTGCGAGAATGCTCTGTGACTCGCATCCGCATAGAAACAGATCGTAAATTAAGCACTGTGCTCGAGATGCTAGAAATATGTAGAGCACTGTCTGGTATACTTTGCTGACTGATGTTTATGTTTGAGAATTAACAATGAATGGACATACTGCATGGTCATCTATCTACATTCGCAATAATATTCGCAAAGTAGAGAAGGGGAGGTTTGGTTATGATACTGAAATTTTGAAACATTCTGTCGCATCATTGGTCGGTGTTCAAATTACTGTAAAATTGCTAAAATTGTTCGCACTATCAACTGTGATGCTTATTATTACAGTACATCGACAGTGTGTTTTCCATACCATCTGTCTACTGGCACACTGTTGGTTACCACATAATGATTGACTGACATCACTTGTTTGATTTGGAGAAAGAGTTTTAGTGGAGGGGCAACACCTTCTGGGGATGGATTGCACCGAAGCAGTGATCATGTACATGACTGCAATATGAGGAATCAGTTGAAATGGAATGCATAGCCATCAGCTATTCCGTCAGTGTGACAGATGGGTTTAAATGTAGAGGTCGTCAATCACCTTCAGACTGCAGTTTTGAAACTCTCTGTAATGCTGCCAAACTCTTCCAGTTTTCTTATGTTGTAACTGTCTTTTATTTAAAATCATCCAATGTGTGTAGTGTGTTATGGTAGCAGCAGTAACAAATTGACTTATACCGTCTGACGCCTAGTTTTCTGTGAGAAGCAATGGATCAGAATGTGTTGATGTCAGTTTAGATCCTGACACAGACATCGAAGTCATGGCGAAAAAAACAAAATGTATGGCAGTGTACAAAACGCGTTACAGCACAAAAAAACAATGTTTCAAACTATGCTACAGTGTCACAGGGAGGGTCTCTTTGACTTATAGTTTAGTTTGTGGGATACAGTCTCTTCCTACAGTACAGGTGATGCAACTTTACACTGGTCTGTGCAGTTGATCAATAGCTGTATATTTAATAGGATCATCACACATGCTTAATGCTGGCACAAAGATGGTATTTATTTTCGATGTATGGGAGGAGAGAGATGCAGTAAAAATCTTATCGAGTTCGCTATCGGATGAAGTTAGCGGAGCTTTTATACTTCATAATTTTTCTCTGTTGGATGGTACAGAGCCAGCTGGTGTGGCTGAGCCGTTCTAGGCACATCAGTCCAGAACCGCGCTACTGCTACGGTCGCAGGTTCGAATCCTGCCTCGGGCATGGATGTGTATGAGGTCCTTAGGTTAGTTATGTTTAAGTAGTTCTAAGTTCTAGGGGACTGATGGCCTCAGATGTTAAGTCCCATAGTGCTCAGAGCCATTTGAACCATTTGATGGTACAGAATAACGAAGACAGCATGTTGGGGTGATAGACATGAATAGGCCCTGAGGGACGCGGATCTGCTTCAGACAGCCATACTTGTATGTAGTTTGGGGACGCACCACAATGCAGTAGCAAAATCCTTGTCCTTCCCCCAGTTCCCATATTGTGTTTTATACTACCTCGTGGTGCAGGAGCAGGTTTCGTTTGGTGCTGACCTCACACATCCTAAATTGTTGGCGGTGCTACGATAACATGCAGCCATTTCCACGGAATGCTCAAAACAGGGTCCTGTCATACTAACTCAGGTCACTCTGTTTCTGCACGGGTTGCAGAAGGTGGTAGACTCAGCTCTCTCAGACTTCGGCTCAGTTCCTACTTAAATTGTAACGAACACATGCACAAAGCTGCAGAAATGGCAGCAGTCGCGTGAGGCATAGGGACTATCTAAAATTTTACTATAGCAGAAAGTTTCGAAAAAGGTGACTCGTTTCGAGATATGAGAGTGCCAGAAATATGATTCACTAGTGACTGTAATCATTAGAGGTATATGGTTGAGTGGAAAGACCTGATTCCAAATCATAGACATCATTTCTACAGGAGAGTGCAACACTAGAGATCTGAAAAGCATATGTACGTTTCTTACGACCTCGATCACCACACCTTCTATTGTTTGTGATCCTTCTCAATCAATCTTCGCCTATAACCCAGCGGATGTATTGCAGAACCTCTGACATGGCACTGAGACGGAATGTGTTACAAGAAATGGAGAAATATCTAGCGGCGTTATGAGGGAGTTGCAAATCCGGTTTCAAGCCACGTTCCTTAGCCGAATCACTTTCTAAACTCGGTTATTTCATCACAAGGTTGCACCGTTGCGACGTGTAACCACACTGTTGGTCTGATAATATATACTTCGGCGATCACCGTCTATATTAGTTTCGCGGTATTTGCCCGAAAAAAAAAACCACTTCATTCGGAGGTAATGCCATACCTCGATTTATAAATGTGGTATAGCTTTTAACATGGATACTTGTCTGCACCTGTAGGACCAAGACTGCTTGTGACAGTAATATGGTCGTTGCAATCGTGTTTTTTTAACATATAACGGTTTGTAAGACAATTACGCCTCTCTTTCTAAGACAGTGGTAGCACTCGCAGCAAATACTTATGAGACATGTCCACCCATTGCTGATTTTCTCTCAGCAGTGTTTCTCTCTCAAGAAAAACTTATGAGACATGTCCACCCTTCGCTGATTTTCGGTCAGTATTATTTCGTACCGCCAGCAATCAGTTATTGGCGGAGTATTATATTTAGTAGTAAGGGATGCGTGATGAGTTCGTCTTGAGCATCAAGCTTATAAAGTATGAGTGTGTGTTCCGACATGTGCAAAGGGACTGACTGTGTCTAGTCGTAAGGAAGGTATGGATTTGATGTAGAATATTGTGATAGCAAAGGGGAAAGTAAGTGAAGTAATAAGAATGGTACAGATATTTCAATTTCCAGAGCCACAGCCGTCAGCCGGGTGTATTTCCGATACTTCGGTCATTGTCGAATGTCGTCCAATTAAGACCGCCATCGTAATATTTAATTGTAAGTGTAGTGATAAAATATATATGTGACGGGTTTCCTAGGAAGATTCTGTCTGCGCCGGTGACCTGCAGTGGGAATGATTCACGTTTCTGGCTAACGGTAGGAGCTGTCCGAACGGAGAGGCCTGTTGGGATACAGGAATGTAGCTGAATTAACCATGGCGTCTTCTAGACGGCTGAATAGCGGACTAATACTTAGTGTGTGTTGAATAGCTTTCGTAATTGCGTGGAAATTTGAGAAGACTCAATATGGACGTGTGTTTGCGCTGGACAATTATTCCCTCCCATGTAAATTGTCTGGTTGATTGCTTCTACACATTTCGCCTCTTTATTTGGTTGAGAGAACATCGATTGTGGTGTGCGCATCTCGCAGGTGAAAGACGGGTGGAAGACACGTTTGCTGGTTCTTTAGACATGAGAAACACCTTAGCTGACTTTTTAAATTACAGGGATGATTTGGAATCTGTTACATCACAAACATCGGTATTCACGAGTGGAAATATGAGTTTCCCCTATTTTTTTCGAGGTGTTCGCAGACGAGATCATTTTCTAGCTACTGAGTGGTTTACAGCAAGCTCACCTCGCTAAAGTTTCGGGTTTATACAGAAGTAATTTCCAGTCTACATCTTCGGAATTATGTTGCACGAGCGATCGGTAGGATACTGCTATGTGCCTGATATCGAGAAGTATAGCGTAGGTGGTATAATATTCTGGCAAACCATGTGAAAATACATGTGTTCTTGTAATCCCAGAGTCTGGAGATATGTGTAGAAAGCAAGCAAGCAAGCATATAGTCAGGTCCAGAAATAGTGACGTCAGTGTGCCAAGGGTAACCGACCCATTCTTTGCATAACAGTCTTCGCGGTATATGTACGAGTGTTTGGTGGTCGCTACTGCATGTCCTATTGTGAGGGAGGTATAGATTCAGCACACCGATATTCGTAAGAGGAATGAAAGATTTTTTTTTACGTGGAAATTTATGTGCGCTGTAGATACTGAGATTCATTCCAGAACCACGATCGTAAAGAGGAGACACATCCAGTAAATTGCTCTGTGTCAGACTGTGGCAGCAGTCCTAATATTTAATTGTAGTTACACTGATAAGTATGTGTCTGGTTCTCAGTATTCTTGTGAGTCTGGAGATGGCCGTAGAAAGCGTAGCAGCACGGAAGTAGGTTGGGACCAGAAACAGCAACTCAGTGGATGCCTTTGTTTCAAGATGGGGCTTCCGCATCCTTTGTACACCAGCTGAGAGAGTCCGAGAAAGCTTCCGGCTTATGACAATTTGGCTTGCGGCTGCGCCTGGGCGGATGAATAGTGAACTAATACCAGGTTTTCGTTGAGTTACCTTCGGGACCGCGTGTGTCGCGTGTATACTCTGCGGAAATTTGAGAAGATTCAATATGATGAGTGTTTGCGCTGGGAGTATTGATAGCATTCCCCCAGGATGTGTGGTCGTCCACGGCCGCCTGGTCTCTCTCTGGTTGACACGCTATTCCGCGGCTGCGGTCATGGGCCACGTTTACGGCAGTAGTTTCCTCTGTCGGCGCTGTACAGTGGCACGGTGAATATGTGGGATGCATTTGACAATCTGTAGATACTTTTGTAGGGTTTAACTGTCAGTGCAATATGGCGATCTGTACAAAATAGTTTTGTCGCTGAAAGTCTCGTCTGCAGAAAAAGAGGCAGACAGTGCCTATACGCCTCTGCATCAGTAATTTGACAGGTAAATTCAGTAAGAGCAAATCAGAAAGTTCAATTCATTCACAAGACGTCCTTTTTGCTGGGGCATAGGAGCCTCTACATAGCAGTCAGAACGTTTGTGTTTTGAAGATGTTTGTTGAAGCAATACTTTACGATTTCCAAGAAGGGTAACACGTGACAATTGGTGTGCCACATTAGGACCATCAGGAGGAATGTATTCAGTGTTATTCTGCGCTATTTTCGTGAAAATTTTATGTTGGGACAAGAATTTCCATGCGGACAAGCTGAGACATCACGAAAGCTCCTATAAAAGTGACCATTAACCATTTCTGTGACACTTTACAATTTTCGAGAGGTCGACTTCTCTCTTATTTATATAGCCATGTGACGTTGGTATGACACCGAGAACCTTTCAGATGCACCTGCGTTGGTGAGTAGCTATGCTAACATTTCGCAGCAATGCAACAGCCATGCTGAGCAGGTAAACGCGTCCACAGCTGGATGCAGCTTGTATGTCTTGTTACGATCGCTGGGAACAATGCACCCTGTGCTATTCTGGGAAGCATTGGAACAGATTTCTATAGCTCGAACTGTGACGTCAGTATCCACAGGTGGAGAGATATCATGCCAGCAGTGGTAAACACGAATGCATGGCCCAGAAGCGTGTCGCCTTGGAGTTCTGTAGGGGGGCGTTCCATGATATGTCGTGGTTGAGATAGTTCGAAAGCATTTTTTGATATGCAATGAGTGTTTGTGCACTGCATTATTTTCGGCTGTTTAAGTGTTGTGAGCCTGTTTGCATAGCGTTACACATGCATTACCTTTGGACAATTTACGAGTTGTTTTCGTGTATGTTGCATTATTTTGTGAACAGGTGTGCAGGCTGTGCAATGCTTTATTTTGACAGTTGACGATTAGCAAGCATGTGTGCAAAGCCTTTTACATGCATTATTTTGATAATTTACGAGTTGTTTGCGTCTCTGCACATCAGTGTACTGCATTATTTCAGTGATTTACAAGTAGTTTGCAAGTCTGTAGGCTGCGTATTGCGACCCCAAGCACGGTAGAGTGAGTGTTTTATATCAGTGTAATAAATAAACTACGTGAAATCCGTTCCTAAATAAATTGTTACAAAATAAATAAAGTACCCTCCTTCCTCTCTCCAGCAGCCCAGCACAGGCTGAGTCCTTTTCCCGCCATTTTTCCCCCCAGACCGCCATCTTGGATTATGTCATGAGATGGACAACAGTGCCCTATGGTGGCGGTACTGTGTACTAGGTCAGTTGGACTCCGGACCTCATGGTGAGCACACTGGATGGAGCTACTGCATTGGGTCCATTATATCAAGCCGCCCAGCACAGGTTGAGTCCTTTTCCCACCAATTTCTAGGAAGAAGTGGCGGTCAGACGACTTATGTTAGTGAAGGTGGTCCAAGTGACCTATTTTCCCGCCATTTTCTTAGGTTAGTGGAGATAGCCATGGTGTGCTGCATTGTCCTGCTGGAATTTGAACTTCCTGAGATTTTCTGGGGGAGGCAGGGGGTTAGGTTAGTGGAGGTAGCCCAGTTGATCTAATTTGAACGTCCCGCCATGATGTCATTGCGATGTTGCCATATCTATCGCTGCCATTTTGGATCCGCCATCTTCAATAAATTTGGCAACAATGTAAAGTGGGAGGGATGCTCTCTTTGCCCTACTACTGGGCTGCAGTCCCAAATCGGAAGCCATGTCCAACCGGATAAAACAGCTCTCAAAGATGACGATCGACAAGAAGCATAAAAGACACTTTGTTTACCACCTCAAGGAAATACGACTAAGCCGCCAACAAGCCATACCATTTATGACCTTATTGAAGCCAAAATATAGGACGATGCACTGCAGCAGATGAAGTGTAGCAAAGCAGTAACAACATATTCCCAGAGTTCAGAAGAAATACTGGGACCAAAACTCGCCAGTGGCATGTTAATTTCTACAACGACGTAATAGCGATACAAAAACTTAAATCTCTGTTTTCTTTTTTTAAAAAAAAAAGCAAAATTACAGCACTTGCGAAACCAGGAAAGGACACTACACGCCCTGAAAGATACCGGCCAATTGGCCTTCTGAGCGTATGCTACAAAGTACTGAAAAACATGATCTACAGGAGAATCCTCCCTATTGTTGAAAAGTGCATGCCCATCGAAAAAGCCAGCTTTATGCCAGGGACAGAAGAAGCTAAAGATGGCGGTCACTTTCATTAACATAACTTATGTTTATGAGATGGTCGATATGGAGAGACTGTTGCTAATACTCTATAACCTAGCCCCTGCAAAGCTTTTATCCGTCTTAGTCTGAAAATCTCAGCGACGGAATCTCTCGAGTAATGTTAAACGGAAGAAAAAGCTAATTCCAAAGCCTGCAGAATGGCCTTCCTCTGGGCTCCGCTCTGGCCTGACTTTTGTATCTACACGCCGGATGTTCTGGCCACAACGTCTCGTAATTTCATGTACACGAATGATACAGCCATAGCCACACAAAGCGCGAACTTAGCCCAAACAGATGATACACACACTCAAGACCTCCAAGTAATAAATGAACATTTTAGAAAATGGGAACTTCAGCCAAATCCAAATGAAACATAAGTTTCAACCTTCCATTTAAATAACAAGAAGGCCCAGGCTTAGTTGAGAATATGCTCCTAATTAACCAACTTAAGACAAAATCAGTACCCTAAATATTTAGAAGTAACGCTCGTTCGAGCTTTGTCCTCCAAGCAAATTCTGGAAAATGTCTCAGCTAAACTGATAATCAGAAGAAAAATAGCAAATACATCTAGGGGAGCTGATTCCAGAACCTCGAGAACCAGCAACATATCTTTGGTTTACTCTGGTACTTAGTATTGTGCCCCTGTTTCGATCAACAGCCACCAGACAAACCTTGTTGACTTCCAGCTGAATCAAGCAGTAAGATTAGTTACTGGAATGATCAGGACAACTCCTACTCGGTCGCTACCTGTTGTGAGCAACATAGCACCACCCCAGACCATATGTCTTGCTGCCCTAAAATCTCAGCTTCAAAACGGTCTAATGAACCAGCATTGCCTTTTCACGTCGATTCTGTCCAACTCGCCAACGCAATGTGAAATTAAGACTGAAATCAAGAAATCTCCCAGTGAGAACAGCAACACAACTTCGGAACTGTACTATAGACGATCAAAGTCGCCGGTCTCGGCCAGAGCAGGAGGGCATGGTGCAATCTCAACAGAATCCTCCCTGGATAGGGAATATGAAGTAAAACATTGTTTTCAACGGGGAATGACTGAAAATACTTCAAGTGGAAAGCGTGAAGTCAACGAACAAACGATCTTCCACATAGTTATTGAATACCCAAATACCTGTTTTGAAAGGTTACTGCAAGACATCCGCGATCTTACGCCTGCAGCATGGGATTGGCTGAAAAACTGTAACCTGTGTTTGTGATACATCTGTATTAATAATTTTTAATTTGAAACATCTTTTTTCATCCACATTCTACCTTGTTTGTACACTTCTTATTCGTCTATACGTCATGGCTGAAAAACTGTAAGCTGTGTTTGCAATATATTCATTTTTAAAATTTTCTATTCCTCTTTCTGCCCGTATTTTACCACATTCCTACAATTCATTTTAGTCCATATGTTATGTACTTGTTAATAGGAATACTGTGTGAGTTTTGGACGAGATAACAATCTTATCGCTACGGTGTCGTATTACACATTATGTGTCGGGTGCACTCTTGGGTTCATTGCTTCCCCCACTCCCTCTCCCCTGAGGAACTACTGGGAATTGATCAAGGTCACCCAGGGGAATCAGTCAGGAAATTGTGTCACTTGAGGTAAAAATGGCGGTAACCCCCTCTCACCCTCGTCTCTGGACCAGTGACGATTATGCACCCCTTCCCCACCTTCATCTTTTATAACTAGGACACTTGTACTGAAGGGATTATTCTGCCACTGGACAGCATAGGGAGAGGATGTTCTGTTTGTAAATGACAAATTACGTCACTTGAGTTCTATTTTTTAGTACCAATATTACGTGACACCAGAAGAGGCCACAGCCAGTCACGTATATAAGTACTCTTACTTTTATGTATTTTTCCACAGTCTTCTCAATTTTACGTATTGTCGACTATTTTTCTGATTTATAACTAGAGGCACTATGGAGCGTAGCGAGAGGTTTACAACAAATTACGACAATGAGTTGCATTTGTTAATAACAGCCGGCCGCGGTGGACTAGCGGTTCTGGCGCTGCAGTCCGGAACCGCGGGACTGCTACGGTCGCAGGTTCGAATCCTGCCTCGGGCATGGGTGTGTGTGATGTCCTTAGGTTAGTTAGGTTTAAGTAGTTCTAAGTTCTAGGGGACTTATGACCTAAGATGTTGAGTCCCATAGTGCTCAGAGCCATTTGAACCATTTTTTGTTAATAACAATATTATGTGGTACCAGCAGAGACCTCACCTTGTCAGATATGTAAGCACTCTCAGTTTTAGCTATTTTCCTCAATTTGCATTTTTTTATCGTTTTTATGTATTTTGTCCAGTTATACAAGACTCTTCCCGGCGCCACGTCGATGTCATGACGCTCTCAGGGAATCACAATACAGACTAGGTATCACTAACGCTGAGGCACACATCACCATTTCCGTCTTTTATAACTGTAGGCACTCTGGAGCATAGATAGAGGTTATGTCCATTTGTTTATAACAAATTGCGTTACGCCCCTAGGTCCGTTTTTTTATTATTTCGAGGCACTAGCAGACGCCACAGCCAGATAGACAATATAAGTACTCTCAGTAATACATATTCTCCACAATTTTGCACATTGTACCCAATTACGCGAGTTGTGTGTCAACTTCGTGTCGCGTCGTGTCTCGTCGCGTCACAGTGTCGCTTTTGGTCACGACATCGCATGGCGTCGCGTCGACTCATGATGCCAGCTTTGGTCCCGATTTATGTAACATTCCAGAATGAGATTTTCACTCTGCAGCGGAGTGTGCGCTGATATGAAACTTCCTGGCAGATTAAAACTGTGTGCCCGACCGAGACTCGAACTCGGGACATTTACCTTTCGCGGGCAAGTGCTCTACCAACTGAGCTACCGAAGCATGACTCACGCCCGGTACTCACAGCTTTACTTCTGCCAGTATCTCGTCTCCTACCTTCCAAACTTTACAGAAGCTCTCCTGCAAACCTTGCAGAACTAGCGAAAGGCAAAGGTCCCGAGTTCGAGTCTCGGTCGGGCACACAGTTTTAATCTGCCAGGATGTTTCATATCAGCGCACACTCCGCTGCAGAGTGAAAATCTCATTCTGGAAACCTCCCCCAGGCTGTGGCTAAGCCATGTCTCCGCAATATCCTTTCTTTCAGGAGTGCTAGTTCTGCAAGGTTTGCAGGAGAGCTTCTGTAAAGTTTGGAAGGTAGGAGACGAGATACTGGCAGAAGTAAAGCTGTGAGTACCGGGCGTGAGTCGTGCTTCGGTAGCTCAGATGGTAGAGCACTTGCCCGCGAAAGGCAAAGGTCCCGAGTTCGAGTCTCGGTCGGGCACACAGTTTTAATCTGCCAGGAAGTTTTATGTAACATTGTTAAGTCACCACTTCATTACAAGTGTGTAAAGTCATAGTGTTAGAAACGAACACGTTGGTAGAAACAGTGACGTCTTAGAGAATTCTATAACCCCACGGTATTGTATAAGAAATACTACACTACATTAGATTATGTGACATCATAGTAAACTTCTGATGCCTCCAACCAAATATACTGTATTTTTAGCACACCTTTACGGAGAATCGTCCAGTGTCTGTGACAACGCCAATGCAAAATCATGTCCCCAGCTAGAGAGCAGATCAACCCCCTCTGTGTCGTGACGCGAAGCGATACGATGCTACTCTGTGACGTCACGTCATGACATGACGCGACACGAAGTTGACACGTAAGTCGAGTAATTTGGTACAATGTGCAAAACTGCGGAGAAAACGTAAAACTGAGAGTGCTTACATATTGTCTATCTCGCTTTGAATCTGCTAGTGCCTCGAAATATTAAACAAATAGACGTACAGTGACGCAGTTTGTTATAAAGAAATAGGCATAACATCTACCTATGCTCCAGAGTGCCTACAGTTATAAAGGATAGAGATGAGGGATTTGTGATATCTAATTTGCGATATCTAATTTGTATTGTGATTGCCTGAGAGCATCATGACATCGACGTGACGTCGGGAACAGCCTAGTGTAATTGGACAAAACACGTAAAATTGTGGAAAAACGGGGAAAATGTGTAAATTTGAGGAAAATACGAAAAATACGTAACAGTGAGGGTACTTACATAGGCGAAGTCTCTGCTTGTGCCACATAATATTATTGTTAAACAATAAAACCCAAGTGACGTAATTTGTTACAAACCTCTCCCTACGTTCTAGAGTGCCTCTAGTTATAAAACGGGAAAATTGTGGAAAATACGTAAAATTGAGGAGACTGTGGAAAAATACGTAAAAATGAGGGTATTATATGCGCAAACAAAGTTGACATTCGGCGTAGTGGCTGATAGGAGCGACTGTAAAGGCATTTACCATTTACAGTCGCCCCCATCAGCCACTGTGCCGAGTGTCAACTTTGTTCGCTCGAATATTACTTACATACGTGTCTGGCTGTAGCCTCTGCTGATGTCACGTAATATTGGTATTAAAAAATAGAACTCAAGTGACGTAATTTGTTATTAACAATTAGAACATCCTCTCCCAATGCTGTTCAGCGGCATAATAACACCTTCAATACAAGTGTCCTAGTGGGGAATGGGTGCATAATCGTCACTGGTCCAGAGAGAAGCGTGAGAGGGGGTTACCGCCATTTTCATCTCACGTGAAACAGTTCCCTGAGTGATTCCCCTGGGTGAACTTGATCAGTTCCCGACAGTTCCTCAGGGGAGAGGGAGTGGGGGAAGCAATGAACCCAAGAGTGTAACCCTGCGCCGAATGTGTGATATGACACTGAATGTGATCAGACCGTTATATTGTCCAAAACCCGCCCTGTGTTCCTACTTCTGTTACTCAACAAGCAATGAGTACTGTTCACATTAAAGTAATATTAATCTGAATAAAGCTCCATTGAAACGCAGTGGGATCTTGTTTAGATTTCAAAGTGGCGCAAAGATGGAAAACTTACTTTAAATGTTCAGAAATGTGAAATAGTGCTCTTCAAATAACGCATAAAATTTTCAGTCACATTACTGCAGTATTGGTGAGTAACAATTGAAATCAGTGAACACATACAAATAACTAGGTGCAATAATTTGTGGGCGTACGAAGTGCAATGATCACATAGGCTCACTAATAGGTAAAGTGGGACACAGATTTTTGGTTCTTTGTTGCCGTAGTGGAAAAATGCAATGAGTCTACGAAAGAGACTGCTTACAAAATAATCGTGCAACCCATCCTAGAATATTGATAACGTGTTAGGGATGCGAACCAAATAGTATTAACATGGGATATTGAACGCAGGCAAAGGAGTGCAACACGGATGGACGCATGTTGTATGACTCAAGGAAGAGCGTCACGAATATGTTGAAAAACCTGAGTTGGTGGACGCTTGAAAATAGATGCCAACTCTCCCGTAAAAGCCTATTTAGTCGGTTTCAAGAACTAGTATTAAGAGATAAATCTAGGATAATACTACAGCTCCCTACATACTGCTACTGGACTAACGACGAAGACAAGGTTACTCTAATTGTAACAAGAACAGAGGCATTTAAACATTCTTCCTGGACTCCACACACGAATGCAGTAGGAAGTAACCCAACATGTGCTACAATGGTAGGTAGCTTCTGTCAACAACTTCACAGTGAGTTCCAGAGTGTAGACGTAGATGAAGATGGCGTAGAGAACTTCCATTGTAGTATATGTTATAGTTTCCTTGTAAGCTTAAAAGTGATTTGGTTTGTGGTAGCAACACTTCACAACTCGGTTAAATGGTCACGTTTTTTGAAACCTCTTTTTTTTCGGCTCTTCTATGTTTTAAAGCTCGCAGCACAACTTTCATGAACAGAAGCGCTCGTTTTTGCTTCTGCTATAAACTATGAAGATATCACAAAGGAGTGAAAAGGCAGATCTGCATTGTGCGGGCGTTTTGAGGCTTGCGCTATTCCTCAACGAAGTTGAGAAACAAAGAGGAAGAGAAAATCTATAGGTATAAGAGGCTCTTATTACTGTCGTGATTCATACCTTGACTCAGACGGTTGATACGAGTTGTAATCTAGGACTCACTCCTTCTACGCAGCGGCTGGTGCTCTTATCAGCTGTGTGGTCACATCCTGCTCAGCTGAAACCACGAGCCGGTGATATAATTAAACAGGCGAATATTGTATTTGTATTTCTTTATAGCTTGAACTATTAGCTAAAGGTAGTAGAGTTAAAACTCATTTAAATGAAGAGGGATCAACGGTGACCTCATAGAAAGAAGCAATCCAGCATTCACTCAAAGGGTCTTTTGAAATATACCACCCAGACTTTTATGGTCCTATATATGTCGTAGGTTATTTTTGTTGTAAGGTAAGGGAATTAGGCCGTGGTCTAAGGCACGTTGCCGTGCCTAACGTCCCGTCTTCTAATGCTAGAGTTATCATCATAGACTGTTAAGATCCAGTTAGTACTTTCAAATTTAAACAAGATCAGCAGACCATACTAGTTTTTATGTATTACCTTTGATGATGTCTCGAGCATTATGAGACAAACGTAGCTTAGACTATGGCCTAATACCCGAGCAACAAAATCCACCAAGAATGTTTATTTACGAGGACATGTTGAAAAGTAATGCCTCCAAATTTTGTGTGTGAAAACTCTTAAAGCTTTTTAGATAACACAAATGTTATTAACGTTCTACATCTTTATTCTCCATGTATAATATTTGCAGCCCTCTGATGCTAGAGAGCTCCAAACTGTAACGTGTAACATGTCTGTGTATAACGTAACTATGTCGGTGCGTGAGAAACAGCTTACTGTCTTACTGTAATAAGAGTTTCGGATTCCGAGAGTTCGTTCACATTTGAGGTAGCCCCTCCTTCTTATGCGGCTGCCTGACCACACATGAGCGTAGCAACATCTACAACAATCCGACGCCTTTGTTTCTCTGTCACTGATGGCCCTCCATTGGTCCCATCCGATTTTCATTTGTTTCCACAACTTACGGAACACCTTCGAGGACTTCATTTTGATAGTGATGAAGCGGTGCAAGCAGAGGTGAGGTTGTGGCTCCGTCAACAACGTCAAACATCCTACAGCGCCGGTAAGAACAAACTAGTCTCTCGCGAGAAATGGATTCCTCGCCGGGGTGACTGCGTTACGAAATAAATATGTAGACATGAAGAACAAAGATGTAGAATATTAACAACGTTTGTTTTATTCGAAAAGATTTAAAAGTTTTATATAAAAAATTCGGAGGCATCACATACCAGCACACCCTCGCACATGCTGCGCAATACAGTAAAACTGTCATTTTTTTTTTTTTCAAAACACTGTAATTGCGATGCAGAAGTTTAAATTTTGGCTCAAGCAACCTCCTCCTGTAATGGCGCAAAAGCGTGGCACCCTGCGACGTCACCCTCTGGCTTGACGACGCTTTAAACAGCTCAATACGACTTAAAGACGAACTCTTATTACATGTAAGCAGGTAATAACCACTCGAGCGTTAAGCATATTATTTTCACGACTAACAAGACGAGAACGGAAAAGTAAATCAGACAAAACGGACGCAGCAGACTAACGAACAGGGTGAATAGACACTGTAGGAAAATTATAAGGGCCGGTCGGTGTGGCCGAGCGGTTCTAGGCGCTTCAGTCTAGAACCGCGCGACCGCTACGGTCGCAGGTTCGAATCCTGCCTCGGGCATGGGTGTGTGTGATGTCCTCAGGTTAGTTAGGTTTAAGTAGTTCTAAGTTCTAGGGGACTGATGACCTCAGATGTTAAGTCCCATAGTGCTCAGAGCCATTGGAAAATTATAAGGAGGCTGTAGCTGTCAGGACAATAACAAAACAAGTTGCCAGCAATCAGTTTGCGTCTGGAAATGATTAATCTACAAGGCAAGTATGGCGCATTAGCTTTTGATGACGACTGTGTGCCGGACAGGGACTCGAAACTGCGACAGTTGCCTTTCAGGGACAAGTATTGTTCGTGCAAACAAAGTTGACACTCGGCGCGCTGGCTGATGGGAGCGGTTGTAAATGGGTAATGCCTTTGCAGTTGCTCCCATCAGCCACCGCACCGAGTGTCAACTTAGTTTGCGCGTACAATACTCTAGGGACTGAGCTACCAAACCACGACTCAGAGACTGCTCTCATAGCTTTACTCCCGCCAATACCTCGTCTCCTACCTTCCGAACTTCATAAAATTTCTCCCATATATCTTGTGGGACTAGCACTTCTGAAAGACAGGATATTGCGGAGACATGGCTTAGCCACAGCGTAGCGGATTGTTTCGATAATGAGTTTTCACTCTGCGACAGTGAATTTTCACTCTGTGGATTAAAACTATGTGCCAAACCGGAACTCGAACCTGGGACTTCCGTCCCTTGCGGGCCAGTGCTCTATCGACTGCGCTGTCCAAATGTGACTCAGGACCGACTTTCAACTTTGGATGGTAGGAAAATGAGGTACTGGTGGAAGTAAAAGGAAGTAAGGTTTTTGCGTCGTGCTTGGGTAGCTTAGTTGATAGAGCACTTACCTGCCCCCGGTTCGAGTCCCAGGTGAGCACATAGTTTTAATCTGCCAGGATGTTGCAGATCAACATACGCTCAACTGCAGAGTGAAAACTCATCCTGGAATATTATATTGCTTGCCGCTAAAACTGCCAAGTGGATTAGTGGTGTTGGGTTCTCTTCGCCTACGAGTGCAGTATTTGTCTCACACTTCGGGTTCAAAAGGGGGGCTAGTGAGTCATGTTTTGGGCCACTGTCAGCTATGGATGTCAGACACATCTCACCGGTGATAGCCACTAATTTGAGGGCTGTACAGTGTTGGGACAAGATCCTTAATCTGCTATTGAACTAGAGAGTCGCATTTTGGTGATGGAGTCATCATACCACGATAACACTCGAGAACACCGCTCCTACCCAGCGAACGCCTTCCTTTAAGGGGCTGGAATCAACTGAATGGAATGGCCTGCGGTATATGACTGAGAGTGCTTGGAAGCAGTTGAAACTTGCAGTGGCATTTCACAGCAACCCTCCTCACACTTTCTGATGGCCACCATCAAAGTCAGGCTGACTTGCAACGTTTTCACCACTCTGTGGTCAACATGACAAGAATGATCAAAGCTTACAGAACAAGGTCATAAATTTTTAATTATTACTGTGGAGGGGGGAAATAAAAGAAAAGCAAACTGCGCCCAGGAAACATGGTAATGGTGTTAGTTCATCTCCACATGTACACTCTGCTGTGCGATACACCTTCGTAACAGATGACTTGACTGTACAGATATGCATTTTTTTTAATCATAAACGTTGCATCTCGTCGTCTTCAGGAAATGCCTGATAGCCAATAGTTTCTTCATCTGAGGGAAAAGGAACAAGTCACTGTGCGCCAAGTCATGATCATATGGGAAGGAGGGGAGAGAAATCACAAATTTGATAAACCATAAAGGCAGCATGTGTGACTGTGTCCTGTGCCAAATGAGCTGCGGTGCTGTCGTGGAGCAAAACCACCCTCTTGGATAGATTCCTGCGACACTTTGCCCTGATAATCTCCGGAAGCTTTGTCAGTTGATTTCGGCAGTATGCTCCTGTGACAGTTTACCCCTTACCAGCACACAGAAGGGGTAGGGAAATGAAAATCGTACACCCGCCACTATGGGACCATGGAATGGTTCCATTCAAAAGTATTTACCACATACGTTAAGACATTTGTCCCACTGGGAGATGAGAATATCAATTCCTGTTTCACAGAACGCTGTTGCTCATTGATGGTTTCACAGCCACACCCACTCCTTTCTACATCTAAATCTACATGATTACTCTGCTATTCACGATAAAGTGCCTAGCAGAGGGTCCAATGAACCACCTTCATGCTGTCTCTCTACCGTTCCACTCTCGAATGGCACGCGGGAAAAACGAGCACTTAAATTTTTCCATGCGAGCCCTGATTTCTCTTATTTTATCGCGATGATCATTTCTCCCTATGTAGGTGGATGCCAACAGAATGTTTTTGCAATCGGAGGAGAGAACTGGTGACTGTAATTTCATGAGAAGATCCCGTCGCAATGAAAAACGCCTTTGTTTTAATGATAGCCACTCCAATTCACGTATCATGTCTGTGACACTACCTCCCCTATTTCGCGATAATACAAAACGAGCTGTCCTTCTTTGTACTTTTTCGATGTCATCCGTTAGTCCCACCTGATGCGGATCCCACACCGCACAGCAGTACTCCAGAATAGGGCGGACAAGTGTAGCGTAAGCAGTCTCTTTGGTAGACCTGTTGAACCTTCTACGTGTTCTGCCAATGAATTGCAGTCTTTGGTTTGCTCTACCCACAATATTATCTATGTGATCGTTCCAATTTAGGTTATTTGTGATTGTAATCCCTAAGTATTTAATTAAATTTACAGCCCTCAGATTCTGTGACTTATCGCGTAATCGAAATTTAGCTGATTTCTTTTAGTACTCATGTGAATAACTTCGCACTTTTCTTTATTCATAGTCAATTGCCACTTTTCGCACCATACAGATATCTTATCTAAATCATTTTGCAAGTCGTTTTGATCATCTGATGACTCTACAAGACGGCAAATGACAGCATCATCTGCAAACAATCTAAGACGGCTACTCAGATTGTCTCCTAAGTCGTTAATATAGATCAGGAACAATAGAGGGCCTATAACACTTCCTTGGGGAACGCCGGATATTACTTCTGTTTTATTCGACGACTTTCCGTCTATTACTACGAACTGTGACCTTTCTGACAATAAATCACGAATCCAGTCGCGCAACTGAGGCGATACTCCGTAGGCAAGCAGTTTGATTAGAGGACGCTTGTGAGGAACGGTGTCGAAAGCCTTCTGGAAATCTAAAAATATGGAATCAATTTGACATCCCCTGTCGATAGCACTTACTACTTCATGAGTATAAAGAGCTAGTTGTATTACACAAGAACGATATTTTCTGAATCCGTGCTGACTGTATGTCAATAAATCGTTTTCTTCGAGGTACTTCATAACGTTCGAATACAGTACATGTTCTAAAACCCCACTGCAAACCGACTTTAGTGATATAGGCCTGTAATTCAGCGGATTACTCCTACTTCCCTCTTTTGGGTATTGGTGTGACTTGAGCAATTTTCCACTCTTTAGGTACGTATCTTCCTGTGAGCGAGTGGTTGTATATTATTGCTAAATATGGAGCTATTTTATCAGCATACTCTGAGAGGAACCTGACTGGTATACAATCTGGACCGGAGGCTTTGCCTTTATTAAGTGATTTAAGCTGCTTTGTTACACCGAGGATATCTATTTCTATGTTTCTCATCTTGGCAGTTGTTCTTGATTGGAATTCAGGAATATTTACTTCGTCTTCTTTGGTGAAGGAGTTTCGGAAAACCGTGTTTAATAACTCTGCTTTAGTGGCACTGTCATCAGTGACTTCAGCGTTGTTATCGCGCAGTGAAGGTGTTGATTGTGTCTTATCACTGGTGTGCTTTATCTACGACCAGAATATCTTTGGGTTTTCTGCCAGATTTCGAGACAGAATTTGTTGTGAAAATTATTAGAAGCATCTCGCATTGAAGTACGCGCCATATTTCGAACTTCCGTAAAACTTTGCCAATCTTGGGGATTTTGCGTTCTTTTAAATTTGGCATGCTTTTTTCGTTGCTTCTGCAACAACGATATGACGCGTTTTGTGTACCATGGGGGATCAGTACCACCACTTATTAATTTATGTGGTATATATCTCTCAATTGCTGTTGATACTATCTCTTTGAAAACATTCCACAACTTTTCTACATTTACATGATCAGATCGGAAAGAGTGAAGACTGTCTCTTAAAAAGACGTTAAGGGCATTTTTATCAGCTTTTCTAAATAGATATAGTTTGCGTTCCTTTTTGATGGTTGTAGGTGTTACGGTATTCAGCCTAGCAGCAACTGCCTTGTGGTCGCTAATCCCTGTATTCGTCACAACACTCACTATTTGTTCAGGATTATTTGTTGCTAAAAGGCCAAGTATGCTTTCGAGTGGGCTTATGAACTGATTGTCCAAATTACTTTCTGAGAAAGCATTCAGTACAATTTCGGATGATGTTTTATGCCTGCTGCCGGCTTTAAACGTATAATTTTTCCAGCGTATCGAGGGTAGATTGACGTCACCACCGACTATAATTGTATGAGCGGGGTACTTATTTGAAATGAGACTCAAGTTTTCTTTGAACTGTTCAGCAACTATGTCTTCTGAGTCGGGAGGTGGTCGGTAAAACGATCCAGTTAATAGTTTCGTCCGAATGTCAGGTATAACCTCTACCCATACTACTTCACATGAACTATCTACTTCAATTTCGCTACAAGGCAAACTACCTCTGACAGCAATAAATACTCCACCACCAACTGTATTTAATCTATCCTTTCTGAACACTGTTAGGTCGTTTGAAAAAATTTCGGCTGAACTTATTTCCGGCTTTAGCCAGCTCTCTGTACCTACAAGTATATGAGCTTCAGTGCTTTCTATTAGGGCTTGAAGCTCTGGTTCTTTCCCAACACTGCTACGACAATTTACAACTATAGTACCTATCGTTTCTACAACTACCTTACTGTGTTTTACCTGCCGACTTACTGACGGACGCCCCTTCTGTGGTTCCCTGAGACCCTCTAACATAAAAAACCGCCTAGTTCCTTCCACACAGCCCCCGCTACCCGTGTAGCCGCCTCCTGTGTGTAGTGGACTCCTGAAGCGGAACTCGGAAACCCACCACCCGATGGCACAAGTCAAGGAATCTTCAGCCTACACGGTCACAGAACCGCCTGAGCCTCTGATTCAGACCCTCCACTCGGCTCTGCACCAAAGGACCACAGTCGGTTCTATCGACGATGCTGCAGATGGTGAGCTCCGCCTTAATCTCGGAAGCAAGACTGGCAGTCTTTATCATGCTGCCCGAAACCAGACAGAATCTGCTTCGATCCAAAGCGGCACACGGCATTGGTACCGCCATGAGCCACCACCTGCAGTTGACTGCACCCTGTACTCTTCATGGCATCCGGAAGCACCCTTTCCACATCCGGAATGACTCCCCCCGGAATGCACACAGAGTGCACACTGGCTTCCTTCCCCTCCTTGGCAGCCATGTTCCTAAGGGGCCCCATTACGCGCCTAACGTTGGAGCTCCCAACTACCAGCAAAACCACCCTCTGTGAATGCCCAGACCTTGTTGGCCGACAAGCTTCCTCTGGAGCGGGGTGGACGACTGCATCCGGCTCAGAGACATCGTCAGCCACAGATAACGCCAGAAACCTGTTCGTCATACGAACCAGGGAGGCCCTACGATCGGCCCCACGGAAAATTTTTCGCCACCTGCCAGACTTTGGAATGATCTCCCACACGACCACAGGTGAGGGGTCAACCTCAGTGCAGGCAGTTCCCGGGGAGGTCACAGCAGTGGACCGATGGGAGGACACGTGGGACGTGCTCGACGTCCCTCGCATCCCCGTGCGATCCCCCACAGTGACGCCCCTTGGCAGCAGCCTCAAGCTGTGTGACGGCAGCCAACGCAGCCTGAAGCTGTGAGCGAAGGGTCGCCAGCTCAGCTCGCATCTGTACACAACAATCACAGTTCCTATCCGTTACTGCACTCCTCCTGTTTCAAGATCATAAAAATATGTAACAAACGAATGGTGTACTTGCCTTAGTAGTAGCAGCAACTAGCGGTGCGCTCTCGCTGACGGTCTGACACTGAGCTGTTCTAACCAAACAAACAAAAGGCTGCACGATACGAGAGTCGATACAACGGTCGATAGCAACGGCGCTACTGTACACTACACTGTTATTTAAATAAAAAGTTGTGCCTAGTAAGCACTCGAACGCGCAAGAAATTAC
Source organism: Schistocerca cancellata (assembly GCF_023864275.1). Lineage (NCBI taxonomy): Eukaryota > Metazoa > Arthropoda > Insecta > Orthoptera > Acrididae > Schistocerca > Schistocerca cancellata. The sequence continues at coordinate 286,001,405 of NC_064628.1, read as the reverse complement.
AAAAATAAACTAGTAACTACACAGATAACTGAAAATAAATCGCTCCTGTTTGAAGCTCGTAAAAATATGTAAAAAGCGAACTGTGTACTCTCCTTAGTGGTTGCAGCAACTAGCGATGCGCTCTCTCTGACGGTCTAACTGAACCAACTAAAACCAACGCCCATGCATGTTTCTGTTCACGTCACCAAAGATATGAAAATCACACAGTGAAAGATCTGGCCTGCACAGAGGTTGCACTATTTGCTAACCAAACTGCTGCTGTGTAGCCTTCGTCCAAGTGGTAATGTAGGGGTGGGCGTTATCATGCAACAGGTTGATTCCGTCTGACAGCATTACTGGGTGTTTAGACCTTATGTCATATCACAGTTTCTGTAAAGTGTCTTCTCAGCGCTGCACACTGATTGTGGTTCCACGCTGGGGGAACTCGACGAGCAGAGTGCCTCGCTGTCGAAGAAGAAGGTCACCACGACCTTACCACAAATTGTGTAAAGAGCTTTGACGGGGGAGATGTTGGATGTTTCCACTTTTGGCTTTGCTGTTTGCCCTCGTGCTGTCGGAATGCTGTCGAATGGAATCATTCTGTTGCACAATAACTTCCACCCCCACACTAACAGTTGGACGATGGTTATGCTACAGTAATTTGGTTGGGAAACACTACAACATCCACCATACAGCCCGGATCCTTCTCTGCGTGATTAACATATCTTGGCGACTTGAAGAAAGACATACATATGCGTTGGTTTAAGTCGGACAAGGAAGTGCAAGAGTGGGTGAGGTTGAGGGTTCGTCAGCAGCCAGGCTCGTATTACTAAACAGGAATTGATCATCTCGTCTTCCAGTGGGATACACGTCTTAACGCATGTGGTGATTACTTTTGAATGGAACAATTCCATGGCGACATTGTGTCTAGTGTTTGGTTTTCACTTGACTGTTCCCCATATGTTAGCGCAACACCATGGCAGTCAGAATAATACTCTACATCGCCTTACCACAAGGTTATTATCTCATCGTCTTTCTTCGTGCTTTGCACTATTGTCAGGGGGTCATACTGATATACCCATCGTGTGTCCCTGGTGACGCACACATTTATGGTAATCAGGTGTCTGAAGTACTCATCCGCACTGGTGTGACACAGCTGCAACATTGCCGATGCTACAACGACTTGTCGGGCATGTTGAATAGGTGTGAAAACTGGGCAGTCTCGGAACCCCAGCGGGCGGCGGCCTTTGGCACGTTCAGAATGTCGTATAAGGTGTTGGAAACTGATCTGTGACTCATTTTCACTTTTCCACTATTGCCTTAACTCTGATACGTTGGTCATCCTGCGCCAAGGTTTCCATCTACTTATCTTGCAGTTCCCGGATCTTCACAGACAGACGACCTGCCATTTCAGTTTTTGAATTAAAAGAAACGAGTGACACCAACTGCATTCACATTTTGAAATATATCCAAAGAGGTGATAATGCATGCTGGACTCAAACCCGCATTTCCAACGTAATGCAAGGGTCGCCTTGACTGCGTGGGTATACCGGCATGCTTCCCATCTGACCCAAATTCCAATTCTGTCTTATACAAGTAGCATCTCTGCCCATTTGTGTGTGTGTGTGTGTGCATCTTCATTTTGTTCTTTCTCGTTAAGACTCGTTTGACCTCAAAAGAAACCTCTATGCCACCCCGCCACTATATCAAATGGTTCAAACGGCTCTGAGCACTATGGGACTTAACTGCTAAGGTCATCAGTCCCCTAGAACTTAGAACTACTTAAACCTAACTAACCTAAGGACCTCACAGACAGCCATGCCCGAAGCAGGGTTCGAACCTGCGACCGTAGCGGTCGCGCGGTTCTAGACTGTAGCGCCTAGAACCGCTCGGCCACAGCGGCCGGCGCCACTATATCATATGATGGTGCACTGTAAACGTACACTTCCACTATCTCAGTGTGGATGAAAAGTAGCAGTGAAGTTCGCTTTCAAATGCAAAGGTCGCTTTCCTCACATAACTCCTTTTCAAATGTTCAAATGTGTGTGAGTTCCTAAGGTTGGTTTCTGGGATTAAAGGGACCAGACTGCTATGGTCATCGGTCCCTTTTTCCAAATACTAAAAACACCCACAGAGAATAAAAACGATCAACAGAATAGATGACAGACAACACAGGACAAGAGAAACTTAGACAATGACCAGACAAAACGAATTAAAATCACACTGAGTGTGACGGTAGTTGGCCGACCATAGAAACAAAAAAAAGGAGAAGCCAACCACTGAGAGACACATTAAAAACTCAGTTTAAAATTGTAGGCCAAAGGCCAGAATCAACACAAGAAAAACATAACAAACACTCAAATTAAATGATAAAACCCCCTGCCCGAATAAAACGCAAAACTAAGCCCACCATAGCAGGGTCATCAGTTAAAAGGGCAGGGAGCGTGTCAGGCAGCGCAAATGTCTGCCTGAGCACGGCTAAAAGCGGACAGGACAATAAAAGGTGCACCACCGTCAAAACCACCCCGCAGCGACAGAGAGGCGGGTCCTCACGACGCAGTAAATAGCTGTGCGTCAGCCGGGTGTGGCTAATACGGAGCCGACAAAGGACAACAGAGTCGCTGCGAGTGGCTCGCATGGAGGAACGCCACACAGTCGTCGTCTACTTTACAGCACGGAGTTTATATGGGGTGTGGTTAGATCGCGCTATTCAGCGTCCCAAAGCGCAAAAACTTCTCGGCGGAGGGCTGCTCGCAAATCAGTCTCCGGGAGGCCAACCTCCAGAGATGGTTTACTGGTGGCCTTGTCAACATTTTCATTGCCGGGTATCCCAACATGGCCGGGGGTCCACACAAAGACCATAGAGCGGCCGCAACGGGCAAGAGTATGCAGGGACTCCTGGATAGTCATAACCAGACGAGAACGAGGGAAACACTGGTCGAGAGCTCGTAAACCGCTAAGGGAATCGCTACAGATAACGAAGGACTCACCTGAGCAGGAGCGGATATACTCAAGGGCTCGAAAGATGGCGACCAGCTCAGCCGTGTAAACGCTGCAGCCAGCCGGCAATGAACGTTGTTCGGAATGTTCCCCTAGAATTACAGCATAACCGACATGACCAGCAACCATCGAACCGTCAGTGTAAACCACGACAGACCCCTGATACATGGCTAGGATAAATAGAAAGCGGCGGCGGAAGGCCTCCGGAGGGACAGAGTCCTTCGGGCCCTGTGCCAATTCCAGCCAAAGGCGAGGGCGAGGCACACACCACGGGGGTGTATGCAGAGGTGCCCGGAAAGGAGGCGGAAGAGGTGAAGACCCAAGCCCGGAGAGAAGCTCTCTGACGCGGACCGCGATCGTACAACCAGCCCAGGGTCGACGTTCTGGAAGATGGACGTGCCACTGTGGGAATAGTAGACAATAGTTAGGATGCCCGGGCAAGCTACAAATATGCATAGTATAAGCGGCCAGCAAATGTTGGCGCCGTAACCGCAGTGGAGGGACACCCGCCTCCACAAGTATGCTGTCCACAGGGCTGGTCCGGAAAGCGCCAGTGGCAAGGCGTATCCCGCTATCTAGAATTGTGTCCAGCACCTGCAACACAGATGGGGATGCTGAGCCATAAGCCAGGCTCCCATAATCCAGACGGGACTGGATTAAAGCCTGGTAGAGCCGTAAGAGGGTAGATCGGTCGGCGCCCCAGAAGGTGTGGCTCAAGCATCGCAGAGCATTTAGATGCCGCCAACACATCTGTTTAAGCTGCTGCATATGAGGCAGCCAAGTCAACCGGGCATCGAAAACCACACCCAAAAACCTATGTGTCTCCACCACAACAAGAAGTTCGCCGGCAAGATAAAGCCGCGGCTCAGGGTGGACTGTTCGTCGCCGGCAGAAATGCATAACGCAGGTCTTGGCAGCCAAAAGCTGGAATCCATGCGCTACAGCTCAAGACTGCACCTTGCGGATAGCGCCCTGCAGCTGACGTTCAGCAGCGGCAATGCCAACAGAGCTATAGTAAAGGCAGAAGTCGTCAGCATACAAGGACGCTGAGACAGACGTTCCCACCGCCGCAGCGAGCCCGTTAATGGCTATTAAAAACAGGCAGACACTTAAAACAGATCCCTGTGGCACCCCGTTCTCCTGAACTCGGGAGGAACTAAGAGAGGCCGCGACTTGCACACAGAAGGTACGATGCGACAGAAAATTTCGGATGAAGATCGGCAGTGGACCTCGAAGACCCCAACAATGAAGCGTAGCTAGGACGTGATGACGCCATGTCGTATCGTATGCCTTCCACATGTCGAAAAATACAGCGACCAGGTGCTGACGGCGGGCGAAGGCTGTATGGATGGCTGACTCTGGGCTCACCAGATTGTCGGCGGCAGAGCGGCCTTTACGGAACCCACCCTGAGCCGGAGCCAGAAGGCCCCGTGACTCGAGTACCCAACTCAACCATCAGCTCACCATCCGTTCTAGCAACTTGCAAAGAACGTTGGTGAGGCTAATGGGGCGGTAGCTGTCCACCTCCAAAGGGTTCTTGCCAGGTTTCAAAACGGGGATAACAATACTTTCCCGCCACTGCGACGGAAACTCACCCTCGACCCAAAGACGGTTGTAAAGGTCGAGGAGGCGCCGCTGGCAGTCCACTGAAAGGTGTTTCAGCATCTGACAGTGGATGCGATCGGACCCAGGAGGTGTATCAGGGCAAGCGGCTAGGGCACTGTGAAATTCCCACTCACTGAATGGAACATTGTAGGATTCAGGATCGTGGGTGCGAAATGAAAGTCTCCGACGTTCCATCCGCTCTTTAATGGAGCAGAAGGCCAGTGGGTAATTGGCAGAAGCGGAACTCAGAGCAAAATGCTCTGCCAAGCGGTTGGCAATTACGTCGGAGTCAGTGGTCCATTCAGTGAGAGCACAGGGACCCTGACAGGGGTCCGATAGCCATAGAGGCGTCGAATCTTGGCCCAGACCTGTGATGGAGCGACATGGAGGTCAATGGTGGACACATACCGCTCCCAGCACTCCTGCTTGCGTTGGCGGATAAGGCTGCGGGCTCGCGCACGCAGCCGTTTGAAGGCGATAAGGTATTCTATGGAGGGATGTCGCTCCATTCAGTGAGAGCACAGGGACGCTGACAGGGGTCCGATAGCCATAGAGGCGTCGAATCTTGGCCCAGACCTGCGATGGAGTGACATGGAGGTCAATGGTGGACACATACCGCTCCCAGCACTCCTGCTTGCGTTGGCGGATAAGGCTGCGGGCTCGCGCACGCAGCCGTTTGAAGGCGATAAGGTGTTCTATTGAGGGATGTCGCTTGTGACGCTGGAGCGCCCGCCGGCGATCTTTAATCGCTTCAGCGATCTCAGGCGAACACCAAGGCACAGTCCTCCACCGAGGGGACCCAGAAGAACGGGGAATGGCAGATTCTGCGGCAGTAATGATGCCGGTGGTGACCGAGTGAACCACCGCATCAATGTCGTCATTAGAGAGAGACTCAATAGCGGCAGTGGAAGAGAACAAGTCCCAGTCAGCCTTATTCATACCCCACCTGTAAGGGCGCCCAGAAGACTGACACTGTGGCAGTGACAGAAAGATCGGAAAGTGGTCACTACCACACAGGTTGCCATGTACACTCCAGTGGACAGTAGGTAAGAGGCCAGGGCTGCAGATCAAAAGGTCGATGGCAGAGTACATGCCATGCACCACACTGAAGTGTGTGAAGGAACCATCATTTAAAAGCGAAAGATCGAGCTGTGCCAATAAATGCTCAATGGTGGCGCCTCGACCTGTTGCCACTGACCCACCCCACAGAGGGTTATGGACGTTGAAGTCGCCCAGTATCAAGAAAGGTGGCGGCAATTGGGCTATCATTTCAGCCAGGACATGCTGCGCGACATCACCATCCAGTGGAATGTAAAGACTGCAGATGGTAACAGCCTGTGGCGTCCACACTCGAACAGCGACAGCCTCTAAAGGCGTTTGGAGAGGGACAGATTCGCTGTGAAGAGAGTGAATGACATAGATGGAGACGCCACCAGACACCCTTTCATAAGCTGCCCGGTTCTTATAGTAACCCCGATAGCCATGGAGGGCGGGGCTTCACATTGCTGGAAACCAAGTTTCCTGCAGAGCAATGCAGAAGAAAGGGTGAAGGCTAATAAGTTGTCGGAGCTCAGCTAGATGGTGGAAGAAACCGCTGCAGTTACACTGGAGGATGATATTGTCCATGGCTCAGAAAGGTGTTAAAGGACTAGAGAGGCAGATTACGCCGCTGGGTCACCTGCTGCCTCCGATGGAGCACCTGTGCAAGTGTCATCCATTGCGTCTGAGGGACCGGCGAGATCGAGGTCCTCAGCGGGCGCAAGAATCTCCACCTCATCCTCAGATGCAGAGCTTGTAGGTAGCGGTGGAGTAGGTGCCACGGCAGGTGCCTTGGATTTACGGGTCTTCAATGTCGCTTTCTCCCACTGTTCCTTAGGTTGCCGTTGCTGGGAGGGCTTATTGGAGTCAGTCTCTGGGACTGAAGATGAGCGCGAAGCTCGACGACCAGCGACCTGTGGCTTCTTTAGCCACTGGTGGGTGTCTGCTGTGCCGCTGGTAGGAACCTGGGAAGGGAGGGACCCAAGGGATCCCTTCCGAGTGAGAGAAGCCGAAGAAGACTGACGCTTCTCCAGCTTAGAAGTGGGGACTGGCGTCCCCAATGGTTGGGGGTCGGGGGCTGTTGCTCCTGAAGTAGATGGAGCAGGAGCAACAGGGAGTGAAGTGCCCCCCACAATCAAGGGGGCCGGTGGATGCCGACCAATCTTAGAGCCAACCGTATGTGATGATGGGAGAACCGTTGTTGCAGCAGCGGTGTAAGTCGACGTCATTGGCACAGGATGGAGCCTCTCGTATTTCCGTTTAGCCTCGGTGTAGGTCAGGCGGTCCAGGGTCTTATATTCCATTATCTTCCTTTCTTTCTGGAATATCCCATAGTCCGGTGAGCAGGGGGAATGGTGTTCTCCGCAGTTAACACAGATAGGAGGCGGGGCACATGCAGTATTGGGATGAGAAGGACGTCCACAATCTCGAAACGTGATGTGGAAGTACAGCGGGATGACATGTGCGCGAACTTCCATCATTTAAAACACCGCATTGGAGGAGGGATATATGGCTTCACATCACAACGGTAAACCATCAGCTTAACATTTTCGGGTAAGACATCACCCTCGAAGACCAAGATGAAGGCACCGGTGGCTACCTGATTATCCCTCGGGCCCCGATGGACGCGTCAGACGAAGTGAACACCTCGTCGTTCTAGGTTGGCGCGTAGTTCATTGTCGGACTGCAGAAGAAGATGCCTGTGGAAATTAATACCCTGGACCATGTTGAGACTCTTATGGGGCGTGATGCTAACTGAAACATCCCCCAACTTGTCACAAGCGAGCAACCTCCATGACTGGGCCGAGGATGCTGTTTTGATGAGCACTGAACCAGAGCGCATTTTGGACAAGCCCTCCACCTCCCCGAACTTGTCCTCTAAATGCCCCACAAAAAACTGGGGCTTGGTCCACAGAAACGATTCCCCATCAACTCACGTACACATGAGGTACTGGGGTGAATATTCTCCACTGCCTTCTTTAGCCATACGTTCCTCCCATGGAGTGGCCAGGGAGGGAAATGATCTTGGTTCATACTTCTTACCGTTGAGGTTAGACCTCAATCACTTAGAGACTGCTGGTGGAGGACCACCAGCGAGAGATGATGTACCAAGCTTCATTGCACATCATCCGTCCTGATGCCACCCACTCCGACCAGGGGCTCTTCCCATGGGCGCCACCCAGCCACAGCAAAGACCACCTGGCAGGATGGCCTTTGCCGAGTCCTGAATCCCCAGAGGGATAGGCATCTACTACTCGGCATACGTGGGGAGGTAGCAGCTCAGGCATCAGCAGTGCGATCCCTGTGTAGTCAGGGGGCTACCACCAAGAGGGTACATGACGACCCCACCACAATGGACTGGCTACCGTGCTGGTTGTCGGGTGTCGAATATCCGTTAATAAAGGGAGCAAAGATGGAAATGCACAATGGAGGGAATGTAGGCTACCTGGAACACACTGCAGCCGATGTGGCCGGAAGCTCAGTGTAAGTCCAACTCCATGGCAAAAACGAATATGCCAGATCTTAGGGCAAGATGAATATAGAATGTACCACGTAAGGCGTCCTTCCCCAAATGGTACGCACTAACGGAAAAATTTGGAAATAGATTGGTCAAACCCCTTAGGGGACCATCACATAAAGGCCGAAACAGTTGAGACTCCTTTTAGTCGCCTCTTACGACAGGCATGAATACTGCGGTGGTATTCTTACCCCCAAACACGCAGGGGGTAGATCCTAAGGGACCAAACTGCTGAGGTCATCGGTCCCTAGACTGACACACTACTTTATCTAACTTAAACTTACTTATGCTAAGAACAACACACACACCCATGCCCGAGGGAGGACTTGAACCTCCAGCGGGAGGGGCCGTGCAGTCCGTGACATGGCACCTCAAACCACACGGCCACTCCGCACGGCAACTCCTCTTCCACCCTCCTGCCCATGATCCACGTACCTTGCCGTCAATGGAGTGACTTGCGTGGCTCAGTGATACAGACAGCTGTATCATAGGTGCAACCACAACAGAGGAGTATCTGTTGAGAGGCCAGACAGACGTGTGCTTCCTGAAGAGGAACAGCAACCTTTTCGGTAGTTGCAGGGCAACAGTTTGGATGATTGACTGATCTGGGCTTGTAACATCAACCGAAACGGCCTTTCTGTGCTGGTACTGTGAACTCCTGAAAGCAAGGGGGAACTGCAGCCGTAATTATTCCCAAAGACATGCAGCTCTACTCTATGGTTAAATGATGATGGCATCCACTTGGGAAAAATACAGGGCTATTACAAATGATTGAAGCGATTTCATAAATTCACTGTAGCTCCATTCATTGACATATGGTCACGACACACTACAGATACGTAGAAAAACTCATAAAGTTTTGTTCGGCTGAAGCCGCACTTCAGGTTTCTGCCGCCAGAGTGCTCGAGAGCGCAGTGAGACAAAATGGCGACATGAGCCGAGAAAGCGTATGTCGTGCTTGAAATGCACTCACATCAGTCAGTCATAACAGTGCAACGACACTTCAGGACGAAGTTCAACAAAGATCCACCAACTGCTAACTCCATTTGGCGATGGTATGCGCAGTTTAAAGCTTCTGGATGCCCCTGTAAGGGGAAATCAACGGGTGGCATGCAGTGAGCGAAGAAACGGTTGAATGAGTGCGGACAAGTTTCACGCGTAGCCCGCGGAAGTCGACGAATAAAGCAAGCAGGGAGCTAAACGTACCACAGCCGACGGTTTGGAAAATCTTACGGAAAAGGCTAAAGCAGAAGCCTTACCGTTTACAATTGCTACAAGCCCTGACGCCCGATGACAAAGTCAAACGCTTTGAATTTTCGGCGCGGTTGCAACAGCTCATGGAAGAGGATGCGATCAGTGCGAAACTTGTTTTCAGTGATGAAGCTACTTTTTTTCTTAATGGTGAAGCGAACAGACACAACGTGCGAATCTGGGCGGTAGAGAATCCTCACGCATTCGTGCAGCAAATTCGCAATTCACTAAAAGTTAACGTGTTTTGTGCAATCTCACAATTTAAAGTTTACGGCCCCTTTTTCTTCTGCGAAAAAAACGTTACAGGACACGTGTATCTGGACATGCTGGAAAATTGGCTCATGCCGCAACTGGAGACCGACAGCGCCGACTTCATCTTTCAACAGGATGGTGCTTCACCGCACTTCCATCATGATGTTCGGCAATTCTTAAACAGGAGATTGGAAAACCGATGGATCGGTCGTGGTGGAGATCATGATCAGCAATTCATGTCATGGCCTCCACGCTCTCCCGACTTAACCCCATGCGATTTCTTTCTGTGGGGTTATGTGAAAGACTCAGTGTTTAAACCTCCTCTACCAAGAAACGTGCCAGAACTGCGAGCTCGCATCAACGATGCTTTCGAACTCATTAATGGGGACATGCTGCGCCGAGTGTGGGAGGAACTTGATTATCGGCTTGATGTCTGCCGAATCACTAAAGGGGCACAAGTCGAACATTTGTGAACACCTAAAAAAACTTTTTGAGTTTTTGTATGTGTGTGCAAAGCATTGTGAAAATATCTCAAATAATAAAGTTATTGTAGAGCTGTGAAATCGCTTCAATCATTTGTAATAACCCTGTATTTCAGAGGTAAAATAGAGCCCCATTTGGATCTCCGAGCAGGGACTATTCAGATGGATGTCATCATCTGGAGAAACAAAACTGACATTCTACAGATCAGAGTGTGGAATGTCAGAGTTCTCAATCGAACAGATAGATTAGAAAATTTAAAGACGGGAGTGGATATGTTGAAGTTAGATATAGTGGTAGTTAGCTATGTTTGGTGACAGGAGGAAAGAACTTCTGGTCGGGGTTATAAATACGAAATCAAATAGTGGTAACGCAGGAGTGGGTTCAATAATAAATGAAACATATAGGGTGGATAAGCTAATTTCACCAGCATAGTGATCGCATTATCGTAACCAAGATAGACACAAAGCCTACATCTACCACAGTAGTACAAGTTTACATGCCAACTAGCTCCATAGATGACGAAGAGATTGCAGAAAGGTGTGATGAGATAAAAGAAATTATTCAGATAGTTAAAGGAGACGAAAATATGGTTGTGATGGGGGACTGGAATTCGATAGTATGCAAAAGAAGAGAAGGAAAAATAGTGGGTTATTATGGACTGGAAAAGTAATGAAAGAGGAAGCCACCTCGTATAATTTTGCACAGGGCGTAATTTGATCACCTCTAACACTTGGTTTTAGAAGCATACACGCAAGAGATATGTAGATACCAGAAGGCTTCAGATTGATTATGTAGTGCTTAGACAGAGAAATTACGAACCAGACTTTTAAATTGTAAGACATTTCCAGGTGCAGATGTAGACTCTGACCACAATTTACTGCTTATAAACTGTAGATTAAAGATGAAGAAATTGCCCAAAATGGTAGGAAATTAAAACAGGTTGGACCCAGGTAAGTCGAAAGATCCACAGGTTTTTGAAAGTTTCAGAGGAAACATTGGGCATAGGTTGACTAGAAGAAGGAAAAGGAATACGGTAGAAGATGATTGGGTAGCTTTGAGAGATGAAGTAGTAAAGTTAGCAGACGATAAAATAGTTAAAAAGAGAAGGACAGTAGAAATCTGTGTAACCAGCAGATACTGGATTCAACCGAAAAAGGAGAAAATACAAAAATGCACTAAATGAAGCTGACGAAAGGGAATACAAACGTCTAAAAAATTAGAATGACAGGGAATGAAAAATAGGTAAATTGGATTGGATATGGACAAATTAAGGATTTAGATGCGTATTTCCCTAGGAGAAAGACAGATATTGCTTACAGAAAAATTAAAGAGGCTTTTGGAGAAAAGAGAAGAGACAATATGAATATCAAGATGGAAAACCAGTTGTAAGCAAAGAAGGCAAAGGTGAAAGGTGGACGGAGTATACAGGCGATTTTTTTCGGCCACTTACAAATTCTAGGGACTGATCAATGTGAGGATACCGAACAAAAAATGGCCTAATGAACTTATGTCTGGAAATGCATGGTTTCCATACTAGAGACCCTTTACTCAAGCATAGTATGTTACAGAGCCTGCGGTCTAATACGTGCTGCAACATGCGGCCACAGTAACAGTATGCTTGGTTTCCTCCTAGAAGATGGTACTGTTCCTCATATGTAATTTCCTGGCACCCTCTCCTACCATAATAATTGGTAATGTCATGTCCGATTTACTTCTCTTGTTGGTGACCTTGTAGTGGATGTGATACAGCGTTGTACACAATGGTTCCTTATTGAAGCGATAGCTTGCCGACATTGTATTTACTTACAGAAAGGCAAATGGCAATGGGCAGCGGGGAGCAAGAAGGTTGTATCAGGAACACCTTGGAAGGCGACTGCCGTGTCTGTATCAGGCAGTTGGCCTGCCAATACAGGGTAAGCCAGACAACTGTTACTACCCTTATCACTTAGAGCGCGTGCAGGGCTTACTAGCGACAGACTTTCCACCGCTGGTGCAGTTTTGCCACTGGTTTCTTTACCAGGCAACTACGACTCTGGGATTTGTGTCATTCATCCTATCCACAGACGAGGCCACCTTCATGTGGAGTGGTATCTTTAACTTTCGTAACAGTCATCTGTGGAATAATATGCAGAATCCCCATGACATGATGACAGCGAACCTTCAGCATCGTTGCAGCCGGAGTGCGTGGGCCAGGATAACTTATGAGCGTATTTTGGGACCAGTCTTCCTTCCACGTCGCCTAACAAGGCGGAACTATCGGCGTTTCTTGCAGGTGACTTAGCCTCCCCTGCTGCAAAAAGTGTCACTGATGATTTGAAGGGTTATCTGGGTGCTACCTGATAGTGCTCTAGCCCACTTTGCCAATAATATCCGGACGCATCTCAGTCGTGTCTTCCCTGGTCAATGGACTGGACGAGGGGGCCCAGTTGCATGGCCTAGTCGTTCACCAGATCTCAATCTGTGCGATGTCTGGTTGTGGGACCATCTCAAAAATATCATGTCTGCAAAGCCCATTTCAGGTGTGGAGACACTGGAGCAGCGTATTCTTGCTACCTTTGACTCTGTTGAGACAGCCTGGCCAATGTGAATATGTGAGACAGAGAATGCTACGATGTGAACACGCGTGCCTCCTGGCACATGGAAACTATTTTTGGCACATACTGTAACTGTGGCTGCATAGTACAGCGCACATTGAACCGCACTCTCTGTAACAATGCATGATTGAATATCTGGTATCAAGCATGGAAACCATGCATTCGCAGAAATAAATCCATTAGACCTTTTTTGTTCCTTATCCTCTCATCGATCAATCCCTAGAATTGGTACATGGTGGAAAAAATCACCCTATATAGAGGGTCTATACAAGTAAGATGAAATTGAAAACAGTATTATAAAAGAGAAGTGGACGTAGATGAAGATAAGATGGGAGATACAATGCTGCAAGAAGAATTTGAAAAGACGCTGAAAGAACTAAGTCGAAACAAGGCCCAAGGAGTAGACAATATTCCATCATCAAAAATACCGATAGCTGTAGGAGAGCTAGCCATGACAATACTCTTCCATCCGGTTTTCAAAGACATATAAGACAAGTGACATAACCTCAGACTTCAAGAAGAGGGTAGTAATTCCAATCCCAAGGAAGCATTTGCTGACAGGTGTGAAAATTACCGAAATATCAGTTTAATAAGTCATGGCTGCAAAATACTAACACTAATTCCTTACACTTGAATGGAAAAACTGTTAGAAGCAGACCTCGGGGAGTTCAGTTGGATTCTGGAGAAATGTATGAACATGCAAGACAATACTGACCCTACGACTTGTCTTAGAAGATAGGTTAAGAAAAGGAAAAACTAAACTTATAGCATTTATTCTTAGAAAAATATTTTTGACAATGTTAACTGGAAACTCTCTTTGAAATTCTATAGGTAGCAGGGGTAAAATACAGGGAATGTAAGGCTATTTACAATTTGTACAGAAACCAGATGGCAGTTATAAGAGTCGAGGGACAAGAAAGTGAGGCAACTGTTCAAAAGGGAGTGAAACAGGGTTGTACCCTATCTCTGATGTTACTCAAAATGTAAATTGAACAAGCAGTAAAAGAAACCAAAGAATAATTTGGAACAGAAATTAAAGTTCAAAGACAAGAAATAAAAACTTTGAGATTTTTCTGATGACAATGTAATTCTATCAGTGACAGCAAAGAACTTAGAAGAGCAGTTGAACAGAATGGACAATGTTTAAAAAGCAAAACAAGGCTAATAGAATGTAGTCGAATTAAATCAGGTGATGCTAAGGAAAACAGATTAGGAAACTAGACACTTAAAGTAGTAGGTGAGTTTTGCTATTTGGGCAGCAAAATAACTGATGACGCCCGAAGTAGAGAGGGTATAGGAGTAAAGTGCAGACTGACAATGGCAAGAAGAGCGTTTCTGAAGAAGAGAAATTTGTTAAGATTGAAGTTAGATTTAAGTGTTAGGAAGCCTTTTCTAAAGTTATTTGTCTGGAGTATAGGCATGTATGGAAGTGAAATATGGACAGTTAACAGCTTAAATAAAAAGAGAATAGAAGCTCTCGAAATGTGGTACTACAGAATAATACTGAAAATTAGATGGGTCGATTACGTAACTAATGAGGAAGTACTAAATAGAATTAAGCACGTAAGAAATTTGTGGTACAACTTGACCAAAGGAAGGGATCAGTTGATAGGACACATCCTGAGACATAAAACGATAGCCAATTTAGAACTGAACGGAATTTTGGAGGATAAAAATCGTAGAGGGAGACCAAGAGATGAATACAGGAAGAAAGACGATTCAGAGAAATGTAAGTTGCAGTAATTATTCGGAGATGAAGAGACTTGCACAGGATAAAGTAGCAGGGAGATCTACATCGAACCAGTCTTCAGAGTGAAGACCACAACAACAACAGCACTTTTTCTACAGAATGCTATAGTTTCTTTTAATTCCTCTAGCGGTTACCTATGGAACGCTGGCGGGGGATTTCAACGTGTCCAAGGACTGTAGACAAAAACTTACTTCTGTAACCATATTTTTGCGTCATGATAATTAAAACTTCATGACTGACCATCACATTATGATGCTCGATAATGAACATTATCCAGAATAAAATGTTAATCCCACAGATGTGCAGTTTCAAACAGACTGCATTTATTTTGGTTGTGTTTTGCCCCATTTCACAGTACTGTAACTTTTTTTTAGTTTTATAAGGCTTACGGGTATTTTTGAATCTAAGCCCATACTCGTTCTCATTTTTATACACTGTCTTCTTCCTACATTCTGTTATAAAACAGAACTAGGAGAAGCATTATTATGATGTTCAAAATAATTTACTTTACTTTGCTCTTTACAGCTGTAGATTTGGATGTAAATGTAAAATTCATCACCCAGAAGTTAAGCCATTTTTGGGCTGACGATAAATTATTGTTTTATTTTTCCCAACACAAACGAATTCTTGAGTTTCATCAGTTATTAATAGCTGGGCTTGAGGTCATATGTTTAAAGCAGATGGTCAAAACTTTCTCATCAGAATTTTTAAATTGTTTTGATTGCAGACAGTAGTGTCAGTAAGCATGTTATAATGAACCATACATAAGAATCAGTTAGCCCGCCATTTCCAGCAAGCGGTCTGAATACTACTCCAAAAGTTTTGACATGTTTCACAATCTACCTGTGGTGAAATGGTTGTCTCAGCTAGATTACACAAAGCCTTTTTATCCCTGATCAAGGTTGACATAACTCTCATTTGCAACTAATTTTCTGAAGGTTTTCGATTTCAGTTAAGAGAAGCGATGTCTCTGTGGGGTCAGATGCTTTTGCACAGCATTTCAGAAGATAGGGAAAATCTTCACTCTCAGGTTTATGAAGATTCTCATAATACAACAGTGCATATGTCTATCCAGTCTGTGTTCTCTAACAGCTCAAACAAGAAAGTTCATTTCATGTTCTTTCAAGCTAAGATTGATTACAGGAATTCCAGTCTAATCACTCGACTCATCAATGTGGAAACAAAGTGCTGTACCAGCTAACTTAGATCTGCAGTCAATATTTTCCTGCATGTTTGGAACTGAATGTGAAACGTCCCCTTAGAACACTTATACGTGACTGTGCTTAAACTGACACACAATATTTTTAGCGCAACGCAATCTGACTTTCAGAAATCCCTACAAAAGAATGGCCCTGACTAACATTAACCTATGCGTTTCACAAATCGCTTACCTCACAAAAATCTTGGTTACTCGAACTACTGCAATACAGTGAGCGCCACTACTGCCAGCTAAATAAAAGGTTCAAACTACGGAAGGCACTAACTACTGATAGGCATAGTTAGCAAATGAAAGATTTTAATAGAGAACAAACAATGTATTTACCTTAATAGTCATAATATATATAGCAGTTCATGATATCCAGTATTACAAATTTCAAAACTCCGCCATCTCTCTCCCCACATCCACCACCGCTGGCGGCTCACCTCGAAATGCGCAACGCTACGCACTGTTCACGTCCAGCTGCCCAACACTACAATGGCAGACAACAATGCAAACTAGCCACAGACTGCACACAGCACAGCCAGTGATTTTCATACAGAGAGCACTACGTGGCGGCGGCATTGCCAATATGAGAACCTAAACAGCCTACTTACAAATGGAACATTATTGATTGTGGCTCGAATTTGGGCAAAACTCCTAATCTGACTTCTGAATTGACTTCACCCAGCTAGTGCTGAAATCTGATGTCAGAGTTATCGAGAGATACAGGTGCTTTCACAATGGCAATTCAGCCGTCTGGCTCCCATGCAAGAGAGTTGTATTCTTCGTTAGGGGGGACATAACTATTAGGACAACCTGTGTTCTGCCTCACTTTTGATATCAAATTAATTATGAAACTAATTAATTTGATCAGTTAATTACTCCCACACTCTGATGACATCATGGGTTTTCCCCAGGTGGCATGTGTCTCTTCCCCCACCATTCCTATGGGGAATCCCTGAGGGAGAAATTCAAATTTTTGATGGTAAATTCAGAAAGTGGTGGGAAAATCAAAGTTTTTTGGCAGGAATTAGGGCATTTGGACTACCTATCTCTATCCACTCCTACAATGTCACCCCCCACCACAACCCCTCCCACCCACTACCACACTTCCCCTTTCCCTTCTAATTGTGACAGAGCATCAGTCTGTGCCAAGTTTCCCAAGAGAACGGACACAAGTGTTTACCGTGTACTATATGTTAGTAGATATATTTTGCCAGTTCTGAGACACTAGGACAGATTTAAAATAAATTCTGTATTTCATAAGTAAAACAACTGATTTTTAAAAATCAGTAAAAAATCAGTATATTCAATTACCTATACCGATTATATAACATTAACTAAATACATATTTTTCACAATAAAACAACTAAATACAATAAAGAACTGATTTCTAACATCATCAATTTGATTTATAACACAATTTTGAAACAATAAATTGTATTAGTTAAGAAAAGTAAATTAATTAAGTAAAGAAAAGTAAATTTATTAAATTGTATTAGTTAACAAACTGTATTATTTTTAAAAAAAATCACATTGTGAAGGGAAGTAAATAAATTAAAATGTATTAGTTAAAACAAAAGCATATTATTTTTAAAATTTTAGATTGTAAACTCTACATCATAAAATTCATTATTTCTATTTTTAAGTTTCTTTATTAGTTTTAAAAAATAAATTTGCGGTTTGTATTAAACATATTTTTTTAAATTCTAATTTTGAACTTATAGATAAATGATACATAGAAAATTATTCTTCTTTTTTATTTCTTATAAATCTAATAAAAATTATTTCTTATAAATGGAGACCCTAAATGAAATGCAAACTAAACTAAAGGAAACTTATGAACTAACTGGTCAATCTGAAAACAATATTAATTGTTCTATTTGTTTCAGGGATGAAAAAATGTATTTGTTAAAACAAATTAAATTCATATTTTTCGAAAAAATGTATTGATGAATGGTTAAAAGAAACAGAAAATTGTCCACCTTTGAACTATTATTAAAATCAATAACCAGAAAAATTGAAGTAATTGATATTAATGCTATATTTGGTGATCAATATGAAGAAGCATATTATGATGGAGCAGCATATTATGGTGAAGCAGCATATTACTATGATTTTGATTAATTAAATATTTAAATTGTAAAAATTATTAAAATTTACTTTTTTGCAAATCTAATAAATTTTATTATATATAAATGGAACAAGTGAAACATAGGTCTTCTGTCAATTCTAAATTTTGCAAGTATTGTAACATAGAGAAATCGATTGATAATTTTACTTTACACAAATTTACAAAAGATGGTTATAGAACAATATGTAGACAATGTGTAAATAAATATCATTAAAAATTACAATAAAAATCTAATTCCTTGAGTATGTGGAATAACTGTTGCTAAATATTATTTGAAGGAACATTTATGACGAAGTCCAAGTAAAGAACATTCACAAATATTGTTAACAATGAATAATGAAGAACAATCTAAATCTACAATGAATAATGAAGAAGTTTTAACTGAAGAAACATCTACATCTACAAAAAATGTAAAAGTTGTCAAGAGATTAAAGATTGTTTTTATATAAATCCTTCACATGAAGATAAACATAATAATAAATGTAATAAGTGTACTTTAGTATATATTAAGAATAAGAAAGCACTAACTTTATGATTTATTATTTATTAATTAATAATCATTGATAATTAATTAAATAAATTATTAAAACTATTTAATTGTTAATCTAAATAGTAAACTAATTGAATATTAAACTAAACAATAAATTAATTCTTTTAAAAATCTAATTGTTTAAAAACTAATTGATTCTGAAACTAAACAATAAACTAATACACCTTTGGTTATATATATATTAAATTCATCTATTAAATAATTACCATTTTGACAAAATATACATTTCACAAATCTAATGAATTTTTTTGTAATAAATAAAACAGCAAAATGGTAAGGTACATTTCTATTGAACTACAACCATTTGAAGTTAAAACTCTTAATGAATTTTGTAAAATAAATAATGTATGAGAATATTCAAAATTATGTAAAGCTGATGTAATTAGATTTCTTATTAGAAATTGCCCAATAATTAGTAGAAGTCATCTATCTACTTTGGGAAATAGTACGCTTGAAGTAATTGGAAAAATACAAATATTGTTAATAATTATACACCTGAAGTAAGTGAAAATCATACAAATATTGTTAAAAATTATATACCTGAACGTAGTTCTAAGACTGTTACAGCTGTTGCTGAAGTAATTAAAAATCATAAATATATTGTAAGAAATTATACACTCAAAGTTAAGTTGAAATCATTTAAATATTGTTCAAAATATATAACTGCACTGAGTAAAAATGATAAAAAATTGTTAAAATTTATATACCTGAAGTAAATGAAAAATATACAAATAGTGTTAGAAATTATACAGCTAAAGTAAGTTAAAATAATAGGAAAATCAATTGACGAAGAGTTCTCGGGCTTCAAACTGCGACGTTTCGATGAGTGACATACTCATCATCTACTGGCGAAGTTCGCCTGAAGATAATGAGTATCTACTGGCGAAGTCCGCCAGAAGATGATGAGTATGTCACTCGTCGAAACGTCGCAGTTTGAAGACACCCCCACCCAGATGGATGCCCAAGAACTCTTCGCCAATAGGAATATCGTTAGAATTTATATTCATAAAGTACATCAAAATCTTAAAAAGATTCCATATTATAAAAATGTTGATGTTTTTCTAACTAAAGACGATAAACCGTTAAAAAATATTTCCATTTTCTACAAACATACTTGTAAAACTGAAACCAAGAGATAGAAAAATAAATTAACGTTTACTTAGTTGAAAATGCATTTGAAAACAGATTAAAAACTATAAATTTTGAAAATACTGTAAACATACATCATCCTAATCAATTTTTAACTACAGTAAAATCTATTTTTTAAATTGTTAAAGACTATTTGCAATTACAACATTATTTAAGATAAAATTAAATTTATATTGTGAATGTAAACTACAAATAAATGAAAAAGTTCAAGTATTTGGACAACTACCACGAAACTATACCACTTTAACAGAAATAGATTTCAACAAGGTAAAAGAGATATTTTACAAAAAATAACATGTTGTTGTTGTTGTGGTCTTCAGTCCTCAGACTGGTTTCATGCAGCTCTCCATGCTACTCTATCCTGTGCAAGCTTCTTCATCTCCCAGTTCTTACTGCAATCTACATCCTTCTGAATCTCCTTAGTGTATTCATCTCTTGGCCTTCCTCTACGATTTTTACCCTCCAAATGCCACAAACTCCTCTTCTCCCCAATTCTATTAATACCTCCTCATTAGTTATGCGATCTACCCATCTAATCTTCAGCATTCTTCTGTAGCACCACATTTTGAAATCTTCTATTCTCTTCTTGTCCAAACTATTTATCGTCCATGTTTCACTTCCATACATGGCTAAACTCCATACAAATACTTTCAGAAACGAATTCCTGACACTTAAATCTATACAAGATGTGAACAAATTTCTCTTCTTCAGAAAAGCTTTCCTTGCCATTGCCAGTCTACATTTTATATCCTCTCTACTTCGACCATCATCAGTTATTTTGCTCCCCAAATAGCAAAACTCCTTTACTACTTTAAGTGTCTCATTTCCTAATCTAATTCCCTCAGCATCACCCGACTGAATTCGACTACATTCCATTATCCTCGTTTTCCTTTTGTTGATGTTCATTTTATATCCACCTTTCAAGACACTGTCCATTCCGTTCAATTGCTCTTCCAAGTCCTTTGCTCTCTCTGACAGAATTACAATGTCATCGGCGAACCTCAAAGTTTTTATTTCTTCTCCATGGATTTTGATACCTATCCCGAATTTTCCTTTTGTGTTCTTTACTGCTTGCTCAATATACAAATTGAATAACAATGGGGAGAGGCTACAACCCTGTGTCACTCCCTTCCCAACTGCTGCTTCCCTTTCATGCCCCTCGACTCTTGTAACTGCCAAATGGTTCCGTACAAATTGTAAATAGCCTTTCGCTCCCTGTATTTTACCCCTGCCACCTTTAGAATTTGAAAGAGAGTATTCCAGGCAACATTGTCAAAAGCTGTCTCTGAGTCTACAAATGCTAGAAACGTAGGTTTGCCTTTCCTTCATCTATTTTCTAGGATAAGTCGTAGGAGTCAGTATTGCCTCACATGTTCCAACATTTCTACGGAATCCAAACTGATCTTCCCCGAGGTTGGCTTCTATGAGTTTTTCCATTCGTCTGTAATGAATTCGCGTTAGTATTTTGCAGCTGTGACTTTTTAAACAGATAGTTTGGTAATTGTCTCATCTGTCAACACCTGCTTTCTTTGGGATTGGAATTATTATATTCTTCTTGAAGTCTGAGTGTATTTCGCCTGTTTCATACATCATGCTCACCAGATGGTAGAGTTTTGTCAGAACTGGCTCTCCCAAGGCTGTCAGTAGTTCCAATGAAATGTTGTCTACTCCCGGGGTCTTGTTTCGACTCAGGTCTTTCAGTGCTCTGTCAAACTCTTCATGCAGTATCATTATCTCCTGATTCATCTTCATGTACATCCTCTTCCATTTTCACAATATTGTCCTCAAGTACATCGCCCTTGTATAGGCCCTCTATATACACCTTCCACCATTTGATGTCCCTTCGTTGCTTAGAACTGGGTTTCCATCTGAGCTCTTGATATTCATACAACTGGTTCTCTTATCTCCAAAGGTCTCTTTAATTTTCCTAAAGGCAGTATCTAACTTACCCTTAATGAGATAAGCCTGTACGTCCTTACATTTGTCCTCTAGCCATCCCAGTTTAGCCATTTTGCACTTCCTGTTGATCTCATTTTTGAGACGGTTGTATTCCTTCTTGCCTGCTTCATTTACTGCAGTTTTATATTTTCTCCTTTCATCAATTAAATTCAAATTTTATTCTGTTACCCAAGGATTTCTACTAGCCCTCGTCTTTTTCCCTACTTGATCCTCTGCTGCCTTCACTACTTCATCCCTCAGAGCTACCCATTCTTCTTCTATTGTATTTCTTTCCCCCATTCCTGTCAATTGTTCCCTTATGCTCTCCTTGAAACTGTGTACAACCTCTGGTTTAGTCAGTTTATCCAGGTTCCATCTCCTTAAATTCCCACTTTTTGCAGTTTATTCAGTTTTAATTTACAGTTCATAACCAATAGATTGTGGTCAGAGTCCACTTCTGCCACTGGAAATTTAAAACCTGGTTCCTAAATCTCTGTCTTACCATTATATAATCTATCTGTTACCTTCTAGTATCTCCAGGGTTCTTCCATGTATACAACCTTCTTTTATGATTCTTGCACCACGTGTCAGCTATGATTAATTTACACTCTGTGCAAAATTCTACCACATGGCTTCCACTTTCATTTCTTACCCCCAATCCATATTCACCTACTATGTTGCCTTCTCTCCCTTTTCCCACTCTCGAATTCCAGTCACCCATCACTATTAAATTTTCGTCTCCATTCACTACCTGCATAGTTTGTTTTATCTCATCATACATTCCATCAATTTCTTCACCAGCTGCTGAGCTAGTTGGCATATAAACATGTACTACTGTAGTAGGCATGGGCCACAATAACGTGTTCACTAAGCTGTTTGTAGTAGGTAGCCTGCACTTCTATTTTCTTATTCATTATTAAACCCACTCCTGCATTACCCCTATTTGATTTTGTATTTATAACCCTGTATTCACCTGACGAAAAGTCTTTTTTCTCCTGCCACCGAACTTCACCAATTCCCACTAAATCTAACTTTTTAAATTTTCTAACCTACCTGCCCAATTAAGGGATCTGAAATGCCACGCTCTGATTTGTAGAACGTCAGTTTTCTTTCTCCTGATAATGACGTCCTCTTGAGTAGTCCCCGCCTGGATATCCGAATGGGGGACTATTTTACCTCCAGAATATTTTACCTAAGAAGACATCATACTCATTTAACCATACAGTAAAGCTGCATGCCCTCGGGAAAAATTATGGCTGTAGTTTCCCCTTGCTTTCAGCCATTCGCAGTACCAGCACAGCAAGGCTGTTTTGGTTAGTGTTACAAGGCCAGATCAGTCAATCATCCAGACTGTTGCCCCTGCAACTTTTGAAAAGGCTGCTGCCCTTCTTCAGGAACCACCGTTTGTCTGACCTCTCAACAGATACCCCTCCGTTGTTGATGCACCTATGGTATGGCTATCTGTATCGCTGAGGCACGCAAGCCTCCCGACCAATGGCAAGGTTCATGGTTCGTTGGGGCGGGGATGGGGGGGGGGGGGGGGGGAGTGGGGTACATTTGCATATGTTGTTGAATTTTATGTGTTGAATGGTTTTATGGATGTTCAGATGAAGTCTTCTGAATTTCTGGTATAGGCCACCTGGAAATTCCTGGTATGGCGTGAATAACAAGTTTGTTTGCGTGGCCATCCTCCGCAGCAAGCATATAAACACTTGTTTTGCGAATCAAACTGCCTTTTCCTGCTGCTAGTTACTTTATCTATCCCATACGCGTTTCGCCTTCTCCTGTTCTATGGCATCATCAGTGGGATGTATAACGATAGTTTTGTTAGTTTTAGATTATCAAACAGTTCACTTGGCGATTTTTTATAAAAATTGATTACTTACGATTTGCTGATCTGCGTTTTCTCACATCTGGCTTGGAGGTCGCACTACCACTTTTCTCACTGCCATATATTCATTTCTTTGTGTTCTCGCCATCCACATACTGTTCACCATGTTTCTGACTCATTTTATGGTGGACTATTGTTCCTTTGTCTCTCGATAAAACTATTTCGTCGTACAATTTCTTTTTACAGCGTAAATATTGCAACTCCTTTACGTGATTCATCTTCTTTGGTATGTTTACCTATTTGTTGCCAAACTTACGAAGTATATGTTCGTTACTAACTCCTATTTATGATGTTTATACCGTGTGTGTGTGTGTGTGTGTGTGTGTGTGTGTGTGTGTGGGTGGGTGGGTGGGTGGGTGTGTGTGTGTATGAGTGAGAGAGAGGGGGGGATAGAGCCGATTTTTTTTCTCAGAGGGAAGGGGGTGGTGTGGCAGGTGTACTAGATGTTAGCGAGTGGCTGAAAACTTTGGTGACAGCTTTTTTGACTTTTCGTTTCAATATTCTGGGGAGGGGTCGTGGATGAGTGAGTGTAAAGATTTTGGGTCCTATTACTGTTACATTATTACATTGGACAGTATTATTATATTTCCCCCCTTTGTAACATTATTCTATTATATTATCTATTATTGTAAATAATGAATTGCTTGGTATGTGTACTTGGTCATTCAACAGTTCTTTCCCCACTGCTTTGGTTTTATGTATGTGGTAATTTTCTTGCATGGTCAGAAGGTGCTTTTCATTGTTGATCATAATTATATTCATTTCATCTTCTCTAGTGGTTGGTTTGTGGTCATTTTCTCTTAGGTTTTCTGCAAATGTGGAGCGGTTTGTCCCATATTTCCATGCTCTCATGTGTTCCTTGTATCTGACATCAAATGTTCTACCTGTTTGCCCTATGTATGTGCCTTCACAAGTGTTACACTGTATCTGGTATACACCTGCTTTCTGGTATATGTCTCTGTTTTTTGTCAGTTTTGGGGTGTTTTTTTGTATTGTAATAGGATGACCGGCTCGGGTGATGTGGTCGGGGTTGTAGGATGCGGCTGGGTAGAAGAAGGTGGCTGTTTTTAGCAATCTTCCTCTTTATTTTTGGTTCTTCCAATACATTTTCCGGTAGCTTAGCCCCACCGCTTATGTCGTGGTGGAGACGTGCTGATGCACGCAGTCCGGGGAACCCGACGCCACACTCTGTCAGCGGTTGCGCAGGCGGTAGGAGGTTAGCGGCATGAGGCGCGGCCTATCTCGCCTCCTGCAGACTCCATGGCACGTGACGACGCTGGGAGTCGCCAGTGCTGCAGCGGGCAACGCCCTACGCCAGCCGGTCCTCAGGGACTGCGTCAATGATGACGACGACGTAACAGCGACCAAATGTCCAATCGGTCGAACCGAATGCTGACGCCCACCTCTGATGCCCTTAAATAGTGCAGACCGCTGCTGAATCCGCCGGTTACGCGGCGGCGTGTTTATTAGAAGGTTCTCGATGAGTTGGCTAATGCAACCGCGCCACACACGGCCCGCGCCTGCGTAATTCTGCTAATGCTGCGTTCTGACGGCTGCCGCGCACATACCCACATACCGGTGCTCGTTGCAAAACTGTGTCACCTGCATAACACGCCGTCCAGCCTTCGTCCGCTGTTTGCCGTGAGGCTGGCGCATCGCGCACTGAAACACACTAAATCACGCACCATATTTCCTAAAAACAACCGCTTGTCCTCTACAATTCCTCCCTCATACGAATTCGTACCCGAATTCAACCAAAAAGTCAAAACAACTACAATTCACTTCGCAAGCACCACAAAATGCGATTGATTCACTATTTACACTGTGTTCAGTCACTTCTATCCTCAGTCTAATCTTTGTCCATAAACATTACTAAGTGTTCTGCTGCAGTGCCACACAACTGTTCAGTGATTTTGTCTGGACCCTTAGGTTAAAGGTTGGAAGGGGCGGGATTTGGGCTACCTTCCTCTTGAGCCGATAGTACACTAATCCTACAACAAAGATAAAAATACAGGTAGCGGTGGATGATGATCCAGTAACTAGTAAGCGTTGCTTTTGTTCATTACGGTACTCATGCACTAGTTGAAAAAGATGTTCCATAGGTATATGTCCATCCTGAGCTGCTAGCATCCGGTCCAAAGAGGCGAGGAAAGTTGGGTCTAATGTGCTATTCAAAAGAGTGAGATTTTCTTTCATGACGAATTGCACCGGTTGGTCGGGTACTTAGATCAATGTGCGTGTTATGTTCATGATTGTAGCTCCAGTAATCATGGTGGTAAACGGAAAGTTGGCCCTGAAATGTCACACTGTGTGCCGTTAATTAACAGTCCCTACCCCTATTCTTTGCGTACTCCCTTGCTTACCCTGTTCATAACAAACGCAGATAACGACTGTGTTTTCCACTACTGAAAATACCCAATGTGGACCCACTTGCTGAAGGAACAGCACCGTGCCTTCTATAATTTCCTTAGGGCACTCTGCGACTGGTTCTTGAGAGTGGAATAGAGAATACTCACAAGATTTGGGAACAGTGTGTAACAGTTTCTCGGGGCAGATTGTAACTTGACCTGTTCGACAACGCTGCAAGTCTTGTGCAGTGAGGAACGCATGAGCTTGTCTGTTACGTGCCACCAATAGTATTTCCCGTACGGTTAATTGTACGAATTTCTGCAAAACTTCCCACTTCACAGGATACATATGCAAGGTGTAACATTCAAATTTACAATCCTTACATGTTAATGGTATTATGATATGAATTCTCAGCAGGGTACCCGTCCGCATACAGGTAACAGCGGCCATTTTGTAGTACAGAGACAAGTGTTCGTCTGTTAATGTCGTCAGTAGTGTGCAAAAGCTGATCGTAGCAGCTGATATTCCCCCTGTGTGTCATTAAACCCTGACTGATCAGCCACCATGGACTGAAGTTCATTAAATGTATCCTCTAATTTACAAATTTCTTCAACCGCCTAAATATTACAGTCCACCCTTAAGGTCCATTGATGTCCGGACATAATTACGTCCGCTTGTCGCGAGAAGAAAACACGATTTGATATAGAATGTACCTTCAAGGCTTCAGTTAAGTTGCAACAGCAAAACAGAATAACTGTGCTGAGAGATAGTGCACACCTTCCCTCTTCCCTCTTCAGCGCAACCCATGACGCTGGAACTGCTGGTCTTACCAGAACGTCACGCCTTCTGAGAAACAAAAGAAAAACAACTCACATTAGCTCTTCCTTTTTACGCGTGGCCTAAGAGCATAATAGCATGTCTGATCGCTTTCGCAATTAACTTGGTTCTCTTGTTTATCTACTCCTTTCTTATTCTTTTTCTTAGATTCATCTTTCTCTCTACTAGAAGTTACTGCAGACAATGAAGGAAGTTCCTCAAAATTCCTCTTGAAAGGCCTAATTCGGCTCAGATGCACAATAGTAGGGCGAGTTGGAAGCTGTACTTTGACATTCACTGGCGATGTCATCTCGATCACCTGGAAAGGACCTTGATAACGTGATACAATTTTTTTCGTTTTGCCTTTTGGCACATACGGATTAGTCATCATCACCCATTGTCCTACATGATATTTGGATAAAGCCGCCTTTCTATTGTGAACTCTCTCTAACACTTTTGTGTTCATTTCTTTCACCTGCCGCCAGATTGTTTTCAACTTCGTGGATAAATCCTTAACAGCCGAAATATCCATTCCTGGTGGGGTCTTGAGCAATTCAAACGGAGATGGCATCTTCTGACCGAACAGTACTTCATACGGAGACAATACTGTACTTTCATGCACTTTTGAGTTATATGCCGCGGTTACAAACGCCAATAGGGTATCCCAATTGTTGTGTTGAGAATTTGCATAATAACTTAACATCTTAGCTATTGTATGATTAACTCTCTCGGTCTGACCATTAGCGTGTGGGCGTAACACGCTCGTTCTCAATTTCTTTACATGCAACAACTTGCATAACTGTTTCAACAAATCGGACCCTTGACCCTTGATCTGTAATTATAGTTTCAGGTGTTCCGAATTTCAATATTCATTGATGTACCATGGCGTGAGCCACTGTTTCGGCTCGCTGGTCCGGAATAGCTATCATAGACACATAACGCGAAAAATGATCTATTATTGTTGAAACATAGCGATTACCCGCTGGTGTTTGCACAAACGGTCCTAAGATGTCTACGCCAAGTAATTGGAGAGGTCTATCTGCTTCTGGTAGTTGTTGCAACACAATTTTCTGATGACTCAATTCTGCCCGTTGAGCACACGGAATGCAATTCTTTACGTACTAATTGACATCTTGACTACGCGTTGACCACCAATAACTCTGTGCTACCCTCCTTTCCGTTGCTCTTAGACCCGAATGACCAGAAAACATTGAATCATGTGCTTGCCTTAAAATTTCGCTTCGCAATTTTTCTGGTACGACTATGCGTGGACCGTTCCTAGTTTTAAAGTACAACATCCCGTCTTCCACGACGAACTGTCGCTGCAAGGTATATCGTTGACAATCTCTGTCGGCAGTTTGTGCCTCCACCCGTTAGTTCTCATTTATTCCTGTGCATTCTATGGCGCATACTTTACGACTCAGACTATCCGCGTTTCCGTTCGATTTACCCGCTTGATGAATCACCTCAAAATCGTACTCACTAAGACGCAAAGCCCACTTAGTTAATCTGCTCATTGGGTCTTTAAGCCCTAACAGCCACTTAAGTGCTGCATGGTCAGCAATCACCTTGAAACGTCATCCATACAAATAACAACGGAAATAGGTTATTCCGGAAATTAATGCCAATAACTCCTTTTCGGTAGTTGAGTAATTGTTTTCTGCATTGTTTAGCTGTTTGGAAGCAAATGCTGTCAGGTGTTCCTGCCCATCTATTTCCTGAGATAATACAATACCCAAAGCAAAATTGCTAGAGCCACAAGATAATATGAACTGTTTACTAAAATCTGGAAAAGCCAAAACCGGACTAGATGTTAATAAATTTTTTAACTTTTGAATAGTTCTGCAGACCAGTGAAATGTTGCTCCCTTCTTCAACAACTGCGTGAGGGGCCTTGCAATTTCCCCAAATTTTGGAATATACCTCCTGTAAAAATTGGCAAGACCTAAATAAGACATCAACTCTTTTACTTTTGTAGGTGTCGGAAAATTCATTACCACCTCTACAAGTTTTGGATCCGTGCAGACACCCTCCTGTCCTATAATATGACCCAAATAACGGACTTCTTGCAAAAAAAATGACATTTTTCCATATGAAGAGTTAACCGCGCCGCCTTCAGACGATCGAAAACTTCTCGCAAACGGCGCACATGTTCTTGCACGTCGTTTGAGAAAACAATGTCGTCCACATATACCATACACAGATTAGGTTTCAGCCCTCGTAACACGCTATCTAGTAATCGTTGGAAGGTTGCCGGAGCGCTTTTGAGTCCGAAAGGCATTCGCCGATACTGAAACTGGCCTGTAGGTGTTGAGAAAACTGTCATCGGTCGGTCTTCCAGGGCGACCTCCAACTGGTGTTACCAGCTTCGAAGATCAAAGGTCGTGAAGTACCGACACTGACCCAAATTCTCCAGAGTTTCAGTTATATTAGGCATTGGGTATGCATCCGATACAGTTTTTTGATTCAGGAAACGATAATCGCACCAAAAACTATATGACTTGCCCCTATCATGTGATTATTTTACCCACTATTACGACAGGAGCGGACCAGGGACTACTACTGGTTTTTATTATCCCATCCATAAGTTGTTGATCAATAAATTCTTCCATGACAGGCTGTAAACCTTTTGGAACACGATATGGACGTTTATACGCCGGTGCTTCATTCCCAGTGGGGATGTAATTCTGAACTAACGGTGTGGCGGGCAGTGGACCATGAGAATTAAATAACTCTTTATATTCCGTCAAAAGGTTCTCCATGACTTCTCTGTCTTGCCCTTCTAAATGTGCTTGGTTCAAATGGCTCTGAGCACTATGGGACTTAACTTCTGAGGTCATCAGTCCCCTAGAACTTAGAACTACTTAAACCTAACTAACCTAAAGGACATCACACACATCCATGCCCGAGGCAGGATTCGAACCTGCGACGGTAGCGGTCGCATGGTTCCAGACTGTAGCGCCTAGAACCGCTCGGCCACAGCGGCCGGCTAAATGTGCTACTTTACTCCTCAGTGCGGACCAGCTGACAGACTCTCCCAGCATTGTGTAATCTGCTGCGAAATCCTTATCCAGTTCATCTTCCCCTGTTATCTCCAGATTCGCTATTACGGTACCCTGTGCTAACTGCACCTCTTCAAGGCCAAAATTATCAATACTGACAGGCACAACCTTTTTTCCTTCTATCTCCCGCTCGTAGGACACGCTACAGCCCATAAAACATTTCATTTTATCCAATGGCTCATTCTCAGACAAAGGTTCAACGACACACAACGTATTTACCGGCACACTAGCTCCAATATCTGACCAGATTATTTTCCCTGTACCCTTCGGTATAGTATCCCGCGAGTTAACCTTAAGGGACCCGACTTCTGGGTGGTTCCTTGCGACAGTAATGGTTTTTCGGCCGCAGAACCTAGGTGAAATTGTATCCCGTCCAGTTCTATTGTACGCGTTCCAGGTTAACGTTTGCATGATGCGCAACCAGGAAATCCAATCCGAGTATGACATAGCTGCTGGCAACAACTGGAAGAACTTGTACCTTCACCTGGAAGTTCCTCATTCCCACTCGGAAGTTTAACACCGCTGATCCGAGTGACTTTACCTGCCCCCCACCCACGCCACTTAACGCCCAGCGTGGTGGTTTTAATTATACTTTACCGAGTACACTTCTATTCGCCACGGATACCTGAGATCCGGTATCCAATAAAAATTTGCACGGTGTGCCCCCCACCAAGCCGGTCAGAAAAAAGTCTGCCACTGATTCTGCACTAGCATTGCACAGTGGACACACCACCCCCTGCCATGTTTAACTGAGAGGGGTGAGGCCCACCTTGCAGTTTTCTATCATGTTTATGCCAGGACCCATTGCAATTACGCTCCATATGACCCCAACGTCTGCATATCCTGCACAGAACTTCCTTGCAATCACGCCTAATGTGTCCCATCCGACCACATCTGAAACATTTTATTTCTGCATTAAACACTGCTTTCCCGTCCCGCGTCTTTGTTACTGCTTCAACTTCCTCTAACGCCACAGCGATTCCGACTGCCTCGTTGAGAGGGAATTCCATCCTAATCTTGCGGTTGGTTTCGGGTTGTGTTCCCCGCAAAAAAGCGTCTAGTGCCCTCTGCTCAGCTTCCTGCAGAATGGCTTCATTAACCCTATCGGAATCCATTAGCTCATAGGAGTTAACATTAATTTGTCGAATTCGGTCTACAAAAGTTCTATTGATTCCCCATTCCTTTGATACATTCTATTCAATTGTTCCCGATAATATCTAGACGTATTTTTCCTCCGATATCATTCCAGCAACCCTTTTTTGAATACTTCAAATGTCCGAGGATCCCTTAATTCTTCATGGCATGTAACGTATGCTCTGGCATCCCTAGTTACTTTCAGCTTAGCCACATACAAAAGTGTTCCTGCACCCCAATTTCCCAATTTAGCGGCCGTGCTAAGGTTCTCAAAAAAAATCATAACATCCTCCCCAGCTTTTCCCGAGATAGGGGTGACCAAAGACGCAGCGTTAGTGTCAAGAATTCCTGCATTAACAGGAAACCGTTCTTTGCTCGCTTCTTTAAACCGAGCAAGCTCTATCTCTAACTCCGACACTCGCTCAAGTAGCTGCTGAATAGCCACCTCGGCTGACACAGACTGCTCCATCACTACCAGCTATCGAATCAAGACTACAGTAAGCCCAGAAAGAAGAACAGGAAGGGAAGACAGACTATGCTACAGGTTCAGACAAACCACCAAACGAAAAATTGGCACTTACTTGTCATGTTGCAGGAGTTGCTGATCCATTGTTGCCCTTCTCAGGTGCCACATATCCTCGTCGATTACCAGCCACAATTTCCTCCAAATCCAGGGAGAAGACCGCTACTGTCACCAATTGTAACAGAAGTGTGTGATGCGCAGGTTGCCTGACTGACACCACTTGTAATAGGATGACCGGAGCGGGTGACGTAGGTCGGGGTTGTAGGGTGTGGCTGGGTAGGAGAAGGTGGCTGTTTTTAGCAATCTTCCTCTTCATTTTTGTTTCTTCCGATACATTTTCCGCTAACTCTGCCCCACCGCTCGTGTCGTGGTGGAGACGTGCTGATGCACGCAGTCCGGGGAACGCGACGCCGCGCTCTGTCAGCGGCTGCGCAGGCGGTAGGAGGTTAGCGGCCCAGCTCGCAGACGTGGCGGCTCGCGACGAGCCGGGACTCGCTGGTGCAGCAGCGGGCAACGCCTCCGACTGGCCAGTCCTCGGGGACAGCGTCACTGACGACGACGACGTGACAGCGACCGAACGCCCAATCGGTCGAACCGAATGCCCACGCCCACGTCAGATGCCCTTAAATAGTGCAGGCCGCTGCTGATTCCGCCGGTTACGCGGCGGTGTGTTTATTAGAAAGTTCTCGGTGAGTTGGCTAATGCAACCGCGCCACACGCAGCCCGCGCCTGCGTAATTCTGCTAATGCTGCGTTCTGACTTCTGCCGCGCACGTACACATATACCGATGCTCGTTGCAAAACTGTGTCATCTGCATAACGCGCCGTCCAGCCTTCGTCCGCCGTTTGCCGTGAGGCTGGCGCATCGCGCACTGAAACACACTAAATCACGCACCATATTTCCTAAAAATAATCCCTTGTCCTCTACAGTATAAAATTGTCTGTTGTGTATGCTATAATGTTGGTGATTTTATTGGTGAGTTTGTGTTTGTATGTCATTGTGTACCATCTTGTGTTTTCTTTCATCTTCTTCTGATTATCCTGTGTAGTTGTTGTGGGACTGCGTGTTTGTGTTTGGTTCTGTTGTGTTATTATCTGTGGTTTGGAACTTCCTGCTTATATTTTACTTTTAATCTTCTTGTTTAGCTTTGTAACTGTGTTATTATTGCAACCATTATTTTGTGCTATCTGCATTATTATGTCCAGTTTTTATTGGTAGCTATCTTTGGTGAGTGGCACTGTGTTGAGTCTATAGAGCATGTTTCAAAGTGCTGCTTGGTTTTGTGCGTGTGTGTGGTTCGAGGATTGGGGAATGATAATGTCCGTTGCTGTGGGTTTACGGTAAATTTCAAACATATTCTTATTGTTTCCTTTTTTGATTGTTATATCCAGAAAGTTAATTTGGTTGTTCTGTTCTTCTTCCATTGTGAATGTTATATTTTTATGTATCTTGTTGGTGTCGGTATGTAGTTTTTCAATTTTTGTTTGTAGTTCATCTATTAAGCAAAGGATGTCATCCATATACCCGAACCAATATAATATGTTGTACTCTTTTGCTACTATTTTGGTGAAAATGATCTGTTCATTGTGGTTTACAAAAATATTTGCTACGGCTCCTGAAACTGGGGACCACATTGGCAATCCATTTTCTCATAAATAAAATTATTTATTGTACTGGAAGTAATTTTGTTCTGTTATGATCATTATTAGTGTGCATATTTCCTTAATCTGTTCATCAGGGAACTGACTATAAGTTCTTATCGATAATTGCTATATTTTCTGGTACTGGTATGTTGGAATACATGTTTTCTATATCAAATGATAGGATTGTTGCAGTGTCTGGGATTTTCATATCGTTTATTTGTTGTATTAGGTGTCTAGTGTTTTTAGTGGTTCTGTGTTCTTGTACTTTGAAATATTCAGACAGTATTGTATACTGCAAGCTCGTAAGTGGAGGATTTTCTGAAATCCAGTATTGGCCTCACAGGAAAGCTCGGTTTATGGATTTTTTTGTTGGTTTCAGAGGACCGGTGCAGTGGTACTGATCTGTGTCAACTTCCTTTTCTCTGTGTTATCCAGTATGATGTCAATATTTTTCAGAGGGTTTTTTACTTTTGTCTGGAATCTGTTTGTTGGATCAGATTTTCATTTTGAAATGTCATTTAGTGAGATGAATTCTTGGGTTTTTTCAATGTATTGTTCTTTGTTTATCAGTACTACTGTGTTCCCCTTGTCTGCTTTTGAAATGATAACACATTCATTTATAAGTTTTCTCCTGAGTTCTCTCAGTGTTGCACATTCTGTGTTTTTGTGTTTTTAGTGTTGTTGTGTTTTTATACTGGTTATTATATTGTGGATTTCTTTTTTTACTAGTTCTCTAGTTAATCCAATGTTGACACTGCTATTTTCATTCCTATCTTCCCTTGTCCAAACACCTTCTGCTTCTATAATAGATTTTCTAAGTAATCTTCATCTATTTCTGAATTTACATCATATTTTAATCCTTTCTCCAACAGCTGTCTTTCTTTATTGCTTAACTGTGTGTCTGTAAGGTTCACTAATGTTGGATAGAATTTGTGTGTGTGTTTTTCGTGGCTGTGTGCAAAGGTATTATGTTGTGACTGAAGTTTTTTTTGAGGTAGTTGATTTTCTTTTATGAACTGTTTCCCTTCTTTGTACCACAGTTTTTGTTTGCTTTTCGATCTTGTTGACCAGATAGGAGAAAACTATCATATTATTTATGGTGTTGCGAGTTGCAAATGTGTCTTATACAATTCGTAATTTAAATCTTGTTTTTTAGAGTATAGGTATTTGATGTCGTATTTTAACCCTCTTTTCTCAGCAGCATGCATTGCTTTCTGGGCGCTGGGTGAACTGTATTTAATGTTTACATAAATACATTCAGATAAAAGATCGTTACATTTGCATATGTTGCTGAATTTTATGTATTGTATAGTTTTATGGATATTCAGATGAAGTCTTCGGAATTTCTGATATAGGCCACCTGGAAATGTTTGCAATGGCGTGAATAACAAGTTTGTTTGTGTGGCCATCCTCCGCAGCAAGCATATAAATACTTGTTTTGCAAATCAAACTGTCTTTTCCTGCTGCTAGTTGCTTTATTTATCCCATACGCTTTTCGCCTCCTCCTGTTCTAAGGCATCATCGGTGGTATCTATAACGATACAGTTTTGTTAGTTATAGATTATCAAACAGTTAACTTTGCGATTTTTTTGTAAAAAAGTAATTACTTACGATTTCCTGATCTGCGTTTCCTGAAGGTCGCACTACCGCTTTTCTCATTGCCATATATTCACATGTTTGTGTTCTCGCCATCCACACACTGTTCACCATGTTTCTCACTCTTTTTTGTGGAGGACTATTGTTCTTTTGTCACTCGATAAAACAATTTCGTCGTACACTTCTTTTCACAGCGTAAATATGGCGACTCTATTACGTGTTTCATCTTCTTTGGTATGTTTACCTATTTGTTGACAACCTTACGAAGTATATGTTCGTTACCAACTCCTATTAATGATGATTATACCGTATGTGTGTGTGTGTGTGTGTGTGTGTGTGTGTGTGTGTGTGTGTGAGAGAGAGAGAGAGAGAGAGAGAGAGAGAGCGAGAGAGAGGGGGGGCATAGAGCCATGTTTTTTTTTTCTGAGGAGTGGTTATGGTGGGTGTACTAGCTGTTGGCGAGTGTCTGAAAACTTTGGTGACATCTGTTTTGACTTTTCGTTTCAATAGTCTGGGGAGGGATCATAGATGAGTGAGTGTAAAGGTGTATTGTATTTGTTGGATCCCATTACTATTACATTATTACATTGGACAGTATTATTATATTTATTCTTTTTGCAAACATTATTCTACTATATTATCTATTATTGTAAGTAATGAATTGCTTGGCATGTGTACTTGGCCATTTAACAGGATTTTCCCCTCTGCTTAGGTTTTATGTATGTGGTAATTTTCTTGGATGGTCAGAAGGTGTTTTTTATTGTTGATTGTAATTATTTTCTTGTCATCTTCTGTAGGGGTTGGTTTGTGGTCATTTTCTCTTAGGTCTTCTGCAAATGTGGAGTGGTTTGTCCCATATTTCCATGCTCCGTTGTGTTCCTTGTATCTGACATCAAATGTTCTCCCTGTTTGCCCTATGTATGTGCCTTCACAGGTGTTACACTGTAACTGGTATACACCTGATTTCTGGTATATGTCTCTGTTTTTTGTCAGTTTTGGGGTGTATTTTTGTATAGAATTGTCTGTTGTCTATGCTTTTTTTCTTGTCTTTTGAAAATATTGGTGATTTTATGGGCGAGTTTATGTTTGTATGTCATTGTGTACCATCTTGCGTTTTCTTTCACCTTTTTCTGATTATCCTGTGTAGTTGTTATGGGACTGCGTGTTTGTGTTTGGTTCTTTTGTGTTGTTGTCTGTTGTTTGAAGATTCCTGCTTTTATTTTACTTTTAATTTGGATGTTTTGCTTTGTGACTGTGTTATTATTGTAACCATTATTTTGTGCTATCTGTATTATTATGTCCAGTTCTTTTTGGTAGCTTTCTTTGGTGAGTGGTACTGTGTTAAGTCTATGGAGCATGTGTCGAAGTGCTGCTTGCTTTTGTGTGTATGGGTGGTTCGAGAATTGGGGAATGATAATGTCTGTTGCTATGGGTTTAGGGTACATTTCAAACATGTGATTATTGTTTCCTTTTTTGATTGTTATATCCAGAAAGTTAATTTGGTTGTTCTGTTCCTTTACAATTGCAAATGTTATATTTTTATGTATCTTGTTGGTGTCAGTATGTAGTTTTACAATTTTGGTTTGTGGTTCATCTATTAAGCAAAGGATGTCCTCCATATATCTGAACCAATATAATATGTTGTATTCTTTTGCTACTATTTTTGTGGAAATGATCTGTTCAATGTGGTTAAGAAAAATATTTGCTAAGGCGCCTGAAACGGGGGACCCCATTGGCAATCCATCTTCTTGTAAATAAAATTCATTTTTGAACTGGAAGTAATTTTCTTCTGTTATGAGCTTTATTAGTGTGCAAATTTCCTTAATCTGTTCATCAGGGAGCTGACTATACGTTTTCAGGTTCTTATCTATAGTTTCTATTGTTTCTGGTACTGGTATGTTGGAATACATGTTTTCTATATCAAATGAGAGGGGTGTTGCTGTGTCTGGGATTTTTTTATCTTTATTTGTTGAATCAGATGTGAACTGTTTGATAATCTATAACTAACTACACTCTATCGTTATAGATCCCACTGATGATGCCTTAGAACAGGAGAAGGCGAAACGCATATGGGATAAATAAAGTAACTAGCAGCAGGAAAAGGCAGTTTTATTTGCAAAACAAGTATTTATATGCTTGCTGCAGAGGATGGCCACACAAATAAACTTGTTAGAGTTACTGTTGTTTTTAAATCAAGAAGTAAACGAAAAGTGTGCGTCACCAGGCTTCCAATATATGGTTTTGCAATGACGCTCCCACTACAGTACCCTCACTGTTGTATTCAAATTCCATGAATTCTGAAACGATGAAGGATTGTTTCTCATTCCTTGTAAATGCTTTGCTGTTCATTATTTCCAAAGACACAGCATAGCATTTGTAAAATTTAGGCCACCATTGTTTGAAAGCCAGTACAAACTGTGTTGAAACAACTTTAACCTGGTATTTGTTAAAGGTACTTGCAGCAACAATAAGTTCTACAAACTGCATGATGCTATAAATCCTATCGACAGCTCGAATTTTCCTCTTACTCACTGCAAAGTCCCTGTCACAGGGTAAGAATGAATGGCCTCTGACTGGGAAATAGTGTTAACTTCTGAGTAAACGCTGAGATGCTGCAACTGCCATGAGGAGCCTGACCATAGTGCTATTCTTATTCTGCCCTGGGCAGCCATCTGAAAATATATGCAGGTATTTTATGTTTGGTGACAACTCGTTTCATATGTAATCCAGTAGAAACGTGCTGACTTCATCAGGACCCTTCTTTGCTACACCTTCGTGATAAATGTAGAATGTTGCATATCCTATCTTCAGGTTGTGGACATTGAATACATTAACATTGAGTTGCCGAAGGTAGAAAACTTCCTGAAGTGGAATGGTAGGAAAGGACAGATTTTGTGTAAAATCTGTGGCAATTCCTGCAACATCCTCGTCTTTTTGACAGAATACTTGTACTTCACGAATACGAGCAGAAAACCTTGCAGCCCTTCGTTTATGAACCATCGTCTCTGCAGTGGCAATCCTCTTAGCCTTTTCATTCAGTGTTTTTTTCGTAATTTATTTTGAAGCGCTTCACATGTACCGCATGTGTCAACTTGTGGTCGACCAAATGTAAGTGAAAAACGTTCTTTCAATATTTTTAAATAAAATTCGTACATAATATTACTTGCTTGGGGATGTCGTAATCTGAACTGCTCATGCATGATTTTGTCATTAAGTTGGCTATTTTAATAACGTTGTTCTCTTGTGTCATAGTGAGTAATTTTTTGGGGATAGGAATTTATGTGATCAATTATCAAACTTATTTCAGCACCAGCGGTTTGATTTCCTGGTGCATTTTTACCCCTCTGGTCACTAGACGACTTTCCACAAGCAAGCAGATTGCTTATCCTCCTTAACCTTTGGTTTGTGACACCATGGATACTTAAGAAAGCTTTCTTGCATACATCTGATCGTCCAGTGCTGGAATTAATAAAATACTGAAAATTGTTATATCTTGGTTTGCAGTTCCCTCTTCCTGGTACTCTTCCTCGCCTTCTGGAAATATTACCTACAGTAATCAGCCCTTGGAGATAAGAATCTTGTGCGTCCTTTGATGTAATGTTGTAGATAAGTGAAAATACTTCATTTCTTTCCTCTTCAGGAATTCTTCCAAAGTAGTTTCTACGACATCTACAAAATTACACAGATATTTCTGTCATGCAATAAATCATTAGTTTACTATTTTAGTGACATATAACCTCCTGTATTAGAACATTACTTACTTGCAGTCCACACCAATGCTTTTCTTTGAAACTAACTTTGCACTGTAGTTTTTGTACTCAAACCTTTAATTCGCGACCTTTTTATGATTTCACACTGATACTCAACATTCTTTACACCTTTTTTCCTCTTTCTAGTTTCGCCACCATCATGTATATACATATCTCCCCTGTTCAACAATGCTGTGCTTCACAAAGAAAAACTGTACGAACACAGAGATGATATTACACAACAGGCTAGCCAACGTTGGCTGCAGAAATAGCACTAGTCCTGGACAAGTGTTCTTTCTCTTCTCACTCATAATATCGGGATCTTGTCCCATTAAGAATGATGGACAAATGTTGTTTCTGCATTCATTCGATAGAGGGAGCGCCATAACATGGAAATCAGCTCTTAATTTAACCAAAAAGTGAACAAGTGTTGTTTCTGCAATCAGCGATTCTTATTCTTAGTTAAAAGAAGAAACAATGGTGTAAATTTCTATCACTGTTGAGGTCATTAGAATTGGAATAAGAGCTAAGTTAACTGAGGAATAATTGGGGAGAAAGTGCCCAAGATCTTTTTAATTCACCATGAAGAGGGTTTCATGGAGTAATTTAAAGAAACCACAGAAAACTTAATTCAGAGTGACTGCTCCTTCCAATTGTAGTGCATCCTGTTCACCATTGTGCTCCCTCACTTGGTGAGAAGGATACTTGTTTTGCAACTAATATTTTAATCGTTTATAGTAGAAAATTCATATTTCTCATTTCCAGCATAATAAAGCTTCATGTGGAATTACTGGGTAAGACACCCAAAAGGTAGGCTCGGCTGCCTAATCAGAAAGTGCTCTCTTCTCCCTCACACAAACTCCCTTTCTTCTTGTGAAATTTCTGTTAAGTGTATCAGTCGAGTGTAAGAATGTGTAATAGATGTGTGTGTAGTGTGGTGTCATGTTTATGTCATATGATAATGGAAGAATGGAGAGGGTGAAATCTCTTATAGGCACATTGCCTACCCCTCTCACATAGGAGGAAGAGGACCTCCAGCCTTCATATCTTTATTTGATGTATAGATCACAATCAACAGTGGCATGTGCCATTTAGATTACATTAGTTGTATTCTATGCTTCCATGGAGAGTAATTTCTGGCCTGCAGAAACAAGTCGAAGATCTTCATACAATTTTAGTGCTATACTCGCACAGTGAAATGGCATTCCATTGCTGTATATGATGTGAATTGTAATTGTAAATTAACCAAAAACATTATATTTAATGTTTATATGAAGGCACTCTTCACTGGATTAGAAAGAGTTGTCCAAAGAAGGTTCTTTAATACAGTCCCATTACATTATCTACATGACATTTAATGTCCTCTAGTAGATTTTGCATACTTGTGTACTAATGTACCTGACTTTATACAGTAATGTTAGCTCCTTAAAGTATTTGTATAGGTTGTTTTTGGTCCTACTGTTATATTCATAGTTTTCACAATTTTTGGAAAAGTGAAATATTTGTAATGACAGAGAAAATTATGGAATATATGTGTGTATTGTAAAGTAGTTGTCAAAATACCCACTTTCTGAAGGAGTCTCTTTGTACATTCAGCTGGTTTATTCATCCCAAAAAATAGAATATTTTCTACTTCCTTTATTTCATTGTCTGAGAAACTTATTTTATAGCTTGTGGTGTTCTGTGAGAAATAATGAACTGTATGTAGTGAGTCTCGTCATAATTCAGTGGTAAAGGTATCGACTTATATAAAAAACATCTCTCTAGGCAAAGGCTGAACCACACTTGGTGAAACAGAATGGAACATAACACAAAAATATTCACCAGTGCTCTTCCAATGACGCCATTTACACAGGCTACAAATGGCACAGAATGTGTTGGAACGCAACCGGGCGTCACCATCAAGGTTTTCTGAGAAGAAATTTCTGATGTTGACTTTGATAGCGGGACTGTGCCGCCGACTGTTAAATAGCTTATTTTCGTTGTGCCCACTCATGTTATAGTAATTGATTTCCTGCTTTTACTTCTTCTTAGACTTTATTTTTTTTTTTTTTGCACTTGTGACAAATTGCAAATATTTTGGAACAACTTGGATATTATTTCCATTCAATGTTGTACTGTAAGAGGAGCCAGATATCTGAAAGCGAAACTGATTTAGGTTTTAAAACAGCTGAATAAAGCTGGTTCCTACACTGTGTATAAATTAGAACAGAAATAGATGAAGCAGTTTTCATTAAATAACCTCTTCTTAAGAAAAAAGATCAGCTTTATCGAAGGAAAAATACAACTGTTTATGAAGCTTTTTGTTATGTAGTAAAAAAAACATAATACATAAGCTAAACAGGCTCTATGCATTTCTTTATAAATATTGCTTGATTTTTTTGTATGTATAAATTTTGGCTGGCAAATAAATGTTTGTGTTGTGAAATGTTCCACTTCTCAGCACCTTAGAAAATTAGTCAAAAAGGTAGATACAGAGTTTGCTTTATCCAATAATAAACTTTATAATTGGTAGTTCCTTAATTCCAATACTACACCCCGACGTTTTGTATCACAGATTGTGTCTCATAACCTCACTTTCACCATTCTGTACAAGGCTACCAAATCGGCGTCGTGTTGATGTTCTGTCTAATGTGGACAGTCCATCATTTGACAGATGTCCAGATTGACATTTAGAATGAAATAGTCTTTATCCACTTACCTAGAACGGTCTGTTTGCGTTTTCAAATTCCTCGTTAGTTGCCTCTTCAGTTATCGGACTGCTACTAATTTGTATTCCTGTCTGCTACAAGTACTAAATTCGCATCTTCTGAAGCTGTGAGTGGAAGATCATTTACGTAGATCAGAAACAACAGAGGACTCAAAATAGAACCTTTTGGCATACCATATCTTGTTGTTTTAAATTCTGACTGCATGTCATTCCGTGATTGGCTTGGCTGATAAGGATTGCTTTCTGTCATTCAGATAAGATAAGGACAATGAACTATTTTAACTTCTGCATTAGGATGTTATAGTTCACACAATCACGAGCCTCAGCCAAGTCACAAAATATTCCAAATGGTATTAATTTCTGACGTATTGATTCTAGTAGGACCTTTATCCTCTGTCATGGTAAATATAGCTGGTTCGGTTAACATATCCTTTTTCAAGCCCAAACCATTTGCTAATGATTATGTCTTCCTACCTGCTGTACATTATCTTCTCGAAAATTTTTGATAATACTAATAATAATGGAAATGAGTGATAATTTGTTATTAATATTTTGTGTTTTTTTAGAAATGGCTCAACAGGAAAATATTCAGGTCTCTCTAGGAAAGTACCACTGTGGAGAGATTCATTTGAAAGTAACTCAATATACTGCTAGGTTCAGATGAACAACATTTTATTGTTCCACTACTGATTTCATCATAACTACTTGAAGATTATTTTGAAGAGAGTAGATACAATTGAAAACTTCTGTTTGAATGTAGGTTTAAGTTGAATTTTTCAAACTTGTTTTAAAAGGCTTTCTACAGAAATAGTGGGCCAACTCCTATGAATGTAATCAAACGCAAATCATATGTTATTGACAGAAAAAGTTATTAAAAGTTATTGCAACTTTGGGGCTATCTTTGGCGAGTTCATCATCTACCTTTAAAGAAAGTTCTTCAGTTTCTTAATTCATTTTCCCTCTCCCACTTTTTACTTTATCCAAATGATTCTAATCTTTATGCTGTAGGAACTCCTTTTTGCTTCAAAGTACACTCAGTTTGATTATTTTACGAGTTTATTTAAATGCTTACAGTGCATTACGTAATTTGATTTAACTCTGCCATCATCTGTATTAAATGTCTGTCCATTTTCACTTTTTCCAGCAGTCTTGAAAGTTTTAGGGAAGGTAGTATTCATTTGGCTTATTAAAACTCTGGCAACAAATAATGTATTATCAAACTTACAGTTCAGAGTAGTCTAGGATTCTGGTCTTGAGGTGACTGTGTAGGCATACAACAAGAATGTACTTTATTCATAAGACAATGGTTTATGAACCACTGATGTATATTTCGATCTGTCAAAGACATTTGAGTGTGTAAATGACCATACCCTTTTACGTTTATTAGAATATATTGGTGTAAAAGAAAATGCTGCAAAATATTCAAATTGTTTCTCTCTAGCAGGGAAAAGAGGTGTCAGTAAGTAAGTGTCCTTAATTAACTTTTCAGGCATTGTACACCTAGAAAATAATTACGCACATGTAATGTCTCAAATGGTTATGTCTTAGAGTCCTTAATTTTTCCTGTGCAGGCCTATATCGATGACCTTTCGTCAGTAGTATTATTGGATATGAAATTTGTTTTGTCTGCAGATGCAATCAACACCAAATACAAGTATAGTTTTAGTACAATCAGTTAACGAAATTTTCATTGGTATTCAACTGTACATAGTCCATAACTTGTAAGAGAATATGCTTAAAGTATGACGACATATGTATAGAAGTAGTTTACTTAAAAAGGATAAACTCTTGGATTGGCAGCATGAAAATAAGTTAAATGGGGGTAGTATACCTCAAAACTGCTGAAGAGCGTAAACAAATCTTTATTTGCAATGTGAATGTAGTCAGACACACATGACACAAAAATAGAAATCTA
Organism: Schistocerca cancellata; assembly: GCF_023864275.1. NCBI lineage: Eukaryota > Metazoa > Arthropoda > Insecta > Orthoptera > Acrididae > Schistocerca > Schistocerca cancellata. The sequence goes on along the minus strand of NC_064628.1, from coordinate 285,958,576 downwards.
ATGTACGGTACTTCACTTGCTTACCCATATGTAATGTCATATGGAATAATTATTTGCGGTAACTCATCAGGCAAAGCTAAACTTTTACAAGTGCAGAAACATGTAATACGAATTATTTGTGACATAAACTCAAGAACTTATTTTTCATTAAGGAAATAGGTCATCAAAATAGATCTCTTTTCCAAACCAAGAGAACCGTTCATGAAAGCAATACTAAAAGTAAGGATAATATTCACAAAAATTTAAAGTCACTTACTTTCTTTCAAAAATGAGTTCATTATTCAGGAACATGTATTTTTAATAATCTGCCAGCATCCCCAAAAAGTTTAAATACTAATACAGTTCAGTTTAAGAGGAGCCTAAAGGATTTATTGGTGGTCAGTTCCTTCTTCTTCATTGATGAATGTCATAGTAAAACTGACTAATGTGTATGTTGAGGATATTCACCCAATTATCAATTGTGTTATTATTGCCACAACATGTTTTGGGACAGCATTATCCCATTTTCAACTGCTAAAAACAAGGAAACCAGATAAAACTATCCAACTGTTCCTTAGTAATGGTGGATGCACTGCTTGTGATGTTTTATGTTTTATGGTTTGAATTGACGATGTATGCATGCATCTTGTTTTTAAGTTGTGAAGAGGCCTAATGGCATAAAAAATTTTAACATAGGTTATAACTCAGGACATTTGTAATACTCAAAAGTATGTCAGTATAATAAGGATCGTTTTATGTGAATTCCTTGTTTTTAGCACTTGAAAATGTAATAATGTTGTCGCAAAACATGATGTGACAATGATTATATGATTGACAACTAGGTGAACATTCTGAATATTGTTTGAATGACAGTTGTATGATAGGTCCACATTATTTCTTATGATATGTACATGTTGTTAATAATACTAAGTAATATGAGTATGATGCAAAATCTGACCTCAGTACATTTTTGGTACAGGGATGTGATTAATGTAAATAAGTATTGTAAATCGATTTTGTTGATGATGTGTGGGTAAAATATAGTAAGAATTGTCAAATACACCTCAGTGTATTGTACATTTACTTTTTTGTCAAAAGTTTGTTATTATCTTTTAAATGAGAACATATTGTCACTATCATTAATAACCTTCCATGAAAATCTGCTTCTGCATCACAAGCTCGAGAATGCTAATCAATGCAAAATCTTCAGCTATCAATGTTTTTGTAAGTATTTGTATCCCTTCTTAATACAACTGGTGTACTCCTCATTTCTTAGTATCCAGCTTGCACATACAGTACTCACTCAGTAAGACACTGTGGAAACATTAGTAATTTAAGTGAGGACATTGGTGCAAAGTCTAGTCATCAACAACTTTATTTTATCTCCTGTCTTCCCCCTGACACCGAAATACTTGGGACGAAAATTTCTGGCGCAATAGGATTTGAACTGCCCACTTCCAAGTCAAGTGCTCGGGTGTTCATTGGCGACCGAGGTGGGTTCCAGGTTAGTAACAATGTCCTAACTGATACAGAAATAGGTAGATATGAATGGTCACTTTTACATTGAATGTAAGGAGCAAGATTTCTTGGTATCCGAAACTTATTGGCAGATTAAAAGTGTGTGCCGGACCGAGACTCGAACTCGGGAACTTTGCCTTTTGCGGGCAACTGCTCTACCAACAGAGCTACCCAAGCACGACTCACGCCCCATCCTCACAGCTTTACTTCTGCCAGTACCTCGTCTCCTACCTTCATATCAGCGCACACTCCGCTGCAGAGTGAAAATCTCTTTCTTGGTATCTATTTGATCAATAAATAGAAACTGAATGATCATATTGATATTAGTAAGTTAATAAGACTATCTCCACTGCATGGTCGAAATCGATTATAGCTCGAAGTATTCTTGTAATTATGTCTACTAGAGACTAAATAAAAGCTAAAAATAAAGACATATTTGCAGGTAGCAGTATATCTAACAGTGACATTTTACAAAGACAGATTTATTGAGAGTGCTGCATCCAAATGCGGCATAACCACAGTTTAGTCTTTGTTAATGTTGTTCTTGATTTGTTTTGCAGTTCTGAATTTAAGAATGAGCGTACTTATTTGAGAACTTCTGGTGTTTTCACAGATTAGATTAGATTAGATTTACTTTCATTCTAATTGATCCGTAGTGAGGAGGTCCTCCAGGATGTGGAACACGTCAGAAAAACAAACAATATACGACAAATATTTACAGCTAAAACAAGTAAGCTAATGTACCATTCCACAGGTCCCAAGTTGAATGATCGTCATTTTTTAATGAACACTTAGTCATTTTACAAATACTAATGTACTGAATTTAAAATAAAAAAGTTTTTTATTTATTTATAAGGTAATAAACATGTAATACAACTACTGCAATACTTATTTACAATGAACACATTACTGCACTGAAATGGTGCAGAAGTTAGATTATACTTACACACAACAACACATAAATTTTCAATGAACACATTACTGCACTAAATTGTGCAGAAGTTATGTTGTACTCATATACAAATCAATTGGTTTTACTAAGAAATTCATCAATGGAGTAGAAGGAGTTGGCCACCAATAAATCCTTTAGGCTTCTCTTAAACTGAATTTCATTGGTTGTTAAGCTTTTTATGGCTGCTGGCAAGTTATTGAAAATGTGTGTTCCTGAATAATGCACACCTTTTTGTACAAGACTAAGTGACTTTAAATCCTTGTGAAGATTATTCTTATTTCTAGTATTGATTCCATGAATTGAGCTGTTGGTTTGAAAAAGTGATATATTTTTGATGACAAATTTCATTAAGGAATAAATATATTGGGAAGCAGTAGTTAGTATCCCTAGTTCCCTAAACAGGCTTCTGCAGGATGTTCTTGAGTTCACACCACATATAACTCTTACTGCACGTTTTTGTGCCCAGAAAACATTAGCTTGGTTTGATGAATTACCCCAAAAAAATCCCATATGACATTATGGAATGAAAGTAAGCATAGTATGCCAGCTTTTTCATTTTTATATCCCCTATTTGTGGTTATTAATGAATCATTGGGAATTTTATAGTAAAATGTGTGTGTATGCACTGTGAACTATTTCTTACAAATATGGGGTAGCAACCTGAATCAAAGCAGTGGTGAATTACAGAAAAATGTGGTCTTTCGGTTACTACAGATGTAGTCTCACTATATTGCTGCAGTGGCAACCACTGCAGACACAGCAAAAGAAATAAACTATCATGCTAGACTGTGCTATGAAATAGAAAAGTTGGTGAATACTGTAGGCCTACTTTGAAGCATACAATGTAAACATTTGAAAAGGTCAGTACTAAAAAAAATGTACAGTTGTAATATGTACAGCTTACAAAAATGGAATGCTGTATAGCGAAAAAACAGCATGGCTCCACCTTAGCAAACTAAGAGGTGGCATGACAACTGATAATGCAACTAACTTCTAACAGATCTTTTTCGCAAGTCACATCAGTTTCATAACTCTAAACGAAGGGATTAAACAATAGCTTCAAAATTTGTGTTCTTTCCATATTAAATGACGAAATAATGCACAACAATATATGGTTCAGTAACCTTGTGATAAGACTTTTTTTTTATTCCAGAGGATGCCCAGTGTTCCAGTGAGATAAGTTCCCAAGACCAAGAATGTCCCAGCAGAAAGGCAAATGTCACCGATGTAAAAAAAAATGCAAGTTTATTTATAGCCAGAGAAAATTGGCAGTGCGTAAGGACAGAACCTGACACATGATGATTGTTTGTTTAAGAAGTGATACCTGATGTGTTATATATAAAGTTGTAATCCTTGTTTCAAAAGTGACTGCACTAACGATCATTCCGTAGACTGTATGACGCTACATTGTAACCTTTGAAATAAATGACAATTTCATTAGCGAGGGATTCTGCCTCCTTTGCAGTCATTCACACACTCTCTCTCTCGTCTTCTGTCTCTTCATAAACAAACAATGCAATAAGGAGGTGCGATATTGTCTCATGTTTGTACATTTTATGACAGTACATGCATGAAAATGGGATGCTAATATTTCCTAACATTTTTATTTTCCTTGCCATAATCCATTTTTATTTGTTTCGGAATTTGTAAGCTGAGACATCATGCAATTCTTGATATGGTGGTGCACTTGATAGGCCGCCATTATAGCTGCCTGTATGCAAATTTGCATAATCAATCAAAGAATCTGACTTCACTATCTTTTCATGATTTACAAAGTCCGATTACAATTTATTGAATTAATTATTATGTACATCAGCATTAGTTATTCAAACCTTTATTAATGATCTATAGTCTTGCATCAACCTATTAATGACTGACTATGCAAACCTGCTTTCAAAGTCTTGTCGTTATCTTAATTTTTTCTCTCAAAACACCTAGAGAAATCGTTTATTATAAACCAGATATAGAGGAAAAAATTTATAATAAATGGTGAGTCTGAGACAGGATGTGCAAATTCTAATTTTTTCTTTCATGTTTCATGAATTCTGTCTCACCTGTGAGGGATGGAAGAATTGTTATTTTGAAATTGAAAAAAAAGATAATTTACTAACAAAACTGAACATGGATGTACAAAGCAACCTTAAATTAGGAACCCATTGTTGAAGACGACATGACAACATCTCTATTTCAAGTGGAGACACTAGGCACAACAAACTTTCTATCCAGTTTGTATAATTAATATCATCAGGGCATTTGTTCACCAGTGTTTGATGAAAGTAAATATGCACTTATTGAATTTAATTGTATGTATATTCATGAGCTATGTGTCACAATATGACCACTCTTTGCTGAACTTGTATGTAATGGAGAATGCCCAATATCATTGCATGTGCCCTGAAGAAAATTGCTTATGCTAACCACTATTTATTCTCAGCTTAATTCTATATATACCTCTATGAATCTCAGTCTTTTATAAAATTTTCAAAATTATGTTGTTAAATATATTTGTTACGGTAAAAACAGGAAAAGTGACCAAAATGGCTTCACACAATAACAATGATATTGAAATGAACACTGAACAAAGCGAACTTGAGAATATGGATGCAGAAAATGTTCATGTTTCCGAGCCCAAACCAAAATCAAGCAATGAAATGGAGGTACATACAGTATTTTATCTGGACGTTTTTTGTGTGAAGACCATATTCACATAGACAATCAAACACAAAAATCAGGCTTTGAAACTGATTACATTTCATGTGACGCAAATATTCTGATGGACAATGCTTACATTGACTATGATTTGCAAACTAATAATCCGCCTATAGGTTCGGTTATACTCTAGTTGCAAAAACTTAATGAACTAACTGAACTACAAGACTTTTTCACTGAACAATGAAAGTTACATGAAGATTTTAAGACTAAACAACAATAATTGCATAAAACTTGTAAGGCTTTTCAAACAGAACAGGAAAAAAACAATCAAATGAATTAACGACATTAACTGCTAATTTTAATAACTTGCCTCTACCACACCATAGTTTAGCAAGTGATGTATCACAGTTGAAAACAGCTTATCAGGTTTGAAGAGAGAATAAAAATAAATACATGGTACTGTAAAACGATTAGAAAACAAAGTAAATACTTTCATCTATGAGCATGGGGTGCAAGTGGAAAAACAATTTAAAGATCAGTGCAAAGTCACTGTTGACGATTTTTCCTAATGGCTGATGGAAAAAAATATTGAGATGAACGATAAACTGAATCCCGAACTGGAACGAATTGCAAGTGAAACGGTCAATGGCGCTGTGTCGAATTGTGACAATATTGGTGAATCTGTTAAAACAGATTGAACACATTAAGTGAACTTTAAGTACATCTATATCTACATCTATACTCTGCAAAGCACTATGAGATGCATGGCAGAAGGTATGTCCCATTGTACTAGCTATTAGGGTTTCTTCCTTTCCAATTCACATACGTAGCACAGGAAGTATGGTTGTTTGAATGCTTCCGTGTGTGCAGCATTTATTCTAATTTTATCCTCATGATCCCTATGTGATTGATATGTAGGGGGATGTAGTACATCCCCAGAGTAATAATTTAAAGCTGGTTCTTGAAAATTTGTTAATAGACTGTCAAGGGGTAGTTTGTCTGTCTTCAAGAGTCTCACAGTTTAGTTCCTTCAGTATCTCTGTGAGACTCTCCCACACATTAAACAAACATGTGATAATTCATGCTGGCCTTCTCTGTGTACATTCAATATCCCCTATTAACCCTATCTGGTATGGGTACCACACACTTCAGCTGTATTTTAGAAGTGGTCACACAAGTGATTTTTAAGCAATATCTTCTGTAGATTGATTGCACTTCCCAAGTGTTCTATCAATAACAGAAACCTATGTGATCATTCCATTTCATATCCCTACAAAGTGTTGCATACAGATATTCGTATGAGTTAGCCAAATCCATCAGTGACTCCTTGATGTTATAGTCATAGGATAACATGGTTTTTCTTCTCTTGAAGTTCAAAGTCTTACATACCTGAACATTCACAGCAAGTTGTCAGTCTCTACACCACACTGAAATCTTATTGAGATGTGAGTGAATATTTGTGCAGCTTCTCTCAGATAGTACTTCATTACAGATAACTGTATCATCAGCAAAATGCCTGATTTTACTATTAATATTGTTTGCAAGGTCATTAAATAAATAAACATTTGCTAGAATGGCGTGGCTAGATGAATAGCACATTTCAAGCGTGCAGACAAAAGTTTAGTTGAAGGTGCAGCACGACTGTACACAAATATGTAATCAAAGTGCTAATCCCAGCGTTTTTCCTATGCTGTATGGTGCTGCTATTACTTCTATTTATTTGTTACAAAATACCGGCACCTCTATGTTGCACATTGTCTTGCTTGAAGAGAGCACACTGAAACACAGACAATGCCAGCCTTATGTCACAGAAAAGAGTACTCCACGCCCAATTGCATTCATTAAGTCCTTCAAAAATATGTTACAATCATCCTGGTTGGAACAGCAGAAGATATGCACCATGACAGGATATATACAAGGAAATGGAGCACTCTACTGCTACTTCAAAAGTATTTACATAAAACACGTTACTGTAATGTGCTAATCTCACAAAAAATGTTCTGAGAATTTTCAAGGTAAAATTACCATTAGATGTTTATGGAAAGTTAATACATGTACAGGGAGACGACTTATATCACTTTATTCGGTTCCCTTGTATAGGAATATGTGAAGGCCAGTAAGAACAATAATAATAGCTATAACAGCGCTCCATTTCCGAGCCAGCTGCATATGGAACAGCATGAAAATGGCCGATCGCATGGCTTCTGCGATCCTCCTGTGACGTCTCAGTCGACGTCATCTGGGTATGACACAAGGCGATCTGATCATCACCTGATGAATATGAACAGAAAAAAATGATAGGAGATACAATAATAACAGTTGGTATCATCCCAATTATCAGGGAAATGACAATGGAAGAAATTATAGAAACAACAATAATGGTTACTCACATGCACAAAATGTAAAGCAAAGACATAGAAATGAAAAATGTAGTTACCCACAGCACAGTCAGGTACCAACTGGTCCACTTAACAATGGCTGTCCCAGTCAACGTCATTCTCTGAATAAGACAGGAGTCACGAATGAAATGCTACTCGCTGTTCATGTTAAAGGTTCAACAAACTAGATTCGACCTCATCAAGCCCTCTAATGTTGGTGACATCACAGGTGGGGACAATGTTGGCAGCCAGGCGAACATGTTTCTCTGTAATGAAGGTAATGATATTAGAGAAGAACTGTACAGTGATCAGCAAACGTATTTGAATAAATTGCAAGTAATGGTGTGAGCATCTATAAATGCTACTGGGAACAATCCCTCCCTCGAATACCTTGGATAATGGTACCTTTGTGACTGTCATGCCACAAAAATTATTTAGCAAAATTAAGGAAGTAAAGTACCAATATACCTGGTACAAAACTGTCAGATAACAAGAGCCTTATGTTCAAGGCACAGCCTATCAAAAGGCAGACTCAAGTGAAAGTTTTGATGGGAAATATAGTGATATCATGCCCATTCCTAACTGTAAAGAATCTTATAATCGACTGTCTGATAGGCATTGAGTTTCTAGGGAATAAGGATGCAACGATAGACTTCTCACAAGATAAGCACTACTTATACATTGAGAGTAAACATGTTGCAGTCAGTTTAATACGAGTTCCATTTCAACCTGATAAATACCGCCAAGGAATAATTTTTGACGCCTACGAATCCTCCTATTGACGATATGTCGTCTTGCTATAGTAAGAATTATACAGATAAAACTTATGTGCTTGATGATGTACTTAAATCACCACATCATGATAAGAAGCAACGACAATAATTGAAAGAATTACTAATGACACATTTACATTTATTTGATGAAAAACTTGGAGTAATAAACGCTTACAGATATCGCATCATCGTAGCGTCACATAAAACTTTCTATAGAAAGTTATACCCATCCCCTGGCTGAAACATTAGGCTGTAAGTTGGGAGATTAAAAGGCTGTTATCATGGTATATTATTGTGTCTCCACACTCTCAGTACTGTAGCCCTTTATTGCCTGTAATGAAAACAAATGGAGACATTACGTCTGGTCCTAGATGCATGTGCAACTAATAATATTATAATATCAGTACATACACACCAAGAAAATTTGGAGGAGCAATTACAAAAGTTTCACAATATGCATTATTTATCTAGCATCAATCTTAGATCTTCCTACTGGCAGACCTGTTAGCAGTAGAGTTCATGAAATACACAGCATTTGTTTAGGCTGGTAGTTGTTATCAGTTTTGTATTTTGCTCTTCAGTGTAAATGTGAGCTCTTGTGTATTTATTACAGTACTAGACACTGTGTTCAGACCTGATTTGCTAGACAAGATAATGTTATATGTTAATGACATCTTAACTACTACTGGGACATAGAAAGAACACCTGGATTTATTGGATAACATTTTGTCTAAATTTTCACAGAGTGGAATGACAGCTAATCTACAAAAACCGAAGTTTGATAGAGAGAAAATTACGTCTTGAGGTTGTATTATTTCCTTATCAGGTATAGTACATGAAGCTGACAAAATAAGTGCAATCAAGAACTTTCCTATACCATGCACTAAACGACAGTTAAAAAGCGTTCATTGGTTATGTTCTTTCTTTCATTGTTTTGTGCACTGTCAATTACTGAACAGCCTGTCACTCTTAGAATTACTGAAGAAGGACACATTCTGGTTTTGGTCAGATAGTTGTCAAACAGATTTTGATGCTATTAAAGATACACTTGTGAATTTCGATATCCTATGTAAGGTCAGATTTTTGTATTGCCCCTGACACATCCTTAAGAGTAATTGGAGCTTTTCTGTATGAGGTGCCAGAGAGAAATGATGAAGTTGAGATTGAGATGATCGGTTTTTGAAAGTAGGACTTCGTCTAAAGTGGACATGAGTACTCAGTTACCAACCTTGAAGCTCCAGCTGTAATTTGGGCTTTTAAGAAATTTAATGATTACATTTATGGTAAACATATTAAAGTGTACTGTGATCAAGATAAACTTAGCTTTCTTTTAACATGTAAGTTATCAACCCTAGAATTGCTAGAGGGACAGCATTTCTTCGAAAAAAAACTTTGAGTTAATGCATATACATGGTAAGGATAATGTAGCTGGTGCTTCATTGTGCTTGCCACAAGGAGTAACTGAACTTTCTGATATCACTGAACTAATCAACTACTACATAATACTTTTGATGAACGACACTTGCTACAGACAGTACTGTTTAGATATATGTAATTTCATGGTAACATTGCAGGATTCAGCTCTTTGGTGGCATAAGATAAGAACACTTCCATCAAACAATCCATCTGAGATAATTCTGCAACAATACAAGGTTCGCAATGATTTATTGTTTTACTGATGTAGTACTGGGTATCCGTATCCGTAGTATGTATAGAGAATCTCTAGTTTGGCATATTCACTATTTTGCATTCATTACAGCGGCGCTAAGTGCATGAGGAAACTGAATTCATACTGCTGTATTCCAAATATGTGAAGATACATTGAACAGATTTTAAAACCTGTATTTTGTAAAAGAAGGCTAAGCCAACAAACAAATGCTGTAACACTGAACTACACCCGATACTAAAAACACAACCAATGCATCTAGTATCTGTTGATACAGCTGGGCCAGCACTGACTACACGAGACAGTGTCAAATTTTTATTAGCTTTGTATGAGCACTTCTCTAAATATGGTAAACTATATGCCTTGACATCAACAGCAGCATCTTTTATAATACGATGGATTCAGAAACAGTACATACCCATGGCTTGCAAACCTGTTGCATTCCTTACAGATAATACATCAAACTTTATTTGTAGCCAATGGAAAATATTTCTGAAAGACAATGACGTTAAGAATGTTTTGAATCCCACTTTCACCTGAAAAGTAATCCAATTGGAAGCATTTTAGGTAATTTTATCGATTTGTAAGAACATGTGCAAATACACAACACACACTTGGTCTAGCTCATATAGCCTTTAGAAAAAATAGTAAATAACTTGCCAATTTACAGCACACCACACCCTACACACCTGCTGAATTACTGAGAAACAAAGAAGGAGCAAATGAATGGGTAAATCCCTTACCACATCTGTAGAAAGAATAAATTGCTCTACAAAAGAAGATAAGAGACGCAATAATCATGCTGACAGAACACCACATAATTCGAAAGAAAATACAAGATAAAAAGTTAGAACGAGAAACAGTTTTGCTATAATCACATCCAAAATCTTCTGCACTGCATAATCGCAACAGTAAATGGCAGTTGCTTTCACTGGTTTGTACAAAATCATTAGCATACCTAGTCTTGGCAGTTATCTTTTGGTTTTTCGAAGATCAGATAAAATTAAAGGCATATATCTCCACCAGAATTTGAAAAGACGTTTGTATGGTTCGCCAGCAAGTTTTCAATCTGAGAATCATCATAAAATATATTTATTTAATGGTGGTAGATTATGAGATATTATGATGGATTCAGGCTTCTGCATTATGTTGGCATACTAAATCTACTCGATTTAAATATTATTACCAGTGTACTGGGAGATGAAGCAGCTTGCATGGGGTAGAGTAGCATGGAGAGCTGCGTCAAACCAGTCTCAGGACTGAAGACCACAACAACAACAACAACAACATGAACGACTAAAGAATAATCTGCTGTCCAAACATCTGTTCTGTATTTCCATCATTTTGTTTAGCATGAAAAGACATTCTGAGATAGCGATCCCATTTTAACTGTTTGTTTGGGTTATAAAGACACTAGCAGTGTCTAGAAGCCAGATTTGTATGTGATAATGATTTATTGTTTCCATGATACAAATGTATAATCAACATGGACTCTCCAAACAAGCAGTTTCTTTAAATAATAGTTGATTACTGTGCTCTATAAACAAGTAAACGAGGCAAGAACTATACTGTCTTTAGCAAATACTACAATTTTATGTTGAAGATGAATACGAATTTAACTGCACATGACTAAACTGCTGTATGGTTATGAACACATATGACATGAACTTTTACAGCGAGCACTGAAGAAATTTTTTATGTAATCTTTTTTACACTGAAGCAGTATTTTAAATGTATATGTTTTGTTCTTACGTTGTTTATTGCATGACGCTCCAAAGCCCATTTAAAGTATTATTCTGACACCTTAGTGCAGTATAATAAACTAGTAGTATCTAGTGGACGAAAATTTTGGTGAAGTCAGTTGCATATACACTGTCCAGTGATGCACCATGTTTGAGCTTTTCTTTGCTTTGACTTAGCCCACAGGTGAATTAAACATGTTTTTGGTTTTTCTTGCTCTACCTTTACAGATGTTTGCTATGTGATGCTTTATGTCTGAATTTGGAATAGTGTAGCGCCGGTATCAAAATCTGTTCTCAGGAAACCAGATAGGTCTGACTATTATGTACTCGCCTTTACATGGTGTAATGAGATACAAAGTAAATTCTTTTGTAAATACCAAGGATAGACTCATAAGTGCAAATGAAATCTAGACCATACAGATCGAGTAAATTCGCTTCCAGCCAAGATCAGGAGGGACAAACACCTGAACTGCTATTGTGCCAAGTAAAAACTATGGCCAGCTGCAAAGTGAAAGTACTATAAGGGAAGTAGAATGGAAACTTTGGGAAACCATTTTACATGTATGTGTGCCTACCTTGACATGTTCATGAAAGTAAATATTTGAACCTAGACAGGACTGAGTGTTTGCTGCATGTAGCCATGTATATTTTGCAGAAACTCAAGGAAAGAACAAACGTTTTGCTGAGTTCATTGTTGACCTGACTGCAGCACATGCAGCGTCGTTGCAGAATCGCAAATAACGTAAAGCATCAATGGAAGTAAAGAGAATAAATAACATTGGAGCTAACACAGCGTGACAATTATTGAACTATGTGAAAAAACCATAAATTAGTTACAAACTACGCCTTGCACACACTATTCAACTGTAAACGTCACAACAGATATTTGAACTTAGGTTAAGACACGTTCGATATGCCTGCCGTTATTAGCGATGGTGTGGCGCAGATAAATAGCGAAATTTTGCATAACCTGCTGAAGTGTCGGAACATCAATGATGACAGTGACCTTCTGAATGGCTGTTTTCAGCTCAGCAATGGCTTTGGTTATAGCTGTACACCTTGTATTTAACATAGCCCCACAAAAGGAATCGCAGGTGTTTAGAGCTGACGAATGTGGCAGCCAATCGAGATCTATGCCAGTGGCCTCTAGGTACCCCAGAGCCAAAATGCGGTCCCCAAAGTGCTGCTCCAGGACATCAGACACTCTCCTGCTTCGATGGGGTCGAGATCTGTCTCGTATGAACCACGTCTTGTCGAAGTCAGAGTCACTTTGGATAATGGTGATGAAAACATCTTCCAAAACCTTCATATAGCTTTTGGTAGTCACCATGCCTTCAAGGAATATCGCACAAATTATTCTGAGACTGGACATTGTACTTCACATAGTCACCCGTTGAGGGCGAAGAGACTACTCGATCGCGAAATGTGGATTCTTAGTCCCCAAATGCGACAATTTTGCTTATTGACAGACCTATCCAAATGAAAGAACGCTTCGTTGCTGAAGCATATAATACTAATTCCCATCATGCCCTGCAGCCAACCGTGCAGTTTGAACGTCCCAACGCAAACCGTTCAAAAGTTATGGCAATTTTATTTAATATAGTTCAGTAACTGTCATTCTGTACATAGTACGTTGTTATGAACATTTATCGTGAATTAAGACGATAAAGACTACGTTATCTTGTACAGCAGCTGCAGAACTTGGGTTATACTGTAACGAAAACTAGTAAGCAAAATAAAGCAAATAAACTTTAACAAAGGTTATGTCACTAGGATCTAGAAAATAATTACAAAATCCATTTTAACATTGTGTCTCTAAACTTGATGTCGAGAACGACAATTCTGTATTTTTATGTCTAATGTTTTTTCAGCACAATCATCATGGATTCTGCTGAGATATCACTGAGTCTATTGTGTAACTGTTCCGTGATTCCTGAACCTGTTGAGCACCTGAGGCCTGCCTGAATGACATTGTGGTAATCCCACTACAACGTCATGTGTCAGTCTCGATAGACAACTCCTTGTTGTTGGCACCTATTTTCTGGGCTGGTATTACTCACCATCCTGCCTCATCACTCGTCACACGTGGTCTCTATGCTGACAATGGTTGTACGTGAAGCACATAATATACTGTGGTATGGAGTGAGCGAAAAAATTTAAAACTGCAACCCTTATTCTTTATACAGGGTGAAGCGAAATCTGCGCACTCAGGCTTTGCAGCACGACTCCTCACATGTCAGCGATAAAGAAGTGTCTCACAAAATTTCGTCCAGCAAATACATGCAGCAGAAAAAGGACGTTAAAGAGTCGCCATCTGGTGACACTGTAACCACATGTATGGTAACTACCTCTGTCTGCACAAATCAGTTGTGCTGTACAGTTGGTGCAGTGGATGGAGTTTTGGGTTAGCATGCAGGAGGTCGATGGTTCGATATTGGGTTGGGGCGCACGTTTTTTTATTTGATAATTTAATTCTGACATTTCATACTGTAATATAAACCGTTTTTTAGATCACAGGTATCCTAAATTTCCAACATTTTGTAACGTTGAACATAACAAATACATGGTTAGACAAATAGGAAAGAGACAGTTGAAACAAATGACCTGTTTTAGGGCAAAATAACTACCAAAAATAATATCAGTTTGCAGATTCTAAAGATCATAGCATAGTACAATAACACAACATCTACTCATCATTTATATTACATGTAATATGAGCGCTCAGAAGTCGCACATTAGCAATCAGTGACAATAATAATGTCCATATTAACGACCACATGACCTTCAAAACAGAATACGTTGTCCTCAGAACAACAGATGCTCATAACGAGCTGCTTGCATGTCCAAACATTGCGCAACCCACTGGATCATACAGCTCTGGACCCCTTACAACAAAGCTGCATCCACAGTAACAAGAGCAGCATGAACATGCTCTACCAATTCTTCCACTTTCTTCAGTGGAGTAGAGAACACGTGCTCCTTCAGGTGTCCCTACAGGAAGAAATCCAGGGGATATAGGTCAGGTGAATGTGGAGGCCACACAACTGGATCTCCACGTCTGAGCCATTTCCCTGGAAATGTTCTGTCCAAATACTTTCGCACACTAATTCCAGAGTGTGGAGGTGCACCATCATGTTGGAACCATATCCTCCACCGAAAATGTAGTGGAACATCTTCCAGCACATCAGGCAGATAGTTTGAGAGGAATGCATGATACCTTCGCGCAGTCAACTGGTCAGACAACATGCAGGGGTCCAAACACCAGTCACCCAATATTCCAGTCCTGACGTTGATACCAAAGTGAACTTGACATCCATGGTCGCGGGTAATGTGCAGGTTAACCTCACACCAGTGGTGGGCATTGTGCACATTGAAGACACTCTCACGAGTGAATGCTGCTTCATCCGACTGATGGTGTTCACAAAGTCATCATTGGCTTCCTGTTGTTGTTGGAACCATTCACAGAATTGCATCCACTGATGGCGATCTGCAGGATGCAGGTGTTGTGTGAAAGCATAATGATAGGGGTGCAGTCCATGCTCATGCAGCAAGTTAATGACAGTTCGTCGCGAGACATACAGCTGCCTTGCTATGCTAAGTGTACTTCGCTGAGGTTCTTAGTGTATGACCTCCAGAATAGCTTCCTCAGTAGCTGAAGTATGGCGAGCCCGTGGACTACCTCTGCTGGTAACAGAGGTGCAGCTCCAGATGACAAAGCACATTTTTATCTGGATTGCGTCGACGAGGATATCGAGCAGCATATTCACAAATGGCAATACTTGCCCAGTTATCAGATGCACCAAGGACAAGGAGCATATCCACATATTCATCGTTTGTACATGCCATATGTCTGCCACAATGGTTGAGAGGTTTACAATGAGAAAATTAGGTATGTGTACACATGTACATTGGAGTCTGTCACGAGTGTGTTACTCCTCTCACAACTGGTCCCTGTCTGGTGGACAGCACATACAGTATAAACACGCCATCAGAACTGCACGCTGTTCCACCTAACATGCATTACCCCTCTGACAGTTACTGTTCTGCATGATTCATCCCGACACCGCTAATTGGAAATGTTCGGTTTCGAATTACACTGTTTCCCTAAAGGTACTAGAAGCGAAGTTTTCACAGTCCGATCGATAGAATAATAAATATTATTATTTTAATGCATTGAGATACATACTAAACAGCATGCGGTTACCAGGCTCAGTGTTGAAAGGCATAATTACTGGGACCATGGAGACAACACATAAAAACAGTAACCGAGTTTGGACATTATTTGCGAAGCATGTTGCTAGTCCTATTAGTAATGTGAAGTCCTAACGAAATGTAATGGACCTGAACGAAACAGGAATAATAGTTGGTACTAATCTATGGGACCACTGGATGAGGGTACAAAGAAAAGAGGTTTCACATCTTGTAGATGAAGTGGTGCAAATAAATTCATGTCCATGACATGGAAATGGTTTCTTTCAAAGCTGACCATTCTTCCCTTTCTACAATTGTAGTATGTAAGTACAGATGTTTTCTAGAGGACCCATTGCAATCACTGTTGACAATTAAGATGCCAGATACCATACCACCTAGACTACATTTAGCAAATGAAAAGCATATGCCTCATCCCAGGATCGAACCATCGACCTCCTGTATGCTAACCCAAAACCTCTATCCATTGCACCAACTGTATAGCACAACTGATATGTGCTGACAGAGGTAGTTACCATGGATGTTGTTATATTGTTGCCAGATTGCCACTCTTTAACGTCCTTTTTCCGCCGAATGTACTCGCCGGGCATTTTTTTTGTCGACAACTTGGGAAGAATCTCGCTGCAAAGCCCGAGTGCACGAATTTCGCTTCACCCTGTATAAACCCTTATTTTGTTACTAGTGAAACGACTATTTGCCAACGGCCATGCCGCAATGGTAACACCGGTTCCCATCAGATTACCGAAGTTAAGCGCTGTCGGGCTGGGTTAGCACTTGGATTGGCGACCATCCTGTCTGCCGAGCGCTGTTGGCAAGCAGGGTGCACTCAGCCCTTGTGAGGTAAACTGAGGAGCTACTTGACTGAAAAGTAGCGGCTCCGGTTTCGGTAACAGATATACGGCCGAGAGAGCAGGGTGCTGACCACATGCCCCTCTATATCCGCATCCAGTGACGCCTGTAGGCTTAGGATGACACGGCGGCCGGTCTGTACCTTTGAGCCTTCATGGCCTGTTCAGGAGGAGTTTAGTTTTTTTTTTTTAGAAGTGACTATTTATTGAGAATGATGTACAGAAAACGAAAAATGCAATGCAGCTCTAAAGTGAGCAAAAGACAATACCTACATCTATATCTATACACTGCAAACCACCTTGAGGTGCATGGCAGAGGATACATCTCACTGCTTCAGTTATTAGGGTTTCTTCCCAATTCATTCACGTATGGTGCATTGGAAGAATGGTTATCTGAATGCCTCTGTGTATAAGGTAATTATTCTAATCTTTTTATCAGGATCCCTAAGTTAGTGATACATAGGGATTGTAGTATATTCCTAGAATCATACGGTTCTTATAAATGAAAGTCAAACTACCATTTTTCAACTTTAACTTTACAAACATGTAAAACGAAATTCTATACAATGTTTGTGAAGTAGATTAGTGAATTGTTAGTTTGAATATGTGTTGGTTGGAAATGAGTAGGTTTATTACAGACAGTTAACTGCGACCATCTCACTATATGTTGACGGGTGTTGCAAAGTTAGGTAATAAACTATGTCAACACCATTCAAGGGGGCTGTGTAATACTTCTTTTACAAAAATTAACCACACTATCGATAATTCCATAGATGAAATAACGACCTCTTGTAATTTTTGAAACAAATGACATTAATTTATTTAGAGGGAGATTTTGTCTTTTTCTCAGTTATTCAGTCTCTCTCTCTCATCTTCTGTCTCTTCATAGATACACAGTGTAATAATGAAGTGCAATAATTTCAACTACTTGTACATTTATGACTGTATATGTTAAAACAGAATACTAATGTTTACTAAGATTTTTGTTTTCGTTGTCCTAATGCATTTTATTTGTTTCAGAATTTGTGAGACGACAACTTGGAATTCTTGATATAGTGTCACGATTGATGGGCCACCATTACAGCTGCATATAAGCAAATTTGCATAATCAATGAGAGAACCTGCCTTCATCATCGTTTAATGATTTACAAAGTCCGATTACAGTTTATTGAGTGCATTTTTATGCATACCAGCATTGGTGTTTCAAGCCTTTATTACTGATAAACGGTCTAGTATCACCCTGTTGATGATTGAACATGGAAACCAGCTATGCTAATCATTTTATTTTCTCTCTTTTAAAGTCCTGTCTTCATAATAAATTTTTGTCTCTCCTAAAACTTATATAGGAATCTTTTATTATAAACCAGATACAGAGGGAAAATATTATTATAATATGTGAACACTGGCTAACTGAGCCAGAAATAGAATACCATGGGCGCATTGAACATCTGTAATTGGTGAATCAATGGTGCAGAGTTATTTCTATCCATGGTGGTGTGTCTGTGTTTGTAAATAGTAAGCTCAGTGCCAACAAGAGTGACACAGATATTTTCTGTGTGGACTTGGATCTAGACTTGGCTGCCCTGGGACTGCCAGATGTTAATTTAATTGTTGTTTCTGTGCATTATTCCCTAAATGGTAATTCTGAAAACTTTGTCAGCAAACTGGAAAGCTGTCTGTGTCATCTAGTGTGACTAGGAGCAAAAATTTCCACATGTGGAGACTTAAACATCCACATTGGGAAGGTAGTGACAAAGTGAAAGATTTTATCAACTTCTTAAGTAGCTATGGACTATTGTGGCACATTATCTACCAAAAGACGAGATGTCTGTCTAGATAGATGTCAAAAAACTAAGTAGTTGGGACTACAAAGTAAGTGTGTTTGAGCTTATACTTGCAGATTACGATGCAGTTATCATAAAAGTATGGACAAACTCAGTAAGTACACAACAAATTCCCAGCTGACTTTCAAATTATGTCTTGAGAAGTAGGGTTATTATAAAGAAAAATTTAAATAATTTTAAAACTGCCTCGTCCTCTATAGATTGACATCATATGTCTGAAGAATTGAATGACACATTCAGTTCCATGGTTTCAGACTCTTAAAGCCAAATTTGATGAAAATTTTCCACTAAAACCCAAGAGATATCCGACTGCCTGAATGTTTTCATCCAATGTATTTTCAGTTTCCTTGTTCACACAAAGACAAATCCTGAGCCCTACAAAAAGAGAAATTAAGTTCATCTACACAGCACTCATTAAAAATACAGTATGGACAGGCCAAGATGTTGGTTGACTAAGATACAGAACAGGTTCCCAATCGTGAATTAACTAAGATACAGAACAGGTTCCCAATGGTAGCCCTTAAATTATTTAATGGTCTACCAAAGGATATTCAGTTATTACCAATCGAACGATTCAGAATTAAAATTTTGTGTATACCAGAAGAGCAACCTTTGCACAGTATTGAAGGATACTTCTCTAATGACAGAACAGTGTCTACCTGAGCTGCAGCTCAGAGCCAATGAAAACAGCAGCATCTCTGTGGTTTTACTACACTGTGTTCTAATATCGATTGTCTTATAATTGTAAAGTATGTTGTAATCTAGTTTTTTACTTCATGTTTTATAGTATCTGATTTAGTATCATAGTTTAAATTGCAATACTGTAACCATATTATTGTTGTAATGTTATTGCAAACTTGATGCTATCTGTCCAGTCATGGCTGGTGAATGTCATAGAATTGGTAAAAAAGATAATGTCTTTTGGGGTCCAACCCAGAATATATTTTCGAAATTACTTAAAAGTCTTAACAGTTATCTGAAACACTGGACTTTATTTATTCAGTTGTATTTTCCACCAGACATAACTTTCTTTTAGAAATTTTGTTTGTTTTAATTACACCATTAAATTCACAAGAAAGTTCTGAATTAACTATAACATTTAGCAGATGTTTAACAGTAGATACTGAAATTCTACCTCTTTCTTTAGACCAAATGTTCTCCATAATTGAAAAAAATCTTTCTTCAGTAGTTTCTGGTACTTTTTTCTTCATGCACATCAGAAAATTCTCGAGTGTACTGCGAGCAATACGCACATTCATTGTTACTGTCCTTACAATATATAAAAAAAAATTGTGTTCCGGTTGCAGGTTAACGTTAAACACACAATTTATTTCCTCATTGCTAAATGATGAGACAAAAAACGAACAGAGAAAAAAAACTGTCCAAAACGTTTACGAAGTCTAATTACTTCAGACATGAAACCAGCATAAACGCACTGCTCATGTAGTGTTGCCAAATGAAAACTTATAGCCTGCCCATGGACACCAGCGCTTGCGCCAAGGTCGGCTGAGTGTGTGTTTAAAAACGCGGTGTCGAACATATAGGTCTAAAATTTAATAATATTCTCCAACGACGTTTTTGCATTCCCGGACAGTTCCAAAACGCCAGGACTGTTCGGGCTAATCCCAGACGTGTGGTAAGGCTATGCAGATACTGTTACATTCTTGAAATGCAACACAAAGCTAATAAATAATGACGTCAACATTGTAAGTTGTGTAGAATCCAAGTATCCTATCAAAATGTAATTTTCGTAGAAAAGTAAAATATTCGAGTAAACAACTATTACTGGAGATACTTTTACTATATTTCGATATCTATAGTCATGTGTATGTGGCTGTTTTTCATTTTCAAAGATTTTTTTTCGTTTCAGGTTCTGTGTTGAATCTCGCAAAGCAATCGAACATTATTTTTCCTCAATAGCAGCTGTCCGAGCGCTGCAGCAGAAGTTAAGAAAGAAGCTCCCAGAAATCTTTACGGAGCTAGAACCTGATTCACATTTTTTTCTACGAATGCTTAAAAAAATCCAGCTATAACTTCTACTATTTATTTCATTTGATAAGCGCAAATGGGATACCCGATTACGTGCATTCTTAATTACAATGTCTTAAGTTATGCGCACCATAATAACCATTATATAACGTTAAAATTTACGTAGTTCGTAAATAGGAGGCTAGTATAGAGATACAGTTCAAGATGACTGCACGACTTTAATAGCAAACAGTTTGTTAGCATACAAAGGTATCAAAGTGCAGCGCTGATCAGGCTGACGCAGTACCACTGTATCGAGAGTCGTATGTTAGTTTCGTGGAGTATGTGACTTTCATAATGTGTGAGTGTGTGTGACAGTCTGACAGGATATTTTTTCAAAATTTAAGTCATTAAACTTAAAGCTTCCTCTTAAAACGCGGTGTACAGTGAAATTGTTTTTTGGAAAATTGCAAAATTTGTTTACTTATCAAATAACGAAAACGGATAGTTAAACTTCATGGTGCATTTTTGAGAACTTCTGCTTTGGATAATTTATCACTTTGACATATGCAATGGAAGTGAAAGAACTGTTTCGTGAGAGCAGGTGGATATATGTGTGGCCTGGATAATATTGGAGAAATGTTAACTGGCATTGACGCTGGCTTAACACCTGTTTCATTTCTTCTAGATATCCTTCAGGTTTGTCAGCGTTACTTCTGTCCATCTATTCGCCGTTTGGATTGCTGCTGGCAGTGCTCAGATTTTTGTTTGGACTACAGCTAATCCTTACGAGTAGACTGCTGCCACAGCTGTCTATCGCTAAAAGGTGATTAATAAATACATTATATAATTCAATTGACGAAAAGGTTGGGGGGGAGGGGGGTGGGTGGCACATTTAGAAACCTTTGTAGTTTTTATGCAGCAAATGTTTGTCATTGCGAATTTTAGTTTACAGGAATTAACCTCTGACGCACAGTGATGTGTGAGCAGTTTTCGTGTTGCTGAAGATATTTAATTTGCTAAAAATACCTACTTTTTGAGATGTACTTCCATGGTGACATATTCAGGTGTTAAAAGTTGAATTTCAGGTGTCACAAACTAATATTTAAAAAAGAAATTGTATAGTATTTCAATCTGAGAAATCCTTTGATTACTTGTCTGTTGCTTCAGTATTTCTTTGAGATTTTCACCTGTATAATGAAGGATGGTTTTAGTAATTAGGCGTTGGTTGTATCCTGATGATTTGAGGTTGCATTTTTGTGTCACCAGTTTACCAAAGGTTTGTTTTTGATAAAAACCTATTTCTCATAGCATTTGTTGTTATAGAATTTTTCTGTACTGAAACATAATGTCTCCTACATTTCACACATTGTCGATTGAAGTTGGGCCTTCCTCATTTATCAGGTGATCGTGTAATAGGAAATTACAAATGGCAATGCTCTGAGGTGTCAGTCAAAGTTGCTGCTTGCTGTACATAGCTGCTATACTCACATATTGGAACTTTTTGTGTCTGAAATAAGCAGGTGACCGAAATATGTGGCCGAGGGTGACTGATATTGCATCCATGTCATTTAACATGTTGTTGTTGTGTTGTGGTGGTCATTGTCGTTGTCTTCTTCAGTTTGAAGGTTGGTTTGATGCAGCTGTCCATGCTACTCTATCCTGGGCATGCTTCTCCATCTCCAGATAACTACTGCAGCTTGCATCCTTCTGAATCTGCTTATTGTATTCATTTCTTGGTCTCCCTCTACAATTTTTATCCCCCACACTACCCACCAACACTAAATTAATGATCTCTTGCTGTCTCAGAATATGTCTTATTAACCTAGCTCTTCTGCTAGCCAAATTGTGCCACAAATTTCATTTCTTCCCAATTTGTTCACTACATCCTCATTTTTTTGGGGGGTGATTTACCCATGTAATTTTAAGCAATCTTCTGTAGTGACTTATTTTGAAAGTTTCTGTTCTCTTCTTGTCGAAACTGGTTATTGTCCATGTTTCACCTCTATACATGGTTACACTCCATGCAAATACTTTTCAGAAAAGGCTTCCTGACACTTAAGTGTATATTCAGTGTTAACAAATTTCTCTTCTTCAGAAACACTTTTCAGAACACTGTATCATTAACAAACGTAGGTCATGTGATGTATTTTTTTAATATTGTTCATATCAACACGAGTTTGATTTGTCCATACAAGCTTTACAAAAATTTCCCTAATTTGTATGTACATTTTAATCTGAAAATTTAGAGCTTATTTCTGTTTTCAAGCTGCCTGTTGTGTTGGGGTGAACATTGTTGTTGTAGCACATTTTGTTCCTATGTTTCCAAAAATCTTAAACGATAATTAGAAATAGTTCCTTAAGATAAAATGTTGGTTTCATTGCTGTCTGTTTTCATTTCTTATGTTGTGGTTTATATAAATTTTCTGTATAAAACTTGATCCATAAAAGTACCTCATTTCAGCAAACATAATCTAGCTCTTTTGGTTTTGTGTTAGTTACACATTTGCTATTAAAATAGAAGTGACTTTTTAGTATAGTACTGTGGCAGCTTTGTGACATGATGTTGCAGCTAAATGTGTGCTTTTTCCTCTGCTCTTCCCGTCGATCCTGATTTGTGCTTTCCCTTGTTTTTTTAGATTCCTAGACAAATGCCAGGATGGTTCCTTAATCGAGGCCATGGCCGACCACCTGTCCTATGCCCACAGGCTACTTGTCCGATCCACATAAAGCATGTTGTCTGTGCTGTGTGTTGTACGTTTGGCCTATTGATCTGCACTGTTTTACCTTGACAAATACTGGATTTTTGTGAGAGGATCTTTCAGTGGATAAAAATAAATCACATAGTTAAAAAAAGGAATGAAAGCTCTAGAGAGAATCTAGGCTGCATCAATAGCAGCTTAATATTTGCTGTAATTTGCTTAAACAGCTTTGATTTATATTCCGGTCTAATTTATTTGACTCATTGGCTCACATGTGCAAGAATCTTAGCTAAGAATAGTTGTGGTATTTAAAATAATTATCGTCTAGTAGGCCTAATTTCTTTTTAAATTTTCTGAGACAAGAATTTAGATTTTGATCATTTGGGGTCAACCGAAGCCTCCAATCCCACCCGTCGGCTTTGACCCGTGACATAAGGCTGTTGTTGTGTGTGACGTCATGATGGCGCCGAGTTTGGTTTGTGAGTGTGCCATGTTTGTAAGTGTTGTTGTGTTGCGGTTCGTGGTGCCCTCTGGTGGTGTGTTTAGGGGTTTTGTGTTGTGTGCTGTATTGGGTTCAGTTTGGTGTTATTGCTTCTAGTGGCTGGTTCTCATTTTGGCTGTGTTTCAAGCAGATTTGGTTTCAGTGAGTTAACAATTTACTGGTTTTGTGTGAAAGTTATTGTAGTGCTGTTTGCTGTAGGTCGTATGTTAATGTGAGTAAATTAATTTGTTGTTGTGACTCCATGCTATGATGGGTGCGACTCAGTTGGAGCTGATCAAATTTCTACAGCTTTTTGGGTTTATTATGGAGGTGGTTAAGTGCGCTGTCTTTTGGAAGGAAATGACATTGGCAAAAGTTCCGGTGTCTCGGACCAGGGACGGTTATATGTGGCAGTGCTGTAGGGATAACCTATGATGCTCCATACATCGCAGTTCCTGGTTCGAGAAGTCTAGTTTGGGCGTGCACAAGATTGTGTTGCTGATGTATTACTTTTATTATAGATCCTCTGAAAGCTTTTGCACACATGAGACTGACGTGAATGAGAGGAGTGTGCTTGACTGATTTTCATTCAGGGGTAAGTTGGATGGGCCTGGGGTTGTGGTATGGGTGGACGAGTCACAGTTTGGGAAAAGGAAGTACGGGTGGGATAAGGCTGTGGTTGGTCTCTGGGTGTGGGGGGCTGTTGTACCGGTGGAGTGGGTGTTCAGAATGTGTTTTTAGGTTTGTGGACAGGCACTCTGAGGCAGAATTAGTGGGGTTAATTGACGAGTTTATAGAACCAGGTTCCACTCTAGTTTCAGATGCTTTTCCTTCTTATAGGGGGTTGGGTGAGAAGGGGGTACAATCATTTAGTTCCCATGCTTGTCCCGTTAGTGTCATTAGGTTTTTGAGGAATGTGTGCGTTTTGGTTTTCAATGTATTTTCGTGTTTGTTGTTATGTTTACGTAATGACGTCATAGGCGCCTTATTGGAGTCATGGTGTATGGTTGTTTCCACCATATTTGTGGAATATATATGGGCCAAAGCAGACGGGTGGAATCGGACGCTTCTGTATTTCCATCATTTGTACTCAAATATGCAACCCTCAAAAGGCTTTGTCCATTAGTTTATCTTAAGTCATTAAGTTTCTTGTTTGGGTACCTATTATTTTATTTCATTAAATTAGAGGTAGTCATGTGGAATGTAATGTGTTAAAAATACAGATTAGGCTAGTTGTTATTATATTAATGAAATGAAAAGTATTTAATATTTTGTTTCCATATTCAATTGTAACTTGCGATGGCATGTGGGCCCCGTTGATAACAACATATAACAGAAATTGCAAAAGATTCGTAAACTGTACCTTATTATGTTTGCAGGTCTTTGCCTCTGGTTTTCTTGTGTATAAAAATAATGTAGTGTATGTCAGTTACTTATCCATTGTTATCATAGATAATGGATTGTGAAGAGTAAGCTTTACAATTACAATGCATGGAGAAATATGGCTGCACTGAAAGTGTTCATATGACTTAATCCCTACATATTTTGACACAAGTGAAACAAGGTTTTTATCAAGTTTAGTGGTCATGATCTCTAAGTAAATGATCACATTTCCATATGATTTAACATCTCAAAAGTGAACTTCATCTTAAAATAAGAAAGGGTTAATTACACTTAGGCCTTAAATTAGCTATTGGGATGTGACCCATAACTAGGTGCTGAGAGTGGGAGTGGCATGAGATGCATCAGTATATTTCATAGATGGGTAGGTTGTGGAATATTACTGTGTGAGACACAGGAAGGATTTTCCTCAGTTACAGACATAGTGGCAGGTTTGTTGAAGCCCTGGTGAAGAATATGAAGTAGTTGACACAGTGCAGTCTGATAATATGTGATGAGAGTGACTGGAAGTAGTTCTCTTTTAGCAGGTGTCTCATGAAAGTGGTTGGAGGAATGGTGACATGTGGATGTGGCCCAAGAAAACTGTTTGCAGACTTGTTTTGTAGGGTATTGCCTGTCTGAAGACATCAGTAAGATCAGTGTACTGGGGACAGATTGCTTGTCACTGTTGATGTTCCATCCACATATGACCAGACTTCATAGAGGACTTTCATTGTGGAAGGGTGGCATCTATCAAAATTGGGATGTTGTTCATTGTTAGTGTGGTTAATATGGACTGAAGCTTTTGTGGAACCGCAGGAGGGGTAGATACTGATATCTATTGGGCTGAAGAGGACAAGATTAAGTGGATAGGAGAGATGGTATTGAGGCTGTGGAGAAATAAGTACAGAGTATCTTGAATCTGGGTCTATGTCATGGCAATATCATCAATAGACCTGAACTAGACAAGGGGTTAGCATCTCGGATGACTTGAAAGGTTTCATCTAGATGGCCCCTAAGTCGATTGACATATGAGGGTGCAATATGTGTGCTCATAATTATGACACAGATTTGTTGGTGTATTTTCCCCTCAAAGGAGATGTAATTATGGATAATTATGTAGTTGATCAATTGTACAAGGAGTGAGGTGGTGGTTTTGGAGTCAGGCTGTTGGAGAAGGTTGCGTTCTGTGGTAGGGACAATCTATATAGTGCGTGGTTTTGTGTTAGGTAATTTTAATTGAAGACATTGTCCAAAAGCTCAGCAATGTTTACACGCTACGGTTGCAGGTTCGAATCCTGCCTTGGGCATGGATGTGTGTGATGTCCTTAGGTTAGTTAGGTTTAAGTAGTTCTAAGTTCTAGGGGGCTGATGACCTCAGATGCTAAGTCCCATAGTGCTTGGAGCCATTTGAACCATTTTTTTATTTGCTGTCAATCCCTCAACACTTCAGTTATGTTGTTAGTGGTTACCTTAACTGCATTTATTATTTGTATTCTGCCAAAAACTTTCCAGTATCAGATTTATATTGATTTATGTAAGATAAAGGTCAGGTGTTATGAAAGCTTGATAGATGTAAAGAAAAGTAGCAGAGTTGAATCAAGGGTAGATCAATAGAAAGAGAAAAGTTAGTGTGTGTCATCAAAATAATGAAGGGGGAAGTTTGTTATATAATCGACAATGTGAATATTGTACATGTTGGATGCAAGACATAAGTAGTTAAATTCAGAACCTCAGTTAAAAACAATGTCCTCTGGTGATTCTATGAATTCTGTATTATCAAATTTCACAATATTATTCCAGTAATAGAAGCCAAGATAACTGTTTGCCCCATAAATTTTGGGCTGGCCGTCTCACAGGATTTCGTTTGCCCTAATAATTTATCCATGCCCTGGTTTTGTCAGTTATAAAAGGATGTGCTCACTGTAGGATGTCTAGAGTAGACTTGGCACCTTTCACCATGAATGGTATGTTGTAGTAGGTAGCATACTATGCAAGTATCATTCCCTCTATTACATTTTTGGGATGGTGAACAGGAAGAATGAAGATTGTATATCTCCATGTCAGTTTGAAATTCTTTTCATGGATCTTATAATGTAATTGGATACATAAAAAAACCTACTCACCAAGTGGCAGCAGGAGAATACATACACTAAAAAAAGGTTTTTGGGCATGCAAGCTTTTGGAGACAGTGGCTCATTTTCTGGCAGAAGGATTGAAGCAGAAGCAAGAGGGTTGAAGAAAAACAACGGGAGAGGTTTGGAAAAAGGGATAGAGTTTGTAAAAGTCACACAGAATCCGGGTCAGGGGAGACTTACCAGACAGGACGACAAGGAAAGACTGATTGTTGGGGAGTGCATCAGAAAGATTTGAGAACCTGATAGATTAAAGGTGGAAGACAGGTTAATATGAAAGACAGAGATTGCTGCTGAAAAATTGAAATGATCGTATGGCGTTTATTGGCTGGGACATCCCCTCTGGGGTTCGGCCGTCGTATTGCAGGTCTTTTTAGTTGGCGCCACTTCGGCGACTTGCGTGTCAGTGCTTATGAAAATGATGATGGACACACAACACCCAGTCCCCTGCCGGGAATCAAACTGGCCCCCCTTGCATGGTAGGCAGTAACGCTACTGCCGTGCTACAGAGGCGGACGGAGAGATTGCTGCTAAAACATTGTGAACAAGTTAATATGAGTGAAAAGCTAAGTGCATTGTATGTAACACAGATGGGAGGGGGACGGCAAAAAACAACAGGTCTGAAAGTTAAAGATGTAGAAAACTAAAATGGAGTGAAGAAAGTAGTAGTTACTGTGAAGAAATTCTGAGACAAAAGAAATTAACATAAATTAAGGCCAGGTGGGTGGCGAGAACAAAGGCCATGTTGTAGCATTAGTTCTCTCCTGCGGAGTTCTGAGAAAATAGAGTATCGTGGAAGAATCTAGATGGTGCATGTGGCGAAACAGGCACCGAGACCATGACTGTGAAGCTGCTCTGCATCAGGATATTGTGTATTGCCAGTGTACATTTCCTGCTTAAGCCCATTCACACTAACTGATAACTTGGTAGTTATCATGCCAATGTAAAATGCCAAACAGTGTTTACACAACATCTGGTATGTGATGTGTCGTTTCACAGGTGGATCTCCCTTTGGTAGTATGTTTTGCCACGTACAGGACTGGTGTAGTTGTGGTAGGAGGTTGCATAGGGTAAGTCTTGCTGTGGGGATGGTCACAGAGGTAGGAACCATTGTGGAGATCGAGAGGACGACGAAACGCTCTTCTAGGTATGATGGGCAAAATCTCGGACATAATGGATCTCATTTCAGGACATGACTTTGAGGTGTCATGTCCTTGTTAAGACAGCTGATTAATACATTGAAGACCAGGATAATATTGGGTGACAAGTGGTGTGCTCCGAAGTTGCTTTTTTGAGGGATCAGAAGTACCAGGATTGGATGTGATGGCCTGGGAAATCTGCTTTTGAACTAGGCTGCTGGGATAATTACCTCCAGTGGAGGCCGAGATGAGCATAGTGGTCTATTGCTGCAAAGAGCCTACATCTGAAAAAATACATTTGCCTCAAATGCCAAGGCTATATGGGAGAGAACATTTGATATGGAAAGGATGACAACTGTCAAAATGTAAGTACTGTTGTTTGTTAGTAGGTGTAATGTGGACAGAAGTGTGTGGCTGGCCTTCGATGAGGATGAGATCAATATCAAGGAAAGTGGCATGGGATTCAGAACAGGACAATGTGAAATTTAATTGGGAGTTGGTATTTATAGATTACAGGAATTTTTAACAGTTCAGCCTCACCGTCAATCCTTATGGCAAAGATGTCATCAATGTATCTAAACCAATCCAGGTGCTGAAGGCTTATGGGTCCCAGGAAAGTGCCCTCCAAGCAATCCATGAGAAGGTTGGCATAGGAAGGAGCTGTCCTGGTTCCGATGGCTGTACACCTGATCTGTTTGTATGTCTGCCCCTCAAAGGTAAAGTAGTTTTTGGAAAGTATAAAGTTGATTAAGGTGAGCAGGAAGGATGTCAGAGGTTTGGTATCTGGTGGGAGCTGACTGAGGACATGTTCAGCAGAAGGTATACCATGTACGTGAGGGATGTTGGTGTAGAGGGAGATGGCATCGATGATGACAAGCAAGGTGTGTGGTGGGAGTAGAACATGCACAAATTTCAGACCATGTAGGAAATGGTTGGTGTCTTTGATGTAGGAAGGAAGTCTTTGTACTATGGGTTGCATATGTTGATCAGTTAAGGCAGATATACCCTTGATGAGTGCTTTGAAGCCAGAAACTATAGGATGGCCAAAATGACGGGGTTTGTGGATCTTAGGAAGAAGGTAAAAGGTGGGAGTGTGTGGTTAGGGTGGGGTAAGAAGTTATGTGGTTTGAGGTGTTTGTCCATGCGAGGGGCTTGTGGTTTTAAGGAGGGACTGCAGGTTCATTTGCCATCAAAATGCCATCCCTGCAGTCTCTCCTCAAAACCTGAGGCTCCTCTGGAGGACTTAACACCCCAGTCTGTAGAACTTCTTATGCCACTCAAACCACACATCCTCACCTTTCACCTTTTTCCTAAGATCCACACATCCAGTCATCGTGGTCGTCCTATAGTTGCTGGCTTCAGAGCACTCACCACACGTATATCTACCTTGATTCATTAACAAATGCAACCCATAGTAAAAAGACTTCCCTCCTATATTAAAGACATCAACCATTTCCTAGGTTGTTTGAAATCCATGCCTTCCCACTCCCACCACACACCTTGCTTGTAATCATTCATGCCACCTCTCTCTACACCAATATCACCCACATACATAGTGTATCTGCTGCTGAACATGCCCTCAGTTAACGCCCACCTGCTTCCAAACCTCTGACATCCTTCCTGCTCACTTTAATCAACATCATACTTACCAACAACTACTTTACCAGTGAGGGGCGTACATACAAACAGATCATGGAATTGGAAAGCAACTACAATTGTTTAGTAGTGGTAAGGCGTCAGGACCAGATGACATACCTATAAGATTCTGTAAAGATTATGTGAAAGAACTTCCTCCCCTTTTAGCAGTAATTTATTGTAGATTGCTTGAGTAATGAAAGGTACCTAACAAC
The DNA here is from genome assembly GCF_023864275.1 of Schistocerca cancellata. Taxonomy (NCBI): domain Eukaryota; kingdom Metazoa; phylum Arthropoda; class Insecta; order Orthoptera; family Acrididae; genus Schistocerca; species Schistocerca cancellata. The sequence goes on along the minus strand of NC_064628.1, from coordinate 285,928,360 downwards.
TGGAAAAAAGTGCAGGTCATTCCCATTTTCAAGACAGGCCTTAAGACAGATCCACACAATTATAGACCTACATCATTGATATCAATCTGTTGTAGAATTATGGAACATGTTTTATGCTCAAGAATTATGACGTTTTTGGAAAATGAACATCTCCTCTATAAAAATCAACATGGGTTCTGCAAACAGAGATCCTGCGAAACTAAGATCACTCTGTTCCTCCGTGAGATCCACAGCACAATGGACAGTGGTGCTCAGATTGATACCATGTTCCTGGATTTCAGTAAGACATTTGACACCGTCCCGCATTGCCGTTTAATGAAAAAAATACAAGTTTACGGAATATCGGAGCAGACTTGCAATTGGATTCAAGACTTTCTTGCAGATAGAACTCAACACGTTACACTTAACAGAACTAAACCGATGTAAGGGTAATACCTGGAGTACGACAGGGAAGTTTGATAGGACATTTGCTGTTTACAATATATATAAATGATCTAGTAGAAAGTGTCGAAATGCTCTTTAAGGCTGTTTGCAGATGATGCAGTTGTCTGAACAAAAGTAGCAACACCAGAAGATAGCAAGAATTTAAAGAACGCCCTGCAGAGAATTATTGAATGGTGCAGGCTCTGGCAGTTGATCCTGAACGTAAATAAATGTAACATATTGCACATACATAAGAAGAGAAATCCACTACTTTACAGCTACACTTTAGATGACAAACAGCTGGGGCAGCATTGCCGTAAAGTATCTAGGTGTAACTACCCAGAGTGACGTTAAGTGGAATGACCACATAAAACATATAGTGGGAAAAGCAGACACCAGACTCCGATTCATCAGAACAATCTTAAGGAAATGTAACTCATCCACAAAAGAAGTGGCTTATAAGGTACTTGTTCACCCAATTCTTGAGTATTGTTCATCTGTCTGGGATCCCTGTCAGGTAGGACTGATAGAGGAGATAAAGAAGATCCAACGAAGAGCAGCACATTTCATCATGGGATCATTTGGCTGGTGAGGGAGAATTACAGGGATGCTAAAGAAACTCCACTAGCAGGCATTACAAGAGAGGCGCTGTGCTTCATGGAGGGATTTACTATTGAAATTTTGGGACAGCACCTTTCAGGAGGAGTCAGAAAACATATTACTTCCCCCCACATACATCTTGTGTATTGACCATGAGGATAAAATTCAAGAAATTAAAGCTGATACAGGGGCTTACCGACAGTCGTACTTCCCATGCACTATTCGCGAGTGGAATAGGGTTGGAGGGATCAGATAGTGGTACCAAAAGTACCCTCTGCCATACACCATTAGGTGGCTTGTGGAGTATGATGTAAGTGCAGATCAGGTGTACAGCCATGGGAAGCGGGACGACTCCTTCCTATCCCACCCTTTTCATGGGTTGCTTCGAGGGCACTTTCCTGGGGTACATAAGCCTTCAACCCCTGGATTGGTTTAGATACATTGATGACATCTTTGCCATATGGACTCGTGGTGAGGCTGACCTGTTAAGATTCCTGAAACCTCTAAATACCTTCTCCCAATTAAATTTCACATGGCCCTATTCCGAATCCCGTGCCACTTTCCTTGATATTGATCTCATCCTCATCGAAGGCCAGCTACACACTTCTGTCCACATTAAACCTACCAACAAACAACAGTACTTACATTTTGACAGTTACTATCCTTTCCATGTCAAATTTTCTCTCCTGTACCGCCTTGGCATTTGACACAAACATTTTGTTGGCATGCAGATTCTTTATAGCAATACACCACCATTCTCACCTCAGCCTTCACTGGAAATAATTACCCCACCAGCCTAGTTCAAGAGCAGATTTTGCTGGGCCATCATATCCAATCCTGGTACCATTAATGCCTCCAAAAACCAACTTCAGAGCACACCACTTGTCACTCAGTATTATCCTGATACTGAATGTATTAATTGGCTACTTTGACAAGGCTATGACATCCTATAAACATCTCCTGAAATGAGATCCATTATGACTGAGATTTCGCCCACTATACCTAGAACACCTTTTCCTCACCCTCCCAGTCTCTTATTAGTCAGCACATACATACACACACGCACGCGTGCGCCGGCGCGCACACACCATCTGAGTTCTTCCCCCAGACACCAGTTTCTCAGCACTCCACAGGTGGGAACTAATGCTACAACATGGTCTTGGTCTCGCCATCCACTTGGGCTTATTTACATTAATTTCTTCCCTCTCAGCAGCCCTTCACAGTAACTCCTCCTTTCCTCACTCCGTTTTAGTTTTCTACATCTTTCATTTTTTGACCTGTGAATTTTTCGCTGTCCGCTTCCCACCGATGTTATATACAGTACACTTAGCTTTTCACTCATGTTAACTTGATCACGATGTTTAAGCAGTAATGTCTGGGTGACTTTTCCAGAGTCTAACCCTTTTCATAAACCTCTCCAGTCCTTTGCCTTCACCCCCCCCCCCCCCCCCCTCCTTATCCTTCAGCCTTTCTACTACGAGGAGGAGCCACTGGCTCCAAGAACTTGCTTACCTAAAACCATTTTTTATGTGCATTCTCCAACTGCCACTTGGTGAGTAGACTTTTTCTCTATCCATTTACTTTATATTATCAAAAATCGATGATTTTCGTTTTTATGGAACTTACATTTCTAACTTCCTGCCATATTAAATATTTGAAAGTCCCATATTTGTTGGTATTACATATATCAGCAATTGATTATTACTTTTTTATCAGAAATTGATTATTACTTTTTTATCAGCAATTTGCTACCCACTGCTGAATGAAGGCCTCATCTAGACTTCCCAGTGTATTACAATCTTAGTTACATGCATTCAAATCACTCCTATATGTTTCCTAATGTAACTTACTCCCTTTCCATTAGGTTATCGTTTCCTTTTTTTCTTCTCTCTCAGTCCAGCAAAGAACTTCCCCGCTGCGTCTACCATTCATTTACCTGGTACGTGTCCTATCCCTCTCCATTTCATTCCCATTGCAGTCACAGTTACGTTTTCCACACCATTTTGTTCGCTGACATAAGTATTTTTTCTGTCCCTTTTATTGGGCGCTGATGATCGTGCAGTTGAGCACTCCACAAACCAAACATCTGTCCCTTTTATTAATTCTCAAAGCACTTTTCTCATTTGCTCACTGGGGAAACATTGTTTTTAGAATAGTTTCATATTTTAAGTCCCGATCTGCATCTGTCCAAAATTCAAAAACCCAATCAACGAATTCTGTGACTTCAGTTTTACTATGGGTAATTATGAAATACGTGAAACATTTCTAAAAAATGGTATAGGTGAATGGCTAAACATTAGGAACAAATGATAGAGCACGTGTAAGACAAACTGTGCGATTTTTGGATATGGTGCCGGCAAGTTAGTTTGCCAAACCACTGACTACGTTACTGACTGCAGTTGCTGAAAATGTTGTCACCCATCTCAACATGCTAAAATTGTGGCATGTGTCACAACCTGAAACTGATGGCGAAGATTTCATCTTTCAGCAAGATGGCACCTCTCCTCATTTCGACAACTGTGTACAAGATTACGTATCGCAGGATGGATGCTGTTGCAGCCACTGACCATTCCCTACTTAAGTGGCCATCACGGTTGCTAACTTAACACTTTGTGATAATTTTTTTGTAGGAGTACATAAAGACTGCTCGTATGCTAAGTCAGGTATGAGCAGCATTGCTCTACTTTTAGATGTGTAGTGTGTGACGAAGGGGGCCACTTAGAATATTTATTGTGTGTATAAAAATTTTTGTTGATTGTTTTTCTTTCACGTACTGTATCGTTTGTTATCAATCAAAAGCTGTCAGGCAAAATCAAATAATGGAAAATCCAGAATGGAATAATGATCTGGCTGCCACGGCTGGCCAGAGACTGTGGTAGTGTGTGTGTGGGTTGTGTTTGCATGAGTGTTTGTGTGTATGTTGTCTAATTCTGATGAAGGTCTGTTCGGCTGAGAACTTTGAAAGTATTTCTGTTGTGTATACCTGCTATTCACCATCTCCGCTATATGGTGAGCTATCCTTTTTGTAACAGAATCATTTGTTATGTTATTCTTGCTTATTTATATGTACTGATTATTTGGAACATTTCATGGACTTTATTTTCTTTTCATTATTTTGGGAACTTCAGTTATATTATTATTGATTTTCTGTCATGGTTTCAAATTTCCCTTATTAAGCTGTTCCCTTCTTTGTTGAAGTTTACCCACAATAGATGCAAACAGCACAAATTCCTCAAAAAATGGTGACTCGGCTGTTTCATTAAAGGGTCATCATCATCATCATCATCATCATCATCATCATCATCATCATCATCATTTAAGACTGATTATGCATTGCAGCGTTCAGACTGGAGCGTAGTCCCACTTATAAAATTCCTCCATGATCCCCTCTTCAGTGCTAACATCCCCTCTTCTGATGTTAAGCCTATTACTTCAAAATCATGCTTAATTGAATCCAGGTACCTTCTCCTTGGTCTACCCCAACTCCTCCTACTCTACTGCTGAACCCATGAGTCTCTTGGGTAACCTTGCTTCTCCCATGCGTGTAACATGACCCCACCATCTAAGCCTGTTCGCCCTGACTGCTACATCTGTAGAGTTCATTCCCAGTTTTTCTTTGATTTCCTCATTGTGGACACCCTCCTGCCACTGTTCCCGTCTACTAGTACCTACAATCATCCTAGCTACTTTCATATCCGTAACCTCAACCGTATTGATAAGGTAACCTGAGTTCACCAAGCTTTCGCTCCCATACAACAAAGTTGGTCGAAAGATTGAACAGTGCACAGATAACTTAGTCTTGGTACTGACTTCCTTCTTGCAGAAGAGAGTAGATCATAGCTGAGCACTCACTGCATTAGCTTTGCTACACCTCGCTTCCAGTTCTTTCACTATGTTGCCATCTTGTGAGAATATGCATCCTAAGTAGTTGAAACTGTCCACATGTTCTAACTTTGTTCCTCCTATTTGGCACTCAATCCATTTATATCTCTTTCCCACTGACATTACTTTCGTTTTGGAGATGCTAATCTTCATACCGTAATCCTTACATTTCTGATCTAGCTCTGAAATATTACTTTGCAAACTGTCAATCGAATCTGACATCACAACTAAGTCATCCGCTTATGCGAGACGGCTTACTTTGTGTTCACATATCTTAATCTCACCCAGCCAGTCTATTGTTCTCAACATATGCTCCATAAATAATATGAACAACAGTGGAGACAGGTTGCAGCCTTGTCTTACCCCTGAAACTACTCTGAACTATGAACTCAATTTACCGTCAACTCTAACTGCTGCCTGATTATCTATGTAAAGACCTTTAATTGCTTGCAAAAGTTTGCCTCCTATTCCATAATCTCGTAGAACAGACAATAACTTCCTCCTAGGAACCCGGTCATATGCCTTTTCTAGATCTATAAAGCGTAGATACAATTCCCTGTTCCACTCATAACACTTCTCCATTACATCTACATCCATACTCCGCAAGCCACCTGACTGTGTGTGGCGGAGGGTACCTTGAGTACCTCTATCGGTTCTCCCTTCTATTCCAGTCTCGTATTGTTCGTGGAAAGAAGGATTGTCGGTATGCCTCTGTGTGGGCTCTAATCTCTCTGATTTTATCCTCATGGTCTCTTCGCGAGATATACGTAGGAGGGAGCAATATACTGCTTGACTCTTCGGTGAAGGTATTTTCTCGAAACTTTGACAAAAGCCCGTACCGAGCTACTGAGCGTCTCTCCTGCAGAGTCTTCCACTGGAGTTTATCTATCATCTCCGTAACGCTTTCGCGATTACTAAATGATCCTGTAACGAAGCGCGCTGCTCTCCGTTGGATCTTCTCTATATCTTCTATCAACCCTGTCTGGTATGGATCCCACACTGCTGAGCAGTATTCAAGCAGTGGGCGAACAAGCGTACTGTAACCTACTTCCTTTGTTTTCGGATTGCATTTCCTTAGGATTCTTCCAATGAATCTCAGTCTGGCATCTGCTTTACCGATGATCAACATTATATGATCATTCCATTTTAAATCACTCCTAATGCGTACTCCCAGATAATTTATGGTATTAACTGCTTCCAGTTGCTGACCTGCTATTTTGTAGCTAAATGATAAGCGATCTATCTTTCTATGTATTCGCAGCACATTACACTTGTCTACATTGAGATTCAATTGCCATTCCCTGCACCATGCGTCAATTCGCTGCAGATCCTCCTGCATTTCAGTACAATTTTCCATTGTTACAACCTCTCGATACACCACAGCATCATCTGCAAAAAGCCTCAGTGAACTTCCAACGTCATCCACCAGGTCATTTATGTATATTGTGAATAGCGACGGTCCTATGACGCTCCCCTGCGGCACACCTGAAATCACTCTTACTTCGGAAGACTTCTCTCCATTGAGAATGACATGCTGCGTTCTGTTATCTAGGAACTCCTCAATCCAATCACACAATTGGTCTGATAGTCCATATGCTCTTACTTTGTTCATTAAACGACTGTGGGGAACTGTATCGAACGCCTTGCGGAAGTCAAGAAACACGGCATCTACCTGTGAACCCGTGTCTATGGCCCTCTGAGTCTCGTGGACGAATAGCGCGAGCTGGGTTTCACATGACCGACTTTTTCTAAACCCATGCTGATTCCTACAGAGTAGATTTCTAGTCTCCAGAAAAGTCATTATACTCTAATACAATACGTGTTCCAAAATTCTACAACTGATTGACGTTACAGATATAGGTCTATAGTTCTGCACATCTGTTCGACGTCCCTTCTTGAAAACGGGGATGATCTGTGCCCTTTTCCAATCCTTTGGAACGCTACGCTCTTCTAGAGACCTACAGTACACCGCTGCAAGAAGGGGGGCAAGTTCCTTCGTGTACTCTGTGTAAAATTGATCTGGTATCCCATCAGGTCCAGAGGCCTTTCCTCTTTTGAGCGATTTTAATTGTTTCTCTATCCCTCTGTCGTCTATTTCGATATTTACCATTTTGTCATCTGTGCGACAATCTAGAGAAGGAACTACAGTGCAATCTTCCTCTGTGAAACAACTTTGGAAAAAGACATTTAGTATTTCGGCCTTTAGTCTGTCATCCTCTGTTTCAGTACCATTTTGGTCACAGAGTGTCTGGACATTTTGTTTTGATCCACCTAACCCTTTGACATAAGACCAAAATTTCTTAGGATTTTCTGCCAAGTCAGTACATAGAACTTTACTTTCGAATTCATTGAACGCCTCTCGCATAGCCCTCCTCACACTACATTTCGCTTTGCGTAATTTTTGTTTGTCTGCAAGGCTTTGGCTATGTTTATGTTTGCTGTGAAGTTCCCTTTGCTTCCGCAGCAGTTTTCTAACTCGGTTGTTGTACCACTGTGGCTCTTTTCCATCTCTTACGATCTTGCTTGGCACATACTCATCTAACGCATTATGTACGACGGTTTTGAACTTTGTCCACTGATCCTCAACACTATCTGTACTTGAGACAAAACTTTTGTGTTGAGCCAACACGTACTCTGAAATCTGCTTTTTGTCACTTTTTCTAAACAGAAAAATCTTCCTACCCTTTTTAATATTCCTATTTACGGCTGAAATCATTGATGCCGTAACCGCTTTATGATCGCTGATTCCCTGTTCTGCGTTAACTTTTTCAAATAGTTCGGGTCTGTTTGTCACCAGAAGGTCTAATATGTTATCGCCACGAGTCGGTTCTCTGTTTAACTGCTCAAGGTAGTTTTCAGATAAAGCACTTAAAAAAATTTCACTGGATTCTTTGTCCCTGCCACCCGTTATGAACGTCTGAGTCTCCCAGTCTATATCCGGCAAATTAAAATCTCCACCCAGAACTATAACATGGTGGGGAAATCTACTCGAAAAATTTTCCAAATTATCCTTCAGGTGCTCAGCCACAACAGCATTATTTGCCGTAAGTTAAAGATCTGGTCCTGACAACCTCTAAGAGGCCTAAACCCACACTGATTTTCATCAATTTGTCATCAACTAATACTCGCACTTTCCTTTCAACAATACCTGAGAAGATTGTACCCACAACGCTGATTAAAGAGATACCTCTGTAGTTGCTACAATATTTTCTTTTCCACGTTTAAAGATTGGTGTGATTACTGCTTTCGTCTAGTCTGATGGAACCTGTCCCAACTCCTACGCCATTTCAATAATCCTGTGTAGCCATTTAAGACCTGACATTCCACTGTATTTGATGAGTTCCGACTTAATTTCATCCACCCCAGCCGCTTTATTACACTGCAATCTATTGACCATTTTCTCCACTTCCTCAAACGTGATCCTATTTCCATCATCATTCCTATCCCATTGTACATCGAAATCTGAAACATTACTGATCGTATTTTCACCTACATTGAGCAACTCTTCAAAATATTCCCTCCATCTGCCCAAGGCATCAACAGGATTCACCAGCAGTTTTCCTGACCTGTCCAGAATACTTGTCATTTCCTTCTTACCTCCGTTTCGAAGACTGCTAATTACTCTCCAGAATGGTTTTCCAGCAGCTTGACCCAAAGTCTCCAACCTGTTTCCAAAGTCTTCCTAAGATTTCTTCTTGGATGCTGCAATTATCTGTTTGGCTTTGTTTCTTTCTTCAACATAACTTTCTCGGTCTGCCTGAGTTCTAGTATGTAGCCATTTTTGATACGCTTTCTTTTTCCTTTTACAGGCTGCCTTGACTGTGTCATTAAAGGGTATTGCTTCTTTTTTTCCTGTATAAAGAACTGAAATTTTCTCTAGGGCTATTGACAATAGTTTTGGTTATGTGGAATATACTTGCCTAACCCACCCCCCCCACCCCCACCCCCACCCCCTCCCCCTGCTGGTCTTTAAATTGTGAATTTCAAACTCTCCTAATGCAGTATAATGGGAGCAGTAGCATTGAGGTTGTCCTTCTGTATACTGATTTAAGTTGAATAAATGTTTTGACTTCAAAGGCTGTTCGTACAGATTTGGGTGAAATGAGTCAAAACCTGTATTGGGCAATAGCATAATCCTTAACTATTGTTCCATTTTGTAATGTCGCTGTGACTTGCAAATGGCCATTGTGCTCTATCCACTTCTACAGCTAATTTTTTACTTGCTCGATTAAGTCCAGCATTTATTTGTGTGATTTGTGATAATTTTAATGAACATCTTGCACTTTTCAAAAATTAATGTGATGTCTATCCACTCTTTTGAGAAGCAGAACAGTTAGCATTGTTCCAGTTTTGAGGAATGCCTTTTTCTGCAAATACCTGTATATAACTTTGCACATTCCTTTTCTGTTAAGTTTCTTATGCCATTAACCATCTGTAGGGACCTTTCCTTGGTTTGTGCCTCAAAAGACTTTCTGCCCCTCATCTCACATAGTTCCAGAATTTTATTGTATCCAGTGAAAACAATGTGTGTGTTATTTGTCTCTTGAACTGTACTAACATAAAGAAATCTTTCAGTGTTTATGCAGTGTTTTTTCCTCTCGGTAGGCTAATGTATCATCGTAACTGATGATACATGGTATCTACCTAAAAGAAGTTTATGTTGCCCATACTCCTATTATTTTAAAATGTTTATCTAGTTACATATTCATTAGATGTTCTTGAAGACATCCCTAAAGAGTGTTATTTAATTCAGCATATTCCATTATTATTCTGTTGTGGTTTGTTTGAAATTCAAATTTCCTATTTCATGGGGCTTGAAATATTTTTCTTGCTTTCTTTGTATCAGCAACATCTTTTGCTGTTTGGGTAAGTACCTTCATTAAATAACTGCAATTTTCATGTATGTCCATATAATCATCATTATAAAGAGTCTTAATTTGTTGTTTTAATCTGTAATACCTACCTATCTAGCTATTCGTAAGTTCTCCTCCCAAGTTCTGATTTCCTGCCTGATGGGTCTATTTCTCTCTAGATTTGTACCTCTGAATGTATTTGGAGTCACTGATTATAGCACTTGGAAGTCTAATATCATTCAAGACTGTCACACCCTGTATAATTTTGTTATTTATCAAACGAAAACATTGTCCGTTATGGGCTGAACAGTTTTCAGACTTATTTTCTGTTGGCCAATTTAGGTGTTTTTAGTCATTATCAAGTAACCTCTGTGTAACAAGTTACAACAATGGAATGTGAAAGTGAGTCCACCAGCCCTTATTTGGAGCCTCTGGTAAACACTAGCATGATCTGTATAAAATAGGAAAATTGTTGGAGAACAATGTACAAGAGAACAATGTACAATATAACTTGTGTATGTGTTAAACAACCATCCACTGAGAATCCCCATCATTTCATACACCAACATCAAACTTGTTCTTGTGCTATGTCCTCCTTGCTGTGTCTATTTTCTGTTTGTTTTACTATAGGAGAATGTGCTCTGAACAAAAACATTGTTCTCCTTAGCAGATTTGACTAATGTAAGACTTCTGCCAATTTTAGACATTATATCCCGAGCTGTGCTGTGTAGTTGCTCTACATTCAAAGAAAACTAAAAAAAATAGTCTTTCAGTGTTTTTTCTGTTGCCTCACATTTTGTGACTCCTCATGGAGACCTTCTCTCTCCTTGTGAGAACGTGAGCATGTTTGTGCATAGACTTAAATGATTTTCATGGAATATACCTAAAAGTTGTATGATGATGAAATGAATTTTTGATTATTATAACTGATTATTTAGATTTTGGTAAAATATTGATAATGTGCTTTGGATGGGACAAGCTATTTTCTGAATAAAGCAAATAACCTGCTTTTTCATACTTTCAAAATAGTTTGTACAAACTATATTAAACTGGTAACTCATGTCCTAATTTGTAATGAAATTCTGCTAGTTGAAGAAACATGCACAACATATTACAATTGGCTAGTGAGGCTAGCGTTATTTGGTTTCTATTGCAGGGATGAGGAGAAGACTATGTGTTTTGGTACATATGAAAATCTTAGCTGTTTCACTTTAACTCGGGATGAAATGGAAACGAAATACTGTACTTTGTTATGAGTATTTTAAACATAGCTGCGCAACAGCAACGGTTCCACGTAATAAGACTAAAAACAGCCGACCAGTTGCAATGGATAAAGTAATCTTTACCTAGGTTTCGACAGATTTAAATCTTGTCTTCTTCAGAAGGCGGCAGTATTACATTAATATGGAATGATGTATCATCGTCATTTTTACAAATATCTGCATAGATCCATTAGTCCAAATATTAATGTAATACTGGCGCCTTCTGAAGAAGACAGATTTAAATCTGTCGAAACCTAGGTAAAGATTACTTTATCCATTGCAACTGGTCGGCTGTTTTTAGTCTTATTACTTTGTTATAATTTGCCTTAGTCTGCCCTCTGTGTTACATATTTGATTCCTGTTATGTTCTTTGATGTAAAAGATATTTTCAAAATTTATCATAATTTTACAGCAAGGCCTTCCATATTGTCTGCCCTTTGCTTGGTCTCTTAGTATCACATGAGAACAAGGAAGCCAAAGACACCACCAGCCGGGTATTTGTGGCCAATCATGTCACTCGCTGGGATGCTCTCATCTTCCATCTCACTTTAGGTTGCCTAACGGTAAGAACTTTGTCTTTTTTTTATTAAAAAATTCATATTTACTGGGTATGCACATTTGCTGAATTTTTCATTTGTGTTTTATAGATGAGGTTGGTGCTGTATGTGGGTAGTGAGTCACTTTGTATGTAATTGTTTGGTAACTATTTCAGTGATACATGTAACAGGTACTCCCCTGCAACATCTTCAAGTTGTGCAGATTGAAAGTTCAGCATGGTCCTGAGCTGCACTATAATTTAAAATAAGCATGTTTCAGTAATGAATACATGAACATGTTTAAGTAATGAGTGCTTTGGCCCATTAATAATGAAATGACTGATTAGGGAGCTTTTAAGATGAAGATTCATCAAAATGTGTGGCTTCCTTTTACATTTAACCTGTAGTGATTGTGCATCATTACATCAGATATGTTCACGATTCAAAGTGTTTGTGCTGAGTGATATTATCACTGTCGTTCATAGATTATTTGGTTTTTTAATTATTCCTTGTATGGATTCTCTCTCTGTATTAGCAGACCATTTTACACCTTTACATACTGTGTTATTAAATGTTGCAATGAAGCAGATTTACTCCAAGCCACAACATTTTTGGTGATGCAAACTTGATCCCGGGCACTGGCCAACCTATCTGGCGGAAGCCGACATGAACCATGGAGTTAATTGATGTTACATACCATTTCACTACGAACATCAAGTACAGACCAATCACACCTTGCACTTTCTGTGCACTGTACTGCAGTTCCGTCCCAAACATCAAGCAGAAATCAGTCATGCCACCTGCCTTATGCATAGTGTATCATAGTTTTGTAATGTTGGATCCATCATCGACCGTTGACATGCCTCCGAATGCACTGGTTAACAGTCATGGTCAAACCGCCACCACTCTTGCAGTTTGCACAGCTTCAGAGTCAGTTTGTGCTAGCTCACTGATGAAACCAAATACAGTTATGTTGTTGCTGCATTAAATGAAGACATGGTTAGGGAAGGATATTTTTGGCTTTACCACCAAGCACCAACCGGTACTCGCCAATTAAGAGCGCCTTGATCATGCGTGTTACAGTCCAAAGCAAAACTTCTATAGAAGTTACTGCATACTGAGGAATTATGTGACCACACTTCCTCACAGTTATTGTGCCAGATACGGATTCTAGCAAGTAACGCTGTCAGTGAGGATGTCCTATGAGATATCTGGATGTTGCCCTTACCACCAGATGTGCAGATGTGCACTTTGGATCTTGATGCACTTGCACAAACTGCAGACTGCATCTCAGTAAATTACGTGTCCACAGGTGTAGCAGCTATTGGCTCACAGTTGCATAATGCTATCGCATCATTACAGGCACAAATTGCTGAACTTGTCCTCCACGTGAGATGATAAACATGCCAGGAGATTATTGATATTGACTAGCTTTCCAAACAGCAGCCATGACTGTTTGTCACTGAGTTCTATATTGTGTGTGCCTCTGTGGTCTCTTTTCTGCCAGTGGTTCATCCGAACATATGGTCGCATTACACTGTAGCTAAACCTAGGCCTGTGCCGCAAGTTTGATTGGCAAATTATTGTGGCAGATGTAATGTGGCAAATTATTGTGGCAGATGTAATGTATCCTTTTCTTAGAGCAGACTTTCTATCATTTTATGGCCTGCTCCCGGACTATTGTCGTCGTCTCCTCGACACCACCACTAATCGGACAGTCATGGATGAGTATGCTATGTGGACAATACAGCTCTGTGAATGATTGCAGGTGATTCTCCTTATGTAGAACTTCCCGAGCACTTCCCAGAAGTACTTTGGAAGCTGCCTACACTAGTGTTGGTAAGACATTCGACACTACATTACATACTGACAACACCGGGACCACCATTTCATGCTTGATCTTGTTGCTTAACGGTAGAAAAGTTGGAAGCAGTGAAACAAGAGTTTTCCTTTATGCCTGCACAAGGAATCTGCTGCCTGTCAAGCAGTAGCTGGGCTCATCACTGCACATAGTTCCCAGAAAGACTAATGGATGATGTCAGTGTGATGATTACTGGCAACCCAATCCTAGGAAAATTCCAGATCACTATCTGGTCCTGCAGATTGAAGACCTCAGCAATCACGTCTTTTCCATGTTACATTTGGTATGTGCATTTTACCAGGTACTTGTTGCTCCAGAAGATGTAAATAAAATTGCCGTCTGTGCCTGATTTGGTCTGTTTGCATTTACGAAAAAGCCTTTTGGACCATGCAGTGTTGTGCAGAGCATCCAGTGTTTTATGGATGAAGTTACATGAGATCATGATTATTGTTACCATATTTTACAGACTAAAAGATGCACTTTTTTCTTCGAAAAATTGCCTCCAAAATTCAGGTGTATCTTATACTTCAAATTAATATCAAAAGTTCAGTGTTTGATTTAAAATCTTAAAAATGGCCATATATTGGATGATGCAGAATACCTCTCTCTATCTGGCAAAACTGGATTCAGTGGCAGCAGCTTTGCACTAATGCGACAAACATGAGTTGTGGGGACTCACAAGCTTGCTCTTACTACTATCTCCCTCCTACCCCACCATCACAAACCCAGAACACTGTCTGACCTATGATGTGTCATTGCAGTCGACAGTGCCAGTGAACTTGAACTGAAATTGATTTGTGTTATTGGTAACAGTACAATATTTTTGTAAGTAGCTTGTTTTGTAGTGGAAAAAATAAAAGGTATTCATATGATGTGGGCTATAAATTGAAAGTAATAGAATATGCAGAACAACCTGGAAACAGAGCAACTGGTCAGCATTTCAGCTCTCCACCAACAGAAAAAAACCTTTACGATTGTTGGGGTAATACAGAAGAACTGAAAAAAAAAGAGGAAGACTAAATGTGCAAATAAAGGACTGAATGCAAAATGGACAAAACTTGGACATTATGCACTGAAATAGATAAAGGACACCATAAAAATGGGATTGAAATTAATACAAAATGATTCAAATACTCACTCGCAAGCTAGTGCTACAGGATAAAGCAGATGGTAGACTTTAGTTTATTGGTAGAATACTGGGGAAGTGCAATCAGTCTTCAAAGGAGATTGCTTACAAATCGCTCGTGTGACCTGTTCTAGAATATTGCTCAAGTGTGTGGGACCTGTACCAGATAGGATTAACAGGGGATATCGAACATATACAAAGAAGGGCAACACAAATGGTCACACATTTGTTTAATCCCTGGGAGAGTGTCACAGAGATACTGAAGCAACTGAACTGGAAGACTCTTGAAGATAGACGTAAACTGTCCTGAGAAAGTCTATTAACAAAGTTTCAAGAACTGGCTGTAAATGATACTCTAGGAACGTACCACAGCCCCCTAAGTATCACTCACATAGGGATCATGAGGATAAGACTAGAGTAATTACTGCATGCTCACAGGTGTTTAGTCAGTCATTCTTCTCAAGCTCCATACGTGGTTGGAACAGGAAGAAACCCTAATAACTGGTGCAATGTAACATACCATGTGCCATGCATCACACGGTGGTTTTCTGAGTACAGATCTAGATGTAGATACAGTGGAACTTAACAGGCTTCAAAAGTGGAATTTAGTGCAACAGATGTATGAAGCACCATGAACTAAGCATGTGAACCAAAACCAAAATATCTTGGAAAATACCACAAGAGTATGAAGAGAATATTATTTTCCCATCGCTTTATTATTCAGAATAAAAAAAAAAAAAAAAAGAAAAACCAGTGGGGAACTAAGGCAAATAGTGAATATGAATGAAACTCCTCTGAAATTTGGTGTGCTGAGTAACAGTTCTGTTAAGGTTAAAACTGTAATATAAAAACAAGTGGACATGAAAAAAGTGCACTACACTGTTGTCTTTTCATGTTGTGCTGACGCTACTAAACTTAATCCAGTGATCATATTCAAGTGCAAAATAATGCCAAACATTCTGAAATACCACCCTGTGTTGTTTAGGTGCATGAAAAGGGTTGAATGGATGAGGCTGGTATAAAATTATGGATTAACATAGTGTGGGAGAGGAGGAAAGGTGCTTTATTGAATAAGAGTTTTCTTCTTATGCTATATCAGTTTAGTAGTCATATGAAAAATTCTTTGAAAGAGCAATTGAGACGGAAATATAGAGCTTGCTGTTATTACTGGAGGACTTACTTCACAATTTCAACTTCTTGATGTCTTGATAAATAAACTGTTTAAAGTATACATGAAAGAAAAATGAAACAAATGGATGACTGATGAAACCCAACATGAATTCACACTGAAGGAGCTTTAACATGACCTACAATGAAACAAGTGTGTTAGTGGATAAAACAGTCACCGTCTAGAATGATCCAGAGGGCTATGCCGGCAGTAGCTTAGCTACCAGAAGGGTTACCCAAGCCAGACAGGCCAAAGGGAAGGAGCCAGACAAAGTGTGACCCACAACGGCCTATCGCTCCCCCTTTCCTATCCCAAACCTGTCCTCACCATGTCCTTTTCCTGTCATTTCCTGTTATATGTATAAGACCTCAACAGCAGCGACAGTGGAGAAAGAATCTTTCAGAACAGTGAAGCTGGCGGAAGAGGCACTTTTTCCTCGTTGGGTACAAAAAGAGTACAAATAGTGACTGTACCCCAGAGGGGCAGCTACAGACAGCATCTGACTCATAGTGAGTGGCTGATTTTAGACTGGGCATCCTACTGCCTATGTGGAAAGTAACGGGAAACTACCACATGACATTCCCAAGCAGTACATGTTATGTCTCTCCATGTGAAAGATTCCAGAGTTAAACTTCCCCCTCATTCGGATCTCTGGGGGGGGGGGGGGGGGGGGGGGACATTGAGAGTAGACATATTTGAAAGGAAGAAGGGGACAGTGAAGGAAGGAAAGATAAGGATTGGAACATGGAATAATGGAATATGAGGACACTGCTGCAAGCAGGAAAGCTAGAGAAAGCAAAACAGGAGATGAAAAGGAACAGATTAGATGCCCTTGGTTTGCATGAAATGAGATGGGGAGATAGAAAGTGGAGATTATGAGCTCTTATACTCAGGGGAAATCAAGAGTGGTGGAAACGGAGTAGGAATATTGATACAGCAAAAGCTGGAAAATAAGGTAATGGAGGTACAATATATTGATGGAAGATTGATGATGATACGACTGAAGGGTAGTTCAAAACATCTGGTGTTAATACAGGTATACATGCCAACCAGCCAGCATAGAGATGAGGAAGTGGAAGAGTATTATGAGAAAATACAAGAACTGACCGAGAAAGAATGCCTGCATTATCATCATGGGGGACTGGAATGCAGTTGGTGGGTGAAGGAAAAGATGAAGGTGCAGTAGGAAAATTTGGATTGGGAATAAGAAATGAGAGAGGTTAACAACTGATTAGCTTCTGTAAAGAAAATTCATTAGCAGTGGGTAACACATTATTTTAACACCACAAAAGGAGACGTCACACATGAGTATCAAATTTGAATAGGGAAAGATATCAGCCGGACTTTATTCTGATATAAAAAAGGTTTAGGAACTGTTTGAAGAATGCCAAAGCTCATCCAGGAGTGGATATAAATTCAGACCACAACCTAGTAGTGGGGGAAATGCAAGTGAAGTTGAAAAAAGTCTTGAGAGGCAAAGCAAAAGAAAGACTAAACATAGAAAGACTCAAAGAGGTAGGAAATGCATCAGATTTGGAAAACAGATTTATGAAAAAATGGGAAAGAGGTAGTGTTGATGAAAGTGTTAATGACAAATGGATAAAAATGAAGGAAGGAGTCATGGACTCTGCCAAAGAAGTAATAGGAATTAGAGTATCCTGGAGTACCAGGAAAGAATGGATAACAGAAAACATGTTGAAAAAGATGGATGAGCAGAGAAAGTTGAAAATTGTAGAAACTGAAGAAGGCAAAAAGAGGTACAGGAAACTGAATAATGAATGAAGAAGAGAAACTGAAGAAGCAAGGGAAAAATGGATGAAACAGAAGTGCGACAAAATAGAGAAAATGGAGAAAGAGGGAAAGTGTGAAATGATGTATAGACTGGCTAGTGAGATATTTTTGAATGTAAAAGAAAAAGGAATAACATGGAAATAGAAAAAGCGGATGGTACTCTAGCAGAAGAACCACATGAGGTTTTGTACAGATGGCAAGAATGTATTGAATGTCTGTTTAAGGGGGATGAAATACAAAGCGAAATTAAGGTTGAAGAGGAGCAATATGTGCCAGAAGATGGAAAGGGATTCACCATCTTGGAAGCAGAAGTAGAAAAGGCACTGAAGAAGATGAAAAATAGGAAGGCATGTGGAATTGATAATTTGCCAACAGAACTGTTTAAGAGTCTGGGAAACAAGGCAAGAAAAGAAATAGTCTACATCTGTAACGAGATATATGACAAAGAGGAATGGCCTGAAGACTTCCTTGTAACAGTTATGATACCAATAGAGAAAAAGAGAAACATTAAAAAATATGAGGAGCTTAGGACTATCAGTCTAATTTCTCATGCAGCTGAAGTGTTGCTGAGAGTGTTGAATAGAAGGCTGTATGGCAAGCTGGATAGAGGGACTGCAGAGGAGCAGTTCGGATTTAGAAGAGGAAAAGGAACAAGAGATGCTATCGGCCTGTTAAGAACTATAGGGCAAAGATATATGGAAGAAAGTAGATAAATCTTTACTGTTTTTATAGGTTTAGAAAAGGCTTTTGACAGAGTTCAGCGGAACAAGCTGATGGATATTTTGAAGAGGAAAGGAGTGGATTGGAAAGAGAGGCGACTGATACAGAAACTATATTTACACCAGAAAGTAAGGATAAGGATTGGAAATGAAATATCAGAAGGAAGCATCATTGGGTGAGGTGGTAGACAAGGTTGTTGCCTTTCCCCACTGTTGTTTAACACTTACCTTGAAGAGATTATTGTGAAAGGCTGAGGTGGGAAAAGAGGAATATGTATTGATGGAAAGAGAATAGAATGTATAAGATTTGTTGATGACATGGTATTAGTGGCAGAAATTGCACAGACAGTGAATAACATGCTGAAAGATCTGATATTAGTGGCAGAAAGTGAGCGGACAGTGAATAACATGCTGAAAGATCTGAATGAAGCTTGTGTAGAATACGGGATGCAAATAAACGCAGCAAAAAAAAAAAAGAAAAAAGAAAAAAAGAGTATGGTCGTCAGTACAAGACGCAGATTGTCAAGTACTAAAATAGGACAAGCTACCATTAGCCAAGTAAGCACGTTTAAATATCTTGGAAGCACAATAACCGAAGACTTGAGATGCCACCAGGAGGTGAAAACCCGAATTGCCATAGCGAAGGAGGCATTCAACAGAAAGAGGAGACTCTTATGTGGCAAATTAGATAAAGGTCTAAGGAAAAGGCTTAGCAAATGTTTTGTCTGGAGTGTGGCACTATATGGGGCAGAAACATGGACACTGAGATGAGAGGATGAAAAAAGGTTAGAAGCATTTGAGGTGTGGGTGTGGAGGAGAATGGAGAGAATAAACTGGATGGAAAGAGTGAGTAATGAAAGAGTATTGGAAAGGTCTGGTGAGAGAGGATGTCTACTGAAGGTTATAAGAGAAAGGAAATGAACTGGTTGGGACATTCATTGAGAAGGGAGTGCTTGCTAGCAGATGCTTTGGAAAGACTGGTTTGTGGGAGAAGACTGAGAGGAAGATGGAGATACAAGATGATAGACAACATAAAGGGAAGAGGAAATTATGCAGACCTGAAGAAGCTGGCAGAAGACCGGACAGCCTGGAGAACTACCATGTGAAAATCTGCCTTTTGGCAGAACACTGATGATGATGATGATGATGATGATGATGATGATGATGATGATGATGTCTAGAGTGAGAGAAGACATTATTGTTAAATCTTTCAAGAAGTGCAGTATAAGTAACACTCTCAATGACAGTGAAGACCATCTTATGTATGAAGAGGAAAATGATGATGACAAGAAGAAGAAGAAGGTTCAGATGATGATTTTCAGTGATTTTAAAGGTCAGTTCAGTTTTATAAACTAAGATTTTTTTCTGTCTGGGTTTGCAGTCTAATAATAAAATGGTAAAAATGTCATTTAAAAATATGCTTAAAAATGAATGTATGTCTTACGATCCGTAGTGTCTTATACATAATAAAATATGATATCTTTTCATATAGATGTTTTGGTGATATAAGATTCTGACACCGGGAAAATTTGTGCCAGATCTTTACTCACCCTCGTTCATATAGACTACTCATAAATCTGTCAAAGTGCATGTTTGGGGCATCAGAAACTCGCTTCCTGGGTTGTACCATCAGAGTGCAAGGAATACTGCTTTCAAAGGAGAAGGTAAAAGCAATAATCAACTCCCTGCAGCTGTGACTGTCTGTGAGTTGCAACAGTTTCTCAGTGTCACTAATTTCTACCTTTTTTTTTTTTTTTTTTTGTGCGACACTGTGCACTTTTGGCCACCACATTTAATGAACTTTTGCGAGGCTCACTGAAATGGTGATACACATGGACAAGCAAAGCTGAGACAGTCTTCAACAATATGAAGACCACTATCACTGAGGCTCTGCTGTTAGACTATGTAGGACAATTTATGATTCATGCAGTCCATGTTGTGGGAGAACTGAACAAACCAGCAGGTGTCAACTCTAGTCTAGAAGTGATTACAGGTGCAGCTGATTATGAAGCACTCACTTTGGTTCAACAATCTGACAGTGAGCTCAAAGATTTATTGGCAAATACATGTAAGTATGTAACTCCAATGTGTCCAAGTACCACCATTAAGAGTGCTGTTGTATTGGAATGTCTCCACATCAAAGCCACAACCATTTGTGACTGTTGAATTTCGACAACAGGCAATTGCATCTCTGCGCAACTTCTCATCCATGGGTCTAAGTTACAATAAATTTGGTTAAATGGTCTTTTGTATACCCAAATATCAACAAAGATTGCAAGGCATTTGTGCCCCAGCATTTGGCCTGTCAGCAGAATACGATCTCTTGCCATGTCAGTGCAACCAGTGGCACATTTGTCCCACCTAACCAGTGTTTCGACTATATACTTGTCAACATCATCAGACCTTTATCACCTTATGAAGGATATAACTGCCACCAACCGATTTGGTGGCCTGAAGTCTTTCCCATGGTCAACATCATTGCCAAAATGGTCACAACCACATTCTTTCATGGATGGATTGCTTTTTTCGGAGTGCTCCTTCGCATTGCCTTTGACCGAGGCAGGCCTGTTAGGCATTAAGCACATTCGAACAATGGCCTATCACCTGGCAGAATATGGTTTAGTGTAACATCTGCACAGACAGTTAAGGGTATCCTTTTGGTGCCACAAATCACAACATGGGACAGAAACACTGCCGATCATCCTTCTGACCCTCCACACATCCAGCAAGGATGATCTGAAACCTACACCAGCAGATCTTGTCTGCTGCCAACTGATCAGACTGCCGAGTGAGTTTCTCAGCAACATGCCAGACCCTCTTATCAAGGCATTGGACTCTATCAACAGACTGTGAACACAGATACGGCAGCTCCATCACATTTCATTGAGAGATCAACAGACTCATCACCCTTTTGTCTTTGCCGATCTTCATGACCAAGTGTTTGTTCATCACAATGCTGTCTGCAAGCGTATGCTGTCAACATATGATTGATCATATCTAGTCTTCAGTAAAAGTGGCAGAATTTTGTAAGTTTGACCACCTTGAACCTGTGTTCAGCACTGCATACACTGGTACGAGCAAATTACCTGACACAACTACTACAGACAAGACAGAATCATCTGGCACTCCACCTCCCATAACAGACAAGCCGCAATGGACATTGAACGCCATCCCTGACGCCGTGGCACCTTGTTTTGATTCTCACTGTGTATTCTCAGACTGTTTTATACCTTTGCACACTATGCTATTAAATATTCCAATAAAGCAGATTTACTCTAAACTGCAACAAACCTAATCTTTCTAATAATTGTACTGTGTTTCTTCTGGATTTAAATTTGGAAAGTTGAAAGAATTTATTTGGTAGTGTTGTGAAATATGTCTGGTACTATTCAAACACGATGCAAGTCAAGTGCGTGGGGCAAATAGAATGGTCTAAAGGTTTCACTACTTTCAGTCTCACACTTTGTTTGTGGAATAGAGATGATGATGATGATGATGTTGGCAGTGTATCACTAGGTCAGATTTGCAACAGCTAGTTGGAGGATGGTATGGGGAAACTGCTAACATATTTACATCTACATACCAAAAAAATACAAACTTTCTGCCATTCTTCCTCATATCAGCACTCCAGTTACTGGTGTAGACCTACATAGTACTTTTTTATTGCTTGTCGATGAAATAGTTATTAATGATTTCATTTGAAATACATAATTATTATGGTTGTGGTAATGGGCTAATGTGTAACATAGTCCAATGTCTTTATTATGTGGTAAGTTGTTGGTTCCATTTACTTCAAGTGGCATGAGTAAACTTGAAATTCATATTTCCAGAATTGTGATAGCTAGAGATTAGTATTAATCATCCGTACACTGTGTTTGTTACCTGTGTAGCTACTTATATTTTGACCCAACAAATGGACTGTTTTCCTCATAAATATAGCTTGCCTGCAATTTGAGCAGTTGTACTTCAAAGTCTCCATTACATTAGAAACCAATAGTTACTTTTATTGCCTTAGAAACTTATGTGATCAATATGTCATTGGTTGTTCAAAATTGGTTTTTACTTCACCATGCCAATACCCACTATCATTCATGGAATTCTCATTCAAGGTAAGTGCATGAATGAATGTTAAGTGCATGAATGCCCTCTCGTAAACTTTTAACAGAATATGTTTGTGATCTGAATGGTGGTGAAAAGTTAGTCTTTTGGTCATTCAGATTATCTACACAGTCATGTTTATTCAGCATTTTCAAAGGGTTTAGATAATGAAATAAAAGACCATTAAAGTACTACTATGAAGTGATCTCAACCTTATCTCCTTTGGATGGGAGGTGCTGCACATGCCAGGTGAACAACTTAAATTGTACTTAACGCTTGACATTAAGAATAACAAGAAAAACAACTTATGAGACTGTGGTACATGTATTGTGAAGACCTGCTGTCATTGAAGTCGTCTCAATTGTACTGCTAGAAGTAATTTGTTTCATATTTATTTTTAACAAAATTCCATTTTTGTTGCACTTGTTGACTATGTAGAGTAAATCCCTCTTGCCTTGAAAGTAGCTGGCAATGAAAGTGTGTAATAATTCTGTGAAAGTGTGTAACATTCACTGAGTCTTTTTGCCATCAGATTGCACCAAATTAATGTTGTTCAATGGGATATTTACTGTAATGGTCCTATAAGCTGATCAGTTTATACTGGGAGTCTTCGAACATTTTCTAACGTAATGTTCTCATTTCCTCTCATATCTAACTTGTGACCAGTCATGTAAAATGTTAAAATATGGTCAAGTGCATACATTTCCTATAGGTGACAAGGAAAGAATTACTTAAATGTAGCTGCTTGCTCTTGCCTCATATTACTGTTTGCATGTTTACTTTCAGGAGAGATTGCTTTTGAGTCTGGGAGTAGTGGGATTCACATCCTGTCCAACCTGCCTTGTATGGTGTCTGTATGGTTTCCACTTTCGTAAAGTGAATGTCAGAATGGTCCTTTAAACAGTGTCATGGCTGACTTCCCCACCACCCTACCCAATTCAATCTTGTGCTCTATATCTGACACTGATGTAAACTGTATGTTTAACTCTAACCTACCTTTCCTTAATGAGTGGCTTACTTCACCTGGGGAGATTTGAAATTGGGTACATCAGTGATTTATTAATTATTACAAATATTGTGCAGATCCAGTTTTTCTGTTAGTGTATTACTATAATATGTATTGTTTTGTAAATATTAAAAAGAAAGATGATGAGACTTACCAAACAAAAGCGCTGGCAGGTCGATAGACACACAAACAAACACAAACATACACACAAAATTCAAGCTTTCGCAACCAACGGTTGCCTCATCAGGAAAGAGGGAAGGAGAGGGAAAGACGAAAGGATTTGGGTTTTAAGGGAGAGGGTAAGGAGTCATTCCAATCCCGGGAGCGGAAAGACTTACCTTAGGGGGAAAAAAGGACAGGTATACACTCGCGCGCACACGCACACACATATATCCATCCGCATATACACAGACACAAGCAGACATTTGTAAAGGCAAACTCTTTGCCTTTACAAATGTCTGCTTGTGTCTGTGTATATGCGGATGGATATGTGTGTGTGTGTGTGTGTGTGTGTGTGTGTGTGTGTGTGCGAGTGTATACCTGTCCTTTTTTCCCCCTAAGGTAAGTCTTTCCGCTCCCGGGATTGGAATGACTCCTTACCCTCTTCCTTAAAACCCAAATCCTTTAGTCTTTCCCTCTCCTTCCCTCTTTCCTGATGAGGCAACCGTTGGTTGCGAAAGCTTGAATTTTGTGTGTATGTTTGTGTTTGTTTGTGTGTCTATCGACCTGCCAGCACTTGTGTTTGGTAAGTCTCATCATCTTTCTTTTTAGATATATTTTTCCCACATGGAATGTTTCCCTCTATTATATTTGTAAATATTAATATTTTTATAAGACATCTTTTGTTGCAGTCTGCAGAACCTGTGGTGCATATTATGTTTTGGTTTCAGAAACCAAAAGACTGGGGTCTTCCTTTATGGGTAAATGACCTCCTTGGTATTAAGGATGATATGGTGGATGAAAGGCACCAGGATTCAGACTCTGGCACTGGTGCCGTCCTCCTCCTCCCAGAGGGAACCACTACTAGTGGAACTAAAGGATTGCTAAAGTAAGCAAATGTTATGCAAATAAAGGTTCTCTTGGTACGTGAAGGCAATAAAATCTGCTTGGGTTTCTTGCTGTGTCAATCCACAGTGTGTTTGGGGCTTTTCAGAAGGCAAATTGCAAAATTGAAAGGGTTCCAATATCTACTGTTACAAGGAAGACTTCTACACTCCTGGACTACTGTGGATTACTGCAAGATACCATGAAGCAATTGAAACCACAGGCACCACACCAGCTCATCTGCAGGGTCATCCACAGGTACACCAGGTGGGTGTATCCTTAGG
Organism: Schistocerca cancellata; assembly: GCF_023864275.1. Taxonomy (NCBI): domain Eukaryota; kingdom Metazoa; phylum Arthropoda; class Insecta; order Orthoptera; family Acrididae; genus Schistocerca; species Schistocerca cancellata. Next base: position 285,903,707 of record NC_064628.1, on the reverse strand, counting down.
TCACAGACATGTGAACTGAAACCAAAGAAGGCCACCATGCCAGGTGATCATGTGGGCCACTGCAGTCACCGTATTAGAAGGCCACTACAGTTTGTGGATATCATAAGAAAAATAAAACAGTCTTTACTGGAGCAACATTTTGAATATCACATCTTAAGCTTGGTTTGTCACCACTTAATGATATATTCTTACATGATGTGGACTGTTATGAGCAAGTTGTTGGTGTTCAAATGTGCTTGCCTCTGTCACCTATTGTGGCAGATGTCTACATGAGGAATTTGAAGAAATCACACCAAAAACGGTGTCACACAAAGCAAAGCACATCTACAGGTGTGTAGACACGTTTGGTAGGAACCACATAAGTAGCACTCACAGAAATATCAGATTCAACTTGGAGGTTAAGAAGAACAGTGGTTTTCCACATCTGGATGTCCATTTGTCAAAGAGACCTGACTCTGTAATGTGGAGTTCATACAAAACTTTCATACCACCCTATATCTGCTAGTAAAGAGCTGTGCCATCATCCACTACAGTAATTTTCTTGTTTGATGTCACTAATATACAGAATGAGGACTGTTTGTTAGGATAACATACCATATTGAGCTGTATCATCGGCAAAATATCTTTGCTTCCGGTGGCTGAAAGAGGAGGAGGAAGAAGGCACTAAGCACACCAACACTCAGAAACAAGAGCAAAGAAGATCAACTTGGCTTTCTACCATATGCTGAAATGGCAGAGCTCCAAACAAGAAATGAATGAAGCCTATTAGTTGGTCGCGTGTAGAATTTGATAAATCTTTTGGGTAGTATGAAGGATAACCTAGGCCTTTCTAACATCTGAAGTATAGTGAATTCCTTAAAAGTGCAGCAAATCATATGTTGGACAGACCCATCACTGTATTATACTAAACATATATGCAATGTAAGGCTTTGCCAAATCAGTACACACTAAGCACAGCTTAATGGAGGTGCACAATTCAGGTTTTGAAAAGATATCTATTAACTGTCCGATGAGTGGTTTCTGAGACAGCATTATTAAGGTGGCAGTTGAAATAAGAGTTAAATTGAATCTTATTAATTGGAGTAGGGACTGGGCACTCAGTACCATTTGACATCCTTCTTTGGAAGCTATAAGATGGGATTGACATCAGCATTCTGGACTTGTGATGCAGCAGTGGACAGCAAGTGCAGGCTGGTCATGTTAACACAGGGCTAGTGTAGAAATTAAATGGTTACAGTATGGCCTTTTCAAGGATGTGAATATCCAGTATCGCTGATGATTGTATAAGATGGACTGCAAGAATCTCTTACTCAGCCAAAATATGCCTTCTGAAATGTTGTGGGTTCACTGCAGATTTACTTGGCAAGAAAATCGAGAAGATTTTAAACAGATATGTTGTATTATTTATTCAATTGAAAATTTCGTAAACATCTCCAGACTAGGTAGATGTTTAATTGGCACTCATACATGCAATGCATGGGACAAAACATAAGTTACAAACCATTAACTGTTAGGGAAAAAAAAAATGGGATGAAATATAAATACGACTGATATAAAAATAAGATAGCAGTTGTGAAATGTGGTAAATACAGGCAAACATAAACAAAGGTGTTCATTTCTTCTCACACTGTCCAATGTGTAATCCCAAAACCCTGGATGAAGTTAGATGATGTGAAAGAACTGTGGGTGTATTAAATGATTCAAGTAGTGAAGTTAACAACTCGGCAAACAGTTGAGGTACATAAACAAGACTGAGAAAGCTGTAGCTTGAGCAGACAACTTTGGTGACTTGTATATCATTTATTCAAGCAAGTTCTCAGTAGTCCTTGTGAGACAGATTGGTGTCATATCTTTCCACTGCATAAAAATCAGAGATGGTATAATGTCTTCCTTTCCTTTGCTTGCTTATGATATGAACACTTTTGCAGTTATGTAATTAAAATATGTGCTCTTCTAGCAATGAACACTGCTACTATAATACTTCTATAACATTATCATAAACATAGAAATTTCATGAAGTTCATAATAAAGTTATGTGAAAATGATGTACTCATCTGTGTAATTGTTCATGATACGAAGCTCATTTCTTTATTGTCTGTGGGTGAAAAACAGATACAGATTTTTCTAATTCCTAGTACAGAAACTTTTCTTCAGTCTTAATATTTACTGGTTTATTTCACATTATTGATTCTTAATACCATTCCAACACTCCACAAAGAGAACTTTTTTTCATGATAACAACATCTATGTTATAACTAATTTTCTTAGCACAAGATTAATTCACAGAAATATGCATTTTATTATTATTATTATTATTATTATTATTATTATTATTATTATTATTATTATGTTGTGTACCAGTTTTTATAGATATAAAATTTTAGAAAGTGCACCAGTACATAACATAAAGATGTGGAAAACATGAATTATATAATTTATTGCTGAAATTTATTTAAGGGGAGTACGTACGTCCTATACCCACAGTGTTAAATTTGCAATATTGATGACCCATTATCTCAGAACCTGTGACAGATAGAGATCTGAAATTTTGGGGATGTATAGTATCACTCCTTTTCTGATTACTGAACCAGAATCAAAATGTACAGGGAAATAATTAGCTAGTTAGGATTTTTTAAAAATGTTGTTCAATATTTTCTTTTAAAAGTCCACTTTTTCTTCCATAAGTAAAAAACCGTTAGAGGTAGAGATGTTTTGGGAGGTTCAGTAGCTGTAGTATACTAAGTGGTAACATAGTGTAAAATTAGAGATATGTATCTGCAATAGTTCCTGGGATAATGGGTCAAATAATTTTAAAAATGTTAATTCTGGCAAATCAAGTTCAAACATTTTATTTGATATTAACTTACACATGGAGGCATGCCAGCTTCTAGAAACAGCCAGGCCTATAATCAGCATTATCTGGATCCTGTTCTTGACTATCCTGCAAACCTAGAAGCTTCCTTCTTTTCCTGCCTCTTGCTTCATTAGTCATTTCCTCTACTGCATGCTGGGCTTTCATGATCACAAGTCGATCCATTCGCTGAAAGGCTTACAGTGTGTTGGCACCTGGAGTGATACCAAGTTCCTCTAGTACCCCAATTCTTCCCTTTACACCATCATTAAACGTTATCACGGCATCACAAACACCCAAGCTTAGAGTTTTTCTTCCTACAAAGACATTTTTTGGTTGTTGTTGTTGTTGTTGTTGTGGTCTTCAGTCCTGAGACTGGTTTGATGCAGCTCTCCATGCTACTCTATCCTGTGCAAGCTTCTTCATCTCCCCAGTACCTACTGCAACCTACATCCTTCTGAATCTGCTTAGTGTATTCATCTCTTGGTCTCCCCCTACGATTTTTACCCTCCACGCTGCCCTCCAATACTAAATTGGTGATCCCTTGATGCCTCAGAACATGTCCTACCAACCGATCCCTTCTTCTTGTCAAGTTGTGCCACAAACTTCTGTTCTCCCCAATCCTATTCAATACTTCCTCATTAGTTATGTGATCTACCCATCTAATCTTCAGCATTCTTCTGTAGCACCACATTTCGAAAGCTTCTATTCTCTTCTTGTCCAAACTACTTACCGTCCATGTTTCACTTCCATACATGGCTACACTCCATACAAATACTTTCAGAAATGACTTCCTGACACTTAAATCTATAATCGATGTTAACAAATTTCTCTTCTTCAGAAACGCTTTCCTTGCCATTGCCAGTATACATTTTATATCCTCTCTACTTCAACCATCATCAGTTATTTTGCTCCACAAATAGCAAAACTCCTTTACTACTTTAAGTGTCTCATTTCCTAATCTAATACCCTCAGCATCACCCGACTTAATTCGACTACATTCCATTATCCTCATTTTGCTTTTGTTGATGTTCATCTTATATCCTCCCTTCAAGACACCATCCATTCCGTTCAACTGCTCTTCCAAGTCCTGTGCTGTCTCTGACAGAATTACAATGTCATCGGCGAACCTCAAAGTTTTTATTTCTTCTTCATGGATTTTAATACCTACTCCGAATTTTTCTTTTGTTTCCTTTACTGCTTGCTCAATATACAGATTGAATAACATCGGGGAGAGGCTACAACCCTGTCTTACTCCCATTCCCAACCGCTGCTTCCCTTTCATGTCCCTCGACTCTTATAACTGCCATCTGGTTTCTGTACAAATTGTAAATAGCCTTTTGCTCCCTGTATTTTACCCCTGCCACCTTTAGAATTTGAAAGAGAGTATTCCAGTCAACATTGTCAAAAGCTTTCTCTAAGTCTACAAATGCTAGAAACGTAGGTTTGCCTTTCCTTAATCTTTCTTCTAAGATAAGTCGTAAGGTCAGTATTGCCTCACGTGTTCCAGTATTTCTACGGAATCCAAACTGATCTTCCCCGAGGTCGGCTTCTACTAGTTTTTCCATTCCTCTGTAAAGAATTCGTGTTAGTATTTTGCAGCTGTGGCTTATTAAACTGATTGTTCGGTAATTTTCACATCTGTCAACACCTGCTTTCCTTGGGATTGGAATTATTATATTCTTCTTGAAGTCTGTGGGTATTTCACCTGTTTCATACATCTTGCTCACCAGATGGTAGAGTTTTGTCAGGACTAGCTCTCCCAAGGCCGTCAGTAGTTCCAATGGAATGTTGTCTACTCCGGGGGCCTTGTTTCGACTCAGGTCTTTCAGTGCTCTGTCAAACTCTTCACGCAGTATCGTATCTCCCATTTCATCTTCATCTACATCCTCTTCCATTTCCATAATATTGTCCTCAAGTACATCGCCCTTGTATAGACCCTGTGTATACTCCTTCCACCTTTCTGCTTTCCCTTCTTTGCTTAGAACTGGGTTTCCATCTGAGCTCTTGATGTTCATACAAGTGGTTCTCTTATCTCCAAAGGTCTCTTTAATTTTCCTGTAGGCAGTATCTATCTTACCCCTAGTGAGATAAGCCTCTACATCCTTACATTTGTCCTCTAGCCATCCCTGCTTAGCCATTTTGCACTTCCTGTCGATCTCATTTTTTAGACGTTTGTATTCCTTTTCGCCTGCTTCATTTACTGCATTTTTATATTTGCTCCTTTCATCAGTTAAATTCAATATTTCTTCTGTTACCCAAGGATTTCTACTAGCCCTCATCTTTTTACCTACTTGATCCTCTGCTGCTTCCACTATTTCATCCCTCAAAGCTACCCATGCCTCTTCTACTGTATTTCTTTTCCCCATTCCTGTCAATTGTTCCCTTATGCTCTCCCTGAAACTCTGTACAACCTCTGGTTCTTTCAGTTTATCCAGGTCCCATCTCCTTAAATTCCCACCTTTTTGCAGTTTCTTCAGTTTTAATCTACAGGTCATAACCAATAGATTGTGATCAGAGTCTACATCTGCCCCTGGAAATGTCTTACAATTTAAAACCTGGTTCCTAAATCTCTGTCTTACCATTATATAATCTATCTGATACCTTTTAGTATATCCAGGGTTCTTCCATGTATACAACCTTCTATCATGATTCTTAAACCAAGTGTTAGCTATGATTAAGTTGTGCTCTGTGCAAAATTCTACCAGGCGGCTTCCTCTTTCATTTCTTAGCCCCAATCCATATTCACCTACTACGTTTCCTTCTCTCCCTTTTCCTACACTCGAATTCCAGTCACCCATGACTATTAAATTTTGGTCTCCCTTCACTATCTGAATAATTTCTTTTATTTCATCATACATTTCTTCAATTTCTTCGTCATCTGCAGAGCTAGTTGGCATATAAACTTGTACTACTGTAGTAGGTGTGGGCTTCGTATCTATCTTGGCCACAATAATGCATTCACTATGCTGTTTGTAGTAGCTTACCTGCATTCCTATTTTCCTATTCATTATTAAACCTACTCCTGCATTACCCCTATTTGACTTTGTGTTTATAACCCTGTAATCACCTGACCAGAAGTCTTGTTCCTCCTGCCACCGATCTTCACTAATTCCCACTATATCTAACTTTAACCTATCCATTTCCCTTTTTAAATTTTCTAACCTACCTGCCCGATTAAGGGATCTGACATTCCACGCTCTGATCCGTAGAACGCCAGTTTTCTTTCTCCTGATAACGACATCCTCTTGAGTAGTCCCCGCCCGGAGATCCGAATGGGGGACTATCTTACCTCCGGAATATTTTACCCAAGAGGACGCCATCATCATTTAACCATACAGTAAAGCTGCATGCCCTCGGGAAAAATTACGGCCGTAGTTTCCCCTTGCTTTCAGCCGTTCGTCCAAATTACATTATTGAAAGATTCATTCGGGTTTTGTGTTTGACCATGGAGACATTTGGAACGGAGGTCAGGATGAGATAATTCTCTATATATTGGTTTAATAGCTTCCATCACTGCAGATGGTATGCTATTTTTGTGCCTAAATTGTTCCTCGCTACCTGCTGCCTGAGCTTTGCAGTACTTGCACCATGAATCAAAACCAGGTGGACAAAGACCATGTATAGGTGTATCATCAGTGGAAGATTTGTGGAAGAATGTAGCCCACACTGCTCGTTTCATCCCTAGTTGGTCATGTGTATTGTTTCTTATTGCCATTCCATAATAATGCTGGAGTTCATCAATGTTTTTGTCTGTAAGTCTTCCTTTACCATTTAGAGTCTTTCCATCTGATAACTTCTCTTTTCCTTTTGTCTGCTTCAGTTTTCGGAGCCGTGTTCCCATCCGTTTTTGAACGTGGCCCACACATTCAATCTTAACAATCTGCTTATTACCATAAGGTTGGCTTTCCACTACTGATTTGTAAGCTTCCGAATCACCGTCCCCCAAGTACTCAGTGTAACACACACCTCTCTCCTGTTGTGAACGTCTGAACATAGAAACAACTGCAGTAGCCTTTATGGCTTTCTCTTGTTTCATCAACTGATTTACACTGATGACAGTATTTAGTTAGCACTTCAATGTCTAAAACTTTACCTGTGTCAACACGAGTGACAGTTGCAACTGCATTTTTTTGATGTGTGACCTCTCTTCTGCCATGTGCCATCAACTGCCACAGATACATCTGTTGTGTTATTTGATTCTACTGCTTCTTTAGCAGCAGCTTTCATAGAAGCAACAGCAACAGATGTGACACATTCACCAATTACTTCTGTGTACTTACTTGATCTGGTTGGTGGGTTTGGCAAGTTCAGCCTTGCACATAATACTTCAGCTGCAGCAATCCTTTCCCAATGCACCTCATTCCATACAGGAATCTAACATTGCTCTCAAACAAGTCATACTTGCACTTTTCAGAAGTCCAAAATGATGTCGAGAGCCTGCAAACTTCACAGCATCTTGCAAAACTTGTCCTAACACACTCAAATCTAAAAGAACATAACCTAAACTATTTTGATCTTTGTCAGTGAATAAATCCTCATGGTCCCAAAGTTTCCTCTTCGAAGCACTAGTAGGCGTGTCCTTATCACAGGTCTGTGAAAAATCTATTTCAGGATCAACACTGGATTCAGATTGTGTGATATGCTGATTTCCATGGAAACGTCACTTCTTAAAACAATCCTATCTTTTCGTCATGTTGAAAAGAGGTATAAGAGCATATAATAAACCACCAAACCACTATGTTTTCAGTTCAAAACTTATGAAACATGACAACCACAAAGTAAATAAACAAAATCATGTGCCATACCGCCATTTCTGTTTACACAGTGCATCCAACCTCTTAACATGAACATTAACATGATTTCAAGGAATAAATGGCTGAAAACCACAGCCTTATAGATTGAATAGTTCAAGAGATACAGGTACTTAGGCAAGCCAGTGCAGAACGACCGGATAATTTTACACACGCACGATTAACTTTGAAATGATAAAAACTACACTTCCAATTGGAATTTTTCAACAGATAATGCATCAAATTATTCAGGAGAGATCAAATATTAATAAGAGATAATAATCCGAAAATGTCCCTTTTTGACCAATTCCGCCATACGTACTCCCCTTAAAACATTACTGAAAATAATGTGGTGTCACAAATTTTTATAATTTCCAGAAGTTCCCATTATTCTTGGTTTAAGTGGTCATCAGTATTCAAATGTGTGAAGTCTGCAATGCTAACCATGAGACTGTACAGGGTATGTCTTCCTAAAATTAAGGATATGGCTGACATCTTGAATTTATGAAGCAATCCAGCACCAGGGATCACATTAAAAAGGAAGAGGGGAAACTTGGGCAGACATGCTGGAAAGATATGTGAAATTCTGGATGTAAGAGGGTTGAAAAATGTAGAAAGTACGCTAAAGTGCCAAAGAAAATTGGATAGCCATGCATATTTAAATACAGAGATACGTAAACAGGCAGAATATTTGGCACTGCAGTTGGCAATGCCTATATAAGACAACAAGTGTCTGGTGCAATTGTTAGATCAGTTACTGCTGCTGCAATGGCAAATTATCAAGATTTGAATGAGTTGGAACGTGGTGTTATAGTTCGCGCCCAAGCGATGGGATACGGCATCTCCGAGGTAGCTATGAAGTGGAGATTTTCCCATACGACCATTTCATGAATGTACCGTGAATATCAGGAATCCGGTAAAATATCAAATCTCTGACTTCGCATGGCCGGAAAAAGCTTCTGCAAGAACAGGACCAACAACGACTGAAGAGAATTGTTCAACGTAACAGATGTGCAACTCTTCCGCAAATTACTGCAGATTTTAATGCTGGACCATCAACAAGTGTCAGCACATGAACCATTCAATGAAACATAATCAATATGGGCTTTTGGTCAATGGCCCACTCGTGTACCCTTGATCGTTATTGAACATACTGTCATGCATGCTACAAGCTGTTCAGAAGAGATCTCCACCAGCTCATGCTCTTATGGATTTATGGACAGCACTGCAGGATTCATGTTGTCAATTCCCTCCAGCACTACTTCAGACATTATTAAAGTTCATGCCACGTCCTGTTGAGATACTCTGGCATTCTCGTGGGGGCCCTATATGATATTAGGCAGGTGTACCAGTTTCTTTGGCTCTTCAGTGTATTTGCTTAACATACTTGGGTGATGCAACCTGGCTTCATAGCAGATAGTGACTTAAATGTAGCTCCTGCTTGTTTCCCATAATTTAGTATCATAGAGGTTTTTGTGAGGATAATGAGTGAGGAGCAGACAAAATGGACAACTTAGTTCAGGTTTAATGAAACAAGGCTCTTGTTTGCTGATAGCTGAATACAATGAAACTGAATACAATGATATTTACATTGAAGTTGCTGCAAACACTGTCACCCTTGAACTTTGTCATTCCTGCTGTGCAGTTGGTGTGGATGATTATTATTATTGTTATTGTTATTATTAATTCCCCCCACCCACCTCTCTCTGCATCTCCTTCACCCCCCCCCCCCCCCCGCTCTCTCTCTCTCTTTCCACATGCTCATGCCACCTCTGCATATTCCACGTACCTCCTCTATCCCCCCCCCCTTTTCCCTCTCTCTGTCCATCTCCTCCTCCTCTCTTTTTCTAGCCACCTCTCTCTCTCCATTTCCTCTATCCTTTTCCACCTCTCCCCAGTCAGGCCCTTCTGCAAGAGTAGCCCCTGCAAAATGGGGCGGAAAAACAGGCCTGCACAACTACAACACAACACCCCTCTTGTGCAGGGCAGCCTATATGACAAGGACTGAAGAAACAAAGTTTTGCTCACATTTCTGCTCCTATGGGAGCTAGGTGGTTATAAACCCCACAGTGTTGCAGTGTTGATACTCGTGATGTTTGCTGTTTGTGAGACAATCTCTCTCTCTCTCTCTCTCTCTCTCTCTCTCTGTGTGTGTGTGTGTGTGTGTGTGTGTGTGTGTGTGTGTGTGTGTGTTTTCGTACAGTAAGATAGACTAGCCACTTTCTGAAGGAGCATTTATTTAGTGAAACACTGTCTGCAGGTTCTGTAACTTACTGCTGGAATAGTGTTGTATGTATTCATTTTTAGATATTGCCAGACTGAATTTTTTTTTCCAGGTTTGCTCCATGTGAATTCAGTGCTGTGCAGCCAGTTGCTGTGAAAATCAAGCGGCCAGCATTTGCAGATGTGGCACCCACATTGCTGTCATCTTCCACATGGGCAGATCTCTTCTGGTTTCTCTTTACGCCTTACACAATGTATACACTCATGTTAGTATGCAGCTTCAAGTGATGACATATACAGGGTGACAATTATTGAACTGTATGAAAAAAATGTAAATTATTTACAAACTACAGGGTGCATACACTTTATTCCACATGTAAACATCACTACAGATATTTAAGGCTAATTTATGCCATGTTTTATATGCCTGCCATCATTAGCAAGGATGTGGCACAGACGAATAGCGAAATTCTGCAATACCCGCTGAAGTGTCGGAACTTCGATGCTGTCAGTGGTCTCCTGAAGGGCTGTTTTCAGCTGAACAATGGCTTTGTGGTTCTTGCAGTACATCTTATTTTTCATATAGTCCCACAAAAGTAATCACATGTGTTCAGATCCAGAGAATGTGGCGGCCGGTCGAGGCCCATGCCAGTGGCCCCGGGTACCGCAGAGCCAGAATGTGTTCCCCAAAGTGCTCCTCCAGGACATCAAACACTCTCCTGCTTTGATGGGGTCGAGCTCCATCTTGCGTGAACCACATCTTGTCAAAATTAGGTCACTTTGGATAATGGGGATGAAATCATCTTCCAGAACCTTCACATACCTTTTGCTAGTTACTGTGCCATCAAGGAATATCGCACCGATTATTCTGTTACTGGACATTGCACACCACAGTTACCCGTTGAGGGTGAAGAGACTTCTCAGTCACGAAATGAGGATTCTCAGTCTCCCAAATGTGCTAATTTGGCTGACAGACAAACTCATCCAAATGAAAGTGGGCCTAGTAATTTCCAGCATGCCCCATTGCCAACCATGCAGTTTGAATGTCCTAACGCAAACCATTCAATGGTTATGGCAATTTTATTTCATATAGTTCAATAATTGTCACCCTGTATGTTGTATTACCTTATGTACACATTTTATTGTTTTATTTAAATTCACACTTTGTACTTGCAAAAAAGGAATACATATAATCAGTTAGGGAAAAGGACAAGTAAGTCTTCCTTGTTAACAAGTTATCCTTTAATCTTTATTGGTAGTATATGATACTGGATAACGATTAAGTGATGATAATTCAGGTAGATCACTTACCATTAAGAATATTGATACAAGAGATTTTATTGGTAAAATTCAGATACTGCTGTTTGTGGAAATATTTGACAAGAAAACATTGCAGTCAGAAGCTACGAAAGCTCTAATAATACGACTGATTCTGTCAGTTTTCCTTTTTTTTTTTGTTTTTTCCAGAGTTGTTGAACTTGGTTTCGAACTTCAGATATAAGTGAAAATATAAGAAAGAAGTCAATCAGTTGGAAGTAGCTTTCACTAGACTTATTTTAAGCTTTTGTTTATCTCATTTAGTGGGAAAACTGATATCATCAATGTAATTTATATTGTCACAATTATTTGTTTGATAAGCAAGATGGAACTATCTTTGTACTTATGATTTCCTAAAATAATTCATGCTTGAAGGATCAGTGTATTGCATTTCTGTGTCTTTGTAAAGAAAAGAAGAGAAGGGGAACTATAGGATTGAAACTCCATGAAGCAGCCAAGTAATATCTCATTGCAAAGAGTACTCTTGCCCTGCAGGACAGTGCATGGCTTCTAAGGCAGAAATCAAAAGAATGAGAAAACACCATCATGGAGAGCAATTTTGTACTATACGTAACTTTGGTATAGAGCATCCTTATCGAACTGTGTATACAAGTCCTTGGGAAATCCAGTATAAGTTAAAAACTTTAACTGTTCATAGTACACAAATAAACATAAGTCCTGAGGCCAGTTTTTATGTACTACTTTTGTAGAGAAAGTTGCGACTGCACCATGACAGTCCTCATCTGCTGCTAACCGGAGCTACTTGGCAGGAACTGGCTAGAGCTGTAGTCAGGCGATCTCATGTCCAGGTGATTGATGATGCCAGTGATGCCTCAGCTCAGGGGGCATGGCAGTCATGTGGCCAGTGGTTGGGTAGTGCTGATCACTGTCACTGCGAAACCTATAATGCCAACCTCTGCACACAGAACGATTACCCCCCTGTGAGGTATCAACTGGCTATGATACCGCACTCCAAGAAAATTCTAATTAATTATAGTAACTACATTCAGTTCCCATCAAGTCATTCTGATACAGTCTCTTCATTATGTTGGCAATCAGTCCATCTGAATGGTGACTGATGTAATGAATTGATTTTGATTTGCTTATTTCTGTAGACTTTGTTCCACAGTTCACATTGCAGACTGAAGCTGCTACTAGATTGCTTGTACGTTATGCTAACTTCACTCTCTCATTAATAGCAGTCTGCTTACATGATATTAGCGTATCTTTGTTTATAGTTAAAATATGTCTTAGTTATTTAATATATTTATATGAATATATGGGATTATCAGAGGAAAATAATGATATATGGTTATTGCTTTATTTTTATTAGGAACGTTCTATTTCTGTTACAAAAGTAGTGTATATGATTACAGATTCTGGATATAAAGATGTCCACAAGGAATTACTGCTAAGGTTTTTTCTTTAATTTTTTATTCCTGGTGTGTTAGTGACTCTTGTTACATCTGCTGCCACCTCCTTAAATGCATTTGCACTTGAGTGTATACCTCCTCCATGCAGCTAAAAACAGGATACAAAGTCTGTGTGTAAATGGTGTTATAGTTGTCTGCTTCATATTTCATTGGGAACTGTTAGCCATAAATGCCTTTGTGATCATAACGACACAGTATTGTTATAATGTTAATGTTCTTAAAGAGAGCCCTGCATGACTTTACATTTAAAAACATTTGCAGAACAAACATTTCATACATTCTTCTTTGAATGCTTGACAATATTTGTCTGCTTTGAATTTCTGATTGCTGGACAACACAGTGACAAAGATTTTAAGTGGAACACAGGCCAAACAGGAGTTTTAGAATCAGATCATCAATGTGCTGATTTCATTTTATTGTGATAATGACAAATTCTGGTGCAAAATATGTAGGCAAATGCGCACACATATTCGCACTTGCATACACACTTGATATTGCACTATGATCATTCTGAAATACTGATTGATACAGGTGGTAGTGAAGGAATGACCAGATAGAAATAATGGGACAGCTGAGAAAATAGTGGTTCTGCATGAGGAAGACCCATGCCCCTCTATGTGTACTGACTGCTAGTGTAAGGATTGTTTTAATCAAAGATATAAAAAGAAAAGCATCAATGTCCCACTTCAGTGTTAGTAGTTTTATAGTAGCACCTTATGTTGTTTGGCATTAAACAGATTGCATATGGAAACATTAGTTGCATGAATAACTGGCGTATAGAAATGGAAATTTTTAAAATCTAAATAACTCTTGCCACATGAGTGATGACCTTTGATAGTAACTATTCATACTTCTGTGTAAATTTCTTCCATTCAGAAAATCACTTGGTAATTATGTAATTGTCATATTAGGTGATGAATTGTATATCTTATTCAGATTTCTTCCTGTGATGAGGCGTGAAGAGGACGAGGATGACTCTGCCTTTGCCAAGCGCTTGCAGACAGAAATTGCAGCTGCACTAGGTCTTTCAGCCACAACTTGCACTGCAGCAGATAAGGTAAATGTTTGCCTGTGTTGGTTGTGATTGTAAATGAATACCAAAATCGTACATTAGAAAAATCAAACTAATTTATGTACTTTATAGATTACATAAAAGTTTTGTTCTGAAGTGAACCTATATAGTTGTTAACATTCTCTTGATATTTCACAAAATTGTCTTGTGAAATATTAGTATTTCATGAACTTCTAACATATTAGAAGTATAGATAAGTAAATATTTATGGCGAAGGGAAATATAATAAAGAGATGATGATGATGATGATAACAAATCTTTATTTGTACATGCAGTAGAACTTCAAATATACAGTCTCTGATTTTACGTTTTTTGCAATTCTACATCATAAATTCAAAGCCGCTGTGAAAAACTCGTGAGATAAATGCTAAAAATTCCATTTTTATGTTCCTTGCTAGTAACAATTACTCGATTCTCAGTTCTTACTTGATGTCTCACTTGACTTCATCCTGTTTTCTTCCTACTGACGTTTGATATGACAAAATGAGTTATAAGTGGCACAACAGACAGATGATTTGCACCATGGGTGCTGGCAGAGTTACGGGAATATTTTAGGCTGTTGTAGAGAGGGGAGACATGAGAGAGGAAATGCTGACGTAATCCACTATTGTCATTGCTAACACAACTTGCAACATTTAGCTTCACCGTGCAATGATGAGGGATTGAGTATATTTCACACTATTTTTTGCAGGAACTGGTGTAATCATAACATGGTGGTACTGTGAAGGTGACAAGGAATGATCTTTCAATCATTACAAGTTGTTTTTTATTGATATGTTAGTGACAGGAGAATCTCAGTTGTAGCCACCACTCTTCAGGGGAATATGTTTGTGCAAAATATTTGTGACAAGGAAGAATATGGCTCATAATTTCACTTCCAGCAATTTAAGCTGTTCTCTTTATGTTCCTTCCTAACCACATACTCAGAAATCAGCACATATTCATAAATAAACAGATAAATATATATTTCATCCTTCTTTCTCTAACCAAACAGTAATGTTTAACAACATTGAATATTGCAGAATATACTGTATTACGAAAGCAGTGAACGTGATAACAATGCTAAGTTGAAAAAATATATTGTCATGCACTGAGTTACAAATCTATAACCTCTTAAGTCATCTAATCATGGTGTTATTCATTACAGTACAGATTTTTTGTCAGGATTTAGTATTGTGCATTAATTATCATAAAATCTCTTGAAGCATTACATCATTAATTCTTTATTAATTGACTTTTAATAATAAGTGTGAGGTATTTGTGATATACTTTCGATATGCCATTGCTTTGAAATGGCATACTGCGCACATATCACACACTATGAAAGAAATGAGTGATTGAAATACACAAAGTTCATGCAGGGGTTGTTCACGAGCGCTCGCAAAAGTTTACAGTCAAAAGCCCACTAGTGACGTCACAACTGCAAAAAGTGGTTTGAAGTTGCGTTCAAAATGCCACTGGAAACATGTTTGTATTGGAAACATTATTTCCTTCATTGTTTCTTGTCTCTGTTTCTGTCTTCACTTACAGTAAACATTTCTCAGTGTATTCGCATCGTCTGCAATGCTATTTATTGCATTGTTTTCGTGTTATCTGCCACACCATGTCTAGAGATGAGGAAACCGTAATATGTGCTGCTTGCTGCATTATTAATATTCGAAGGTTCACGCAAACACAATGAAAGACATTGTCCTCATTTGTTCGTTATGTATTTATTTATGTGACTTGTGATCTGAAACCCATTAGCATATCTCATTGTTTCGTAGTTTTTCAGAAAAAGGTTGCATTTGTCAGAGAATTTGTAATTGGTTTTGAAATTACTACATTATTTTGTTGGAGAGTTTGTACAGTAGTTGGTACTGGTTGATAAAATTGTATTAGTTGTTGTAAGAAATAGATTTGTTGGTATGCATATAATCGTTGACTTTGGTGACGGAAAACATACTATAAAACAACTGGTGGGGAAAAACTTGCTACATATAGGAACTGTATATAGAAGACAGCTTTAGAGTCTGTAATTTCACGTGGATATCATCTAATGATGATGAATTTAGTTTCACATTTTCTTAAAAAAAAGATAGAATTTAAGGAAAGCAATTTCAACCAGATACGCTGTTGGTCTTAGTGTTTTGTCAGTAGGAGATTCATTCCAGAGCCTTGAGTACTTATTTCATGTTTTGGAGCAAGATATGACAAATGACCTTATTTTGTTTTCTCAGTATTCTACCAAATGTAGCAGCAGTGTTCTGCAGAGTGTCTTGTTTTATTGCTGTTCTTGTACTGCTTGCTTCATATATTTCACAAACAGCCCGTCAGCTTGGTTCAATGGTAAAAACTTGACAGTCTGCTGCCTCGTCCACTGCAATTTTTCTTTCCCCAGGAAAACTTAATACAGCAAGATCTATACTGACTAGGGATGGATGTTTCCATGTTTTGAAAGATGTTTCCTTGTTTCAAAAACATGTTTCAACTTATATATATGCAGCTTGAAGTCTACTCGGCCCAATTAAACTGCCATTGGCTACAGAAGGAAAACACACACCACCCTATGTTAGATTCTGATGCCTTTCACTGTATTCACAATTTTCAGTTTAATTCACAATGTTCATAAATTTTTGCTTCTTCCTGGTTGAACATGAAGGAAAGATGTCTCAAAGAAGCATGGTTTGAGGTATAATTGGTTGTCGTAGCACATCGTAAAATAGCTCGGTTACTTTGTATCCAGATAACAATTTCAGTAAAGAGAGTTTTTGTTTGCTGTTACAAATCTGTGATTTTACCCCAAATTATTGTATAAGCATTTTATTGTACATTTAATTCTCATCATTGAGACAGATTTTATGCATTTGTTTTTTCTCGTATTTTGGTGGTTTTAACATCTCCTTTGATTCTGCAATTTTCTCAGTTTTACAATTTTGAAGTCAGGACCTGACAAAAATTTAAAATAGGGGTTCCACTGTAATAATTTCAGTCTTGAACATTATTTTTGTACATTTACGTTATCATGCCATAAATATAACAAATACATCTAAGTAGCACATCTATATGATGGATCTATAAAAACTAAATGTTACAGAATTGTTTTCCAGCTACAAGTACTGTGATCTATAGCTTTCTTATTACTCAGCATCCTATGGTAATCGCACTAGGTTCACGTTTTTTAGTTATGAACATCTCACTTCATTACACTTATTTCTTGATCCTCTTTTTACAGTCATAATTGTCGTAAGAACATACAATGAGCACATAGTCAGTAAATTATACTTGATGAAGTAATCCTTACAGAATTGGCATTTGCTGTTATTAGCAATTATTCTAACTGCCCTCTTCTGAAGCATGAATATCCTATCAGTGTAGACTTCATATAATTAAAGATGTACACACAGGAAGCAGCTACGTGGGTAGCACAGGTTGTGTGGAGGGGACTGGGTGGCTTTTTAGGTTAAAGCGTCTCGGGGAAACTACAGATATGTTATCAGTCTACATCTACATCTACATGGATACTCTGCAAATCACATTTAAGTGTCAGGCAGAGGGCTCATTGAACCACCTACACAGTTCTCTATTATTCCAATCTTGTATAGTTTGTGGAAAGAACGAACACCTATATCTTTCCGTACGAGCTCTGATTTTTCTTATTTTATCGTGGTGATCGTTTCTCCCTATGTAAGTCGGTGTCAACAAAATATTTTTGCATTCGGAGGAGAAAGTTGGTGATTGGAATTTCATGAGAAGATTCCGTCACAATGAAAAATGCCTTTCTTTTAATGATGTCCAGCCCAAATCCTGTATAATTTCAGTGACCCTCTCCCCCATATTTCGCAATAATACAAAATGTGGTGCCCTCCTTTGAACTTTGTAGGTGAACTCAGTCAGTCTTCTCTGGTAAGGATCCCACACCACGCAGCAGTACTGTAAAAGAGGATGGACAAGTGTGGTGTGGGTAGTCTCCTTAGTAGACCTGTTACATTTTCTAAGTGTCCTGCCAATAAAACGCAGTCTTTGGTTAGCCTTCCCCACAACATTTTTTGTGTGTTCCTTCCAGCTTAAGTTGTTCATAATTGTAATTTCTAGGTATTTAGTTGAATTTAGGGTCTTTAGATTTGACTGATTTATCGTGTAACCGAAGTTAAACGATTTCCTTTTAGCACTCATGTGGATGACCTCACACTTCGTTATTTAGGGTCAACTGCAAATTTTCGCACCATTCAGGTATCTTTTCTGAATTGTTTTGCAATTTGTTTTGATCTTCTGTTGACTTTATTAGTTGATAAACAACAGTGTCATCTGCAAACAACCTAAGACGGCTGCTCAGATTGTTTCCCAAATCATTTATACAGATAAGGAACAGCAAATGGCCTATAACACTACCTTGGGGAACACCAGAAATCACCTTTGTTTAACTCAATGATGCTCTGTCAGTTACTACGAACTGTGACTTCTCTGACAGGAAATCACAAATCCAGTCACATAACTGAGATGATATTCCATTAGTAAGCAATTTCACTACAAGGTGCTTGTGTGGTACAGTGTCAAAAGCCCTCCTGAAATCCATAAATATGGAATCAATCTGAAATCCCTTGTCAGTAGCACTCAACACTTGATGCGAATGAGGAGCTAGTTGCAGGCAATTCATAATGTTCGAACACAATATATGTTCCAAAATCCTGCTGTATGTTGATGTTAATGATATGGGCCTGTAATTAAGTGGATTACTCCTACTACTACTTTTTCTTGAATATTGGTGTGACCTGTGCAGCTTTCCAGTCTTTGGGTATGGATCTTTTGTCAGGCGAATGGTTGTATATGATTAAGTACAGACCTAATACATCACCATACTCTGAAAGGAACCTAATTGGTGTACTGTCTGGACCAGAAGCCTTGCTTTTATTAAGTGATTTAAGTTGCTTCACTACTCCGAGGATATTTACTTGTACGTTACTCATGTTGGCAGCTGTTCTTGACTTGAATTCGGGAATATTTACTTTGCCATCTTTTGTGAAGGCATTTTGGAAGGCTGTGTTTAGTAACTCCGCTTTGGCAGCATTGTATTCGATAGTATCTCCATTACTATAGTGCAGAGAAGGCATTGATTGTTTCTTGCCGGTAACGTACATCACATACAACCAGAATCTCTTTGTATTTTCTGCCAGATTTTGAGGCAAAGTTTCATTGTGGAAATTGTTATAAGCATCTTGCATTGAAGCCCGTGCTACATTTCGAGCTTCTGTAGAAAATCGCCAATCTTGGTGATTTTGCTTATGTTTAAATTTGGCATGTTTGTTTTGTTGTTTCTGCAACAGTGTTCTGACCTGTTTTGTGTACCAAGGAGGATCAGCTCCTTCGTTTGTTAATTTATTTAGTATCAATCTCCCTTTTGCTGCTAATACTACTTCTTTGAATTCAAGCCACATCTGGTCTTCGCTTATATTATTAATTAGGAAGAAGTGGAGATTGTCTCTCAGGAAGGTGTCAACTGAATTTTTATCTGCTTTTTTGAATAGGTATATTTTTCGTTTATTTTTGGAGGATTTGGGGGTTACAATATTCAGTATCACTATGACAACCCTGTGTTCATTAATCCCTGTACCTGTTTTGATGCTTGTTATTAACTCAGGATTATTTGTCTAAAAGGGTGCAGCACAAATGCAGGAATATATGCCGAGCAGCAATCTATATTGTAGTTGTAAATTGCCGTAGCTGAACTGGGAAAGAAGCAGAGCTCCTAGTGTTAACAGAAAGCAGTTGAAGCTTGAATCATTGCGGGTACAGAAAACTGGCTTAAGTTAGAATTAAGTTCAGTCGAAATTTTTACAGAAGACCTAATTGTGTTCAGAAAGGATAGATTAAATACAATTCGTGGTGAATCATTTATTGTCATCAGTAGTAGTTTACCTTGTGGTGAAATTGAAGTATTTAGACCCTGTGAATTTAAAAGTGTTGAGGTTATACATGACAACCAGAATAAACTAGTAGTTGGTTTATTTCACTGACCCCCTCACCCTGGTGCAGTTGCTGAACAATTCAAAGAAAACTTGTCTTTTTTCGAATGGGTACCCACTCGCACAATTATAGTTGGTGGCCACATCAATCTACCCTTTATATGTCAGGAAAAATATATGTATAAAGCTGGACTAGGCATAAAACGACATCCAAAATTGTACCGAAAGCTTTCTCAGAAAATTATTTTGAACAGTTAGTTCAAAAGCCCACTTTAAGTGTAAATGGTTGTGAAAACATACTTGACCTCTCAGCGACTAATAAGAGCAAATAGTGTGCACCATGGTGGATACAGGGATTAGTGGCCACCAGGCTGTTGCAGCAAGACTGAATACCATAACATCCAAACCCATCAAAAGTAAACACAAAGTACATCTATTTAAAAAAGCAGATAAAATTCACTTAACACCATTCTAAGAGACAGTTTTCACTTCATCCCATCTGAGTAAACATAGACCAGATGTGATTTGGATTCAAAGAAATAGTGTCAACAGCAATTGAGAGGTACATACCACATAAATTAGTAAGCCATGGTACTGAAACCCCATGGTGTATGAAATGGATCAGAACACTGCTGCAGAAGTAGCGAATAAAGCATACCAGCTTTAGAACAATGCAAAATCACCAAGATTGGCAATGTTTTACGGAAGCTTGGAATTTAGTGTGAATATCAGTGCAAGATGCTTTGAATAGTCTATCTGTAAGATAGAGGAAAGTTAGTTATTATTTGTGGGGACTTCAGTTTTGATTCATTGAAAGAGTGTAATAGGAAGAATGACCTGGAAGTCTTGCTCGGTTCTTTCAATTTGACATCTGTCATTAATTTTCCTACTCGGGTAGTAAAGGACAGCAGCACGTTGATAGATAACATTTTTATAGACCAAGATAGGTTTAAAAACATAAATTCTTGTCCTGTTGAGAATGGGCTTTCTGAGCATGATGCTCAGCTAGTTACAGTATATGACATAGCTCAGTTCAGTAATTCAAAACTACCCTTCAAAGTTGTGCATTCAATTAATGACTCAACAATTAGAAATTTCAGAGAAAATCTTCAGCAGTTAGACTGGCATGAGGTGTACAAGGAACCCGATGCTAATTTAAAATATAACTTATTTCATGATACACTTGTAAGAGAATTTGAAAACTGTTTCCTCAAGAAAGTAGTTAAATCTAATTATAAGAAACTATGCAAAAAACCTTGGCTTACTAAAGGAATAAAAATATCTTGTAACCACAAAAGGGAACTGTATCTAACAAGAAAGAGTGATGACCCAGAAACAGTCAAATATTATAAAAACTACTGTGCTACATTAAGAAAGGTTATTAAAAAGTCCAGAAGCATGTGCATCATGTCTGAGATTAATACCTCTGATAACAAAATCAAAACAATTTGGAATATTATTACAAGGGAGACAGGACAACCAAGAGTACAGGATGACACGGCATCACCATCAGAGCGAATGGAAACTTGATAAACAAGAAGCTGGAAGTTGAAAACATTTTGAATAATCATTTTTTAAATGTAGAGATAATAGGATCTAAATGTTTATTAGAAGAAGCAAGGCAGTTAATGGAAAAGGCCTTACCCACACCATTTGATACAATTGAAATTCCACCCATCTCTCCATCTGAAATTAGGAAGATAATAAACTCTCTCAAGAATAAAAGCTCACATGGGATTGATGACATTTCCAGCAGGATAATAAAAGCTTGTTCCCAAGAAATAAGTGGGATTTTTAGCCACATATGTAATAGCTCTCTGAAGCAGGGTATTTTCCCAGATAGACTGAAGTATGCCGTTGTTATACCACTGCATAAAAAAGGGGATACGTCTGATGTCAACAACTACCGCCCAATCTCTCTTCTGACTGCCTTATCCAAAATTCTTGAAAAAGTAATGTATTGTAGAGTAGCTTCACCCCTTTGTAAAAATAAAGTTTTAACAAAATGTCAGTTTGATTTCCAGAAGGGTTTTTCAACGGAAAATGCTATATATACTTTCACTAATGAAATATTAAATGCTCTGAGTAACCGGAAGTCACCCGTTGGGATTTTTTGTGATCTATCAAAGGCTTTTGATTGTGTAAATCATGGAATACTTCTAGATAAGCTCAAGTACTGTGGTATGAATGGGACAGTGCTCAAATGGTTTAAATCATACCTAACTGGAAGAGTGCAGAAAGTTGAAATAAACAGTTCACATAATATGCAAAAGACTGGTGATTTCTCAAACTGGGGAACAATCAAGAATGGGGTGCCGCAAGGTTCGGTCTTGGGTCCTCTGCTGTTCTTAATATATATTAATGACTTGCCATTCTATATTCACGAAGATGCAAAGCTGGTACTTTTTGCTGATGATACAAGTATAGCTATCACACCCGACAGACAAGAATTAAATGGTGAAATTGTAAACGATGTTTTTCAGAAAATCATGAAGTGGTTCTCTGCAAATGGGCTCTCATTAAACTTCGACAAAACACAGTATATACAGTCCCACACAGTAAATGGAATGACCCCCTTAATAAATATAGACTTTGATCAGAAATTGGTAGCTAAGGTAGAATATTCAAAATTTCTAGGTGTATGCATTGATGAGGAGTTGAACTGGAAAAATCACACTGAGGATCTGCTGAAACGTTTGAGTTCAACTACTTATGCTATTAGGGTCATTGCAAATTTTGGCGATATACATCTGAGTAAATTAGCTTACCACACCTATTTTCATTCTCTGCTTTCGTATGGCATCATATTCTGGGGTAACTCATCATTGAGTAAAAGAGTGTTCATTGCACAAAAGCATGTAATCAGAATAATTGCTGGAGCTCATCCAAGATCATCCTGCAGACATTTATTTAAAGAGCTAGAGATCTTCACTGTAGCCTCATAATATATATACTCACTTATGAAATTTGTTATTAACAATCCAAACGAATTCAAAAGTAATAGTAGTGTACATGGCTACAACACTAGGAGAAAGGATGATCTTCACTACTCAAGGTTAAATCTAACTTTGGCTCAGAAGGGGGTAAATTATGCTGCTACAAAAGTCTTTGGTCACTTACCTAATAGCATCAAAAGTCTGACAGATAGCCATATAGCATTTAAAAGGAAATTAAAAGAATTTCTTAATGGCAACTCCTTCTACTCATTAGATCCATAAAAAAATATATATTGATTGTCATGTAATATTTTGTCTGATGTAATATCTTGTATAGACACCTTTTATTAACCTGACACGTTCCACATCATTACGAAGTGTCGTATTCATGATCTATGGAACAAGTACTAATCTAATCTAATCTAATCTAATCTAATCTAATCTAATCTTTCCACATCAGAACTTTGTCTCGAAATCTGGCAGAAAACCTAGAGAGATTCTGGTTACATGTAAATTACACCACCAACAAGACACA
This sequence comes from Schistocerca cancellata, assembly GCF_023864275.1. NCBI lineage: Eukaryota > Metazoa > Arthropoda > Insecta > Orthoptera > Acrididae > Schistocerca > Schistocerca cancellata. Next base: position 285,880,605 of record NC_064628.1, on the reverse strand, counting down.
ATCAATACCTTCACTGTGTGATAAAAATGCTGATGTCACCAATGACAGCACTACTAAAACAGAATTATACCAACATGAGTAACTTAGAAGTAGGTATCCTCGGTGGAGTGAAGCAATTTAAATCACTTAATAAAAGCAAGTCTCCTGGACCAGATTGTATACTAGTTAGGTTCCTTTCAGAGTATGCTGATGATGCAATAGTTCCATACTTAACAATCATATACAGGCACTAGCTTATTGAAAGTTCAATACCTGAAGAGTGGAAAGTTACACAGGTCACACCAATACCCAAGAAAGGAAATACGAGTAATCCACTGAATTATAGATCCTTATCACTAACGTTGATTCGCAGTACGATTTTGAAACATATGCTGTATTTGAGCATCATGAATTATCGTGAAGAAAACAATTTAGTGACAAATAATCAGAATGCATTCAGAAAATATCATTATTGTGAGGTGTAGCAAGCTAGCTGCTCTTATGAAGTAATGAGTATTTATGAGGGTTGTCAAATCGCTTCCATATTTTTTAGATTTCTAGAAGGCTTTTGGCACCGTCCCTCACAAGTGTCTTCCAATCAAATTGTGTGCTTATGGAGTATTGCCACAGTTGTGTGACTGGATTCATAAGTCCCTGTCAAAAACTTCACAGTTGTAGTAATTGATGGAAAGTCATTTAGTAAAACAGGAGTAATATCTGATGTTCCCCAAGGAAGTTTTATAGGTCCTCTGCTGTTCCTAATCTACATAAACAGCATAGGAGACAATGTGAGCAGCCCCCTCAGAGTGTTTGAAGATGATTCTGTCATTTACCATCTTGTAAAGTCATCAGATGATCAAAACCAATTGCAAAACAATTTACAGAAGATATCCGCATGGTGCAAAAAGTGGCAATTGACTCCAAATAACAAAGAGTGTGAAGTCATCCACATGAATATTAAAACAAATCTGTTAAATTTCAGTTATGCAATAAATCACACAAACCTAAAGGTTGTAATAGAAGGAAACATTCCATGAAGGAAAAATATACCTAAAAACAAAGATGATGTGACTTACCAAATGAAAGTGCTGACAGGTCGACAGACACACAAACGAACACAAACATACACACAAAATTCAAGCTTTCGCAACAAACTGTTGCATCATCTGGAAAGAGGGAAGGAGAGGGAAAGACGAAAGGATGTGGGTTTTAAGGGAGAGGGTAAGGAGTCATTCCAGTCCCGGGAGCGGAAAGACTTACCTTATGGGGAAAAAAGGACGGGTATACACTCGCGCGCGCGCACACACACACATATCCATCCACACATACACAGACACAAGCAGACATATTTAAAGACAGAGTTTCAACCTAAAGGTTGTAAATTCAACTAAATACTTAGTGAATACAATTACAAATGACATAAATTGGAAAGACCATATAGATATCATCATGGATAAAGCAAACCGAAGACTGTGATTTATTGCCAGAACACTTAGAAAGTGCAACACGTCTATTAAAGAGACTGCTTACATCACACTTGTCAGGCCTCTTCTGTAGTATTGCTGTGTGGTGTAGGATCTACATCAGGTGGGGCTGGTGGAGCACTTGGGAAAAATTCAAGGAAGGGCAGCTCGTTTTGTATTTTCGAGAAATATGGGAGAATGTGCCACAGACACGATCTGTGAGTTGGGGTGGCAAACATTAAAACAAAATCGTTTTTCATTGTGGCAGGATCCTCTCATGAAATTTTAATTACTAATTTTCTCCACAAATTTCAAAAATATTCTTTTGGTGCCCACCTACCCAGGGAGAAGTTATCCAGATAAAATAACAATATTATGAAAAGAAATGTTGCTACTCACCATATAGCGGAGATGCTGAGTCGCAGATAGGCACAACAAAAAGACTATATGTGACTCAACGTCTCCGCTATATGGTGAGTAGCAACTTTCCTTCTCATAAAATTGTTACATTCCATCCTGGATTTTCCATGGTTTGATTTCATGATAAAATAAGAGATATAAGAGCTCGATTTTCCTGCCTGCTATTGGAGAGTGGAACGTTAGAGAAAGAGCTTGAAGGTGGTGTGATGAACACACTACCAGGCACTTAATTGTGAATTGCAGAGTAATTGTGTGGATATAGATGGAATGATTCCACAAACATGTAGTTTTAGGTGTATGTTAAAATGGTAGTACATTCATAATTACAGTGTCATTCATCAGTGAACAAGTTTGTCTGTGGAATGAATTTTAGATCCATCTGTACTCTCCTGAATTTACAATACATTCCTGCAATCAAGCATATACATGTGGTATGTCATCTTCTGAGGTGGCCTAGATGTTGTCACAACTCTTAAGGGCAGTTACCTTTAGTGCAGACTAATTCAGTGGGGGACATGTCTGGTGATTATGATTTTATGTAGCACACACACAAAAGTTTGTCTGTAAGCATTGTACCAGTTGGAGAACATGTTATTCTAACATGGAAAGGTAACTCTTTGAGGACAGATGTCTGTTGAGTTGTATCTGGCACTCTTCATTGTTCTCTCATTGTAGGTGGTAGTAATTTCAGGCTACACATCATGGGCCAAGAGATTATTCTGAATGTTGTTTAATATGCTTCTGGTTGATGCTACATGTAAGAGTCATCATTGGCGGTGCCAAGGCTGAAACTGCTCTCAACACTAAATTTTGTCATTTATCCCTCCAGCTGCATGACAAAATGGGTGCTATTTTGTATTTTTGTATGTTGTTGTTGATACATTGTTTTTATTTATATTTCATTTGATCTGGTCCATTGTAAATGTTTTGTGGAAGCCTGTGAGTAACTAAAATTGCACATTTTTTATTTATTGTAGTAAAGTCAACAAAACAAAGCAGATTGAAAATGGGAGTCATTTCCCAAAATGTGTTGTGTAAAATATGTATCTTGACTCCTAGCAAAAAAGTTACTTATAAACAAACCCAGTTCCATTTCAAATGCCAGCTTTCAGAACTGTCCTAATATCAATTCTGAATGTGGATGTTTAATGTTGTGACTCGGGTATCCATCAGTAAGGCTAATGAAAGGGATTATCAGTAAGGAATCTAATTCCGTGTTGGTAACCCCTCTTATTACCCTTACTGATTAGCTAAATGGTCAGTGTGTCTGCCTGTCATGAGGTGGAAGCAGGTTAAATTCCTGGTAATGTGAGAGACTTTTCCTTGGCTGGCTTGCATTGGGATGTACTCACCCTTGCTAGGCCTGTTGAGGACCACCTCCTTGAATGAGAAATTGCGACTCTAAGGCCTGAAAGCTGACAGTGACCGAGAGTGGTTTGCTGATCCCATTCCCAACCGTACTGCAGCCATATGACAGAGGATGGCAAAAAAAATGGCTCTGAGCACTATGGGACTTAAATGCTACAGTCATCAGTCCCCTAGAACTTAGAACTACTTAAACCTAACTAACCTAAGGACAGCACACAACACCCAGCCATCACGAGGCAGAGAAAATCCCTGACCCCGCCGGGAATCGAACCCAGGAACCCGGGCGTGGGAAGCGAGAACGCCACCGCACGACCACGAGATGCGGGCTAGGATGGCATGGTGGCTGGTTTGCGTTACTTGATCTTTAGGGCCTGTTTGCTGAGTTACTTTCTTTTTCCTCTGTTTAATGAAGGACAACCTTTGTATCAGAGAAGAAGCTTGATAGCTTGAAGAAATTGATAGCTTCTGAACCCTATATTGAAGTATTTGTTGCCAATGTTGTAGCATATTCCAAAAGTTTAGTCATTTTGATTCATCTTAGTGTCTCTAATGGTTTTTTTTCTTGAGGCAGACGTTATTTCATTATAAACATTAACAGCTTGTTGAGACTGAAATGCAAAGCTGTATCTTTAAAAGATTTGACAAAGTTTGCAGATACTGTGCATTGATGTTAGCTGCATTCTGACTTCGTACTTCTGATGCACAAGCTTCAGGTCTCTAAATTGTTATAACAAATGTTATGTATTATTTTTCTCACTACACAAAAAAATAAAAACAAAATATAGGAAAGCAATAAGAATTTATCAGTATAATAGGAGCACATGCAGTCATTAGAGAGCCAATGAAACTGTTTCTCCTTCATTTTTTGTACAATGATATTGAAAGCTATCACTTACATGATAAGAGGGAGTAGCAAATTTGACATAGATATATTTATTGAAATGTGAATTGGCAATTATAGGCTGGTCATAAAGCATTTATTAACATACAAAATTTCATTTATAGTTGGAACTGTAATGATGCAATGTTATAAAAGTATAAATATTAAATGTCTCCTTAGTTCCAGTAAAGCTTATGCTAGCAAGCTTAGAATATCACATAAAAGACTGGTAAAAATTGTAGCTTTTGTGTTACCGGAATGTATGCAGAGTTGCCATTAATCTTATAAACAGTTTCAAACAAGCATAGCTTACAGTGATTATATAGAGATGAAGAGTCTAGCACAGGATGGACAGTCATAAAGAGCCACATTAGACCAGCCTTGGGACTAAGGACGATGACAACAACAACAAACATACATATATGCAGCATTTTTTCACTGAAGCAATATGCCTTTTCTTTGGATAAGTGACGTGGGATGTAGTTTCACCAGGGTGATAATTTCATATTTATAGAACTTCAAGTATGTATCCATTATAGAGGGAGAAAATATCCATACTGGTGGCTCTCGAAGTGTGTCAAATGTTCTTGTCAGTAACAAGTTCAAAATTTGCAGTTGCTTCCTTTGCTTTAAATATTTTCGTCATTTAGGCTGCTTGCTTGGATGATACCTACACTGAAAAAATAAAGCATTTTGGACCTGCAGCCCTAAAATGGATTGCACATTTCATCAATAGTTTTGTCACTGTCTTTCACATTCCAAAACTCTGGAGGAAAGCCAAATTAGTAACCCTGCTAAAACTGGGGAAAGAACCTATAGATCTACAAAATTTCAGGGTTGTGCCACTTCCGTGTCATGTCTACAAGGCATTTGAAAGAATGGTTCTTGACAGAATTTGTGTCACAATAGGTACCAAAATCATACCAGAACAAGTAGGATTTATGCCTGATAAATTGTGTTGTGGACAAATAGTCAATCTCACCCAAATGTGGAGGATGACTTCATACAGAAGCAGATAACTAAAGTCACTTTCTAAGACCTCTGGGCTGCCTGTGATACTGTCAACCAACAACAGCTGTTCGTCAAGTTTTATTACAAGACTGAGTATTTCCTATTGATGAAATTAGTGGAATGGCTCATTATGAATAGATGTTTTTATGTGATGCTACCAGGGAGATATAGCCAATGGAGAAGGCAAAAGAATGGCCTATCCAAAGGCAGTGCCCTGTCACCAATTTTATGTAATTTCAATACAGTTGATCAGCCTATAAACAGTGAGACAAGACATTTTGTATACACAGTTGATACTATTGTGGCTGCACAAGGAAAATTTATTGCAGAAGTGCAAGGGAAACTGATGCAGACACTTGAAGATATACCTGACTACTATGGAGAGAATTTCTCTTAGCCAAATCTGTGTAAAACTCAATGTGTGCCTTCCTTCTTAGAAACAAAGATGCACATAGGCAATTGAAAGTGCTGTAGCAGGGTCTGGAGTTGAACCATAATGATTAGCTGAAATGTCTGAGTATCAGAGTTGACAGGACTGGCATTTAAGAAGCACTGTCAGAACATTAAAGGAAAAGTATGTGCAAGGGATATCATCATCCAGACTCAGCAGCAGGAAAAGGGGACCT